>NC_062220.1:76693304-77318304 GCF_902686445.1 Sciurus carolinensis
AAAGGAATGTGAGTGGAAGTGACATGAATAGGCTCATTCCATCACTATTCCTTCTAAAGAAACACGTTTTAATTTATAATCTTGTACCTCCTGTCAATGCTGTTAATACCCAATCCAAGCTGCTGCCCCATTAGCCTGGGCTCCAGAAGAAACAGAGAAGGTAGAGTACAACCTCAGTAAGGAACCATGCTTAGTTAGTCCTGCAGCCATAAGAAGACTCACCAGGTCAAGCACAGCCAAGCTGAATCATCACCCAGCTAAGCTGAAGACTGGTGAACAATAAATGACTGTTGTTTCCTATCACTGTGTGGACTACTAGGCGGTGACTGTAGGATGGTGGGGCCACTGGGGGTGTGCTGTTGGGAACTGTCCCTAGTCTCTTCCTCTTTGTCTCTCGCTGCTTCCCAACAACTGCCTTGAGCTAACAGCTTTCCTCTGCTACAACCTTCCACCACGTTGTCTTCCTTACCTCAGACCCAGAGCAACGGGAGCCAGCTAACCATAAACTGAAATCATTGAAACTATGAGCCAAAATAAATTTTTTCTCCTTTAAATTATTTATGTTAGGTACTTTGGTTCACAGCAGGAAAACACTAACAAAGTTAAAATATCAGGCACAGTACTGGGCATTTTTACATGGATTAGTTCATCCAAATTTAACACCAATCCTATGAGATAAATAGAGCTAAAAGCAGTATCTATCAGAAAAACATAATGAGTTAGTTAACCTGTTAATCTCGGTCACAATAAGATCAAATCCAGTCAGTCTGACTTAAAAGTCACATGACTTTCACTCTGATAGTCTCCCTCCAAAGTAGCTGAAGTCTACTAACATTAGCATCAAAAAATACATCCTTGTCCTACTTTGACTATAGCACTTATAAAAGTGAACTATAAAAGAGACTTGTGTTTCCAGTTATTCTCGTCTCAGTAAGGATTCACTAAATCTGGGCACAAACTAAAGAAAGTGCTAATAAGTTTTGATACCACTTTTAATAATGCTGCTCCTACATTTTTCAGAAAAACAATGACTAAATATAGATGTTAACTCCAACTCCAAACCCTCCCCTAACCCATGGATGCATTAAAAAGCCAACTACTTATAGATAAATTCCCTTTAAGAGAAAGTCAAAAAAAGAAAAGAAAAAATGAAAATCCTACCAGCTGGACCTTTGAGAAAACCTCCACATCAAATAGGGAGGGAAAGCTGAGGCACAGTAGAACATGAACTCTTCCTGCGGCACTATGCCATGGAATTAGGAAGGAAACGCTAATACCTAGCTTCTCCTTGCAGAAAGGTGTGTTCAGACCACAAAAATAGCACCCTAATTCTAAGGTTCTGTGAGCTTTGGTGCTTAACTCACCAATCTGGGAAGCAGAGGGGATTAGGAATACATGGGTCCCTCTAGACAACAGAAGAAAAAAAATGTAGTTTTTCTTATCTACACTACAGGGGAAAGGGGCAGGTACATAAGCATTTTCAGAGCTGAGGTTCCTAAAAGCAGCACCCAGGGGGCTTTAAAGAAAGCAGCTCCCTGGAAGGGGTTTATGACACACTCACAGTAGCTACTTAGCATCCTGGCTTCTGATTGACTGGCACTGAGGAGATAAAGGGTAAGTAGCCCTCTGGCAGCCTAAGAAGCCCATCAGTGCTTCCCCAGTCTTCTCTCCCAGTTAACCCCAGGTATGACTTTGAGACCATTACTCCTTACTGGAAGAAGTTAGACTATGCATGAAGCATTCCAGCTTTTACATCTTACACACAAGGGACTGTATCTTAATCCTCTTGGCTCTAGGAGCATAGGAGTAGGTACATGAAAGTCTCTCTGTCCTAAAGAAAAAAAAAATATGAATAAAGATGCACCGGCATTTCCTGCAGATTCAGCCCCAAGAAGTGTAGAGAAGGGGCTCCAAAAATGCAACTCCCTATTTCTTTCCAGCGGTGTTTAAGTCATGCATTGAGTGTCCCAATTTTTACAATTAAAGCTAAAGGCTCTAAGAGCTAGATCAAAGACCAAGAGGCTTAAATGGCTGTGCAAACACTTTCAGAGGCTATACCACCTGGAAGCACTGCCGAAAAAGGAATGGAAGGTAGAAACTTTTTCTCTGGAAGGGTTTTACTGCACACTCCTCCGGTGGTTACCTCATAGCCTATCATCTAATGGAATGTACCAAGGAGTAGAAGGGCAGAATGAGTGCAGTTCTACCTACTCGTTCTGGAAAAAAAAAAAGTCTTTCTACAAATGGGGTACCACAAATTCTGTACCAACACAAGTAACTGTCTCTTTAATGACCTAGCCCTGGTCAATGGGTCTTTGCATTCCTGAGTTGTCCAAGAAAACAGAAAACAGGGGTGAACATACAATGGTCCCATGTTCAGCAGCCACTTCCCAAGATCAGAGAGTGCAACCTAAATGCAGTACAGGCACTTCCCATAGATATGCTCCCCAGCTTAATGCAGAGAGATGGAAGACAAATGCTCACATTCAGCTTCACATGGAGAGTACAAGAAGCTGAAATACGTACACAGAATCCCAAACCTCCCAGCTACATCAAGAGGATTTGGCTTCTACCTTAGTAGATGTAGAGTACTTACATGATTACATCATAATCTTACAGGGTACCACCAAAACCAGAAACAGCACTTTTGACAAAAAATAAATAAAATTTCAGAGGAACCTTAAAATTCCTGGCTGGCTGGACCGATGAAATCCTTCTATGAGAGGAAAGTATGGCCAGGCTGGGAGAGACATTTTTCTTGCTGGATATGCAGAAAGTAAGTCAAGGAAAAAGAAATAAGTGGAAACAATCCAAATGAGCAAACAAAATAAATCTCCAAAAACCAAGCCAGGTCAAATGGAAATACATTATTTACCTGGCAAGAAATTCAAAATAATAAAAGGTATTCGCTGAGGTTATGAAAACATGCAAAAACAATCTGTTTATTTCAACAATTTTTTTTGAAGTATCTAACACAAGTCAGAGATCTAAAGAATACTATAACCAAACTGGAAAAACCCAATAAAGAGTATGAACAAGAGATTAGATGAATAAAAGGATCAATGAATGTAAAGACAACTCATTACAATCCATCTTATCTGAGAAAGAGCTGAAAGACAGTAAAGTTAAAGACGATACTATGCAAAATATACATGTTTATCAGTGTGCCCAAAGAAATAAAAAAAAATATTCAATAAATAATGTCACAAATCTTCTCCAGCCTGAAGAATGAAATAGAATTCAGAACCAAAAGTTCAGAGAGCACCAAATGAAAGAAATTCCAAGAGACACATCAAGGAAAGAAAAATTTCAGACTGCTATCCATCATGAACATAAATGTAAAATGTAATTCATCACATCAACAGATTTAAAGACAAGAACCAAATGATCATAATGCAGAACAGCACGTGACAAAATACAGCATGCATTCATGTTCAAAACACTAGATAAACTAGGAATAGTAGGAACATACTTCAACATTGTGAAAGTTACATATGCAAAATCCAAGGTCAACATCATTCTAAAGGAGGAAAATTGCCCTACAAAACTGCAACATGACAGGGATACCCTCTCTCACCACTTCTATTCAACATTGTCCTAGAAACCCTAGTCAAAGCAATTAGATAGAAGAAATTAAAGGGATATGAATAGGAAAAGAATAGCTCATATTATCCTATTTGCCAACAACATGATCCTATATCTAAAAGACCCAAAAAAACTCCACCAAAAAGTTTCATGAACTCAAATTCGGCAAAGTAGCAGGATATAAAATTAGCACCCAAAAATCAATTGCATTCCTATACACTAATGACAAGTCGGCTGAAAGAAAAAAATCAGGAAAACCATCCAATTCACAATAGCCTCAAAAAATAAATAAACAAATAAATAAAGGACTAAATCTAACAAAAGAGGTGAAAAGACCTCTACAATAAAACTACAGAACACTAAAGACAGACATTGAAGACCTCAGAAGAAAGATCTCCCATGCTCTTGGAGAGGCAAAATTAACATTGTCAAAATGGCCATACTACCAAAAGCACGTACATATTTAATGCAATTCCCATTAAAATTCCACAGACATTCTTCATAGAACTGGAAAAAGCAGAAATGAAATTCATTTGGAAAAATAAGAGGCCCAGAATAGCCAAAGCAATCCTTAACAAGAAAAGTCAAGCAGGAGGCATTATAATACCAGATCTTAAATTATACTACAGCCCTATAGTAACAAAAACATCATGGTGTAGGCAGAAAAACAAAATTGAAGGCCAACAGAACAGAACAGAAGGTACAGACATACCCACATAAATACAGTTATCTCATACTAGACAAAGGCACAATAAACATACATCAAAGAAAAGACAGCCTCTTCAACAAATGGTGCTGGGAAAACTGGAAATCCATATGTAGTAGATTGAAATCGAACCCCTATATCTCACCCTGCACAAAACTCAACTCAAAGTGGATCAAGGACTAAGGTATTAGACCAAAGAGACCCTGACCCTAATAGAAGAAAAAGTAGGTCAAACTCTCCATATTGGCTCAGGAAGAGACTTCATCAAAAAGACTCCTGAAGCACAAGAAGTAAAATCAAGAATCAAACAGGATGCAAACTAAAAATCTTCACAGCAAAGAAAACAATGAAGAATATGAATAAAGCCTACAGAATAGGAGAAAATTTTTGCCACCTGCACATCAGATAAAGCATTAATCCCCAGGATACACAAAGTACTCAAACACTTAAAAAAAAGAATTACCCAATCAGTGAACAAGCAAAGGATCTGAACAGACACATTACAGAAAATACACCAATATATTAAATAATGGTCAACATGTCTATTGATTAGAGAAATGCAAATTAAAACTATACCGAGACTCCATCTCACTCAAGTCAATGGCAATTATCAATACTATTAACAATAAATGTTGGTGAGGATGTGGGGGAAAAGGTACACTTACACATTGCTAGTGGGACTGCAAATTGGTGCAACAGCTCTGGAGAATAGTATGAAGATTCCTTAGAAAACTTGGAACAGAACCACGATTTGACCCAGCTATCCCACTCTGAAGTTTATAACCAAAGGATTTAAAATCAGTATACTACAGTAACACAGCCACATAAATACTTATAGCAGCTCAACTCACAATTGCCAAGCTATGGAACCAACATTGGAGCCCTTCAACAGATGAATGGATAAAGAAAATGTGGTATATATACACAATGGAATATTCCTCAGCTATAAAGGAGAATGAAATTATGGCATATGCTGGTCAATGGGAGAACTGGAGACTATCATGCTAAGTGAAAAAAGCCAGTCCCCAAAACCAAAGGTAGCATGTTCTGATATGTGGATGCTAGCCCATATGAAGAGAGGATAGGGAGGGGAAGTATAGAAGTGCATTGGTTTAGACAAAACAATGAAGGCAAGTGAGAGGGGATGGGAATAGGAAAGATAGTAGAATGAATCAGACATAGCCTTCCTATACTCATACATAAATACACCACCAGTTTAACTCCACATCATGTTCAACTACAAGAATGATCAAAATTGTAATGGATTGCACCCCATGTAGGTATAATCAGTCAAAGTCCACCCTACTGTTATGTATATCTAAAAACAAATGAACTCAAAAATGAAAAAAAGAAAATTCAGAATGGACTAAAAACTTTAATTTTGAACCTTAAACTATAAAATCAATAGAACACAGTGGAAAAAACTTCATGACACTGTTCTGAGCAGTAATTTCTTGAATATGATTCCAAATACACCAGAAGCAAAAACAAAAATAAAAGGAATGTAATCTATTGAAAAGCCCACTAGAGACAAATAGATTTTTTAAATGTGTTATGTATACACAATGGAATATTAGTCAACCTTAAAAGCATATTGTGATTTGCAGCAATCTGAATGAACCTAGAGGACATCATGTTAAATGAAATAAGCCAGGTACAGCAAGATAATACCACATGATCTGCCTTTCATGCAGAATCTAAAAATTTGAATTCAGAAGTAGAGAATAGTCTTTTTATCAGAGACTTGGCTGGTACAGTAGCAAGGACAGGAAAAAGGAAAATTGGTCCAAGAGTACAAAATTTCAGTTAGGAGGAAGTAGGTATGATGATCTATCACACAATATGGCAACTACAGTCAATAATATATTGTATGTTTCAAAATCACAAGGATTTTAAGTGTCCTCAAAAAATATTTGAGGTGATACATTAATTAACCAGCTTTGATCATTCCACTATGTATACACATATTGTACTTCATAGATACAATTACCTGTTGACCAAAAATAAAACTAAAAAAGCAGCAAGTAGCAATACTAGAAAAAAAAATTTACTCTTATCTTTTAAACTTATTTCTGAGAAAAGAATCTAAATTCAGTTTCAATGCTCACTAAAAATATGGTCAGGTTATGTTTTAAGTAAACAATCTGAAGAGGACAACATTCTTTTATAAAAAGGTATAATGCCAAGAACATTCCTTTTATGAAGGAAACTGAATTTAATAAGTTCAACTGCATTAATAAGCCATCGTATGAATAAAAACTGCATTTTAAAATACAGCACCCAATGTACAGTTGAACTTTTTTCCCCACATAATGTTATACTGCTTTGTATACACAGGACATGTTATGACATGACAACCTGTAATACGGTTGAAGACAAAGGGCATTGATGCATTCCACGGTCCCTCGGAATCAGGAATGCAGTAGGTAGACTAGCCTCCTTTTAATGAAAGGAAAAAATGTCTGTGACTCCTGATACTCTTTATTCCATTTAATATTTTGTGGTAGGGAACACACAGACTGCACAAAATGATGTAACCTATCTTAATCAGCCTAAGAAAGCTTTAGACATTTCCTTTTATTTAATTTACCAAAGACTTGAGATTACCATAAGGGAAAAGGGAAAAATTCTTCATTTTTAGCTATTCTAAGAAATAGCTAAATAGGGATAGAAATTTTCTCCTCATAGTTTTTTGATTACCCTGAAGACTACCGTGGTTGAGAAAAGTGTGTTTTCAAGGAAGGAATTTAATGTCCTTAACCACACAGTTAATGGGAGGTTTCCTGAACCTCCTGACTGAACTAGAGTCATCAGAAATTAGTCACCAGTTTTCTTATATTTCAGGTAGATTCATTTCCCCTAAATCAGATATATCAAGAAAATACTCAACATTAGAACTAAACCACAAAGTTATCCTGAAAGATGAAAACCACAGATAAAAAGGTAGATAACATGTGAATAAAAATGTACTGCTAAACATATTCCTCACTGGTCAAGTAAGGAAGTATGTTTTGTAGGTTTTCTATACCAGGTTACCAAACCTTATTAAAAAGATATTTGTCTTAGTATATTTTAAAGGCACATATCATCAAAAATATTAGAATAAATCATGTCACTGTAGTATTACTCAGTTTCTGGAAATGTAACAAATATCATAACTAAACTTCAACTTTTATCTTGCACTTGTCATTTAATAGCTATTGACCCCACTTAAGTACTTTGACTTCGCTTAAAGATGGAACTGTCACTTAGTTACAGGCCTTTCATAGAATGGGTATTCAAAAAATTAGTTTCCCTTTCCCTTGGCCTGAGTTTAAAATTCCATAATTTAGCAAAGAAAGTACATGCTAAGATGAGACTGAAGAGGTCATTTTAGCTCAGTTGCAATGAATTCAAAAACATATTACTCCCCAATCAATTCCTATTTTACACAAACTCTTAAATTCTATAGCAATCAGGAATAAACAATTCTGCTGCAAACAGCAGTTTAGATACAACAGACACCCAAATCAGAATTATGATCAATGCAAAGAAGCAGCTCTGAACCACATAACAGGGATTATTTTCTTTTATTCAATGAGTAATGCATTCCTAGATATACTACTATTTAAGAATTATTTTACAAGAAGGAAGCAATATGTCAATGACTAGAAATTTGATAGTTGTTAAATACGTTTTAGTGCTATAAGCTAAATGATCTATTATACTGGAACTTTGGATTCAAAGGCCAGTATTTTGCTGTACAAATGAACCTTCCAGTTTGTTCTGTTCTCCAAGTGACAAAACTTCTTTTAAATGTTTCTTCTCCAACACAATTTCAACTATCCTGGCAGTGATCTGTCTGGCAAATGTCTTTGCAACTTATTCTTCAACAGAATCACCATTACTGTCTGTTTCAGTTGAATTGATATTTCATGCCCATTATGTTCATGTAACCAAACAAATGATCACTGGATGTTTCTTATGCTTTCTGGATTATCATTGCCTTACCTAGTCCTTTACCAGTTTAAGAAGTCAGAACTAGAAAAATTTCAATCATCATCTAAACAACTCATTTACACAAGTGGAAACAGACCCAGAGCCATTCATGTCCATGATCATTATTGTTCAAGGTCATTTGGCTACAAAATAAAAGTGAGTCATTTTGAGTTCCCAAAGTCTTGGATTGCTTCTTGTCTAATATCATTGGACGAATTGGCTTGAGTGAGGTATGGATGATGAGATAGTAGGATGGCAGGGCAAGTATCAAAATAGTGATTTGTTTGGGTGGCACCTGCTGGAGGCTCCAGTCCATTTAGTATTACAGTGTAAATATCTGCATTTTTCTATAGTAAGACTTAAAATTATGAATGAATCATTAACTTTAATTTAAAGTCCATATTCCTTCATGACAAAAATATTTCCATGATCTCATTATTTTTTCATTGTGCTGCAATTTTCTGAAATGAAACAACCAAAACAGTAAGTTGCCTAGGAAATAGGTTTTGGACATGAAGTGTTAAGGTACTGCCTAAATGCAAATACCTATGCCAGTCAGCTTACAAAGGACTAAATTAGATCTTCAGAACTAATAGAGAACAAAATGTAACCTGATTTCCATCAAGATCTCCTACAGTATTCTAATGAATCAGAATGTTTTTTGTTTTGAACTTTACTTCTTCCTTCTACGTAGTGGCACATTCTTGCTAGCACACTCATGCTGGTGATATGATCACAGGTAGAGTCATCGAGAAATTGCTTGGTCATCTGTGGCTCTGTCATTCTTAGAGTACTATCAGAGCATAGTACTGGGTCATAGTGTCTATTGGTTCTCACCACATACAAAGCCAAGAGTTGGACTATACTTGTGTTTATTTCTTCAGTGTCCATCTGTATAACTTCTCATATTTCCTTATAACCCCTGCCACCTTCTGACATTGCCCAGAAGTCAGCATCTGATTTGAGAGGCAGAATCCTGCAGTAGATCAGGACTAAGACACTGCATCTGTAAGTTCATTTCTATGTATTCAGAAAGGCAGCCTTTCTTACCAAATTCTGTAACAAAGAGATCAGGATTTTAAAAAATAAAAAAGCCCTTGGCAGCTCCAAGAGACCCTCTTGCCTACTCCTTATGCAGAATAAATGTTCCTATTGTATGCCTCTTCTCATGCATTTCATTCCCCATCTTTCTTATGAGAACAGCACAAGCAAGAGATTTCCAGTAATCTTCCACATTATAAACTTTTCCCAGGATCTTATTTTGTCTAGCATAATGTCATAAACTCAGGACAAAACACAAAAAGACATTAATTTTTGGTGTCCCCTCTATAGTCTGATTCTATGCCCTCCATTTGCCTCATTTTTTGTTTTCTTTTTTTCATACATTTGAATTTGACTGTAGCCACATTGATTTTTTTCCGGAAATCTGTCTTAAGACATGGTCCCTAGAAAACAAGTGTGAACTAGGATAATAATCTAAAACTTTGGTAGTATTGTTCTTTAAGTGATTAAGTCTAGCTATTATAGTATTCTATAATAGATAAGGAAATGTATTCTATAATACATAAGGAAAATAAATTAGCTTTAGGAGCATGCCATATTTCATATTAAAAAAATCTTTTAAAATGTTCAATACGATGTGCATTTAAACTTGCTATTCTACAACATGATACCAAGGTCCTAAGGTTATAAAAATAAACAAAAATATATTGTCTTCAAACATGATTATCTACATAGAAATCTCAGAATTCAAGTATAAATTTAAGAGTATGTTTTCAATAATTTGCCTGCTTTAACTTCAGCATACCAAGGGGAAACAAAACAGCAAATTATCAATTGGAAATTGCAATAGAAAATATTGTATAACAGCTTTTTAAAATGTAGTTTAAGAAATTATGAAGAATACACAAAGTAAAATCCTTCAAAGAATGCAAAATGTCTGAATAATGAGACAATATTCATAAGTGAGAATTTAAAATTTAGAGACATCAATTTCATCCCCAAGATTATAATTCCAATGACTATCAATAAAAACCTTTCAAACAGAGGGAGTTTAACCTAAGATATCTGACTTATATAAAAATAATGAAGATTGATACAAGGATTAAAAGTCACATTGGAGGGCTAGGGATGTAGTTCAGTTGGTAGAGTGCTTGTCTCACAAGCACAAGGCCCTGCGTTCAATCCCCAGCTGCAAAAAAAAAAAAAAAAAAAAAAAAAAAAAAAAAAAAAGTCACATTGGGTACCCTGCCTCAGATTCTCTTCATCTCACCTGCCTTCCAGCTCTACACACCAAGAAGGTAAGTGCTTATAGACCTACATGGTTCTATGACTGAGAGCACAGCCTGTGTCTAGTTTCTCCCTCTAACTACCTCTAGATGCAGGTGAAGCAGCACCATGGTACCCATCATGTGATCTGACAGTCCTTCTACTGAAGGGACCGGGTGGTACAAGCAGAATCTCACTCTGTGGGAGAAATGTTAACCAAAAGGAGCTGGCAGGTGAATTCTGTCTCTCAGAATGCTCCACTGGAGGGAAAAATGCAAACACTTTTGGATAAACCTGTCTGGACATGTTCTATGGGATTAAGTGACCAGCTGTGTTTGTTTGTGAAGCAATGACCAGACCAGTAATATATCATCTTGTATCAGCATTTAAGCTTTGCCTAAGGCTGTATTTGCTAAGGAACGTATAGTAAAAACACAATTTTGGAAGTAATTAAGAAAATAAACAATGAATTAGTTTCATAAGAAACAAATCAGTGAATGATGAACCTCAAAATAAACCTACATATGTATTATAAATTAGCAATTTAACAGAGGTAAAAATTAGAAAAGAATGGATGATTCAGTAAATGATGCTGAAAAACCTAGTTTACTTTACAAAGGTTAAAAAACAAAAGGAGCCCACGTTGCAGAATACACTAAAATGACCAAATCAATTAAAGATCTAAGTATGGAATGAGAAGCACACACCAATAAAATACAACATGTGATAAAGAGGGTATATAAATACTAAAACGGTACTTGGCAATATCAAAATGACAGTTTTAAGCTAATGATTAACAAAGATCTCTCACCCTACACAAAACAACTCAAAATGGATCAAGGACCTCGGAATCAGACCAGAGACCCTGAATCTTATAGAAGAAAAAGTAGGCCCAAATCTTCAACTTGTTGACTTAGGATCAGACTTCCTTAACAGGACTCCCATAGCACAAGAAATAAAAGCAAGAATCAACAACTGGGATAGATTCAAACTAAAAAGCTTTCTCTCAGCAAAGGAAACTATCAGCAATGTGAAGAGAGAGCCTACGGAGTGGGAGAATATCTTTGCCACTCATACTTCAGATAGAGCGCTAATATCCAGAATCTATAAAGAACTCAAAAAACTCTACACCAAGAATACAAATAATCCAATCAACAAATGGGCTAAGGAAATGAATAGACACTTCACAGAAGAAGATGTACAAGCAATCAACAGATATATGAAAAAATGTTCAACATCTCTAGTAATAAGAGAAATGCAAATCAAAACTACCCTAAGAATTCATCTCACCCCAATTAGAATGGCAATTATCAAGAACACAAACAACAATAGGTGTTGGCGAGGATGTGGTGAAAAAGGTACACTCATACATTGCTGGTGGGGCTGCAAATTAGTGCAGCCACTCTGGAAAGCAGTATGGAGATTCCTCAGAAAGCTTGGAATGGAACCACCATTTGACCCAGCTATCCCACTCCTCGGGCTATACCCAAAGGACTTAAAATCAGCATACTACAGAGATACAGCCACATCAATGTTCATTGCTGCTCAATTCACCATAGCCAGATTGTGGAACCAACCTAGATGCCCTTCAGTTGATGAATGGATAAAGAAACTGTGGCATATATATATACAATGGAATATTACTCCACCATGAAGAATGATAAAATTATGGCATTTGCAGGCAAATGGATGAAATTGGAGAATATCATGCTAAGTGAGATAAGCCAATCTCAAAATACTAAAGGACGAATGATCTCGCTGATAAGCGGATGAGAACATATAATGGGGGGTGGGAGGGGTTAGCATTAGGTTTAGGGTTAGGTTTAGGGTTAGGGATAAGAAGTGTGGTAAGAATGAAGGAAAGAAGGACTGTATAGAGGGAAAAGAGGGGTGGGAGGGGTGGGGGGGAAGGGAAAAAAAATAATGAATCAAACATCATTGCCCTATGTAAACGTATGATTACACAAATGGTATGCCTTGACTCCGTGTACAAATAGAGAAACAAAATGTATCCCATTTGTATACAATAATAATAATAAAAAAACAAAGAACTTTATCTGAATAAGGATCATTATACCTAAAGATGATGCCAAAAGGCCATAATCATCTGTAAGTTTTGAAATATTTCCAAATAAGGCCAAGACAATAACATGGCTATGAACATATCTAGTAGAATAATTGAAAAAAAAATGTAGCAAATAGAAAAAGATAAAACCACAGGAAATATAACAAGTAGAGAAAAACATAGCTTTGAAAATGTTCACATCTTTAGACTCACCACTTAGATTCTAAATTTTATACATTTGATATTTTACAGCATAAAACATGTTTTCATTAACAACTTAGATGCACCAATTGCCACTATGGTTTGCAACTGACATTCATATGTAACAAAAGTTTGCAGATAATTTAACCTAACTTGTTAAAGTTAGCACTTTCTTAGTACCACGAGTTAGATCCTTGTCCCTGACAATGATCTAGTGATGAGGACAAGGTTTTCAGGAAATGGAAATTTTATAGATTTGCTAGCAAATGAGAAAATGCAGTGGACTCTCATCACAGAGGCTGTGATTCTAACTGCCAGCAGAACAGAGGGTTTTTAAAAGGGGGATACCAGGGATGTTTTCCAAGTATCATTATCAGTAAATCTAATTAATGTTCATCTTATATCCTTGAAAGAGCTGTTTTTCCAGTTTCTAGGTCTGGAGCTTTATTCTTGTGGGCAGTGAGCTAAAGGGCAGATAACTCAGCTGAGAACAGAAGAATGTTAATCTTGCTTGCCTGGAGGTTATGGAGGGGAAGAAGGTGAATGTAAAATAACAGATGTCAGTTTTAAAATAAGTCATCAGTGGTCAAGCAGCAAGGTTTATATTTAAAGCATGAAGTGAACCCCTGTTACAGTCTTACTCAGAATGCTTCATCTTTAACTATTCATTTTTATCTCATTCATTTTCTTCCTATTTCCTTTCATTCACCTTTCCCCTTGAATCTTTTTATTCCTTGACCCTTTACTCAATTTCCATTTGTTAAAAAATGACTTGTGTCTTCTTCCTATCTCTTCTTACCTACCCTCCAAGTGACAGGTTTCTACCCAGACTCTAGTCAGGGGTTCTCCCCCACTGTGACCTTCAAAATCCAGGCCTAACTAAACACTTGGCAAAGTATGCTTTCATCTTCACTTCAGGAGCTAGAATGGAAAATATAAATTAAGGAGTGAAAGAAAGCCTAGTAGAGCAGGGGAAGGAGAATGGGAGAATGGAATGATTTCCATACATGTGCTCATCCTGACTAACTCATACAACTATCATGTATACCTAAAAAGTTCTAATTAAAAAAAAAAAAAAGAAAGAAAGAAAGAAAAAGCAAAGAATTAGGATTTGAAGGGAGAAGGAATAGGAAACTATACTATAAAAATATGGGTAATATTTGAGAATTGTAATGTTTGGTGAATATAAAGATACTTTTCATAAAATTCCATCTTTAAAGGAGTTTGTTAACTGAGCATTTGAAGCTCAAATATGTTGACACTTAATGCAAGAAACAGGTCTTATTGTAATTCAGTGGAACATTGGCAAACTAGGTACTAAAAATAGGAATTCCTGCTATATTACTTGAGTTTTATAGTTATTATATTTCAGAACCCAGAGACATGACAAGAATATTTTAAAATTTTGGAAAAGGAATACCTGTTTAAAGGTATTTTTATTCTTTGAAATTCAATAGGCAATGGTTATTAAAAACACAGATTCTCAATTTCCATTAACATTTAAATATCACGTTCCCACAGTAAAGTCTAGGACATGGAAGCAAAGGTACATAATGAGCAATAATGAACACACTAATTCACTGGTGAATCCTGCCCACTTCTCATACATGTCCATTTTCATGAAATGTAATTAACAAATTACCTTCTAAAGTTCTGTATACCTAAAACTTATGAATGTTAGAAATGAGGTCAGACTTCTAAACAATGAAGTCCAGGATACCATCTGTGACCACTACATTAATTTTCTCAAGGAACAGATTAATGTGATTTGAAAAGCTTCTTTGTATGAAAGTCTATTGTTTTTCCTAAAACTGAACAGGACAAAATTTCTTCTGGAGCAGCCTTTTCTTCATATTGCTGGAGACTGCATAATTTTCACTATTCAATTTGTTTGTTACTCTTTAATAGTCATTGTTATTTTCTTTAGGAATCTTTTCCTTTAGCAATCTCAATTTTTCATTTAAAAATTCCCAAGAAATAAGTTTTTCTCCCCAGATGATCTTAAACCGATGAACAAATATTTAGTTACACAGAAGAGACCAAGACCCATCAAAAACACCAATTAAGTATTTATGAATCTTAAATATCACACATTTTAATGACTTTGAATTATTAATCCAGACAGGCAATAACAAAACTTCAGGATCCATGAAAGCAACCCATTTCTACTCTGTGGATATACACACTCTCACATATACTTAGACGTGCAACCAAAAATTTCACATTCCATACATTATTACTACAACTTTATAGTATTATATATTAATATATTAACTATCGCAATCATTTTCATGCTCGAATATTCTGTATAAACTTTCAGTGACCTTTTAAGACTTTTGCCAGTGACCATGTCACAATTTAACTGATCCCACAAAATATAGGATAAGGAGAATTTTTGCATTTATAAAAGTGCTGTGAATCACTAAGTTCGTGCATAACTCTGCCCATATATGTACTAACTTAAATGAATTTCTTAAAGGTTTTAAGAACAATGTGTATGTTTTTGATGTATGCAATGATGTTCATATAACTAGCAGTAGTGTTAAGCAGTAAATATCTACTTATGCATACCAAGGTATGCATGAAACTCACTCCACAATACTTATTAAGAATCTAATCAGGCTGGCACAGTGGTGCACACCTGCAATCCCAGTGGCTTGGGCATCTAAGGCAGGAGGATTGCAAGTTCAAAGCCAGCCTCAGCTACTTAGTGAGGCCCTAAGCAACTCAGTGAGAGCCTGTCTCTAAATAAAAATACAAAAAAGGGCTGGGGATGTAGCTCAGTGGTTAAGTGTCCCCTGGATTCAATCCCTAGTACCCAAAAAAAAAAAAAAAAAAAAACTAAACTAAAAACAGAACTACCATAAGACCGCTATCAACCTATCACATTACTGAAGACATAGCTGAAGGAAATGAACTCAGCATACAAAAGGGACATCTACATACCAGTATTTATTATAGTATTATGCATAATAGCCAAGGTATGGAATTGGCCTAGGGGTGCACCAACAGATAAATGGATAAAGAAAACACAGAATATACATACTTCATTTGTCAGCTTTGCATTGCTATAACCAAAATACCTGACAAGAACAGCTCAGAGGAGCAGGAAGTTTATTTTGGGATCATGGTTTCAGAGGTCTCAGTCCATGTCTAGCTGACTCCATTGCTCTGGACCTGGGGTGAGCCCCATTATCGAAGAAGGCCACAGTAAAAAAAAGTTTCTCAGCTCATAGTAGCCAGGAGGGAGAAAGGGAGGGATTGGGGGGCGGGGGTCCACATAAGAAATTATGTTATTTTTCTGGAAAATGGATTGAACTGGAGGACCTCTTAAGCAAAATAAGCCACATACCAAAAAAAAAAAAAAAAAAAAAAAAAAAAAAAAAAAAAAAAAAAAAGTATCACATGTATTCTCTCATATGTGGACATTTAAAAAGTTAAACAAAAGATGACCTGAAAGTACACAAAGGACTATTAGGGAATATAATGTGAAGGAAACAGAGATAGTTATGGGAGAGAGGAAGTCGAGAGGTTAGAATGGAGAATGGATACCATTGATGCATGTATATGCACATATGGCAAGGTCACAGGGAAATCCATTAACTTACACAATATGTTTTAATAAAAAAGAAGAGTAAAAGGAAATACCATCCCTGATTTCACCAGACTCACTCTAGGAAACGAGACAGACATTTTACAATTGAAATTTCAAATAACTGTTCAGTTATAATTCAGAAGGAATTGAGGAAAAAAAAAAAAAAAAGCATCAGGAGACCATGTAATGTGTTGGCCTAAACTAGTATGTGCAGGACAGGATAAGGTTTCCCAAACAATCAAGTGAGTATCTAATGGACAAATAGCAAGATGGGAAAGAAGTTCCAGACAGAAGGAGGAAGCTCATATTTGAGAAACTAAAATAGATATGACTAGAACACATATCAGGGTGTGAGACAAACCAGAAGGAATCATAGGGTAACAAGCCAGCAGGTCAGCATACAGAATGGCATCTATGACTTTTATGACTTTCCATCAATATTGAATGAGGAAGAGTCACCCATAATGACCAACTGCACACCTCTACTTTTATTTTGCCACAGCACACAATGGCCATTATTCGGCTTGTAAGTGTTTCTTCTAAAGAAGATTCAGTTTTCTATGACCTTCATTAAAACTGCTCAATTTCTGATCAACTTTTACAAACTAGAGAACACTATTATGTATTTTCTGCATGAGTCCTACAAAGTTATACCTTGATAAAAAGCAAACATGAGTCTATATTTCAAGGCCACGTAATTGACTAAACCATTCAGTACCTTTGTAGAACTTTTTTTAAAGTTTATAATAGTTTGCCACCAATGCCCCAAAAACATACTCAACATTTATGTCCTTGGGAGAATTTCATATGTTTTTTAGGCTAAATGTAAGAATATAAGAACCAAAGGCTTATTTAGCATTTTACATTTCATCTCTTTTCTGAAATCTCAACACCTCAACTGCCCTACTCTCAGTTTAGGACCTGTTTCCCAGATAACAAAACAAAAAATTTCTAAATGTGCACACCACATCCATTAGTCCCTCTGCATCTGTATCCACATACTTGACCTTTCCTTCTGTTCCTACAGATGAGCTGTCACTATTCCTAGCCAAGATCAACTTCAATAGCACTACTCTACTGGGTCCCGACTCGTCACTCCAGCACTGTCCGGTCTACTGAATCATCTCTATCAGTGTATCAATAAACAGTTGTATCATTCATCTTAAACAAAACTCTCAATCTAAATCAGCTTCCAGTTACACTCTTCCTTTTTCTTCTCAATATGCACAAATGTTCCTCCCAAAATTGGCCTTCCTATTTATTCTCTATTGAGATCAACTCTAACCAGGGTTTCCCAACTACCACAAACTTCAAACACTGGTGATCTCATTCTGCTCTGACATATGGGCAGTTCTGTCACTACTTCTTTTAAATCCATATGCACCATTGTTTCAATCTGAAAACACTTTCTACACCTGACTTCTGAGACATTAACCCCTTGTCCCTATGGCCATAGTTCTATCTCCTAAGCCAGTTCTTCCTCACCTCCTGTGGTAGACTGAACAATGTGTCCCTCGACAAAGATGTTCATGTCAAAATCCCTGAAATGTGTGAACACATTAACACATGGCAAAGGAACTTTGACCATTTGATTAAATTAATCATGAGTTGAGGAGATTATCCTGAACTATCCAGGTGAGCCCTGAGCTTTGGGTAATCACAAGAAGCCTTCAAATAGGTAGACAGGAGAACCTGAGTGAGCACTAGCAGAGGTGACAATGAATGCAAGAGGCTAGGATGGTACAGGAAAAGAGCCAGACACAAGGAATACAAGCACCTCCAGATCTGGAAAAGACAAAGAAACCAGCTCTCACTGAGAACCTCAAGAGGTAAAAACCACACTGCTAACATCTTGATTTTACAGCACACTACAGTGACACAGTCATATCAATGTTTACAGCAGCACAACTCACAATAGCTAAGCTATGAAACCAACCTAGATGACCATCAAAAGATGAATGGGCCAGGCATGTTGGCACCCATGTGCTAATCCCAGCAACTCAGGGGGTATGAGTCAGTGGTTAAGCACCCCTGGGCTCAATCCCCAGTACCAAATAAATAAATAAATAGTAATATATATACACAATGGAATATTACTGAGTCATAAAGAAGAATGACCTTGTGACATTTGCTGTTAAGTGGGTGGATCTGGAGATTATCATGCTAATTGAAATAAACCAATCCCCAAAAATCCAAAGGTCAAATGATTTCTCTGATAGGTGAATGCTAACCCACAATACAGGGGTCTGTGGGGAGAATAAAACTTCAATGAATCAGACAAATGGGAATGAAAGGAAGGGAAAGGGAATAGGAATAGAAAAGACAGTCGAATGAATCTACATAACTTTCCTACATATGTTTACATCACAGTGAATCTCATCCTTGTGTACAACCACAAGACAAGGATCCTAATTAGAGTAAGATATTTATGCAAGCTTGGAATATGTCAAAATAGTTTCTATTGTCAAGTATAACTAAAAAGAATCAATAAAAAAATAGTAAAAATAAATGAGCAAAAGAAAGGCCAGTAGAGTAGAGTAAAGAGAATAGAGGAAGAGAGGAGGAAAAGTGGGGGAATGAACATTGAAATCAAATTAATTGGGTGCATAATTTTGTCCAAATGAACCCAACTATTATGGATAACTATAAGACTCTAATAAACTAATTTTTTTTAAATACTGACTTTAGACTTCTGATGTCCACAAATATGAGAGAATAAATTTCTCTTGCTATAATTTGTTAGGTTTCTGGTAACTTGTTAACAGCAGCAATAGGACACTACATTACTTCCAGCACAAAACTTTGGTTTGGCTTTTGGACTACTACTGCTTTCTACACAGACTCATTTGAAGATCTCAATCAAGCCTTCGAGCATTAAATGCCTGCATGATGACAAGTCTCGAATATTTACCCCTCGTTAAAGCTCTTTATGTCACATGCTCAATGCTCCTTAACACTGGCAATTGTGCATCTAGAAAGAATCTCATGTGTGTCAAAACTAAATTCCAAATCTGCTCCCACAAAACCTCTTCTATCTCAAAGGGCAACTGTATTCTAGTTTTTTAAAGCAGATCTTTGGGCCTATGACTCTTCCCTATCTTTGAAACCCCATGTACAAACTACTATTTTTCCGAGTTTTACCTTCTAATACATTCAGAATGCAAGGGCTTCACACTACATTCTCTACTATCAAAGCTGTCCCAGTTGTCACATCACCTTTTACCTTGGTTATGTTCATCACAATAATTTCTCATTTTCCCTTGTTCTTCTGTAGTCTGTTGTCCCCACCACTGACAAGGTGACACCAGGAAAAAACTATACATCAACTTCCAAAGGCTGCTACCTCATTCAAGGTAAAACCGGAGGACTATATTACCACACTGAGGGCCCTTTGGGGTATGGAACCTGAACCTTTCTATCCACAGCTGCCCTGGCGCCACCATGATTTCACTCTTCCCAGTCACTCAAACATTCTTGCCCTGTCTTGTGCCTGAAATGTATGGCAAATGTTGGTGAAAAAGGAGAGTCTCATAAAAATCACACTTGAATTATCTTCTAAAATATAGAAATTATATACATATTTATTCTAGCACAAGTGATTATATGAAAGGGAATAAGTTACGTCCTTAATCTCATATAGCAGTGTAGTTCAAGCAAATTTAGCATATAAAATAGGATATAAAAACTCAAAACTTAGATTTGTAATTTGTATATAATTAATGATCAAATCACAAAAAAAAAATTCCTGCATTCCAAATTATTTTAAGTATATCAAACCACCAGTGGAACATTTTTATCATTAAAATGGATTTATACATAATCTCATTTTAAAACAGTAACTAATGAAGCCAAGATTATCGATTCATAATTTAACATGTAAATCTGTCCAAATTATATATACTTCTAACATAAGTCAATATTCGTATTATCATTATCTTGTAATCTTAAAAGTTCATTCATCTTATACTGTTTATTGATTGTATACCAGTCAAGCACTGAATTAGCTGCTCTAACTTTTCTCATTGAGAAATTTGACAAGTTCAATACATGATATTCAATATTTGTCTACTAAAATATGCAAATGAATGGCAATAAAACTATGTAAGGACAGCAGTGTTTCCAAACGAAACAAAGCTACGCTAGTAACACAAACAAAATCTTTTGACACTTAAGTTGTCACTTACATTTAACTCAGATCTTAACTGAGAAAATGTCTTAGCATCTGAGCAGAAAATTTACCATGACAGGCCTGAGACTACTGTCCTTAAGAAAACCCATTCAGGTAGGTAGGTCCTGGGCCATGTCTGGAAGTTAACTTGTAAGGTTGATATGATCTACCTAGACTGCTTGCATAGAAGCACTCTTCATGCTGAAGTCTGCTTTCCTTCAGAGAATGTGGGATTTTTGTATGTGCTAGCCAGGGGCTGGTTAGGTGGTCAACCCAATAAACACCTTGGGCACTAAGTCTCTAATGGGCTTTGCTTGGGAGAAACCTTGGGCAAGTGTTGCAGGATTTTCATTGCTAGGGGATAGGGGTGCATTGCATGACCCTTCTAGGGAGGGAGAGGACACAGGGAAGTTTCCAAATGCATTCCTCCAGATGGCCTGTGACTCTTGTGAGTCAGCTGCACATTGTTACTATTTCACTGTAATATATTTTGCCCTAGAATACAACTAAATGCTCAAATTCCCCAAGTTCTTCTAGAAATTCTCCAAGTGTAGACATGGTTTGGGAAAACCATAGTACAATAAGAGCTTTTATAAAAACTCCGGATTCTTACCCGCTGATATGCTTCATAAATCACATCAAACAGGAATGCCTGTGGCATTTCACTTGCTCGGTGTCTAGCTCGTTCTAGCGAATAGTCTAAGCAACCATCGGCAGAGGGACTGATGACAGTAGATACGAGAGGTCTAACTGCTCCTGCTGCCTGAAGAACAAACAAAAGAGTAAATAGCACACTTATTTCACCTATGGAACATTTTAAAGTAAAACTCCAGATTCTGAATCTCACTTTTGAAAAAAGAACTTATTCAAACCTCAACAAGCTATCTCAACAAATATCCAGACAAAGCTTTCTCCAGTTCATAAGTTCATCATCTCAGGTAAGTAATGAGTTCTATAGTGCTATCATTCCACATACCAAGAGGTAGAAATTTTCATTGTAGGTTCAAATCCTTTTCATTGCAGGTCATTGAGGTCAAATACCATAAAAGGATATCAAGATAAAATTGGGTATTCCTTGAAGATGGGCAGGAGGAAAACTATTGTGAAACCGAGTTGCAAATTGATATTTACTTATTAGTGTGCCTCCAGAACATTTAATTTACACATTAGATCATTTAAGGAAACAAATTCCAAGATCCCCAAAATGAGACTAAACAAGCCAAACAATAAATTTATGTTTTACTCCTTTGAAAACAGTTCCTTTCACACATAAAATTTCCATGCAAAGTTCCTCAGGCAACATGTCCAATGATTTTTCATTACTATGATGAAAGTTCTGTCTTATTAATAAGTTGGATCTGAACTTTAAAAAAAAAAAAAAAAAAAAAAACTTCATGTCTGAAATTTTTTTAATTTTTATTAGGGTCTCATTTGTAATGAAGTCTTGAATGTCATTATCAGAGAGTTACCGTAAAGAAGTTGCCTCAAAATAAAGTTCTGTGATAGGCAGTTAACAAGACCTTATATTGACTTCAAGATGTCCGTTCTTCTGCAATTGTTACATGAGCATCATAGCACATGAAGCCAAGGCACAAACAGAACAAGTGTTCTCTTGAAGAGACCAACATCTGAGCAAGATAAAGTCCACATGCTGGTTTACAAAAGCCAAAGGACTGGCTGAAAATCAAAGTTTGTATATGAGCCAAGCAGACAGTTTACAAATTGCATCACCATTTCCAGTGCCTCAAGTGGAAATTTGGAGCCTAGGCATAAATGCAAAAATGAGACAGCTGGGAGTGACAGAGGAAATAGTGAAGAGTATTCCAACTAGGTGAAGAGTAGATAAAGAGCAAACCCAACCAGACAAGCCTAACACCTGCTAGGGTTTAGAAACTAAGACAGGAAGGAAACATATGTATACCCACAAATGGATACTCCTTTTTACGGCAAAAATTAAAATTTCCATTGCAACTACCTGTAGGTACTATTAGAATTGTATGGCAAACTATGAAGTTAAAAATAGAACCAACAGAGAACATGAGACATTCAAAATGGCTGAGGGGCTCTACAACTTTCTGCCAGCAAACTAGTGAAAGATTAAAAAAAAAAAAAAAAATTAAAGGCTCTAAGAATTTTCCCCAAGACATTCAGCAGTTGAAGTCACACAAAATATTCTGAATTTCAGTTTTTTTTTTTTTTTTTTTTTAAGAACATGGATAAGCATGTCCTTATCCATGCCCTGTTTCTTTTACATGCCTTCCCCTAGCTCAGAATGACACAAACCCTACTGGGTATAAGTAGAATTTTTTTAAATGGGACTCCATCTCCTCCAAGGGGCAGGGCATAGTGCCAGCATTTCCCAATCCCTTCAATACCATATAAAGGCAAGTGTAGCCAAGAGATTTTCTAGTTCACATAGGGCAGCAATTATATGCCAGGAAAGGAGACCATGAAGAAAACTAGAGTCTTCCATTGCTCCCACAAAGCACCCTGATCATGAAATAGGGGTGTCTTTACAAGAAAAAAGAACTCTGTACCCATCCACAGTTTCAGAGGAGTAATGAATGCAGTGATTTTTCAAAGTGGAGAAAAAAGATCTAAGAATAGAAATCTATGATGCTTTCCAAAGGAACTAAGTTTATTTGAAACTGAGTACAGGGAGAGTCAAGCCTAAATGCAAAATGCACTCTTAAAAAAATTACTTATCATGGTAAGTAATTAAGAGGACAGTGGTATCTACATGAAAGTAAAAAGCTGAACTGTAGGCGAGTTAGAAATGGAGCACCCTGGGATCAGAACAAAGCCCAAACCGGTCCCAAAAATCACCCTTGCAAAGGGTACTGTGTTTAATTGCATCAGAGTAGGACAATTATGTCCCAATCAGATATTGATAAGCAATATCAAAGATAAATTTGAGATATTAGTAGTCAATGAAGAGTTTAACAGGTAGGTGTGATATCAGCAGGAACGGACAGTATAATACATCAGGGAATGAAACATTCAAAGAGTCAGGGAATGAAACATTCAAAGAGCCCTGCTAAAATCACATCATTCCAATTTGACTATACCCATATCCAAGTGTCCACCCTGACATCAAAAGCTTTTCTGTATGGTGTACACAATTAAAGTTGATCAGCAGGGCACAGTTGTACATGCCTGTAATCCTGGCAACTTGGGATGGTGAGACAGGAGGATTACAAATTGGAAGATACCTTCAGCAAGATATATCGCAATGAAAGAAAGAGCCTACAGAGTGAGAGAAAATCTTTGCCAATCATACTTCAGATAGAGCACTAATCTCCAGAATCTAGAAAGAACTCAAAAAACTCTACACCAAGAATGCAAATAATCCCATCGACAAATGGGCTAAGGAAATGAATAGACACTTCACAGAAGAAGATCTACAAGCAATCAACAAACATATAGAAAAATGTTCAACATCTCTAGTAATAAGAGAAATGCAAATCAAAACCACCCATCTCACCCAATTAGAATGGCGATTATCAAGAATACAAGCAACAACAAGTGTTGGCGAGGATGTGGGGAGAAAGGTACACTCATACATTGCTGGTGGGGCTGCAAATTAGTGCAGCCACTCTGGAAAGCAGTGTGGAGACTACTTAGAAAACTCGGAATGGAACCACCATTTGACCCAGCTATCCCACTCCTTGGCCTATACCCAAAGGACTTAAAATCAGCATACCACAGAAATACAGCCACATCAATGTTAATAGCTGCTCAGTTCACAATAGCCAGATTGTGGAACCAACCTAGATGTCCTTCAATTGATGAATGGATAAAGAAACTGTGGTATATATATACAATGGAATATTACTCAGCCAAAAAAAATGATAAAATTATGGCATTTGTAGGCAAATGGATGAAATTGGAGAATATCATGCTAAGTGAGATAAGCCAATCTCAAAAAACCAATGGACGAATGATATAGCTAATAAGTGGATGATGACACATAATGGAGGGTGGGAGGGGTTAGTGTTAGGGTTAGAGTTAGGGTTAGGGAGGGGGGCAAGAATGGAGGAAGGAAGGACTGTATAGAGGGAAAAGAGGGGTGGGAGGGGTGGGGGGAAGGAAAAAAATAACAGAATGAATCAAACAACATTACCCTATGTAAATTTATGATTACACAAATGGTATGCCTTTACGCCATGTACAAACAACATGTATCCCATTTGTTTAAAATAAAAGATATATTGCAATGAAATATTAAAAGACAAAGACAATGAAAAAATCATGAAAGCATAAAGAAAATGATTTATCATTTAACAAAAGATCAGCAATAAGATTAATAACTGTCAGAAAATAAGAAAACAGTTGTGTCACATAGTATGCATTACTAAAAGGAACAAAAATCTGTAAAAGATTTTGTAATTAGCAAAGACAACATTTCAATAATGAAAAAAATTCACAGAAAGCAAGCACAATGCTTTGCTAATGGATTCACCTTACAAAAATAATGTAAATGAATATTAAAAAAAAAACCTAAAAGCAAATCTAATCTAAAAGACAGTAAAAATACCTATTTTTCCTTTTATTAACTGATTATAAAAGTAAATGAATAGTTAATTGACTAGCCTATCACATATTGAAATCTAATATATTTACTAAAAAAAAAAAAAGAAAGAAAAGAAAAAAGAAAAAAAGCACAAAAGTGAATAGGGAAAAAGATATATAGAGGTAAGGAAATGGCAATGGATAGCAACATGAATTCATATTAGCAAAGAAAATAAAAATTGCAAACAAGAGACTTTATACACGCATTTTCTCCTATGGGTTTCTATAAAGGACAATATAAACTAATAAATTAAAATAATGGATTTGAGTTTCTGACACAGATGTATATGCTTAATAACCTGGGGGAAAAGGGGGGAAAAAATAAGCAACTTAAGAGAAATGCCTCTATAGCTCACTTGAATTAAGGTAACAGTATAGTGGGCTCCAGAAAAAACTCAGAATATAACTCAAAAAATTAAGGAATTAGAAGAATTAAAATGTTTCAATAGAAAAAACTCCTCTATGCAAATCAAAACTACACAGATTCCATCTCACTCCAGTCAGGATGGCAATTATCAAGAATACAAGCAATAATAAATGTTGGCAAGGATGTGTGGGGAAAAGGTACACTCATACATTGCTGATGGGATTGCAAATGGGTGCAACTACTACAGAAAGCAGTATGGAGATTCCTTGGAAAACTTGGAATAGAACCACCATTTACCCAGCGATCCCGCACTGAAGTTTATACTCAAAGAACTTAAAATCAGCATACTTCAGTGACACAGTCACATGGATGTTTATAGCAGCTCAATTCTCAATTAGCCAGATTGTGGAAACAAAATAGGTGCCCTACAACAGATGAATGGATAAAGAAATTGTGATACATATTCACAATGGAATATTACTCAGGCTTAAAGAAGAATGGAATTATGGCATTTGCTGGTAAATGGATGGAATTGGAGAATATTATGCTACATGAAATAAGCCAATCCCAAAGAACCAAAGGTCAAATTTTTTTTCCAGCATGCGGATGCTAATTCACAATAGGGGAGCAAGGCTGGAGAAGAATAAAAGTACTTTGGACTAGACAGAGGGGAATGAAGGGAAGAGAGGGGGTATGGGGGTAGAAAAGATAGAATGAATCAGACATGATTACCCTATGTGCATATATAATTATATAACCGTATAACTCTACATCATGCAAAACCAGAAGAATGATAACTTATACTCCATTTATTTACAGTATGTAAAAATGCATTCTACTGTCATGTATAACTAATTATAATTGTAAAAATAAGCTACATTAAATAAAAAAAATATTCCTCTAATACAAAATAGAGCCGGGCACAGTGGCACATGCCTGGGATCCTAGCAGCTTGGGAGGCTGAGGCAGGAAGATCGTGAGTTTAAAGGCAGCCTCAGCAGAAGTTAAACAACTCAGTGAGACCCTGTCTCTAAAATACAAAATAGGGCTGGGGATGTGGCTCAGTGGTCCAGTGCCCCTGAGTTCAAATCCTGGTACCCACCCACCTGCAAAAAAAAAGATCAAAAAGAAAAAAGCATACTATAAGAAAAGTCCAATGCAAACTGGCAGACATAAATCTAACTATATAAATCCATATATATTTAATGTATTAACAATATCAGAAGGCAGAGTTTGTCAAACTGGATTTTTTAAAAATCCAACTATATGCTGTCTACAGGATCTACAATTTCAAAGATACAAATAGGTTGAACATAAAAGACTGTAAAAAACATCCACGTATAATACATACACACACTTTAAAATTCCTTAAGTATTAATAAGTAGGGCCATCTTATAAAGATAAAGGTAAATCCATGGGGAACACGTAAGAATTGAACACATTTACCTAACAGATCTCCCAAAGCACATGAAAAATATACCGAACCAAGCAGAGAAATCAACAATAGTTGGCAACGTCAATACCCCACTTTCAATAAAGGATAGAACTACTAAGCAGACCAACATGGAAATGAAAGACTTGAGAAACACCATAAACCAAATAAACCTAACAGACATCCATCCAACATACCATCCAACAAGAGCAAAACAGGTTCTTGAGTGCACACGGAACGTCCTCTAGCACTGACTATGTTCTGGGCCATAAAACAAGACTCAGTAAGTGTCAAAGAATTGGAATCATACTAAGCAGATTCTCTACTTAGGATAGGATAAGATTAAAAATAAGCAAGAATTTTGCCAATGTGCAGAAATAAAAAAAAAAAATCTCTACCAAAAAACAATGAATCAAAGAAATCACTAGAGAACATAAAATACTTGGAGATGAAAATATAGACAATATATAAACGATGAATGCACCTAAAGCAAACCATAAATGCAAGTTTTTAACAGTAAAAACCTGTATAAAAGGAAACAAGTCAAAAATGTAACTTTCTACTTTAGGACACTGGAAAGAAAGGATACTACAACTAAGTCAAACATAAAAAGTCAGTAATTTATTTCTGCTCTCATCTTTTAAGATAAAAACTAAAATGTGATTCTTAGGAAAGAACAACCCTTTAGTAACCAAAAAAAGACAAAAAAAAAATGAAAGTAATGACATTTCAACCAATCTTATAGAAATATGAAACTATGAACTGTATTTCAACAAATTAGAGAATAGATGAAATGAATAAACTGAGGTACAAACTATAAAAACTCAAGATTGTAAAGTCAGACTAGATCTATGGCACTAAGAATTTAAAAACGTCTCAGAATGCAAAGTCAAACCTAAAAACTACATGGCTTCACTAGTTATGCCAAAAATGTGAAGAATAATATCTCCTCACAAAGTTTTCAAAAAAAAAAAAGTTTAAAAAATTTTCCGTGTTTTGTAAAACTATTATTGCCCTAATGCCAAAAAACAAAGTCATACAAGGAAATGAAACTACAGACCAATATACCATATGAATATGCGAATATCTTCAAAACGTATGTCTTCTCATACTGTATCCTCAGAGGATTGGTTCCAGAACTGTCCGAGCACACCAAAATCCCTGGATGTTCAAATCTGCTGTATAAATTTCAACATACTTGGATATAACTACATATATCCTCTTGTATACTTTAAATCTTGTTATGGTTTGGATATGAGGTGTCCCCAAAAGCTCAGGTGTGAGAGAATGCAAGATGGTTTGGAGGAGAAATGATTGGGTTACAGCATTAACCTAATCAGTGAATTAATCCCTTTTGGGATTAACTGAGTGGTAACTGGAGGCAGGTAGAGTGTGGCTGGAGGATGTGGCTCATTGGGGGTGTGGCTCTGGGGTATATATTTTGTATCTGGAGAGTGGAGTCTTTGCTTCATGATCACCATGTGAACTGCTTCCCTCTGTCATACTCTTGTGCCATGGTGTTCTACTTCATCTTGAGCCCCAAGGATTGGAGCCAGCCTTCTATGGACTAAGACCTCTGAAATCGTGAGCCCTTAAATAATCTTTTCCTCCTCTATAATTGGACTAGTCGGGTCTTTTATTCACAGAGGCAAAAAAGTTGACTAAAATAAACCTCTAGATTCTTTATAATACCTAGTACAATGTAAATGCTTTGTTAATGGTTGTTATGCCATGTTTGGGGAGTGACAAGAGAAAAAAATCTCATGTATTCAGTATGAATGCAGTTTTTTCCGAGTATTTTCCATCTGCAATTAGTTAAATCTATTATGTGGAGGGCTGACTGTACTTACAAACCAAATTCAGCAACATATATAAAGTATTACACACCATGACCCAGTGGTATTTATTCCAGCAATGCTAGATCAATTCAACACACCAATACATATAAATACACCATATTAATTGAATAAAGGACAAAGCACATGAACATTTTAATAGATGCAGTAAACTGCACAAAATCCAACACTCCTTTGTGAAAAAAGTACGCACATTAAAAACAGAAGAAAATTTAATCTGATAAACAACATCTATGAAAAACTCATACTTAATAGTCAAAGACGGAATTTTTGTGATCGGGAGAACAAGAAGGAAATCTACTGTCACCACTTTTATTAAAAAGTAATGGAAGTTTTAGCCAGGAAAATTAACTAAAAAATTGTAATAGAAGCCATCCAAAAGAAATAAAAAACTTTCATTTCAGATGGCGGCCCTTTATAATAGATACCCCTTAAAATCTCATTAAAGAATTATTAGAATAAATTCAGAAAGACATAGAATAAGCTCAAAATATAAAAAAATCAATTTTATTTCTGGATAGTAGTGAACAAAAATGAAATTTTTTTTATAAATCCATTTACAATATCATCAAAACAATAGGAGTTAATTTAACCAAAAAGTTCAAGTTATACTCTGAAAAATACAAAAAAAAAAAAAAAATTTGCTCCTAAGAGCCAACATTTACACTTACATACCATTACCTATTTCCTCTCAACTACTCCGACACATCAATAGTCTCTATAGTTTCTCAGTTTCTAGTCCTCTACTGAATTACCGTTAGCATACAAACATGCTGGGACATTTGCCACCATTAAATCTGTCGTCTTTTGATCATACATCTTTCTCTAGCTCACATCAAATTTCTTCACCCACATGTGGAACAAAACTCTGAATTGTCTATACTACTGTATATCTCCACTTTCTCTTTTCTCCCAAAATTCCTGGAATTCACTTCAATCAGGATCTTACCTCCACAATAAAAATACATTTGCCAAGGTCAACAATGACCCACATTGCTGAATACAATTGGTAGTTCTTACATTTTCAGAGTGTTTTCTTGGTGTTTAGAACATATTTGCAAGCACTTTCTCATACCAGGTCCTATATCCTAAAGTTTTTAAATGGTAAAATATTACATATCTGAGATCCCAGACTTCTCAATCTACACTCACCCCATAGATAACCCATGACTTTAAACACCATATGAAAACTTCCAAACCTATTCCTAGCCCAGTATTTCTCTTCAACTGAATTTCTACATCCCAAATACCTATTGGATGTTGACACTCAGTTCAAAATAAATATCTCGAATGTAATACATTCAAGTCAAAGTTGTGGTTAGTGAGAGGGCTTGTTATGACCAACAACATGTATTCATAGGCTTTACACCTCCCAACTGCTCCTATAGACATCTTCATCCACAAAGACATCAACTATTCTTCTACTTATTTTGCCCAAATCCTTCAAAGACATTATTGATCTCTCTCTACTCATAAATCATAACAAATCCATTGGTTAGCCCCATTGACTTCAAATACCCCAAATCCTGCCCAGTTTTCATCATCTCCACAATCAGTATGAATCCAAGCAACCTATCCTTCTCTTTTCCTATTAGTTTCCCCTTCACTCTTGTCCTTCCAGGGCCTAGTCTTCACAAAGCACTATAATGGTTCTGGTCCAGATGATTAAGATCACATATCTCCCCTGTTTAAGACATTCCAACAGATTTTCAACTCAGAACTATTCAAAGTCCTTCCATTTATGTATTAAATTCAGTTCCTTATTTCTACTAATATTACAAGTATTCCACAGTTGTATTTGGCGGGTAGCTGTAGTACCAGACAGCAAAGTTAGGATATTTTCAACCCAATTGCATCATGTTCTGCTGAACAACACTGTGCTAGAATGTTCACTATCAGCTGTCTTTTCAGCACCCAGAACAGTACCTGACACATAGCCTGCACTCAGTGAACAGTTTTTGAAATTGTCAGTGTCCTGGATCTAGAACATTAGCTACAATTCAGACCTCACCTGGTAATATATGGATGTCTTAAGGCTATCTTATACAAGCAGCATCTGGAACGTTTTAAGAGAAGACTAACTAAATCCCATGCCATTAGTGAGCGGACTTGTTGTGATAAACAGCCTATATTTGTAGGTTATAAACAATGATATAATGGCTCATTTACGCCACTTAATAGAATTTATTTCAGTGAATATAACATTTTTGCCAGTTTAAATTTATTTTCTATGAAATGAAGAACTTTAAATCAAATGTTTTAAAGACCCTCTAGCTTTAAAATTAATGTTTTTGAGGAATGCCCCTACCCCCATATCAAAGTTTACAGTCTAAGAGTTCCAAGTCTTCCTAATAGCAGTTATATTCCTACTTAATAGTAGGTATGTGATGGCTATTTCCCAAACCAAAAGAGCAACACCAGTTTGAAAAGATGGCAGAATACTGTCAAATATTCACCCATAAAATCCATAATAGAGTCACAATTCCAAAAACATCAATCTCAGCAGTGCTTATGGGTAGATGGTCATCTTACATTCTTATTGTGGTCCTACTTCATTCAATGACCTGGTTCATATAAGATTTATATTGATTATCTAAAAGAAATTGGAGAACTATATTCTAAACACTATTTGGTATAATGAGGAATAAAGCAACAATGCAATACTTGCTCTGAAAGTTTTACAGCTCTGGTGGGATGCAGGGTGGGGATGTAGATAGATTCTTACCAGAGGCCAGTTACAATATGCTAAAGTGCTTTGAATGTGTTGTGTGCTTGTTTACCACATTTCAGTTCCTTGATGAACATGAATCATTAGTAAAATTGCCTTTGATATTAATGGACCTCATTTCCTATTGTAATGAGAAATTTTTAAGAAGTATTTACATCAAATCATGACTATTCACTCCATTTCAATTTACTTTTAAAGAATTTTATGGTTTAAATAAAACTCTCACATGCACCCCTATAGAGCGATAAAAGGCAAAGAGTAAGCCAACAATAAATACTCTTTATCCAGATACTCTAAGAATCTTTTTTAGTTACAACACTTTCTCTTCCAAATGTACTTTCATTCTAAAATAGAATAAAGAAATAGGTAGACAGATGACATAAAAGGACAAGAAAATAAAAATTTTAAGTTCCACATATATTTACAGGCCTGTCACTCCCTGGGTTAATTCTTTTCCAGGCCTGTCATTCCCAAATTCCTGGGGAATTTGTAAATCTTAAAGTTAACCATGAATTCATTCACATGTAATAACTACCTTGTGCTCTGTTAGCCAACCAATAAGTAAATTAAGCAAATAAAAGCAGATTATTTTGAGAAACCTATATGGACTTTTCAGCAAGCAGATAATTGAGACCATGTCAGTCTAAGGATCCTGAGAATGATCAGACCATCATAATCCATCTCAAGATCACCAGACGGGTGTCATCTTACATACTTTACCATATGTGCCCATCAGGTTTCCTTTAAAGAGCTGGGAACCCTAAAAAAACAATTCTCTCTTGAGAGAGCCTGCATTCTCCCTTGAATGTGTATCTGCTTTCCTAGATAAATCTGTCTACTCCTCTCACTGGCATTTGCTGAAATTATTTTCCCCTCACGTAAGTCAAGCACCTCACGGGTCCTGAGGAGTTCCCAGAAAGAGGGAACATGATTCAGGTATCTCTTCTCTCGTGGCAATTCCTTTATTTATACTTTTTAAACAAACATTTCTTGAAATCCTTCATAGTAACTACCCTAAAGTTCTAATGATTCAGACAAATATAGGAGACAATTGTTGTTAAGGATCTTGAAGTCTAGTGCAAGTAACTGATAAGCAAAACAATGATTAGAAGAAAAGGTAATGAAAAATATTGGAGGTAGTGAATCCAGAGTTCCAAAGACAGGGTGGGAGTCTCTAACTACCTAAGCAATTTTCAAATGCTTGACACATGGATAAATGATTGAGCAAACTACTTCTTAGAAAATATCTCTAAAATCTTAGAATGCATAATACACAAATATGTATATCATGAAAAAAAAACTGGACTACAGAAGTAGTTGAAGTGTTCTTAAGAAAATGGGGGTGGGGTTCTTGAGCTAGTAGTTATGATAAGTTATTAGACAGTTGTAGTGATGAAGACGGCATAGGAAGATAGACCAATGACAAGAGCCTCAACAGATCCAAGTGTACATGGAAACTCAATATATGACTGAAGTGCAGGGTAAGGAAAAGATTATTCCATAAATGGTGCAGGAACAGTGAGTTACTATTTTAGAGAAAAAATGAAATTGGTCTCATCTCCATATACTTCAAAAAAATTGTTTTAAATTTTACATTCCTAACACTTCTAAATGAAACAATGATGAGTACTTCATGTCCTCAGTGTAAGGGGAAAAAAAAAGATACAAAAGTCATAAAGGATGACATTAGTAATTTTTACTTAAAAAAGAATGTTTTTCATCACAAAATACTATCTATAGAACATAGCACAAAACTGGCCAAGTGTTAGTATTCAAATGTTAGTGTCCTATAGTTCCTATGACTTGGTATTTAAAAAGTAGAGAAGACTTACATGCCCATTTCAGTAAGAATATCTAAAGTCCATAAATATGAAACAATTCTAATAACAAAATGCTAATTAAAACTCAGAAAGCATTTCCCAATAACTCAAATTCCTGTTAAAAATTATCAATGAAATTCTAAGTTGATAAAAGTTTAGAAAAAGACTTCCTGTGAAAGTTCATAGTCTGCATATATCACCACTCAGAGAAATCCTCACACACAGGCACCAGAAGACAGGTATAACAATGTTCATACTAGAAGCATCTGCATAAGCAAAAACTTAGGGGAAAAAAGTCATCTCTAAAATAAACATTGTGATATACACCTGAATGTGATATGTATATGAATGAAATATAGCTGCAGAGATTTACATGAAATATTTTTTCTCAATATATTGTGCAAAAAATGCCAAAATATACGCAAAACACAAAATTCAAATAGACATAACCAAAATATTCTTTAGGGGCACATATTTCAAAACTAAGGAGAAAATAAAGCCCAGGTAATATTTATCCATTTGGGGGACTAAGTAAGACTGGAAAAGACAGTTTCAAAGTTAGAGGTAATGTTCTATTCTACCAGTTGGTAGACACAGAGGTGTCCAAATTTCCCCACATATTTTCAGCATTTAAGAAGGAATTTTTAAAATGTGTATTTGGAGGCTATCTTGATTACTGAAAACTAGTTTCTCAGAAAGCAGAATTCATCCACAAAATAGGATCGATAAATTTCAAGGATTAGTACACTCTTGTCTATGAAGACTCAAAATCAGTAGGAAAAGTACTATAGTATGAAGAAAACTGAATGACAGCAGCTACAAGGATCTTCATAAACGAAAAGTTGACGGAGAGAGGTCACAAGTGAAGTCCTTTTGCTGACCCTTCTGTCTCTCACCTAGCCATCTAGTAAAAGCAGACACAGAAGAAAGATGATAATGCTAACAGGCCTGTGCTCCCAAAGCTCTTTCTTTTAACACGCTTCTGTTTGAAAATAAACATGTAATAAATCCTCAGTTTAATTTTTTTGAGAAACAAAACATCAAAATTATGACAAATTTAGACAAATCCAGTTACCTACAAAACATATCTGGGAAATCTGTTTATATGAAGCATCATTCCCAAGTTAGCAAATGAAAATGTACCCTTAGGTATTAGCTTAAGAAGTTTTGAATGGAAGTTTAACAGCTCAGCACCACAGTGATTACTGATCTCTCACACTAATCTATCAAAGTATTTACATATGTCAATCATGAAAGACATAAGATACAAATCACAAAATACAGAATAACAAACCCCACCTCTGCTTTTTAAGAGCAAAATTGAACAATCCCTATGATCCATCCACACAGCAGGTGCTAACATGTATTCCTCCTCGGGCATCTGAATTCTAGCTAATTATGACAATGTGCAACAGAAATCTTCCAACTATTTAATTACAATTTCGGTTAGCCATGTTGTGTTCAATGAGAGACTACTTAATGTTTATAAAATATATTTAAAGCTAACCATTGGTGATTAGGAGAGTTTGGAAGTATTTTATAAAAACGTAAAATATTCTGTTTTAATAAATTGTACATACAACTTATCTAAGATAGAAATAAAGGTATTTTGGCTAAAAAAAATCTGTTAAAATTACATTACTGTGCAAAATACATGTATATATGATATATGCAGCAAAAAACAAGTCTCCAATTCATATGATAAACTTTAATTCCTAGAAATTAAAGTAATACCATTTATCTTAAATCTAATGTGATCAGGAATATTAGGTTGTATATTAACTTTCATTTTAATACCTCAATATACTTATCTGTCTTGACCTTCCAACTTCACTTAAAGTTAATTCATAGAACAGAAATACAAAAGTAATCTAAAATAAAACCAAGCAAAAGCTTTTCAAGCAATAGCTTCTCCATCGGGGAAAAAAAAAAAAAAAAAATACACGTTTTACCTCATTCCATGGCAGTTACTGGAATAGTTTGGTGTATACCCTGGGCATGTTAACCTGTTAAAATATTCTTAAACTTTTCACTTAAACATAGTTAATAGAACTAACTGCTTTGCTTTGTCACAGAACTGCTTCTTCAGCCCTATGATTTAAATCAGTACAAAATTTTTCTCTGATAATGAAATGGCATCCAATTTCCCAGGAAAGATCCATTACCTCAACCACAGAGAAATCAATCTTATTTTCATTGCACTGATCATAACCAAATACAAGTGATTAGCCAAGGTTAATCCCACTTAATCAAATTTCCAAACAGTCAAAAATCTGCCAAATGATTTTCCATCTTTATTCTAAGATATATGCCCAAATTACATGGCATAAAGTTGTAATACTAGTAACAGAGAAGCACATTCTTCTGGATGCACACAAAAGAACAATGATAGGATTTCTAGGTGTTAAGGAATCAGATTACACAGATACACTCAAATTATATCAATAATTCTATTTTCATTTTAAGAGAAATAAAGATGACACATTCTTAACTAAAAACTATCTTAAAGTATTTAATGATGAAATTTATTTCAACCCAAAGAAATGAATTTTATATAAACCTTTGGTTCTAAGTATGTTGTAACACTCTACTACTACTAAGGGTTTTTTGTTTTTGTTTTTTTAGCTTTTCCAAGGGAAAAAATATCCAGAGCTATGTTTAAAAATCATAGTATGTTCAATATGCTTATTCCATTAGTAAGACAATTATTCACCTTGCTGAATAAAAACAGTTCTCTGGAGACAATATGGCAGCTCAGAGGAAGCCAGTGTTGCACAGCTTCTAAAGAATAAACAAAAATCAGCAAACCTGTAGAGACCAACCAAGAAGTAATGGAGGTTGACAGTAATGCTTGGACTATATTGAGCTTATGTGTTGAACCTAAGATATATTGCCAGTACAGGACCCATTACAAAAGAGATAACTACTCAACACAGAACCACAAACGTTTAAAAAAAAAAAAAAAAATTCATCTCAATAGATGCACAAATGTAGCATTCTTAAAAGTATGGCAAAACAGGCAAACAATTCTCCTCCCAAAACTTCTAATCCCAATAAAGGAATGAACAGATATTGAAGGGGATAAAACTGCAGAGAAATCCTAAGAAAAGTTTATTATTAAAATGGGAAAGGGATTAAAAAAAGATCTAAGGCAATGTTTTTCGCAGCACAATTCACAATAGTCAAGTTAAGGAACAAACCTAGGTGCCCATTCACAAATGAATGGATAAACAAAATGTAATATTTATATGCAATGGAATATTATTCAATCATAAAGAATGAAATTAGGGCATTTGTTGATGAATGGATAGAAATGGAAATGTTTGTGCTAACAAGCCTGACCCAGAAAGTTAAGGATTGAATTATTTTTTCTCATATATGGAAGTGAAACCAAAATAAGGGGGGGAAAATTTTAGAAAAGGAGGGAAAGAATCCCATGAAAATAGAAGAGATATCAGTGGACTAAAGGAAGGGGATTGAGTAGGAGGAAAAATGGACAGGAAAAGGGAAGAATGTTGCAATGAAACTATTCAAACTTTCCGATGTACATATATGAATATACTATAATGAACTTCAAAAAAAATCTAAGTAATGAATTGAGAGAGAAAACAGAGGAAAGATGATTTCATTAAAGAGACAGATTTTTTAAAGAACTTATCAGAACTCCTGGAAGTGAAAGATTAAAAATCAAATATAAAACTCAGTTCTAAGTATCAACAGATTATTACATAGAAATATTTTCAGGTTTTGAAGAGAGTATTAGAACTTTAACACTCAAACAGTTTTAAAAAAACAAACCATGATCAGTATATACAAGAACTGTGTGATAACATTGAGAGACCAAATGCAGGACATGGTCAAATAGGTTAATGACATTAATAACCTTTTAAGTAACATAGAAAATTATCCAAATCTTAGAGTGAGATGGAAATTCACATACAGGATTCATATAGAACCCCAAATAAAAATATCAAAGAAGAACCTCATAAATCAAACCATCATAAATCAAAATGTCTAAAAGAATAAAGATAGAATATTAAAAGCCACAAGAGAAAAACATCAGGTCACATTAGAGACTAGTCAATAAGAATTACTTCTGACTTCAACTCTCACTCTGAAATCCAGGATGGCTTGGAATAATTCAAATTCTAAAATTTAAAGAAAAAAATGCCAATTAAGATTGTTATCTTAGCAAAGTTATCCTTCAGAATCAAAGAATAAAAACTTTCCACGATAAGGATAAACTAAAAGAATTTGTGAGCACTAAGCCAGCTCTACAGAAAACACCTAATGAAAAGCTATACATAAAAGAACTCACAAACCCAGAGCTCTCAAATGAAGTTCACTGAAAAGTCAGTAAAACAAAGGAGAACCAAATTAAATATATGAAATAAAATGTCAAGAATAATCATCTCTCAATTATAAGTATGAATGTAAATGGTCTCAACTCTCTAACAGACATAAGACTGGCAGACTGAATTAAAAAACAAGATGCAACTATATGCTATTTCAAAGAGACTCATCTTACAAAGACATCCATAGGGCTGAAAATAAAAAGAATGGAAAATATCCCAGGCAAATGCAGTTCTAAATCAAGCATGAGTGGCTAGTCTCATATCTAATGAGGCATTTTTCAAGAAAATTCATCAGAAGATTTTAGGTAAAGGGAACAATCTAACAATAAATAGTAAATATGTCCCAAATGACAGTGCATCTAATGACATAAAACACCTCTTAACATGAAGTATCAGGCCCCAACACAATAATGCAGGGAGATTTCAACACACTCCTCACGGATAGATTTCCCAAACAAAAAGAAACACTGCTATAAATCCTCAAATATTCCAGAAATCGAAATGGATGGAACACTCCCAAATGTATTCCATGAAACAAGTATCCTGATACCAAAACCAGACAAGGACACCCAACAGACATCTGTAAAATACTTCATCCAACAACAGCTTAATTCACTTCATTTCAGCAACTCTGAGAACATCTTCCAAAACAGATTGTAATAGATTGTAAATAGGTCTTAAATATGGGGGAAAAAATTCATCTCATGAGATCATAATGGAATAAAATTAGAAATCAAGAAAAGAAAAAAATCACAGAAACTGCATAAACACATGCAAACTGAACTACATACACTTTGAGCAAAGGATCAAGAAGAAATGAGGGGAAACGTAGAAGGACTTCCTAGAATCAAATGAGAATAGTGATACAATATACTGAAACCTCTGAGACACTATGAAATTGGTTCCAAGAGGAAAGGTTATAGCATTAAGTGCCTACATTAAAAATACACAAAAGATCCCAAATAAACAAACTAATGTTACATATCAAGGCCCAGAAAAGCAACAAATTCCAAAGCCAGTAGAAGAAATAATGAACAGAGCTAAAATTAATGAGAATATTTTAAAACTATAAAGATCCACATGACAGAATTGGTACTGATCCATCCTTAGCCAAACTTACCAAGAGAAGAGAAAACCCAAATCAACAAAATTAGAGATGAAAAAAGATATCACCACAGACATTTCTGAAATCCAGATGATCATTAGGGACTATGTGAAACATCTGAATCAATCAGAAAATAAGATAAACAAATTTCTAGACACATATCTCAATTGAACCTAGAGGACATGGAAAACCCAAACAGATCATTATGAAATAGGATTTTTAAAACCTTCCAACGACAACAAAAAAAAAAAAACACCCCACACAGGGTTCTCATCTAAATTCTACCAGACCTTTAAAAACTAATGCCAAGCTTCCTCAAAATTATTCCATGAAATAGAAATGGAGGAAACACTTCTGAATTTATTCTATGAATTGAGTATCACCCTGATACCAAAACCAGTTGAGGACACATCAAGGAAAGAAAACTATAGACCGATAATACTATGAGCATAGTTGCAAAACTCTTTAATAAATTACTAGCAATCTTCATTCAAAAATATATTAAGATGATTATATACCATGATCAAGTTGGTTCTATCCCAAGGATGTAAGATTGGTTCAACATACACAAATCAATAAGCTAATTCATCACAAATAAGGAAAATATCATCAGTAGAAGCAGAAAAAGCATTTAAAATTCATTACCCATTCATATTCAAAAACTGAAGAAACTAGGCATAGAAAGAACTCAACCCTACTCAAGTTTAATAAACACACAGAACTCAAAAAATTATACACTGAGGACTTCCATTTTATTACAAGAGACACAAATCAGACCAATCCACACATGAAAAGACACCTAGGATATGATATCTGAGAGTCTAGAATGCAAAGTTTACATGCTCTCTGTCCCTGCAGTCAGGGTGCACCACTCCCAACACTACTCAGGAAGTTCTCCTTTGCTTCAGCATCGAGTTTTTATTGGGGTTTCCTTATGTAGGTATGACTCAGTGAATCACTAGTCATGCACTTCAACTCAATTTTTACTCTCTTCCCAGATGCTGGGCAAGTTCAAAGGTTCAGCCTTTTAATCACATCGTTGGTCTTTCCAGTGACTAACATCCAAAGACATGTCAGTAGTATAATCTCACATGTGATCCAAGGGGCTCAGGAGTAACAAAAAAGCTATTATTTGGTAAGTGCAAAGTATTTAGATTTTTTCCTCACAAGAACCTGTAACAAGGGCAAATCAGATTCTTTATTGCACAACAGTCTGAAAATGCACCTTCAGTTTGTAAATCAGGAAGCCACAAGGCAAAATAGTCACAAAGAAAGAAACTAGATTGCTATGTATTGGGGAATAAATTGGGGATGTGGAAGTAGTTAAAGTACGACCCATTTCTGTAAGAAGTTCAATTAAAAAGATGATCATTTATACAAATAGGTGTGAAAATGGAGGAAGAAAGATGCACAAGTAAGCAAGTGCTTTGCTCCAGGAGAAAGTCTTTAAGAGGTTGCTTGGCTGATGCAGCTTTATCTTCAATTTACGTTACTACTCTCATCCAACTTCTTGAGTTTTTCAACATTCCAACATACTTTAACATTTTCTTTATAAGAAATCCTTATTGCTATTCATCTGCTTACAAAATTTGCAGAACTATACAATTTCTTCATCCTTTGCACAGATGAAAAGGCTTCTACTTTTGGCAAAATAGCAATGACCAAGTGTCTTGAAAACCACTTACAATAAAAAAGATCAAGAAGTGCGAAGAACCTGACAAACAACCTTTTAAAAGTATGACTGAATTCACAGCAAAACATTCTGGGAGTAATAAACATCATAATAGCTAGAAGCAAAGGAAATAAGATGGCAGTGATGCTTGGGTTAATAAGAGTCTGGTTATAACACATGACAAAGAATGAAGATTATTATCTTGAGCCTGTGTATTAGGTAGAGCTGTGACTCTCACACAGACACCCATGAAGGACAGTGTCTTCATTCAAGGCAGTATTTTCTATCTTGTCACTGAACATAAGAAGTAGGCACAGTCTCTTCTGAAAAGTCATAACCGTCACTTTGGCTTCTTGTGGGTACAGTTTGATTTAACGTTACCAAAGGATTTACAAAACCTCAAGCCAAGAATTAACATAAAGTTGTTCCAAGGTGGTAAAGTGCTTGGAATTTTTGGCAGAAGGAACATAAATCCATGCTTCAAAAAACACACCCTATTCCATGACCAAAGGATTATTGCTGATAAAGTCCTGCCAAACATGAATTTACAATTCAAATTATAAAGCAAAGACGGAAATAAATCATGGGCAAAAGTGAACAGGAATGAAAAAAGTTGGAGAACTACCAAGAAGTGCAATTAGCTATAATGTATAAATTGTTTAAATATTAAAGGACAAAAAAATGTAAAAACAAAAACTAATCACATTTGAGAAAGGACTAAAAGGAACTCCAAATAATTGAAAAATATTAGTATTTTTAAAAATTCTCAACAGGAGATCAGAAGTGGTTACCCAGGATGGAACATACCAAAAAAAAAAAAAAAAAAAAAAAAAAAAAACCAAATATGAAAGAATTTAGGAATCATAATGACAGGATATAAAGAGCTAGCCTACATGTAGTAATCCTTAAAGGGGAAAAAATAGGGATATGAAATGGGGCACAAAACCCAACACTGAATCAGATCAGAATCAATATTGAATTAGATAATCGAATCCAAATTTTGTAGAAAAGATGAATCAAAGTTTATAAAAGACAATAAATCCAAAGAGAAAGAAAGAAATCCACATCACAAACTCAATAATAGCTATGAAAAAGAAAATATGAACACTGAGAAAGAAATAACAGATTTAAAAGGAATACAATTTATAAGTTAGCACACTTCTCAAAAGCAGCATATAAGCCAGGAAACAGGGATATACTCTACTTTCAAACTAATGGGGGTAAAAATAACTACAGACTTAGAATTTTATACCCAATCATCAACAGTAAAGGAGTAATAATCCTAAAAGAATTTAGCCACTAGCCCTATGGAAGTCATTTTGCCTCTGAGGAGCCTGAGAATAAAGTATATATAAAAAGAGAGAAACTGGGACCTGGTGACATTTCTGAGCTTATGCATAGAAGTGACCTCAATGCCAGCTTAATATTTAGTCTTGGGGTAATACGTCTTCACTATTTTTTTAAACCAAAATATAAGTCAAAAATATCCAAAAAAAGTTATCTTACACATTTCTAAGCACCACCACTACCACCCTCAGGCACAGTGTAACAGTCAATAAATTGTCTTTAAAACAAAAATAAAATTTGAAAACTTAAAAGTCAGTTAAGGAATCTGTATAAAATTATGTGAGAACAAAGGAAGCCATGGAATAAAGTTGAAGCAACTCTAAGCAGCCAAAAGAATTTTCATATGATAGGGTAGCACATGAGGCAGATCACACTTCTATTTTTTGTTGATAGGTTAAAAAGATGCCAATACTTCCCACCAATATAAAAACTTCAACTACCAGTAACAATCTCAATTGCATTTATGGTTACATGATTACAAGTGGGACAGTTTTAGAGTTGGCAGGATGTAGTGCCCAGAGTTAACTGAGGCTTTGGAGACCCTGCCCCAAATGTTAAGAAATTTTAAACAAAAATGGTTACTCAGTGGCTCCAGTGAAAGAATGTTGCTTAGAGTCGACTTCCAGATTAGCCGATTGTCATCTTTGAGCTCTTTTATAACTCTAAAAAGTTTTAGATAACTGATAGCGATTTGAAATGTTTCTTGTCTACAAACATGCACATAAATTCTGTTCAGTGGAGGTTCACTAGACTCATCTATGAAAATTCCAGTTTTATCTGTTTTTAAATTCATTTCAACATTTTTTAAGCCATAGAAGTTTGTGTTTCTCTGGATTCAGTTTTGAACTAGTTGTAATAGTTGTTTAGATTTCTCATAAATTAAGGAAGCCAAGCAGGGTGATGCACCTCTTTAATACATGTACTCAGGAGACTGAAGCTGGAGGATCACAAGTTAGAGGCCAGCCTGCAGAATTAAAACAAAAAAGGGCTGGGGATGCAGCTCAGTAGTACAGCACCCCTGAGTTCAGACCTTAGTATGACACAAATTCATGATTTTACTCTTTTTTGAAAATTATCTTTTAATATCAACAAAAATGAAGCAATGTCTCTGAAAGAGACCATATTTCTGAAGTTTGCTTCAAAATAAGTTGTAAAGTTTTGTGTTTGAACCAGCTCCTCGAATCAAAGTTTTATGGACTTCATAAAGCATAATTTGTTGGTTTCGTCTGACTGTATCTTAAATTATGCTCTGATTCACAAACTTAAATTACGTGGTCTAATAGAAATTCCCACAAATGTTGAACTAAGTAACTGCTATACATTTTTATATGCTTTATTTAATCACATGTAAAACAATGATAGCCCTAGCACATTAACTGGAGCAAGATAAAACTTTTTTACCTTTTCAGACACAACCAAAAGTATTTCCAACCCCAAAACTACTTTACATGTAATGCTGTATTTATTTTTTACAAGTAGGGAAAATGTGGTCCAAGGGGTTGAGCATTAAGGACACTATACCATTAGTAATCAGAAAACCTAGAGATTTGGGTCTTGTTCTACTGTACTATACCTTCTCTGTGCAATAAAGCTTTTCAAAGTCCTAAATTTAGACTGCAATGTTAAGTTTATCATTACTATATTCACAGAATTTTACCTAGGAATAGGAGGAAGACAATATGTTCTAGATATTACAGTAGGCACTTTGCTATCCTATGTTTATTTTGGTGTAATAGAGAAACAATCCTGTCATCTCGAAATTATTCATCTAAAAGAGTGCCAAGATTTTGCATGCTGATTTGTACTAGAAAATGAACCAATTTTAAAAATTCAAATGCAAAACTGAACTCCATGGGCCACATGTTTGTTAAATATCTGTATCCTGTACTTTTGAGAAACTTCTTTGGCCTTTAACATAACTGCTTATTTAATTCCACTTAAAGTTTCATTCAAATTTATATTCTACTGACATCATTTTTGCATTCTTCTCCAAATAGTTCATATTACATTATGAAAAATGATGATAGCAGAAGAAATTCCAGAACAGTCTTACAATCTTCAATACTATGAAGTTCCTAAAGCAAATTACTATAACATCTTTAGGTCATCCAGCCTAATTTAATGACATTTAAATGCATTCCTATCAAAATTCAGCAAACTAATACACTGTAGGGTTTGCCTCTTTTATCTATGCTCAGGAGTGAAAAATACTTACCCCATGTTCCTTAGCAGCTGTGACAACTTTGAGGAGGATATCTTCGTCAAAAAATGGTCTCACAGCGTCATGAATAATCACAACTTCTGGCTTTGAAAGTTTGGAGTTGAGCCGATTGTCTGCCAGTGCTCTTAGTCCATTGAAAATTGACCTGTGGCGAGTCACTCCAGCTTCCACTAGTGAGATGCTTTTATGCTTATACTTCTGAATGATATTTTCCATGGCTTGCATGTTCTCTTCAGTTACCACCACAACAACGTCCTTTATCCAACATGCTCTGAAAGGAAAGTAGTTATACATTTCATATATATGGATTCTTAGACCTGTAAAGTTAATAGAAAACTGAACTGAAGCACTAATAAATATCAGTGTATTTACAGAGGGAGACTAAAAACTAATAATCAAATCAGGTTCATGCATTTTTATTAGGGGCAGTAAAAAGGTTGATGGAAAAGAACTAGTAAAAAATATATATATACATGTGTTTCATACTGTAGGTATATATGGTGCTTTGAATTGTATGCAGAGTATTTAACCTAACACATACTATATTCTTTATATACAATATGTCACATTTTTTAGTTAAGTTAAATTTGAATAATTAGAGTATCAGTAGATTATTTGAGTGAATAGTCAATAGGCATATGCTTTTAAATTTCTATTTTCTAATGTTTTCCCCCTCAATGGGATAAGAACAGCTTGAAGAACTTCTCAGTTTCAGAAACTGAATGTCTCTTTCAAGATGTCCACTGAGTTGGCAACTGACCATTTAAAACTTAAAGCTAGAAAACTCACCTAACAAAAAACATGGCTACAGGAGATAAAGAATGTAGTTTAACTGGGGAAAAATGAGACTTAGATGGAAAAAAATCTCCCAATTCAGTGAAGCTAAAGGAATTGTTCTGAGTCAAATGTAAAATAATTTTTCTATTGTAAAATCATTTGCTAGAAAAAAAAATCATTTGCTAGAGAAGGACCTACTGACTTACCGAACTGAAAATAATTCATACTATGATTGGTTACAGAATTCAAAAAGTCAAACTTCTCTTGGACACCAGTGCTAAAGAAAGCGGGTGTCACTGTAGACAATGTTCCATAACCAACAGGGCCAAAGTAGGACAGCTGCCTCTGACCCATGTCATCAACTCTGAATAAAGGTCACTTAAAAATTAATGTAATAATTAGCATGTGAAATCAGATACATTCATGCTAGAACAGTTAAGTCTTGAAAATAAATCGTTTCACATAAAATAATTTTTAAAAATTAAGCACTATGTCTTAAAAACATTTTTCATGTTTCAACTCATGTAATCTTCACAATGTCTTTCATAATATGGAAAATAAGTCAAGAGGATATGAATATGCAAGTACATTTTTCTATATTAACATTTTATTCTAAGAAAAGAACTTGAATCAGAAAAACATTTTTGCCATTTTTCATCAAGAAAACACATTACATTTCTTTCAGTTTTGGAGCATAGGCTCCATGATAGAGGCAATATCTGTTTTGCTCATTGTCTTATACCCAATTCTTAGTAGATGCTCAGTAAACATTTGTGGAATAAATAAATGGTCAGGAGCAGAATAACATTACATACCCACAGGCTGCTTGATCATGAAAAGAAGTAATCCTCATTACTCTAGGAAATTACCAAAAACCAAAAACAAACGAACAAAACAATAAAAATAGATTCCTGTGAGGGGCAGTTTTTGATTATTTTCACTGTTTCTAGATGTTGAACTCTACTGACTTCCAAGTCCCAAGGCTCCTAGGGAGTCAGGAATACTCATGTTTTCAGACACCAAAAGAGGATTTTAATCACAAATTAAACCAATGCAAGAACATAGGATGCCAAAGAACTATTTAGATATTTTTTCTCCTGTGCAAGGGATGGTACCCAGTGCCTTGGGTATGCTATGTTCTCTACCACTAAATCACACCCCCACCCCCAGTCTATAGTTTTTATAGGCAGTAAAGGGGATTCTTGAATATAATGGTTACTTTCTGGTTTTCTTTGTAGCACATCCCCCACTCTTTTCACCAAAGATTTAGCAATTCTAGAACTTGCACTACATTTACACCCTAGAATTTATACTGTTCATAAAGTCGTCAGCAAGAGGCAAGCAACAGTCCCTCCTTAATGTAGAGTTTCCTAAGGCTCTGGTTTCACTGCTATAGCTGTGAGCCATCATTCTCCCATAATTTCATCTCCCCTATATTTTAATGACTCTAGGCTCTTAGCTTTCTCCTTCTCATCTTATCCCAACACAAGTCATTCTTGCCACTTCTGAATGATCTTTCTCAAGGGTGAATTCTGAGGTCAAACCCTGCTCTGGAGCAAGGCCCTTGGAGACCTGCCCTCAGCCAACTTGCCACATAAACTTCCTTTCTTCCATGTAGTTCTTACTCTCACACCCAAATGTTCCCTGAAGAGAGGGCACTGCATTCTCTTACACACAGCTCTCCGCTTGCACTGCTTTCATTGCCGCAACACTGCTCCTACCTCCATTTCTCCCCATTCCCACCCATCCTGTCCGAGTCTATTTGCTCCTATCTCAATTCAGGCACAGTCCCCACCAAGGAAGCTTTCTTTGACTGTCGGCTGGATACAGACTCCTACTGTCTACTAGGTTTCATCTCCAGTCTTATTAGACACCATACCACATTCTAGTAAAAATTTTCTATCACCCTTGCCAAGTTGCCAACTCTCGGAAAGCAGACTCCTCCCCAGATTTGGTACATGTTTGACTTTTAGTAATACTAATCGTAAAAACAGTTGTTAAGAAATATGGAATGTTTGCTAACTACCATGGACTGTGTAGAGCATTCTGCCTGTGATATTTACTTCATATCCACATCAGCCCTATGAGGCCAATCACTTTAATCCCAATTTTATAGATGAGGACACAGAGGCAATGACCTACCCATGATTACACAGCTAGAAAGTGAAGGAACCAGGAGGCTGTAGTCCCAATCTGACTTTGGAGCTCCTACCTTTAACCTCTGAAAATGAGCCAGCACTGTCTTAGAGGGAAGGTATAACATCCAGGAGAGAAAACAATTCTGGGTCATTTTGCCTCCAGCACTTCATTTATGTTACTAAGATTGAACCATAATGACACTGCTGATTTTCCAGCCAAAAAGTCAATTTTCTTAAAATGTTTTTAACTCAAGCCAAAGTAGGTATTCCTTCAACCACATAGTCATTGAGTCATTCAACAAACATCAAGTAAGCATCTAGCACTTTCCAGGTACTATGCTAGACACTGGTGATACAATAATAAACAAAGACTGACAGCATTTCCTAAGTCAAAGATCACAAGTCAAATATCTGCTAAATGAATATTTGATTAGGAATACAAAAACCATTTTTAAATTCTAAAAAGTTATAAAAAGCAATCTATATGTGTCAATTATTTAATGTGACATCACACTGCCTTCTTTTTAAGAGTTATAATACATGTTCAATTAAATCAGTGGGAGGATCTTCCTACAAAGAGAGATTATCAGATTTGTTCCTCAAGCTATTCACCTATGTTACTTTTCATAGAATATTCCACCAGAAAAAACAAAAATATATTACAGCAACTTTAAAGAGATCATATAGCAAATTTTTAATTAGAAAAAATTACATTGAACTGGATATTAAAGAATTAAAAGGTAGTTGAGTGTGGTGATGCTCACCTGAAATCTCATTCAGGAGGATCACAAGTTCCAAGCCAGCCTCAGCAACTTAGCAAGGCCCTAAGTAACTTAGTGAAACCCCATTTCAAAATAAATATAAAAATGTGGCTCAATGGTTAAGTGTCCCTGGGTTCAATGCCTGGTACCAAAAATAATTTTTTTTTTTAATAATTAAATGAAGGGATATCATAGGACAAAGTCTTCAAATATCTGTTCAGTAAATTCATGGGATTAAACTTTACCAGATTGCCTCAAAATAGCTATAAAACAATTCTCTATGTTCCAAAGAGAGCAAAGTAGATATAGATTACAAATATAGACTTAGACTTAAGTCTATATTTGTGGCCTTAGACTACTTCAAACAATGTATGAAGGTCTAATTATAATGTTTTAAACCAGTGTTCCTCAAACTAGATTTCAAGACCCATTAGTGTGTCATGAAATCAATTTAGTAAGACCAACATCATTGGGTAAATGACAGATTTTAGAAAAGTTAAAATGCATAGCACATAACCAGGGAAAAAGTTCCACAAAAGTTTAGAAAACACTGAGACCACTTGAGAAAAACAGGTCTATTATGTTATTTTGTTCAATAACCAAGGATATACCCAATACTTACAAGCTGTTATAAGTACTTTTGTATTTCAAAAGATTTATTCACATTCTTTTCTAGTTATAGAATTAAATTTTAATACTATAAAAGGCTTTTAATAATGTAAAAATCACAGGACTGAAAAAGACCTTAAGTACCTCACACAGTGCCTGCAGAACAAATATTTGCTGAATAAAGGCATCTAGTCTACCTCTTAGCTGAAGGCAAGTCTACACCAAACCCCCAGCAGCCTAATTCTATCAAGTTCTCTTGATTATTTCCTTCCTAGCACATTCCATAGGCAAATATAAATCTAGCCCCAAGCTCCATAACACCTACAGACATTCTGAGGAAGAAATTTAATATCTGAGAATTTATTTTCTACTGAAACAATGATTATTACTTACAAGCAGTATTCTGCTCTGACAGTTTAATAAATTCAGTTGAGAACAGAACCTTTAAACAAATGCTTTTTTAAAAACATGGGGAAAAAAAATAAAAATCAAACCCTATTAACACCTCCCAAGTGCTCTAATCCAGGCTACATAAATTCAACCTCAAAGGGACAGTGGCAGCTGCTGCTCATGATCAGAACACTCTGGGTGCAAATGTGGCTCTGAACTGCACTGTGGCCATTGTCTATGGATTTCCAACTCTCCATACCTAATCTGATGTTTTAGCACCAAAATACAGAATTGGTGTGACAGCATGTTCTTGACTGCCTTCGCCGTGTCAAGTCTCCTTACTATGGCCTGTGAAATCTTCCAGTTATCAAGCCTACATGTCGTGGTCTTGTTTTGAACAAATTGGATATGGGTCTGTGGAAACACAATATCAACTTCTAATCGTGTGACCTGTACAAAATACAGTAGTCCTATTCCTTTCCTTGACTTAGACTTGACCCTCTTAATAAAGCCTTAAGACAAAAAGTCAAATTCATCTATCTGATCACTCACTAAAAGGAACCTATATATCTTTGTCCAAATCCTTAATCCAGTTACTCACTGATACTAATCAGTTCTACTTCTTAAATAGGTCTTCTGTCTTCCCCACTCCATTCCTACTACCTCAGCTTAATTTACAATGATAAATATTGCTCATGTGGACTAAAATTCATGTATTTACTTCTAGTCTACCTCATTCAACAGAATTAGCAGTGGTTTAAAGAAATATAGTAGGACAGACTCAGGAGGGTGAGGCAGAAGGATTGCAAGTTCAAGGCCAGCCTTCTCAGCAACTTAAATAAGACCCCATCTCAAAATTTAAAAAAAAAAAAAACAGGGAGGGGCCTGGGGATGTAGGTCAATGGAAAAAAAAAAAGGCAAGAAAAAATAATCATAGGTTGCAGGACAGAACAGTCGTTTTAAGCACATAAGAAAACAAAAATTGAAAGAAGCAAGGAGGTTAAATATACTTAAGTTGATACATTGAAAAAAAATCTTGGTATATTAAATAACTAAATATGGACCTCCTCTGATTTCCTAAGCAATAAGGAAGATTTCATCTCATTCCAATCAGAATGGCAATTATCAAGAATACAAGAAACAGTAAGTGTTGGCAATGATGTGGGGAATTGCTGGTGGGAATACAAAATGGTGCAGCCATTCTGGAAAGCAGTATGGAGATTTTCCAGAAAACTTAGAATGGAACCACCATTTGACCCAGTCATTCCACTCCTAGGTTTATACCCAAAGGACTTAAAATCAGCATACTACAGTGACACAGCCACATAAATGTTTATAGCAGCTCAATTCACAATAGCTAAACTATGGAACCAACCTAGATACCCTTCAACAGATGAATAGATAAAATTTTATTTATATATATATATATATAATGTATATATATATATAAAATGTATATATATAATGTATATATATATAATGTGTATATGTATATATATATATATATATATATAAAATGTATATGGAATATTACTCAACTTTAAGGAATTAAAGTATGGCATTTGCCTGTAAACAGATAGAACTGGAGAATATCATGCTAAGCAAAATAAACCAAACCCAAAAAACCAAAGGTTAAATGTTTTCTCTGATACACACATGCTAATTCACAATGGGGGGTTGCAGCACTAGGGAGGAATAGAGTTACTTTATACTTTATATTAGGTAGAAGGGAGTGAAGGGATGGGGAAGGGTATGGAGGTAGGAAGGATAGTAGAGTAAAACAGACATTACTACCTCACATACACACATATATGACTGCATGACTGATGTGATTCTATAATATATATAATCAGAAAAATTTGAAGTTATACTCCATTTATGTATGATTTATCAAACTGTATAAATGCATTCTGTCATCTACAACTAATTAGAACGAATTAAATTCATTAAAAAAAAAAGATAGGTAGAAGGGAGCCGAAAGGAAGGAAAAGAAAATAAAACTTTAAAGGCCTAAAAAAGAAAAAGAAGAAAGCAACCAACCAAACCTCAAATTGCAAGATTGAGTTTCCATTGTCTACACATGGATCTGTAAAACTGTTTTTCAAATGTACCTGGAATTGTTATGAAGGCACTACTTCACTCTAATCAAAGAAACAGAAATGTGGGTTGGAATGCCAATATATTAATATATGATGACATGCAATAGTGTTACAAGTAATAAATATCTAAAAAAAAAACAAACAAACAAAAAATGTCATTTAGGAGGGCTGGTTAGTCTACAATAGCCGAAACAATGGACAAGATGAAAACTACAAGTTCAAGAAAGAGGCCATGGGGGGTTTCAAGATGGCTGACTAGATGGCGGCTGCATTTCATGTTGCTCCAGGACGCAGGATTCAAAAGAGGAGATAGTGAGAGACTTGGGACCAACTCAAAGCCGCCGGGAGAGTCTCTCCTGTTGGGGAGGTATCCCAGATGGGGCGGTAGCCCCGGAACGCAGGGAACTTTCTGAAGTAGAGTTGCTCGGCGAGATGCCCCTCCCCCCGCTGGAGCAGTAAACACGAACAACTGGGATCATCGTAGAGGAGGCGGCTCAGCATAGCGCTTGGACTCGGAGCAACCACTGGGGCTCCAGGCGGCTGCCTGAGGAGGAGCTGCCTGGCAAGCCGTTTGGACTCAGAACGATCGCTTCTGAACACCGGGGGGCTGCCCGGAGGAAGAGGAGGAACATGGCGGGTCGCTTAGTCTAGGAGTGACTGCATCAGAGCTACAGGCGGTTGCCAGAGGAGGAGCTGCGTGGGGAGCTGTTTGGACTCAGAACGACCACTTCCAAACACCAGGGGGTTGCCCAGAGGAAGAGGAGAAGCACAGCGGGTCGCTTGGTCTAGGAACGACTGCATCAGAGCCACAGGCGGTTGCCAGAGGAGGAGGCGAGTGGTGAGTTGTTTGGACTCAAAGCGACCGCTCCTGAACACCCGGGGGGCTTCCCCGAGGAGGAGGAGGAACAGGGTGGGTCACTTGGACTCGGAGTGACTACCTAGGGCTACGGGCGGTTGGCGGGAGGAGGAGAAGCGAAGTGAGTTGCTTGAACTCCTAGTGATTGCGTCGGAAACCGGGCAGCTGTCCGGAGGAGGAGGTGTGTGGTGGGTCTCTGGGTCTCGGAGCTATTGTACGGGGCTCCAGGTGGCGGCTCAGAGGAGGGGCCGCATAGCCAGGCGATTAGGTGCAGACCAGGGTCCCAGGACCGGCTTCTTGCTGGAAGAGCCGCACAGAGATACGCCTAGGGACAGAGCGAAGTTTCCAGGACTGCGGGCAGATACTCTGAGGAGGGGCAACCTAAGGAGACTCGTCTGCGAACGGTGAGGCTCCCAGGCCCAGGAGGTAGGTCCGGGCCCCTGGGAACGTTGCAGAGGAAGACAGCCCAGCCCAGGCGGTAGTTGTAGATTGAGGGGATTCTCTAGGAGGGGAACTGACCAGCGAGACTTCCCCACTGGGTGAGTCTTCCCTGCCGGGTGAGGTTTTCCCACAAGGAAGGTAAAACCAGAGACACAGGCTCAAACAGGCCTTGCCTCAGCCCGCAGCCTAGTTCCCCTTTGGATGACCATTGGTCAACAAGTGGAGGCACCTCTGCCCACTATCAGGGAATATACCCCACCTGAGGGTCACCATCCCTAGAGAGGCAGCTTCCTTGTGGAGCACCGCATTATCGACTTCCTCCAAGACTGCAGGCTACTGAAGGATAGCAATCTTCAGGGACATTATAAGTCAATAGAGGAAATCTGCAATATCTTAAGGACCCACTGATTCCTGAACAATATGAGAAAACAAGGGAAGAAGATGCCCCAAACAAATCTAGATGTTACACCAATAAAATCCACGACAACATGGCAGAAGAAATGACAGAAAGGGAGTTCAGAATGTACATAATTAAAATGATCAGGGAAGCAAACGATGAGATGAAAGAGCAAATGCAGGCATTGAATGATGAGATGAAAGAGCAAATGCAGGCATTGAATGATAGCACCAATCGAGAGTTAAAAGAGCAAATACAGGAAGCAAAAGATCATTTCAACAGAGTTAGAGATATTGAAAAAAAACCAAACAGAAATCCTTGAAATGAAGGAAACAATAAACCAAATTAAGAACTCCATAGAAAGCACAACCAATAGGATAGAACACCTGGAAGACAGAACCTCAGATATTGAGGACAAAATATTTAACCTTGAAAACAAAGTTGAACAAACAGAGAAGATGGTAAGAAATCATGAACAAAATCTCCAAGAACTATGGGATATCATGAAAAGGCCAAATTTGAGAATTATTGGGATTGAGGAAGGCTTAGAGAAACAAACCAAAGGAATGAACAATCTATTCAATGAAATAATATCAGAAAATTTCCCAAATCTGAAGAATGAAATGGAAAATCGAGTTCAAGAGGCTTATAGGACTCCAAATACACAAAATTACAACAGACCCACACCAAGGCACATTATAATGAAAATACCTAACATACAAAATAAAGACAGAATTTTAAAGGTTGTGAGAGAAAAGAACCACATTACATTCAGGGGGAAACCAATACGGATATCAGCAGATTTTTCAATCCAGACCCTAAAAGCTAGAAGGGCCTGGAACAACATTTTTCAAGCTCTGAAAGAAAATGGATGCCAACCAAGAATCTTATACCCAGCAAAACTTACCTTCAAATTTGATGATGAAATAAAATCATTCCATGATAAACAAAAGCTAAAAGAATTTACAAAAAGGAAGCCAGCATTATAGAACATTCTCAGCAAAATATTCCATGAGGAAGAAATAAAAAACAAAGAAGCAAATCAGCAAAGGCAGAAATTATCCTAAAGGAAATGTCAAATAAAGGAGGAACCAAGTTGTGTCAAAACAATAAATAAATAAAATTTAAAAAATGAACCAAATGACCGGGAATACAAATCATATCTCAATAATAACCCTGAATGTTAATGGCCTGAATTCATCAATCAAAAGACACAGACTGGCAGATTGGATTAAAAAGTAAGACCCAACAATATGTTGCCTGCAAGAGACTCACCTCATAGAAAGAGATACCCATAGACTAAAGGTGAAAGGATGGGGAAAAACATACCATGCACATGGACCCAGCAAAAAAGCTAGAGTATCCATCCTCATTTCAGATAATGTGGACTTCAAGCCAAAGTTAGACAGAAGGGATAAAGAAGGACATTTCATACTGCTTAAGGGGAGCATAAATCAGCAAGATATAACCATCATAAACATCTATGCCCCAAACAGTGGCTCATCCATGTATGTCAAACAAATCCTTCTCAATTTTAGAAACCAAATAGACCGTAACACAATAATACTAGGTGATTTTAATACGCCTCTCTCACCACTGGACAGATCTTCCAAACAAAAATTGAACAAAGAAACCATAGATCTCAATAACACAATCAATAATTTAGACTTAACAGACATTATAGAATATACCATCCAACCAAGAGCATATACACTTTCTTCTCAGCAGCACATGAATCCTTCTCTAAAATAGACCATATACTATGTCACAAAGCTAATGTTAGCAAATACAAGAAGATAGACACTACCTTGTATTCTATCAGATCATAATGGATTGAAGTTAGAAATAAATGAAAGAGTAAAAAACAGAAACTACTCCAACACCTGGAGATTAAACAATATGCTATTATATGATGAATGGATAACAGAAGATATTAGGAAGGAAATTTAAAAATTCTTAGAGGTAAACGAGAACAAAGAAACATCATATCAAAATCTCTGGGACACTATGAAAGCAGTACTTAGAGGAAAATTTATTTCATGGAGCGCATTTAATAAAAGAAGTAAAACTCAACAAATAAACAACCTAACACTACAGCTCAAAGCCCTAGAAAAAGAAGAACAGACCAACACCAAAAGTAGTAGAAGACAGGAAATAGTTAAACTCAGAGCTGAAATCAACGAAATTGAAACAAAAGAAACAATACAAAAAATTGACAAAATAAATAGTTGGTTCTTCAAAAAAATAAACAAAATTAATAAACCTTTAGCCACACTAACAAAGAGAAGACGAGAGAAAACCCAAATTACTAAAATTCAGAATGAACAAGGAAATATCACAAAAGACACGACTGAAATACAAAACATAATTAGAAGCTATTTTGAAAAACTATATTCCAACAAAATAGAAAATTTCGAAGACATCAACAGGTTTCTAGAGACATATGAATTGCCTAAACTGAACGAGGAGGACATACACAATTTAAATAGACCAATTTCAAGTAATGAAATAGATGAAGTCATCAAAAGCCTACCAACAAAGAAAAGTCCAGGACCAGACGGGTTTTCAGGCGAGTTCTACAAAACCTTTAAAGAAGAGCTTATTCCAATACTTCTCAAAGTATTCCATAAAATAGAAGAGGAGGGAACCCTCCCAAACTCATTCCATGAAGCCAATATCACCCTGATACCTAAACCAGACAGAGACACATCGAGGAAAGAAAATTTCAGACCAATATCCTTAATGAACATCGACGCAAAAATTCTCAACAAAATTTTAGCAAATCGCATACAAAAACATATTAAAAAGATAGTGCACCATGATCAAGTGGGTTTCATCCCAGGGATGCAAGGTTGGTTCAACATCAGGAAATCAATAAATGTCATTCACCATATCAATAGACTTAAAGTCAAGAATCACATGATTATTTCAATAGATGCAGAAAAAGCATTTGATAAAATACAGCACCCCTTCATGCTCAAAACACTAGAAAAAATAGGGATAGTGGGAACATTCCTTAACATTGTAAAGGCCATCTATGCTAAGCCCATGGCTAATATCATTCTAAATGGTGAAAAACTGAAAGCATTCCCCCTTAAAACTGGAACAAGGCAGGGATGCCCTCTTTCACCACTTCTTTTCAATATCGTCCTTGAAACTCTAGCCAGAGCAATTAGACAGACCAAAGAAATTAAAGGGATACAAATAGGAAAAGAAGGACTCAAACTATCCCTGTTTGCTGATGATATATATGATTATATACTTAGAGGAACCAGGAAATTCCACCAGAAAACTTTTAGATCTCATAAGTGAATTCAGTAAAGTAGCGGGATATAAGATCAATGCACATAAATCTAAGGCATTTTTATACATAAGTGATGAATCTTCAGAAAGAGAAATTAGGAAAACTACCCCATTCACAATAGCTTCGAAAAAAATAAAATACTTGGGAATCAATCTCACAAAAGAGGTGAAAGACCTCTACAATGAGAACTACAGAACACTAAAGAAAGAAATTCAAGAAAACCTTAGAAGATGGAAAGATCTCCCATGTTCTTGGATAGGAAGAATTAATATTGTCAAAATGGCCATACTACCTAAAGTGCTATACAGATTCAATGCAATTCCAATTAAAATCTCAATGATGTACCTTACAGAAATAGAGCAAGAAATTATGATATTCATCTGGAAGAATAAAAAACCCAGAATAGCTAAAGCAATCCTTGGCAGAAAGAGTGAAGCAGGGGGTATCGCAATACCAGATCTTCAACTCTACTACAAAGCAATAGTAACAAAAACGGCATGGTATTGGTACCAAAATAGACAGGTGGATCAATGGTACAGAATAGAGGACACGGACACAAACCCAAATAAATACAATTTTCTCATACTAGACAAAGGGGCCAAAAATATGCAATGGAGAAAGATAGCCTCTTCAACAAATGGTGCTGGGAGAATTGGAAATCCATATGCAACAGAATGAAACTAAACCCATATCTCTCACCATACATGAAACTAAACTCAAAATGGATTAAGGACCTCGGAATCAGACCAGAGACCGTGCATCTTATAGAAGAAAAAGTAGGTCCAGAGCTTCAACATGTCGGCTTAGGACCAGACTTCCTCAACAGGACTCCCATAGCACAAGAAATAAAAGCAAGAATCAATAACTGGGATAGATTCAAACTAAAAAGCTTTCTCTCAGCAAAGGAAACTATCAGCAATGCGAAGAAAGAGCCTACAGAGTGGGAGAAAATCTTTGCCAATCATACTTCAGATAGAGCACTAATCTCCAGAATCTATAAAGAACTCAAAAAACTCTACACCAAGAATGCAAATAATCCAATCGACAAATGGGCTAAGGAAATGAATAGACACTTCACAGAAGAAGATCTACAGGCAATCAACAAACATATGGAAAAATGTTCAACATCTCTAGTAATAAGAGAAATGCAAATCAAAACCACCCTAAGATTCCATCTCACCCCAATTAGAATGGCGATTATCAAGAATACAAGCAACAACAGGTGTTGGCGAGGATGTGGGGAGAAAGGTACACTCATACATTGCTGGTGGGGCTGCAAATTAGTGCAGCCACTCTGGAAAGCAGTGTGGAGACTCCTTAGAAAACTTGGAATGGAACCACCATTTGACCCAGCTATCCCACTCCTTGGCCTATACCCAAAGCACTTAGAATCAGCATATTACAGAGATACAGCCACATCAATGTTCATAGCTGCTCAGTTCACAATAGCCAGATTGTGGAACCAACCTAGATGTCCTTCAATTGATGAATGGATAAAGAAACTGTGGTATATATATACAATGGAATATTACTCAGTCATAAAGAATGATAAAATTATGGCATTTGCAGGCAAATGGATGAAATTGGAGAATATCATGCTAAGTGAGATAAGCCAATCTCAAAAAAACAAAGGATGAATGAAATCACTAATAAGTGGATGATGACACATAATGGGGGGTGGTAGGGGTTAGTGTTAGGGTTAGAGTTAGGGTTAGGGAGGGGGGCAAGAATGGAGGAAAGAAGGACTGTATAGAGGGAAAAGAGGGGTGGGAGGGGTGTGGGGAAAGGAAAAAAATAACAAAATGAATCAAACAGCATTACTCTATGTAAATTTATGATTACACAAATGGTATGCCTTTACGCCATGTACAAACAGAGAAACAACATGTATCCCATTTGTTTACAATAAAATTAAAAAAAAAAAAAAGAAAGAGGCCATTTTTGGCCATTCTTATTCAGAGTAGTGGGAAGGGAATTCCTCTGACAGTACATTCCACTGCATCTTTTGTAGGTCTGGAATGCTTACCAATTGGACAGCACCTAGTCCCAGATTTATATGGGAAGACCAATTATAATGTTTTTGTTGAGCATGAATCACATCAATGAACAAGTTTTCTTAAACAGGTCCTCCACATGACATCTCAGGAAACCTCAGGAGTTATGGGCAAAGCCTCCAATCTACTCTCAGGGGAATTCCCATTCCACAACTCTGAACAAACAGGGACAAAATTGGCCTTTCTTGTTCTTGTACTTGTTATCTTATTCATTTTTTTGTTATTCCAGGTAAACCCATCCTTCTAAATGACATTTTCTTTCCTTATGTAGTTGAAACCAGAAATCACATTACTGGCAGGAATTTTTGGTTCCCTAGGATCCCCCAGTTCCCCTCTCCTCCAACTTTTTTTTTTTCTTCCCCTGATTTAAAAATCAGAACACGTTGCCATTCTGTGACCCAGTCAGCTGCAAGTTTTTCCCAGCAGGTTTCATCCCACACCAGGGCCTTGAACATTCATAAACACTGATAAAGATGTTTGTTTTCTAGACAGGCTAAATAGTGCCAAACCTGAGCTCAAGTTCCTTAACCGCTCATTAATCCCATCCCTTTGACTGTTTCATGGAGATACTTTGGTAGAACATCCCTTTCACTGTGTCCTGAGGATAAGCTGCAGTACTCTGTAAACTCCCCTAAAAAAGTGCTTTGGACTGATGACTGATATTTAGTGCTTTTCTTTGGAATTCCAACCAGCCCCATCTTTGGGATTCCAACCAGGTATTCCCTTGAGGGAATCTCCTGCTGCAGCTTTTGGGGGGACTCCAGTTGAAGATTTTGAGGGGCAAAATAAAGTGTTACTCCAGATCCAGGCAGTACACTTTTCTAAACAATAAAATTTAGATATGAGTTGATCAACAGTGAATTTTATAGATTATCAGCACTTCATGCCCCCGGCAATACCACTGTTGCCTGATTTCTTCGAACAACATTTCCATGTAGAAACTCAAATCACAAAGCAATAGTTAAAACACACATACACAAAACACACAAACCCGCAATAGTTGCAGAAGGGCCTAAATCCCTGACCTCAGTTCCTTATCAGTAAAATGACCAAAAAAGTTTGTCATAACCTATTATAATTTATACTTCAATTCCCTTAATAGACTATTAAGATTTCATGACTGCTGTTATCAATTAAGTGAAAATAGAAAACAAGTGTTCTTTTTGCCTTATTTTTCCATAAACAAGACTTTTCCAAACACTCTTGTTTTATAATTTTAAGGGTCCACCTATCTCAGGCTACCTCAGAAGACACAAAAAAGCAAATTAATAGATTTTTTTTCCAAGGGATGGAATGTTAAGTGTATAAATAACTACAATCCCCTCTAATTACCAAGTTGATAATGATCCTGCTGTTCAAGATCCATTATGTCCCATAGGATTACCTGCATATATGAGCTAAATTGTTACAATCTCTAGGGCACAAGAACATTTTAGGTGTGTGACTGTAGGATGTTTCAGGGACCTAACCTCTGAGAAACTGATAGGAACTGGAACAGTTTCAAAGTCTATGAATTTCAGATGTAACCACTGATTACATTCATCAAAGGTGATTATGGCTCTTTACGTTTTCCTTGTTCAAACGCCAATATTCAGGAAGTAAAATAAACTTAGAAGCAACAATTTTGGCCCTTTGACTTCTGAATTGTGGTGCGGTGGGGGGTGCCTTTCTGGATAACACGCCAAGGACAATGGCCTCCTGGAAAGGCTGTTTATGCTGAAGGATGTCACCTATCTTGAAATGCAAAATGGTTCACTTCGATTCAAGGTTTAACCTAACCATCTCACTGGCTTCAAAAAGATGTTTAAACACCTTGCAAAACTACATGGTTCTTTGTAATCCCGCTGCTTCCCACTTCTTCAGCCTTTTCCCATGTGTCACATTACGTGATGCTAAAAAAGCAAAAAATATCATACCCCTTACTTTTTCACCTCCTTGATACTACTCCCTTAGGGTAGCCTTCCACCATTCCCCTCTGCCTTCTCCATTTCTTGAACTAGTTCCCTACAGTCCCTTTTCTAAAAAAAAAAAAAAAAATAAGGGGTCTACTGACTTCAATTCCACCCTTTATTCCATTTCCACTATTGAAACGTCAGGTCTGCTCTCCTCTCAACCTTGAGCACTTTGGTAACTGGCACGCTCTCACACACACAGAAGGCGCTCAGGAAACAAACGTTTGAGTGAAGGAAAAAAACGCTCAGGAAACCGGAAGTGCTTCCACTACAACTCAGTGCACACATGCGCAGAGAGCGCGGGCTAGACAGACTCCTAGAACTGCTTCCCTCTGGGCCCCACAGGGGCCACAGGTAGGACCCAATGTCCCTCAGACCCAGCCCATGTGCTCAGCGAATCCAGCTTCACGTGCTGGACTTCACCCACCCCCGCCACGTTATCTGAACACGTAAAGGGCTCCGAGGGCAGCTTCAGCTTCCATGTCCATCTGCTAAAAGGCCAGAGCTGCCCGTCTCTGAAGCACTGGCGGGAAAAGAGCTCACGCTTGAGAGACTGAGCCCCGGGATCCGGCCCAGCAGTACCCGGAGGTGAAAGCTCGGCGCCGCCAGTGGAGCCGCAGGGCAGGGCGCGGGAGGCCGGCCTGGGACTCCGCGGAGGCACGCCCGGCGCCGCATTACCTCTCCAGGGCCTGCAGGGTGTAGCTGATGAGCGGCCTCTCCAGGACTGGGCAGAACTGCTTCGGGGTGGGGACGCCCATCCTCTCCCCGCACCCGCCCGCGGGCAACACGGCGGCCACAGCGAGCGTGCGGCTCCCGGACTCAGCCCCGGCAACACTCAGCACGGAGGCCGAGGCCGCCTGGTCCGCGCCGCACGGGCTACTCAGGCAAGGCCCCGGCTCCGCGGGCCTGGAGCCGCCGCGCAGTCCCGACTCCATAACGGCAGTGGGTGGCGCGGCAAGCCCCGCGAGTGCCGGCCCGCAGCGCCCCGCGGCTGCTCGTGCCCTCCGCTGGGGTCGCGACGTGGGCTGATGACAAAGTGCGCCCTGAGCCGCCGGACCCTGCCGTGGCTGGCCTCAAGGGGACGAACCGCGGCCGCAGCTGAGCCTGCCTGTCTTCTCTGGCCTCTGCACCCGGCCCAGCGCCCCCGGCAGGCCCGGCTTCCTGGCTTTTAGCTTCTCCCGGGACAAGCCCAGCGTGCCGCAGGTGTTTGTCCTTACATACCTAAGGGCCCCTTACACTTAACAGTGCACACGCAACAGAGGTCAGTCAGACCCATTCCTCTCTCCAGATATGTGGATGTCGCAAGCAGTAAGAGAGGAATCGAGTTTGGTTCCAACAAGTGGATTTTATTCACGCAATACACACTCAACAGTCCCAATAATAGCAAGTCAACTGAACATTCCTAATAATAGCAAGTAACAAATACATTAAAGATTCACCCTCTTATTCACCTAGAGTCCAATCCCCATGGATTTGCTCAATGCAAAGTCTCTTAGCCAAGAAGTCAGTCAATAAGACCGAAGGGATTCTTCTCAGCCGTAGCCTCTCTCAGCTCCTCGGATGTCCTCTGATGTCCTGGGAATTCAGATGAGTCGGAGGCTGGATGTTCGGATGGCAATCGTCGTCTCTAGAGCGGTGGTTAGTCTTCAGGGCTCGGTAACAATGGGCGATCAGCGATCAGCGATGGGTGGACAGTCAAGTGACAAAGCGAGGTGGAGTCTGCTGATCGTGGTGCTGCTGACTCTCCGCTCCAGAAGTCCAGGGGTTTAAGTAGTGATTTTTAGTCTAGTTGTGTTCTGGTCTCATAGATATAGGTTCATATTGCTGTTGGTCAGGTGTATGTCTTGCCTGTGTCTTATAAACCGGCCACACACTTGGCATGCTTGCTCTATACAGCAAGTGTGTAACAAGTTGACAAGGCACCTGCTACTTTTTATGATTTTAATTTTACAAGTCCAGGCAAATACCAAACACAACTTATTATCACTACATAACACACAACTATAGCAATTCCAATTATTTTATCTTGTCTTATTATAGTGGAAGGCAAGGCGAGTTTGATGAAGCAGGCCTGTAATCCCAGCCACTCAGGGGGAGGAACGCAAGTAAAAGTCCAGCCTCAACAATTTACCTAGACCCTGTCTCTAAATTAAAAAAAAAAAAAAAAAAAAAAAAAAGGTCTGGGGATGTGTCTCGGTGGTTAGCACCCCTGGGTTCAATCCCCACTACCAAATTTTATATATATTATGGATTCAGTGTGAAACCAAGAATGTGTGTGCCCCTTCATTATTTTAATTTTTTTTTATTTCATTAGGCTCCTGAGGCTTTCTAGTTGCACTTGAGAGTAAAGACCCTCGAATGGCAAATGTTATAAAACAACACCTGTGGAGAGCATCCTGTAACCTGTGTTTCACCCTCAACTACTGGGATTTAATTGCTCTTCTGTGTGGACTGGGTTTTGGAATGTTTTTAAAGATCCTCAGGTGACCTTACAGAGCAACAGGTACTTTTCTGGAACCAGAGAGTCAAAGCACTAATACTAAATGCTGAACAATTGACCACACATCTCCTTTAACCTCCAGGAGAATAACCCTGGGATTGCTGTTTTTCTTTACAAAACGAGAAACAAACGGAATGTTTAAGAGACTGTGTAAGATTGCACAGCTAGTGATGGCAGCCTATAAGCCCTTGTACAGAAGTGCTTCCAGAGTTGAGGAATCCCAGTCCTGAAGCATATCTTGCCCTTATTTACTACTGTCCTTGGTGGTGTTTACCATGAAAATATAGTGGAGCATTTGGAATGCCAGAACATTGTTGTATTAGGTCCCAGAAAGGTAAACCACAAGAGCAGGACCTTGCTTTGCTTTTTTGATTTGGGTTGTGTGCCCAGATCCTGAAATGAAACAAAAACTTAACAATTACTGAATGAATTGCTGATTGAATAAATCAGTGATAATTGAAGAGTATTTATTTGCTATTTCATAATTATCAATCACCCATCAACAGCTAATAGAAGATTCAGAAAGAATCTTGAGAAATGAAAATACAAGTTCTTGGAGTAGTTTTTGTTCTAGATCTCTGTGGTAGGCAGAATAATAGCTCCCTAAGATGCCCATGTCCTAATCCCCAAACCTATGAATACATTACCTTAAATTGCTATAGGGACATTACAGATTTGATTAAGATAAAGGATATTGAGATGATGAAAACATTCTGGATTACCCAGGTGGGCCCTACAAAATCACGAGGAATCTTATAAAAAGGAGATCAGAGTTAGAGAAGGGGCCTAAGTGATACAGGGTCATAAGCAAAGAAATCCAGCAACCTCTAGAAGCTGGAAAATGCAAAGAAACAAATTTTTCTCCCAGACTTTCCAGATGAATGCAGCCTTGCCAAACCCATTTTCAGACTTCTGATATTCAGCACTGTATTATGTTTATGTTGCTTTAAGCCATTGAGTTTGTGGTAAGTTTTTATAGCAGGAATAGATAACTAATGCAGCTTCACCTTAGGAAGAGCTCTAAATTTACAATTTGACTTTACTCTTCAAATAAAGTTATTCATAGTTGAAAATGCATTGATGTGATTGGAAACAAAGTGCTATTAGTTCAACTCATATCCTATTACTAGAACACCAGGGTATTTTGACTTTTCAGATAAGCCCTTCATCTTGTGAATAAAAAAGTATATTGCATTGTATTATGAGTGTTTAAAAGTTGACATCATTAAATGTATACCATACATTTTAAACTTACTTTGACATGTCTTGACTTTTATTTTTAAATAGAAAACTATATTTTGGAGTAGTTTTACATTTACAGAAAAATTGAAAGGAAGGTAGATTTCCCACATAAGCCCTGCCCCGACATAACCTACCCATTAGCATCATCCCCACCAAAGTGGTATATTTGTTACAACTGATGAAACTACATTGACCCTTTATTACTGCCCACCATCCATGCTTTACCTTAGGGTTCAGTATTAGTTGTATATGTTCATTCTATAGGTTGAAAATGACATATACTGACCCTTATAGTATCATACAGAGTAGTTTCATTGCTATAAAAATCCTCTGTGGTTTGCCAGTTCATTCCTCCATTCCCAATTCTCACCTATTTATCCTTTCCTACCCGTTTATATTATCTTCTAGGAGTTTTATAGTTCTGCATTTTGCCTTTAGACCTGTAGCCCACTTTTTAAATAATTTTTGTGAAATGTATAAAGTCTAGGTCAAGATTGATTTTTGTTTGTGGCTATACAGTTATTCAGTACAATTGTTGAAAAGACAATCTTTGTTCCATTTTATTGCTTTTGATGCTTTGTCAAAGATCTGTACTTATGTGGATCTATTTCTGGGTTCTTCATATTGTTTTCTGATTTATTTATAAACCCTTGCACCAATAGCCTAATGACCTGATTACTGGAACTTCCTATAGGATGTCTTGAAGTTGGGCAGTGTCAGTCTTCTAATTTTGTTCTTGTATTTCTTGACTACTTTGGGTCTTATGCTTCTTCATACAAACATTATAATCAATGTGTCAAGATTCACAAAATAACTTTTTGAGATTTTCATTTAAATTACATTGAATCTGTAACTCAAATTGGGAGAAACTGACACCTTGACAATATTAAGTCTGTCTTTCCATGAATATGGAATATCTCTTTTTAGTGTTTTTTTGAATATTTTTCATCAGTCCTGGAGTTTTTCCTGGTGTAGATCTTGTGCATATTTTGTTAAATTTTTCCTAAAAGTATTTCATTTTGAGGGGTGGTTTCAATATAAATGATTATACTAGTCAGCTTTACATTACTACAAAATACCTAAAACAACTAAGTTATAAAAAGGAAAGATTTGTTAAGCTCAGAGTTTTGGAGAGTCAAAGTCGAGGATTGGGCGGAGGACTTTGTTTTACCTCTGGTGAGGATAGGCAGATGGCAGCACATTGTCTGGCACCTATTGAGCAAACTATTACATCTCGAACCAGGACCCTAGAAAAAGAGATGGGTTCCCATGATTCCTTTCCAGGGCACACCCTGAGACCTAAGGACCTCCTACAAGGCCCCACCTCTTAAAGGATCCATAGCACCTCCCAGTAATACCACCCTGGAAACAAGCCTTTAACATATAGGCCATCAGGGACACAAGTAAAGCAATTAAACCATAAGAATTGTTATTATGTTTTTAATTTCACATTCCACTTGTTGATTCCTGGTATACAGAAAGCAATTGACATTTCTTGGTACTAACCTTTTATCCTGCAATCCTGCTATAACCACTTTTAAGGTCCAGTTGTCTTTACTTTTAATGTACATAAAAATGCACATCAAATGGAAGTGACTCTCATCTTTATACCTGAAGACCAAAAAACTTTGACATGTCAGTGTGCCCTACAAGATTTATCTTACAGATTTTTTTTATTATTATTATCAGAGAATGTTAGATTAATTTTTTTCAATACTGAAGATTGCACCCAGGGGCACTTTACCACTAAGCTACATTCTCAGTTCTTTTCATTTTCTTTGTATTTTGAGGCAGAATCTCACTAAGTGACTTAGGGCCTCACTAAGTTGCTGAGGCTGACTTCAAACTTGTGAACCTCCTGTCTCAGTCTCCCAAGTCACTGGGATTAAGCCATGCACCATCACACCTGGCAGCTCTTGTTAATTTTCTAGTATTCCACTTAATTTTAATGTTTCCAGTATTCAAGTATAATTATCACTGCCAGTCATTCCCTTCCTTCTCAACCACACTTACTGCCTTAATATCATTTGAAGAGATGAGTTGGGGTATTGCTCACAAATGCTAATGAATAGCTTAATGGTTTACTCTTTAACTCTGTTGAAATCAGAGTCAGAGAAAATAAATTATTGTTCTTCCACAGCCAACCCCAGCATTTTGTCAGCCTGTGAATTCTAATTCATCTTTTGCCATTTATGTATCTCATGCAAATAATACAGCCTATTAATCTTTGACTTTTTTTCTCACTTTTGTACATAAGAAAGATAAAACAAAGCATTGAAGTCCTCCTATAGGTAATTCAGACTAAATAACCCCACATGACAATATTATTATCTTTCATTTTCTCAGTATTCCCTGAAAAGTTAATTATTAACTGCCTCGTCTACATTATTTTTCCTGAACAGCTAAAAAAGGAAACAATGGGTATTTACCTTTAGCACTGATAGAAAAATTTGATTTAGTTTATCATCTTAAAGTGTAACACTCCATAAGAACTACTTGGGGATGAAGTTTTATGTAATACTTTTACATCCTTATATAATAATTTACATATTTTATATAATAATCTTGAAAAATATATTTTGGCACATTACTGACAGAAATTTTTGTTCAGGAGATCTGGGGAGGGATCCCACATATCTGCATTTTTAATAAGTCTCTTAAATGATTTTTGTACTAGGACCAAATTTAAATAAACATTGAATTAAAAAAAATTAGTCCCTTTTTACTTTATATTCAATTTGTTGGGTCATTCATTTTAAAATAGAAAAATCTCTACAAAATTATATGGGGTTTTCTTTTGTTTTCTCCACCTAGAGTTATACACTGAGCCAATCAGGAATTTATAAACATTAAGCCTATTCCATGTTGGAAAGGAAATCAAAGGACACCACCCTTTATTGGAAATGCCCAAACTTCCTTCAACAAAATGACTACTCATTTATCAGTTTTTGATAAACAACACATTGATGGTAACAATAGGAGAAAAATAACATATTTCGCCTAATTCCTTCAATATGGATGTGGACTCCCACTTCAACAAATTGTTTATTTGAGACCTCATTCATTTGAAATCATATATGCCACATTTGAACTATGAATTGCTTCTTCATGTCTTGGGGCTAAACCTGGATTAAGAATCCTGTTTTGTAGGAGCTTTTCTTTAGTTACAAATCCTCTGAAGACTATAAGTTAATCTGTCAGGCCAGAAGCACAGTGGAAGAAGTCATCAACAGATGAAGTTGCAGAGCTGCTCACTTTGATTTTTGCTGTCACCTGGTATATTCCAGCTTCTGATTCCACCCAAGCAAAGAAAGTTCACATAGTAACATCAGCAACTAAGACAAATGTCACTTTGCCCTGCTTAAACTAGAGATTTTAGAAATAAAAATCAGGCCCAGTTCCTTATTGGCACATAAGCTAGATTAGTAGTTCTTAACTGGACCATATATCAGGATCATCTTGAGGTTTTTACTGGTGCAGTCGCTAAATCAGAACCCTAGACAACAGCTTAAAAGTTTTCATTCTGATAAACACGTATGTTGGTAATCACCATGTTCAATTATACACACAGGTGGGGAGCACTGAATCAGGGAATAGGTCCATTTTTACTCTATGGTGATATATTCTTGTTGAATAATTATAACTAAATACACATTGCAAGTTATACACAGTATTATGTGTTTACATAAATAATTCTTTCAGGTCTCACAATTACATTCTGAGACAAAGGTTTGTTTTGCTCCTTTTTTACAAACGTGCAACCTGAAATTAGTGACTTTGCCAAGGAAGTGGTGGACTGTGATCCTAGGTCTGTCTAACCTGTACTTACCTCTGAGGTTTCCAATGTTTACTATGTTTTCCATACTTTTCCAACTTTTATGCCTTTTTCGGCAAATTGTTATCAAAACAAAAAACTGTTATCTAACGAACAGTGAGTTACCTTTCCTAATGCAAATTTTCCTATTGCAAAGGGATATAGTAAGGGAGGAAAGCATTAAAATGTATGCCTTACAAGCTAAGATGGCTTTTTATCTTAGAATAATGGCTCTTACATCATCATCCCATAATGTAAATTATTTCCTCGAAATATTTCTATTTACTCATTTTATTACCTGACTTCAACATTTTATGTTCTTTCCTAATATTTATTTTAATAATCATATCAAATGTGCTAGCTCTGGGTTCAATCCCAAACACTGCATTAAAAAAAAAATCCTCTCAAAATTTTTCTGACATAAGCCAGAAGGAAGATATAATTTTCTTGAATGGAAGTGTTAAATAAATAAATTATAATTGAGCTCTCTATTCATGATGAAATATTCCCAAAAATTGCACAGTGACTCAATTTTGAATGGTCTTTGTTGTTGAACTTTGAAAAAGTCTTTTTCAAGATTTAACTATGCTCAATTAGTTTTTCAAAGAGTCTCAGTCTAACATGGAGACATCATTATTCCTTAAAAAACCATATTTTCATTTTCACAGTAATTTGTCCTGACTTAATAGGGGCCAAGGAAAACCAACATGTTGCAAAGTTCCAGGAGTTGCCATGCCCAAAAAATGTACTGTAAATTTTGCCTTCTGAAATTGGGTAATGCAATGGCACAGATGGAAACTTTCATTTATTATTTGGCTACTTCTTTAATTTTAGAAGAGCAGGAATATGTGAATATGTAAGGGGGAAGGGTGTGTGTTAGGTTTGGGGTTTAACAAAAAGATTGTATACTTATAAATTATATGTCTTAGATCCTTCAAAGAAAGAATGAATTAAAATTTGCTTTCCTGGTAAAAAGTATTCACTGAGTTAACTCTAAAAAATTGAATTTCAATATTACTATGTTTGAAGTGGAATTTTTTTCTTGAGGAAGAGTTTGAACTAATTATAAATAAGTAATTGGAATGGATCTCAGTTAAAGCATTTGTTGTGGAAAAAAAAGTGATCTCTTCTTCATCAGTGGAAATGGTTTTCATGGAATGGTTCTGCTATTGTGACTGCATAAATTATATTAATAGCTAATGGAGAATTGAAATAAAATGTCTCTAAGTTTCAAGGACTTCACTTTTTGAGTTTTAAGAAAGGATTTAGGTGATTGCCACATGAATGAAATGAAGTTTAAGTATTTCTCTTTATTGTGCTTCTACAGTAGACATTCATTTATTCAAAATTTTCCTGTGTATAATTATTGGCATTCAAATTTTTTGATTGTCAGGTTGTCAAAAAACTGAAAAGTATAACCCAGAAACACACTGGTAGAATTGAGCATGAAAAACCTGCACCACCTCCTCTGCACCACTTACCTGTGTTGACTGTTCCCCTTTCAATACTTGTTTAGAATTCATGTCTTTTCTGGGCATGGGGGTGCACACTTGTAATCCCAGCAACTCAGTAGACTGAGGCAGGAGGATTGCAAGTTCAAAGCCAGCCCCAACTACTCAGCGAGGCCCTAAGCAACTCAGGGAGACCCTGTCTCTAAAGTATAAAAGCGGGGTTGGGGATATGGCTCAATGCTTAACTGGCCATGGGTTCAATTTCCCATACTGAAAAAAAAAAAAGAATTCATTGTCTGTTACAACAGTGATCTCCAAAAAAAAAGTATATACCTTCAAGTATATGTAAAATAATCCATTGCAGTACAGGAAGTAAGTAGTAAGGTTTCTAGTTGTATTTCCTTTTCATTTCATTTTTTTTACATGTTAATTTTGGTTTGTTTTATAGTGTATTTAACATTAGTGCAGTTGTACATGTATACTATGAAAACTTAAAAAAATGTATGCTAGTGCTTGCAGAAACTTTCTTAGTGATAGATACTTTCATGTACAACAAAGTTTACTGATAGCACTGAGTGAGTAGTACTCATTTTACACTGAAGTCTGACCCTTTCTGAGCCCCTACTAACTTTCTGATCTAAGGTGAGTTATTAAATTCCTCTAAACATCTGTTTCCTCATCAGTAAAATGTAATGACACATTGCATATGATGTAGTGCTGATTTTATCATTTTTGTGAAGTTTTATTAGAGATGAAATGCTATTCCAATATGTATAGATACCTTGAGAGCAAACAATAACTCAGTTTTTATCACTATCATTTTATACAGTGGTTGACAAAATAAATATATAAATATATGAGTAAGAAAAAGTCTACATACAATACCATTGGCATTTTTATGGAAAGAGCACAATGGGTGAAAAACATAACTGATCTTTAAGTAGGAAAAACCAAGTTAAGTCTTGCTCCATCCCTGGTACTGTAATTTTTGAAAAGTCATTTATTTTTGCTAAGGTCAGTTTCTTCTGTAAATTGGTTATAATAATGTCATTTTCCTATTCAACCTATAGAATTGTCTTCAGAATAAAATGTATGTAATGTATATGAAAATTTGTCACAAACTCTAAAGAAAACTCTATTAACATTGATTATTATTTCTTATAGTTATGTCATCTTCTCCGCCAAATTACACTTACTAGAAGAAAAGGTATCTATCTGCCTTCTACTTTTATTGCATTCCCTACAGTATCTACACAATGCTTTATCCATTATGAGTTCTTTCTTTAAAAAATTCTTATTAGGGAATGGTAGCCTCTGTGTTCAAGATTGCCCTTCCTTTTCAACAAAAAAGTTATGGTGTTTGAGGGATTCCAACCAGTACCAACTTGTGTGCCCCCAAGCATTTTTTATCAATAAGAAGGCAAAACATGTATTAAGAGAATACTTGATTTATACCTGTCTAGGCAATCAACCTGCCACCCACAGGAGTGCTAGAAGTTTGGCAGTTAATCAGGAAAGCAATTTTTGTGCTCTATTCTCTACTGGTGCACTGTTGGGTTCCCCCAATAGTGGTATTCCTTAGTCATTCCACATCATGGTGAAAGTTCCATGGACGGGAACCTGTCTATTTCTTTATAGCCTCTCTGGCAATGGCAGAGGAGTACCTTGTATATACCGGGTACTCAATAAATACTTAGTGAGTGCAGGAATTAACTTAAAAATTAAGACTATTTATTCACATTCAAAACTTTGAGTTATTCATTCAATCATTAATTTGATGGCATTCAGTAAAAAGTATCCCTCAGTTTCCTTCACTATGAAAAACATTAGAAACTATAAGACTTTATGTTAAATTTATTTCCTGTGTTTCATGTTCCTCCCTTATTCAAGTTGCATTGTTATTATTTTCTGTGTTTATGGATATACATATTTGTTTTAAATCTATATGCATCATGCTCTTTCTTTTGATTAAAATTCAGTCTTATGAAAGCTCTTATTTTTCTGAAGACCATAATTTCATGTTTGAAGGAAAGAAAAATTAATTACAGTGTGCTCAGACATAGATACTATCCATTTTCAAAGATAAACCTTTTTTTGGATGAAGTATACTTTTTTCCCAAATACATAACCCAAGAAATTATTTTACACACAAAACAGAAAGAGTACGGATTGAATTTTAAAACTTAACCACTTGACATACTAGCATCTTTACTTTCATAAATTGAATCATAAACTTAAAGCTTAGAAAATAATCACATTTTCTGTACTATTTATATTTGCTTCCCTAAAACTCAAATTTAAGTGTGATTTTTCTCACTCTCCTAAATAGCACTTTACAGAAGCAGTTGATGAATATCAGCTCTATAATGTATTATAAAAATACTAGGAGGCCCAGAGTTGTACCAATGTGTTCAGTTGACAACAATTAAATTCCTTCTCTTTTCTCACCCTGCCACCTCCTTTCTGGTTCAGTTAATGAGAAATGAATTGGCTGGAAAACAAGGAGTAGGGATGAGGAGGAGCAGAGCACTGGATAAAGAAAACTAGATAATTAGATCCTCAGTAGTTGAGAGTTGATTTAAAATCGTTCTTTTCAAAGGAGACTTCAAATTGTTGTCCCCTTACCAGACTGGAGAATTACATTTGTTAAAATCAGTTGATTCTCATGCAGATGATGTAATCTGACAGCCAGCAACATGCAGGGGTCTAAAACCAAACTAAGAACTTTGGAAGTACAAGAGTAACTAGAGTAGAATCTTTCCCTCATCAATCAGTATTACATCTCTTAGTGGTTGCTTAGTCTGTTGCATATTAACAACAAGTTGTAAAAACATTTTGTGTTTCTACAAATTGTTTCTAATTATAAAAAATGAATTTTTATGGTCACAAGTTAATTAAGAAAAAAGTGATGATGAGGCTTAGTTATTGATTCATTACTTATCCTAGGGCCCAGGGCTATTTCACAGACAGATTGGTACAATTCAACCTACTTTTGGATGGATGACTAAATTGGGCTCAAGTAGAATTTAATTTAGAGTTCAATCTATCAGTATTCATTTACTATAGCAATACAATGAGGATCTTTTTAAAATTGACAGATTTTGCTATCATTACTAAATATATATAAGAAATTTCCCAGATTCCTAAATATAGCCTCCAAAAATTAAAAACTGTTTTTGAAGCTTAAAAAAAGCATACTATATTGGGATCTCAGCTACCAAAAATCAATTTATAAATAGATCTAAATTATGTCTGTCTATAACAAGTCAAGTATCAGTCACACAGCTGTTCTTAGTATCATCCATCCACATTATAAATCCTCAAATGCTTGATGATGCTTAGTACCTCCTCTGAGACAGAGGAGGAAATATAAAAGGGGAACAGATACCAGTAGAAGGGTATGGTCAGCAAAATAATTACAAAGTATGTAAGGAGCACTGCATAATTTTGCCTTACTGAAAAATCATTACAACTTCCTGATCCATCTACAACATCCTTCACTGGACCTGAAGTACCTCCTTTTGTACAAACCTATATAGCACCTGAAGACATGGTGCAATTTTGAATCACCAAAGGTTCTGCATACATTGACTATGATAGCCAAAGACTGTTGGTTTTTTTTTTTTTCCTAGTGTTTTCTCCACTATACACACTCAATATTTGCTACAATCTCATTTCCTTTATTGCACTAATTGTCATTTATTTGCTTGTCTGTTTATTTGTCTCCTTCTTCAAAGTTGTAAACCAACCTGGTCATTTTTCTTAGGGAGATACCTTTTTAAATAAGTGACTAAAAGCATCCTTATTGCTATACTCCAAATGTGAACATTTCCTGCCTTCTAAAAGTTAAGATTATTTTTTGCCTGTTTTTGAACTTACTGTATAGGAAATTATAAAATATGGACTATTTTGTTTCCAACTTCTTTTGCTTATTATAACGTTTATGAGATTCAGTAATCTCATAATCTAGTGCTAGATTGGTTTGGTTTGAGTAAGTATCCCCCAAATATCTACTATTGGTTAAACTCCTGTTCCCAGGGAAGAGAAAATACAGTATAATATGTAAAGTATTGGAACTTAAAAATGCCAAGCTAGAATTCTTTCCCCTACAAAATTGTCTTTTTAAAGTGAAAGAGAGGGCTGGGGTGTGGTTCAGTGGTGGAATATTTGCCTGCTATCTGAGAAACCCTGGGTTCAGTCCCTAATACTGAGAAAAAGAAAAAAGTTGTGAAAGAGAAATGAAGCCTTTCCCAAACAAAGAAAAATTGAGGGAAATTGTTGCCAGTAGAAGTATCTTGCAAGAAGTGTTAAAAGAAGTCCTTCAGAGAAAGAAAAATGTCAGAAACTCAAATCTTCATAAAGTATAGAAGAATATCAAAGCATGAATAAGTGATGATACAATTTTAAATATATTTTTCTTAATCAAACAGATAACATTTCATTATATGCTTACGGATATATGTTTAGGAATAAATGAAATGAAGGACAGCAATGATACAAGGAACAGGAGGGAAGAATTAGGAATTTTTACTAAAAAGGAACTTACACTCCTAGTGAAGCAGTATGAACTTATTTGAAAGTGGGCTTGATTGATTGTAAATGAATTTTGCAAACTCCACAGCCATCATTAAGAAAAATGTTTTTTTTAAAGAATAATTGATAGTTAAGAAAGGAAAAAAGAAATGGAATCATATAAAATACTCAAATAAAGCCAAAAAGGAAGAAAAACAAGGACAAAAGATAGAAAATAATGAAAATGTGATAGATATTAATCCAACTATATCAATGATCACCTTAAATGTTAATGGTCTAAATACACCAATAAAAGATAGAGATTGTGAGCATGGTTCAAAAAATAAGACCCCACTATTATGGTCCCCAAGAAGCTCATGTGTAGGATAATGCAAGAAAGTTTAAAGGTGAAATGGCTATCCTATAAAAGGTTTAACCTGATCAGTGCATTAATCCCCTGAAAGGGATTAACTGTAGGCAGGTAGGGTATGCCTGCAGGAAGTGGGTCACTGGTCACTCATGTGACTTTGGGGCATATATTTTGTCTGGGGTGGTGGTGAGGAGAGGGGGGATGGATTTCTCTCTCTCTCTCTCTCTTTCTCTCTCTCTCTCTCTCTCTCTTCCTCTGCCCGCTTCCTCCTTCTCTCTCTACTTCCTGGTATCTTGTCCTTTGCCACTTTCCTCTGCCACATCCTTCTGCCATAATGTTCTACCTCACCTCAGGCCCTAAGGAATAGAGTCAGCAATCTATGGACTGAGGCATCTGAAACTGTGAGCCCCTGGTTCTTTGACAAGATCAATAAAATCAGTAGCTTCTAACCAAGAAAGATAGACAGAAACAACTTACTAATATAAGAAGACATTATAAAAATGACATCACTGAAAATAACATGGACATTAAAAGAATAATAAAGAAATATTATGAATGACTTTATGCTCACAAATCTTGTAGCATTTGTGAAATAAACCAATTTCTTGAAAGATACCACCTATAAAAACTCACACAAGAAGGAATAAACAATGTGAATCAGTCTATATCTGTTAAAGAAACTGAATCAATCATTTAAATTTTTTCATAACAGAAAGCACCAGGCCCAGATAGGTTCACTCATGAATTCTACCAAATATTTTTAAAAAGTATTATGATTCTCTACAATCTCTCACAGAACAAAGAAGCCAAAGGAATACTTCCTAACTCATTCTGAGACCAACATTATTATAATTCCAAAACCAAAGACATTACAAGCAAAGAAAAGTATAGACCAATAGCTCTCATGAACATACATGCTAACAGTCACAAAAATTAAGAAAATAAAAAGCAAATCAAAACCAGCAATGAATAAAAAGAATTACGGACCATGGCCAATTGGGATTTATACTGAAAGTACTGCAAATGCAATAAGAAAAAGTACACAGATTATGAAAGAAGAGGTAAGACTTCATTATTCACAGATAGTATTATCTTCAATGTATACAATCTAAAAAAATTGACAAAAACTATTGGAACTAATAAGCCTCTTATAGCAAAGTTGTAGGACATAAGGCTAATATACAAAAGTCAATCATTTTCCTATATACCAGCAGGCAGATTTGAAGTTAAAAACACGGTACAATTAATTTAGCACCTGAAAAATTTCAATACTTGAGTATAAATCTAATGGAATATACTTAAGATCTATACAAGAAAAAGTACAAAACTCTGATGAATGATATCATAGAAGAATTAAATATAAAGATATTCCATATTTAAGGATAGGCGGTCTATATGATCAAGATGTCATTTTATCCAAACTCAAGTCTTAGAGTCAATGCAAGTCTAATCAAAATTCCAGCAAGTTATTTTGTGAAAATTGATGAACTGATTCTAAAGTTTACATGGAAAGACAAAAGACCCAGAATAACCAATACAATACATTGAAGGAAAAGAATAAAATTGCAAGATTAATATTACCTCACCTCAGATTTACTATAAAGTTACAGTAACCAAGACACTGTAATATTAGTGGAAGAAATTAACAAATAGCTCCACAAAACAATATAAAGAGCCCATAAACACACCCACATAATTATAGTCAAGGCACAAAAGAATAAATACAATATAATGCAGCAAGATAGTATGGAACATAAAAATGAATCTAGACACAGACCTTTCACTTTTTGTAAAAATTAACTTAAAAAGGTCAGAGACCAAATGTAAACTGCAAAAAGGCAATATAGAACAAACCTACATGATCTGGCATGGTTGTGATTTAATAGATATGACACAAAAGATACTGTTCATAAGTAAATAATTGATAAACTGAACTTCATTAAAATTAAACACTTGTACTCTGTGAAAGATAATTTCAATAGAATGAGAAGACAAAGTGGAGAAAGTTTTGCAAGAAAAAAAAAATCAGATGTTATCCAAAATATGTAAAAGAACTCTTAAAACTCAACCTTATTTAAAATGAGCAAATGAGCAAATTGTGCATCTCAATAGACATCTCACTAAAGCAGGTATACAGAGGCCAAATCAGCATATGAAAAGTGTTCCACCTTCTATGGCATTTGCGAACTACAAATTAAAACAAGAAGATACCATTAGAACCGCCCAAATCCAGAAAACCAATATTTGGTGAGACAACACCAAATTCTTGCAAGGAAATTGAGCAAGGGGAACTCTCATGCTTTGTTGATGGGAAAGCTAAATGGTGGAACCACTTTGAAGAGTAGTTTGACAATTACTTACAAAACAAAACATACTCTTGCCATACAATCTAGCAATCTCCTTGATACTTGCCCAAATGAATGGAAAACTTTGTCCACACAAAAACCTGTACAAGGATGTTTATAGTGACTTTAATTATAATTTCCCAGACTTGCAAACAACCAAGACCTCCTCAGTAGGTAAGTAGATAAATAAACTGTGGTACATCCAGACACTAAATACAATTCAGACCTAAAAGGAAGTGATCAAGCCAGAAAAGAGAGAAAGAGAGAGGGGAAATCTAAATGCATGCTACTAAGTTAAAAAAAAAAAAAAAAAAAAAAAGCCAATCTTAAAAGGCTACTTACTTTGTGATTTCAATTATACTGCATGCCAAAAAGACAAAAACATGGAGTCAGAAAAAATAACAGTAGTTGCCAGGGTTAGGTGGGATGGAGAGATGAATAGGAAGAAAAAAGAGGATTTTTAAGACAATGAACCTATTCTATATGATACTACACTAATGGATACTGTTTTGGTTTAAGACATCAGGTGTCCCTCAAAAGTTCATGTGTGAGACAGTGCAAGAAGGTTCAGAGGAAAATGATTGGATTATGAGAGCCTTAACCCACTCGGTGAATTCATTCCCTGATGGGATTAACTGAGTGGTAAATGAAAGTGGGTAGGGTGTGGTTGGAGGTGGTTCAATGCCTTTGGGATTTATATTTTGTATCTGGCAAGTGGAGTCTCTCTCTGCTTTCTGATCATCATGTCCCGAGCTGCTTTCCTCTGCCACACTCTTTGGCCATGATGTTCAGCCTCACCTTGAGCCCTGAGGAATGGAGCTGGTTGTTTATGGACAGTGACTTCTAAAATTGTGAGGCCCAGATAAACTTTTCCTCCTCTAAAATTGTTCTCATTGGGTCCTTTGGTCACAGTAGTGAAAAAACTGACTAAAACAGATTTTATCATTGTACATTTGTCAAAAGCCGTAGGATGCATGCAAAGGATGAACTCATAAACTATGAACTATGAGTGATGGTATATCAATGTAGCTTCATCTATTGTAACAAATGTATAATTTTGATGCAGGATACTGAGAGTTGGGGAGGTCCTAGAGGGTGGACTGAGCTTATATGGGAACTGTACTATCCATTTAATTTTTCTGTGAGCCCAAAACTTCTCTAAAATATTAATTCTATTTATTTTAAAAAATGCAAATCAATGCAAGAACCAGGGCTGTCTAGGATATATACAGTCCCAGTGAAAGATCAACACCACATTTGACCTCCATCTGCTTTGGTATCTGCTCAGGGGTATCTCTCGAATCAAAGCCAGTGGGTCTTGTACTTAGGTATCATTATAACCATCTAAAGCATTGTTAAAACACACTGTTTTCTGACTCTCAGTAGATCTAGGGAAGGATCATGAATTCTGAGTTTTTAACAAGTTTTTTGTTTAAAAAACAAAAAACAAAAAAAACTTGAGGCTGATGCTTCTCTTGGTTTGGTGGTTTGGGGCCACTGCCCTAAGCAATAGAGGATGTGTTCTTTACGATCCCAGATCCCTTGTCTCTGGCCAATGTCTTTCCTTGGGAAAATTGCAAGCTTTGGAGAACTCAGTTCTCTGTGAGCAAAGAGTAAGCTATCTCTTCATGATTTTCCTGTGTTTTTTTTTTTTTTTAATCTAGAGTCTCCTTTTCCTGAATTATGCCTCTTTCTCATTCAGTATTAGGTTTAAATTCTTGATCTTGATAATAAACTAATCCAAAGGTAAGTATAACAGAATTCAAATAAATTTATCCTGGCTACATAGAATTAATTTAACCACAGCCAATCTGACAGTCCTTGAACTATAACAGCTATACCACAGAACCTACTATTATAACTTAAGTAATACATACAACTGTCCCCCACAAATGACACATTTTAGCCAAAATGAAGAAATGGAAGCAAAACAAGGAAATGACTTTTATCAAGTCTATGTTGTTCAAAGATGGACTTGCAAATAAAGCTAGACTACTGTCTGTTCATCTGATCCTATTACTAACACATTTAATGGGTATGTTTTGTCTTTCCTGAAATATGCTAGATTTTGTTCAAGAGTAAACTCTTTACTCACCTTAGGCCAGAACTAAGGCCCATTAAATTGCAAGTCTTATCTTCAGTAAGAAAAGACAATTTATTTAAGGAACATAAGTTATAGTATATAAAGACTGAAGTGAAGGACTTGAATAAGTTTTCTCAAGGTCCATCAAGTTAAAAGAATATGTCAGTATTGATTGATGCTTTTTGGGCTATGGTTGAAAAACACTTTATAAATATTGTTGAAAGAAGATTAGGACCAAAAAGAAGAAAAACAATCATAACTGCCTGACTCAGCTAGCCCTTAAACCCTATTTTGATGTATGAAAACCATATCAAAGAGAACATTCAGCAATTAGACTCATACAAAACCTACTTTGTTTCATCCACATTGTTGAAATTTTTCTGTTTTTTTAAACAATGATTCTTTGTGCTGAGGGCAGTAGGCATGCCCTATAACTAGTCATCTGTCTGAGGTTCAAAACCCTGTTTGGGATGCTGATTTCAATATCAAAGGACTGAATTACAGAATAATGAAATACAGAAGAAAATTGGGAGTGTAACACTGAGGTAAGATAATGATCCTGAAAGAAAGTCAGAAAAAAATTATAAGAAAATTAGGGAAAACACCATCCTCAAGAAACAGATGATCCATAACTTCTGACACAAGCTGGGTCCAATGTTTTGCTGAACTGCTTCTTCCAGCAAATCTTATCAACGTTTTCAATTTTTCTATTAATTAATATCAACTATTTAGCACTCACCTGCTACAGAGGGACCTCAGCCAGCCAGGAATCAGAAATTTACAGCCAGACCCATTGTTGCCAGGAAAGTAGACCTGCAACCAGGCTTCCTTGGGGGACATTATCATGGTAGGAAAAAGGGTGACACCTGAGGGTCTCAAGAACCTCTGCCTGTCTCATATCAACAATCAGCCCAACCCCTTCACTGATGTGAGAATTATGGTTTGGGAAAACGAGAATAATTCTTCCTCATCAGAAGGGTATCAACCTATTATTAAGAGCTATACAAATGATACAAAATATTAATCTACTCCTCCAAGAAATTTCAGTCAAATTAAAGAGAAAAAAAATACCATACCTAAAATCTAGTACTACTGAGGGTTCAATTATGTGATTTAGGCAATGGAGGCAACAGATGGTACAGGCATCCAAAAATAATATTATTTCTATTTTCACTCCAAGATAGTTTGATCATTAATTCAAGGTTTAAATATTCTGCCGTAACAGAAACCATTTATGAGTCAGAACCAGTTTAACATTTATATGACTTTTGCATATGGAAAACAAATATAGAATAGGAAAGAATCTGGATGCCATTTTGAAATTGCCAAATTATATGTAACCTAATATATAAGAGGAAAAAAAATGAAAATTTTTTCATTTATAGAAATGAAAATGTTACTGTTTATATGAAACATTATATAAAATTTTAATGTGGCTTTCATATAAAAAAAGACACGAGTGAAGAGTTATATCTATATTAAAAGCAGCCATTAATTGCAAATATAAAGTTTCTAGACGCTATAAAACATACTACGCTGAAAGAATCTTTAGCAACGAAAGCTCTATTTACACTTTCTTTCAAATACCCTCCTTCAATACCAAAAATAATATGTATACAGACACAAACATACATACATATAGCAGACTCATGCACCTGAAATTTAGTCATTGTTTTTCAGGATAGTGTTAATTTTTTTCCCATTTATATTATTGTCTTCACAATTTTACAACACAGAACCACCTTGACAAATAGAAGAAAAATATATAGGAAAGAAGTTAGCAAATAAAAGAAAGATTAATCACGTTATATCTCAAAGGAAATTAATTGATAATGCATAAGTACTGATGAAAGAGCATTTTAGTGGGTAGTAATATTGAATTGAGAAATGTGCAATAAATGCTTAGATGTAAAGTTCAAATTGACAGTATAAAATCGTGCAAAAGTTTTCCAAAATTGTATAGAGTTTATTATTTTCAGATAATACAGTCAAGTGTATTTTCTTGTAGTCCCTTCAGGCTGCTATACCAAAATACCATAAACTGGGTGTCTTATAAACAACAAACAAATTTTTCTCACAGTTCTGAAGACTGTAAAGTTCAAGATCAAGGCAATGTCTGGTGAAGTTCCATTCCGCACAGATAGCACCTTATAATTCTGTCCTCAGATGGCAGAAGTGACCAGCTAACTCTCTGAGGTTTCTTTTATAATGGTGCTAATTCATTCATGAGGGTAGAACTCTCATGAACAAATCTCCTCCAAATTCCTTTGCCTCCTGATAATGTTACATTAAGGATTAAGTTTTAACATGAGTTGGGGTGGGGCACAAATATTCAGATCAGCAGAGTATTATTGTTTTTTTAACCCTTAATTAACCTTTGGCATATGGGAAGAAAATTTGTATTCAATTGTGGCTCATGTTATTCAATACATTTTAAATATGTGTGCTATAATATAAATAGTGTATTAATATGGTCATATGTAATTTATAAATAAATAACTAAAATGTATATGGGAAAAGATGATCAAAATTCTTCTTTTTTTTCCCTTGTGGAAAACATGTTGAAAATCATTAGAGATTGGTCATGAGCCATCAGTGAACACGAATAATAAAAAGAACACTGAATAAAGTGCTAATCTGAACATTTTAGGATGGGATTGACATATTTTATTGGAATGAAGAAAAAGCAGGGAATAAGCAAGGGAAAAGTTGCTCTTATTCCTTCTATAGAAGAAATGAGTGAGAGAGGGTGAGCCCTTAACTAATATATTAGTACAGTAAGCAAAAACTACATTAGTCAAGATTAGTATAGAAGCAAAAGGAAAGTTAAGTATGTAAAACTATTTCCTGTATCAATTTTGGTGTCACACAAATATGTGAATAAACGAGAAATGACAATACAGCCAAGAATAGCAAGCCTACAATGATGTAAAAAGAGCATAAAGGCATAGATACAGTGAAAAAAAAAAAAAGCTCCCTCCTTGAAAACTATCAAAAGGCCAGTGCTTTTTATTTTTAAAATTATTTCTCCAGAATGTCTCCTAAAGATACTTTGTCCTCTTCTTGAATTCTTGTTCTTATTTCCTCTGCTTCTTTCTACCTTGCTCCTGGTCTACTTTGTGGACCAAAAGCTTGGAGAAGATAAAGTTTCTGTTCAAGTCCACAGTTTCCCAATGAACCAGCTAGGCTTAAGAAATGTCATAATATAAAGAACAATAATAGCTAACTTTAATAGCTAACACTATGAACTCTTGTATACGGGCACTCTTTTCAGGTAGACATAATTATCCATTTGACAGATGAAGAAACCAAAGTACATATTGCTCAAAGTAATCAACAATTCAATAGCAAGACTAGGATTCAAACCAGGTATTTGGTTTCAGTATCCATATTCTTGACTAGTTTGCACTGCAATATTAAAATAACAAAATAAAAAGTCAAGGGAAGATTGAATGAATTCCCTAGTTTAATCCTTTTTGTGTTTTCCTATTCCTAAAATCCCAATATTCTAGATCCTGTATTTGAATCAATTAGTATTACCAAAATGGATTCAGTCCAACTTGTGGTCTTCTAAGTGTAGGGGCAGACAGAGACGAATAGGCCTCTATTCTAGTTACAGATGTTGTTGCTTCTAGGCCCTTGGATTCAGGTGAAGAAGAAATTGCAAAGCTGGCAGTGCTTTTTATCCTTTGTACATCTAAAGACTGCTCAGCAGTGTGACCATTAAGCAAAGCCTGGCATAGCCATTCATTCTGTCTCCTCGTCTTTTATCTATGTAGTTCTTTCTCCTTAAAATAAATCTTTGAAATTCTGAAAGCCTGAGCTTCATTTCCCATCATTCCACACCTATGCCAAGTTTCAAGATTGGCTTTGATGTGTATCTAAAGTGGCTTGGCACCTCTCTGTCATCGTTCCCTGAATCTGTCGCTCTGTCAAACTGTCATATGATCGTCGCTGTTCCATGTGAGGAGACCAGCTGCATAAGGAACTGGGATGATATCCTTCCACAACTTCATGTGGCTCGTGGATTATGCTGACACGCTGGAGGAAGAAACATGAATAGAGGTAAGACTTGATGTGTATTGAAATCACATGAGGGTTATGCAGTGACCCTACCCTAAGCCATAGACCTTCAATGTTAGGGTTTTTAATTCAGAAGTTTTATTCTCACCATAGATTACAATGGCAGTCAACCATAAACTGCTAGATTTAATGCTTTTTTCCCTAAGGTTAAGTAATAAGCTCAGCACAGTATGTGTGTTTTAGGTAATACATTTTTGGTGAGCATTACATTTGGTGAGTTATTGTTCTCAGTTCATTTTTAATGGATCTAGAGACTATATGGTTCCTTCTTCCAATTAACATCCCATTTCGAAGCTTCAAACCTCACATGGAAATTAATAGATAATCCTTTATCAATATTGAGAGATAGGATCTATTAACCATTGGTAGACAGCATATTCTAGTAACATGATTGTTATTAAAATATCTAACAATATTAATAACAAAAATAGCCAATCTCTAAAATATGTGAAAAATTCTCAGAGGCTGTAGGAGTCTCTGGTAAACATTCAAAGTTTTATTGTATAAATTAATATGCTATATGATATTGCTTAAAATTTTTTTATCTCAGTTTTTATTTTTTCTTATTTAATTTATTTTTTCTTATTTAATTTCTTATTTTCTTATTTAATTTGTTTCTTGAGGTATCTGATATCTGATGTTAGGGTAAGGCATCCAAAACTCAGCATTTCTCCCAAATTTTGTCTCTTTCACATTCTTATCACCAGAATAAAATACTGAAGCAGGAAGACTGATGTTAAAAAGGATCTTGGCGAGCATCTTAATATCTGCGTTTTAGGATTAAAAAACAATGAAATCAGGAGAGATTCTATAATAACTCAATGTCAAATAAATGTAATACACTGTTCCAGATGTTATAATGAAAGATAAGCTCAGGACTGGCCCACATGGAATTCACCAACTCCAGGTGATGCCTCCATATTGGGTCAGTCAGTGGGAGCCTTCACAGAAGATCAACTGGAAGAAGAACGGAGAGTGACAAGGTTATTATTCCCCTGGTTCCCTTGCTTTGCAGGTTCCCCAGGTTGGACTCAGATCATAGCCCTTGCCTCCTGGGTTCCAATAACATCAACTTCCCTCATTTTTTAGGGCCTGGGGTGATGACAGCTTTGGTGCTGCCAACCCTGCCAGTGCTTCTGGGTTTTGCCTTGTGCCTACACCATTCCAAACTTTATGGTTACTGTAAGGTATAAAGCCACATGTCTCTCCCTTTACAGGAATTTCCGGCCTTCCCACCACCCCTCAATCTATGTTCTGCCCGCCTTTTCCGTTACATGAATTTCCGGCTTACGCTGCTGCCATCTCCCTGCCTCCCATTACGTCCCAACATGTTATTGGTCCATCAGTCAGTCTGCAAGAATTCTCCTCTGCGATTGGTTCCTCCCAGCCTGCAAAATTCCAATATCTGGGAGAAGCCATACACCATCTTTTCTTCTTCTTTTTCTTTTTTCCACCCTGAGCGGACCTTATCTGTCCCCATAAATAAAGTCTTTTGCGTGAGATCTCATGTCTGCGGAGCATTTTTTCTGGGAGCTACCTGTGAGCCACAACTGAGCCAGCAACCCCTAACATCTGGTGCCAAAACCCGAGATGGGTTTTTCCACTGACTAAGCAAGCGGATTCCCATCCGATAGCCCCAGTGCCCACGGATAGAGACTCACCTTCCATTTACCTGGACGCCCAGTTTTCTACATGCAACACCGGACTCCAAAATTGGTGAGTTCCCCTTAGGCAGGCCCCCTGACCACTTAAACACATCTTGGCTGATCTGAGAAGTGGCCATTAAATCTGGCACTCTCAAGACTGCTGAGGTGTGGGGGTGCCTCCTTGGTCCCTATAGCTGGTCCTAGTTGCTGGGTGGGTTCCTGATTTTATGGTGCTGAGATTCTTTCCCAGGGTTTGAGACTCTTTTATATTTTTTCGTCTCACTCGAAATCCTGGCCAGGTCCTCAAACTCTCTCGGCTAATGCCTGGTTAGACAATGGTACTGGTGACGACCAGACCTCTGGACTAACCTTCTCCTTGCCTGGCACGTGGTTTTTGGGACGCCATTTAATCACTAGCTAGGTGGGTCTCAGTCTTCACCATGGGATCTGGGACTTCCAGCCCAGCAAACTCACCCCTGAGATGTTTAAACCATCTCAAACACCTTCACCTGTTCCCTGAATTAGAGCTAACCTGTCCTTTAGATAGTAAGTCAGAATGGTCTATTTATGACACCCTAAATTCTAGCTTTATACTAGGTATAATTATATGCCTAATCATACTAGTTATAATTAAGTACATATGTGGGCGACCTGGTGAATGGAAAGAGACTTTTCCCCTTCGTGTTTTTCCTTTCTTTCGTGCTAAACCTGAACACGCTCTCTTGGCTTATTCCTTATTTTCAAGTTTTTCTTTCTCGCTTCTCCACTCTCCCTGCAGGCTCAAGCCCTCCAAACCTATTAGCCCCTTTCAGATTCAGATCGCAGTCAAGGGTTACATTGAAATGTAAATGAAGAAAGGTGCAGTAGGAGACCAGTTTCAAACCCAAGAAAAAAAGTGCCCATTTTAAATTTCTCCCGGGCTACAACTCAGAACACTTTTCTCCCTTTCAACTTTTCTCTCCTTCTCATTTTCTCATGCTTTAATTAATAACCATTATCATTTTTCTTCTAGGAAATGCTGTATTTTTGAGCTCCTACAGACCTAGGTTAATGATTTTTGATCAGTTCTTTTTATCCAACTCTAGAGTTATTTTTGAACATCCGTTACATTGCAATGGAGATAAATATTACAAGGTCTTTGCTTTTGTGTTAAATATAAGCACGCATAAAAATTAAAATTCTAAAAATGGATCCAAATATTTTTAATTCACGTGATTTAAAGAGGTTCAATTTAAATTGGGTAAACTAATAAAAGTAAAATGTCCTTAAAATTAACTCGCAAGTCTCTAAGTGTTCAAACTAATAAAATATTAATGTTTATAAAATGTCTAATATCAATTTTTCTAGGACTTTTCTTCAACAGGAAAGAGACGGCAAATACCGTTGGCACACTTGTCTGATATCTTGGTTTTTCTACAATAAGCAGCATGTATGGGATTACTCAAATGTGTTTGTTAGAGACATCTGATTAATTTATAAAGCTAGTCCATGGAGTAACATACTTAAAAACATTATTCTTTGTATGTTAAATGTGTTCATATTTTCCAGGTATACAAGCCTTTAAAGCAGAAGATTTATCAAGCTGCTGTTCTCCAAATTAAACTTGTCTATAATGGTAAACCTATCATTTAATGTTCTATTATAGGACCTGTCATCAATAGGGTATATGTAAAATGACATTTAAGAAAGAGTGTAATATGCAGTAGCAAAAATGGAACAACAGTGACTGAAATTGGGGTCTCTGATGACCTCATGGCTGTGGCATGCCTGGTGCCTGGGAGTGCTCCTGTACAAGGGCACAAGATGCCTAACTGCTGTGGCAGTACATTAATCTCAGGCACACAGCTCTTGGGCAGGAAGGAATTCTTTTGCTAGATAACCAGTATTTCATCAGCTCCCTTCTCTGGTTCCTGCCCACCTTACAGTAACTTTGGAACCTAACATTGCACACATATAAAGATTGCTGACATAACTCTTTAGATCCGCATTTCCATCAGAGAACAGAGCTCCATCTGATCTCAGCTTAATCTTCAAAATCTGTGTTTATATACTCCTTTGCCCCTCACTGAAAAGCCCCACGTTACCTGAGATAAGGCTCTGCCTCACAACCCTGTTACACGTTACAATGGCTCCAAAGTAAACCTGACTTTAACTCATTTAAAGTTCTGTTCAAAAGTCTGATGTTTGTTGTACTGTTATCTCAAACGGTAACTCAGCCAAAATTCAAGATAGCTATTGCACAAACTGAATGTTTTACTTTTGGTAATTCCATTTTGTCTTTTCCTTGTAAACTCTAATTGTTGCCTGATCAATATTTTGCAGAAGTACTGCTTCAAGAGCGAACATCATAAATTAACTTGGAATAGTAAGCCATCACCTATAGAACAGATAATGTAAATCCCAATTAGATAAAAGGGGGTAAATAACTGTAAAGTTATAGACATTAAGGCTAAAGCCCAGTACTCTTACTCTATGACTGGTGAGACTGACTTGCTTGATGGTTAAGATCAAACTTAGAGATAGAGATTAAATACAGAGGTCAAGAAAAGTCCATATTTGGGTCTTGCCCTCAAAGTCAGCCTGAACCCAGGGAACAAGAGGACTTCTCCAAGGAGCTTTGCAACTCTGGGTCACACAACCTCCTGACCAAGGAGATTGATGAGGCCGCTAGAGGAAAAGCCACTCAGTGCATCTGCTGCAGAGGAGGGTCATGGAAAAAGGGAGACATCCCTGGCGCTTTCAAGGAGAGCCACCCCATCGAGAAGACCCTGCCTAACCAAATGGCACTAATGGAGCTAAGAAGCTGCTCTTAAGTTCTCTTTGAGTGACCCCTGTGGAAACTCAGCTGACTCTTTAACAGACAGGAACAGGTCACTTTGACCAACTTGATCTTAAACACCTAGCAAAGCGGTTAAAACCAAAATATAGCCATTCTTGGGCATTTAAAAATAATAATAACTATCAAGAGAAACTGCCAGAGTCAGAAGTTTTTAGTCAGTTTAAGACCTACAGACACAGGTAGGCTTAATCTATGTTTGCTAGTAAAGCTCCCAAATAAAGGCCTGTCCTCTCCAGCCTTTGCTAGGCCTTGTTATGGGAACAACTTCTCAGTTCTTCCACCCCTGGTGAGGAATTATTGACTTCTGTCATCTTTATGATATTCATTGGCATGTTCCAGATCCTGCAACATTTATATTGTATCAATCTCATTTCAGTACTCATGTCTTTTTGTTCTTCTCTCATCGAAGCACCCATCCCCAGATGCCTTTATAGCCTGCTCTTCCTCAACCTGACTTCTATGATGGACCCGATTTCTAAAAAGGGAACTCCAAACTGCTTGCCCCATGCTGCCCACTTCCAGCTTGAAGAAGTCAGGTCGGTCATCACCCCTTTTCCCTACAGCAGTGAAGGAGTTCCTAGAATTAGAGGGGTAAATGAAGTCAGAATTGGGAACAGGCAGTTAGTGTAGAAATAGGGGATCAGTCAGATCAAGGAAATGAAGTCCATGAAAATCATCTGCCTTTGGAAGCCTGGACAGAGAATGAACTTTTTACATCTCACCTGCAAAACCAACCCCAGTCACCTAGGCAGGAAGGAGAGAGAAGGCTTCAAAAAAGAACTGGAGAGCAAGATTTTTTAATTTTTTTATAAAAAAGGAAATGGGGGAATGTAAGGTATAAAGCCACCCGTCTCTCCGTTACAGGAATTTTCCGCCTCCCAACCACTTGTCAATCTGCACTCCACCCGCCTTTTCTGTTACATGAATTTCCGGCTTATGCTTCCGTCATCTCCCTGCCTCCCACGTTAAGTCCTAACATGTTATTGGTCCATCAGTCAGTCTGCAAGAATTCTCCTCCGCGATTGGTTCCTCCCAGCCTGCGAAATTCCAATATCTGGGAGAAGCCGTACGCCATCTTTTCTTCTTCTTTTTCTTTTTTCCACCCTGAGCCGACCTTATCCGTCCCCATAAATAAAGTCTTTTGCGTGAGATCTCGTGTCTGCGGAGCGTTTTTTCTGGGAGCTACCAGCAAGCCACAACTGAGCCAGCAACCCCTAACAGTTACTTTCCTCATAAATAAATCTTTCTTAACTGATCGAGTGTGTCTTTGTTTTCTTTTGGAATACTAACACAGAGATATCAGCTCAGATCTCAGGAAAGTTAGAATTTGGTTGAACTTCCCAAGGTCATTCAGAGGTAGAGAATTTGAATCGCCTAATTCAGATCTCCTAACTTCTGACTGAGAGATCATTTAAGTTCCCTACTGGCTCTTAGACTACCTTAATTGACTCAACAAGTGGTCAGGTATGTATAGTTTGGCAGATTCCAGACTTTTTAGGAATTTACTGCTGAATCAAGAATTAAAGATAGGCAGTCAGTGTAGACAGGTAATCAGGTTTGATCTTGAAGATGGAGGCTGCCCCTGGGTGATTGAAATGTTAATGCCTCCAGAGCCCTTCCTCCACCCTTACCAAGGTAGCCCGCTCCTGCTCCACCTGTTGCTAAGGTAACCTGTCCCAGGAATTGTCCCTCCCTGCAGGGAGTTGTAAAGTTTGTTAATTAAACCTCCTGGGCTGCTACCTGCCTGGATGTTTGGCCTTTACCCCTGCCCATCTGCTTCTCACCTTTTGACCTTGCCACCGGGATCTCCAGGGTCATGTGTGTAGGAAGGAGAGAGATAAGGAGGAAGAGCACAGGAGAACAAAGAAAACCTAAAATATATAAAGGCTGGACCTCACACTTCTTGGGATACCAGGACACCATCTAAGGCTCTCTTCTCGCTCCTGGGAGAAGTTGGTGTTACTATTTTTAAAACAAAACCTGCTTTATATGCTTGCGGTCTCTAATGTGCAAACTTCAACATTTGAGGAAGCAGAACTGTCACCGATAACCGGTGGTATCACTGCTCGTACTTAAAATTGGTAAAGTTCATATAAAATGCTGGGGTGTGGCTACTGTGCGTGGTATCAGATTTGGTGCTGTTGTGTCTCCACTATTTTCCCTTGCCTTACTCCCAACCCACTGATCCTAGTTAGTGTTGTTTGCAAATCTTGTCTTAATGTGTTTTCTCTTAAAAATATGTGTGTATGAGAAAAATGTAAAAATGGTAAGTACGGAAAGAGTCTTTTCATGGTAGAATATTAGGTAACAGTAATTACTGGAGAGGTGGAAAGAACTGTCATTTTTTTTTTTTTTTCCTTTTCTTTTTTTGGTGGTTGTTCATTTTTGCTTTATTTTGTTTAACTAGGCAAAGAAAACAACAGGGCTTCTGAAAGTGCAGTGTTTCAAGGTTCCTATTCTGGGCAGCCACCCTGAGAGAATGGCTTTTCAGAACTCATTCCAGAGCTGTTCTACAGTGTTGACTATGTGTCCTTACAAGTCTTTTTGTCCCCTATTGATACAGTTTATCGGTGACCAGATGTTGAAGTGTAACAACCAGGGAAGCACGCCACGGCAAGCATATTAGCCTGGTTTTATTTAAAAGTAGTAACACAGACTTCTCCTGGGAGGAAGATGAGGGCCATGGCTGATGTTCTAGAATCCCAAGAAGTGAGCGTGCCCTGCAGTTTTTATAGATTAGGGTCTTCTTTGTTCTTCTGTTCTCTCCCGGCTTATCTCTCTTCTTCCTGCCTACTTGATTAGGCCCCGGAGATGCCAATGACATGACAAAAAGGTGAGAAGTAGATGGCAGCGGGGAGGGTCACAGGAAGGATTCAGGCAGGTAGGGGTCCTGGGGGCATTAAATAACAATTCCCTGCCTGCAGCTTTTTATGGGAGGGGTAGTACAGGCAAGTAACCTTGGTGATCAAAAGGGCTCTGGACATTCCAATCTCCCAGGGGTGGTCTCCAGCTTCCCAGAGCAGATGGCTTTCATGGCCTCCATTTTCTCAATTTGACCCAATTCCCTATTTCTACACTAATTGCCTGTCCTCAGTTCTGGCTTCACTACCATCAGCATTTTCCAGCTTTTTATTTCTGCTCACCATACAGCTGCTCTGGTATTGTGGTCATCTTCCCATTGAACATGCTTATCATTACTACTGACAATAAAAGAGATAATAAAACAATAGAAAAATCCATAACCCAGTATGTCCAGTAACCACACCTGTTTTAGTTTAATAATATTACAGAATCATACATGCTTAACTCCAAAGAACACAATGATCAAAAAAGAGCCTTGTTCCAGCTCCAACATCTGCTGGAGACATTCTCTTGGATCTCTCCCCAGTGATAAGGATTAAGAAATGGGGATATAACAAACATTTACACAAACACAATTCAAGCCTTAAAAAAATTATTCCGTCAAACACATATTGAAGGATATGGTTAACTACCTGTCTTCCCACCCAACGCTGAATGGTCCTGCCACAAAAACTCCCATGACCTGGCCCTGCCCACCAAAGGGCCTGCCAAAAGTAACTAACTCTTCCCATGGCCTGGCTCTGTTAAGGCTGTATATAAAGCCTAGAACCTCATGGCCAGCAGTCATTTTATCCCTGAAAATGAGTAACATCAGGTGTCTGTCCAATTGACCCCACCACTGAAAAAAGAAAAACTTACTGATCTGAGATCTGCTTCCTGTCTCTGTCATTTGTGTGCTGACAGAGTACCAACTCAACTTATAAAATAGCAGCACAGTTTCATGATATCACTGCAATCATCCAGTATGATCCATAAAGTTTCCCATATCCTTGGAGATTTCTTTTCTGGGACCTTAATATCTTCAGCCAGGCAGACCATCTCTATCATCATACGTTCCTCTCCTGAGCAATTTAATTATATTGGCATCTTTTCAAATGTGTGTAATTACTTTAAAATATCTTACTAAATATTGGATATGAGCAATGTGTAGTGGCCCAGATGAATAAATCTCTACATAGTTTGTTTGCCAAAGTTGTATAGGCCATTGCTTCTGAACAAATTCTATCATCTGAAATAAAATGACTTTACTTTTGGAAACTATCATAAAGCAGGAATTTTTACGTTTAATATCCGTGCATAAAAGATGAACTTCAAAAAGCAAATTCCAAGAAGATGAAGAGTTAAATAATCAAATTGAAAAATCTGTATAAAATTTCTAACAATTTTATACAAGATGTAGATCCTCTCAAAGAAGTTAGTGCTGAAAAAATAAGGATTTCAACTCTATTTGGCAGACTTTACAATTACAAAGAAAGGTAATTATTACTTCTATGCTTTTATTATTTGCTATTGTTTATCTCAGACATTTATGACAATAAGTATCCCCCTTTGGAAGATATTCTTCCTGTTTTAAGTCCAGATATTATAACTTAGATAGCTATGAAACCCTGTGAGTTTTGGTAAACTAGAATAGAATTATACATATTTACTTTTGCATTTTGGAGTAGGGCATTTGTTCTTTTCTTAATTGGATTGCCATTTGTTCCCCAATGTGTTTTTTAGAACCCAATAGACCCAGACTAAGTTTTCAATATTTTTTCACTGTATTTGATTAATGAATGACTTTCAAATAGCATAAGATACATTAACTAGAAATATTAGTATCCTACTTACATTGCAATATGTATGCTTAAAATTTTTTAAATGAAAACTTACGAAAAACACAACATCATTATCTCATAAAAATTCCCATTATAGGTCACAGTTACTTTTTCTTATTACTTTCTCTAGAAGCAAATAGGTAATAGAGTTTTTAACAGAGAGAGATTATTATCTGTTTTGTATCAAGTTCACACATCTTTTCCATGTTTTTTTGCATCTTCCTGTGTTGGTTCAAGTTTGGAGCGAATATAAAATAACTATAACGTACTAGTCTTAGTTCTAAGAGATGTGCTTCCAGTTTCACCTTATGTTTCCTGTCTACTGGAGATATTGGATATGATGAAAGAGGTTCCATAACAAATTTGGCCAAAATCTTATTCTGAAATTTCATAACTGAATGAACCAGAAACATAATCAGAAGCAAAGAATAGTATAAAGCCTATCTTTTTTCTGTATTTGTCCTCATGACTAGAAATGTGATCATATTGTTTGGGTTAATAGAAAATGAACATTTTAGAGCTGGAAAACATTTTGGGCAGCAACTTATATTTGTTTATAACAGTAATTTATTTTTATTTTAAGTCTTCCCTGACTTAAAGAGATATTAGATAATGTTTATGAAGTGACTGAGTCTTAAGCTGAAGAAGGACGTATAAATTAGTATTAGCACAGTCTAAACCAGATCCCAGGTCTTGTCTTCAACAAGTTCATGTCTTCAACATTGCAGATGAGTCAAACTGAAAACTTCATTTATTACTTTTAGGGTTTCCTACTAATCACAGATTAAACATAAAATATTTTTTTATTATAGAAAGGAGACAAAATTAATCAGCAGCTAAAAAAGCGTCAAAAATAAGCAAAATGATATTCTTTTAATAAATTATTAAATGCATTTGACAATTTTCTTGTCTTTGATTTTAAATAAAAAATTTGTGGCAACAAGAAATTTCTTTTCACCTTATAAGCCTGAGAAAGTTAGAAAAAGGCAAGAGAATAATGTTTATAACTTGCAAACTATATGTGGAAATTAAAAGGGGATTTAAGGCAGTTTTACAGAAAGTTCAAGTCAAGAAAAATTGTTAACTATTTTACATAAAATAGTGCTTCTTAAAGATTGTAGAGGATTGTTCAATAGTTTTGAATTATTAGTTTTGGTTATTGAATGACTAGGTTCATGATTTAGGCTGTATTTGAATATCAAATTTATATGAATAATTCAATGAATAAAAAGATTCAAAAGATCATTTTGTAATAAATTTGCCAATGTTGTAAACTAAAGAATTTTTAAATTTATACAAAATTAATAAATTTCAAAGGAGGAATTCAATTCTAGTGAAAGATTGATTATATAAAAACTATAAAGATTGGGCTGGGGATATAGTTCAGTAGGTAGAATGCCTGCCTCGCAAGCACTAAGACCCTGGGTTCAATTCCCAGCACCACAAAAAAAAAAAAAAAAAAAAAAAAAAAACTATACACATTGATTATGCAGAATACTATATTTTAACAGCAACTTATTTTAAAATCATATCAAACACTTGATCAATTTTAATAACAATAAACTTTGGAAGCTGGAGTTGTGGCTCAGTGGTAGAGCACTTGCCTAGCACTTGTGAGGCACTGGGTTCAATCCTCAGCAGCACAGAAAAATAAACAAAGAAACAAAATAAAGGTATTGTGTCCATCTACAAACTAAAAAAAAAATTTTTAAAAACAATAAACTTTGGGTAAAACTTGTCTGAGTTATTGACAGTGTCTTTCAATTTAGACATTCTACCTCATATTCAAGCACCTAATTCCACTGCTAAAAATTAAATCAGTAATACAAGATAACTGTTACTAAAATTAAAGGTAAATATAAGTTCCTTCATAAGAAATTCTTCAAACTGTTTTACTCTTTGTTAAGAAAAAAATAAATCTTTTGGCAAATGAGTCAATGTAGATGATAGACTCTAACAGTCTAATTTGCTCTGGGAATAATTATGTAGTCAGTTTTGCATTAATTAATTTAAATCAATTCTCAAATCTGGAAATTAAAATTTCTCTCCAGTGAAATTTCTGTGGTAGTTGTTACCCTATATCTCTTCAACACAAATTGCAAAATATACAGGAGAGTGCACCAAATGTGTTGTAGGAATGATGTACCCACTAATGGAACCAGTAACTGACACTCAAGAATACAATGACCTTTGAGATATCTGTTCCATCAGATCTCTCTTTGTGAATGTTAGCAAAGATTTCTAGTGGCCAAATACCTACTTAGTTCATAAATCTAAATCCATTTTAACGAAGAACTTTATTTTAACAGGTTCTAAAGAAACCATGCTGGATGTCATCCCTATCCGATCTTGAGGGAAGTACATGTAGTCTAATAAGAAAACACTATTCTCTACCACTGAGCATCCTATTATTTTTCCTGTATACTTCTTCTACAAAGATTCCACCAAAAACTTTCCATGCATATCATTTTTACTACAACTTATGACTAGTGGACGTATGTAAATGCCAAGTTTAATGTATGGAATGAATGACCATTTTAGTACTCACAAGAACTTTCAAGAGTTAAATGTAGGAGCTGGGGTTGTGGCTCAGTGGTAGAGCACTTGCTTGGCCTGTGTGAGACCCTGGGTTCAATCCTCAGTACCTCATACAAATAAATAAATAAAATAAAAAGATCCATCAACAACTAAAATACATTGGCAACTATATATATGTACATATACAGAGAGAAACAACTATATATACTGACAACTATATATATGTAATATATATAAAGAATTAAATATAATCCAAATGATGCTTTAATTTTAAATATAATGAACACAATTTTTTTTTTTTTTTTTGTGGTGCTGAGGATTGAATCCAGGGTCTTAGTGCTTGCAAGGCAAGCACTCTACCAACTGAGCTATATCCCCAGCCCATGAACTAGATTTTGATACCTAGAATTTTATGGTGATGGCAAAAAGAAAATTGCAACATACTAAATGTAAATTTCCAAAAACTTTATTTTGATCCAGCAGTTTGGAAGTTTCCTCATTTTACTGCTGCTAAATACTATTTTCTCCACTCCCAACTTCTTAGTATGACCATTACTCTGAGTCTCTATCAAGAACATCATACTGGATAGATGATATTATGTAAACAATTATTCTAGTATCATAGTAGATATCTAGTAGTGATTTACAGAGTGGGTGATATTGCAAGATCTCCTGATAAAAACTTACTGATTTGAGAAAGAAAAGGAATGGATTTATTTAATCTTTTATTAAATACACAACCACACTCTAATTTGGTTGTTTTTCAATAAGCGTACAATAAAATAAACATGACTAAAAAAGTACTGCTAATTAGTAATTTTTACTTAGTTACTTAGTATATTTTAACTGGCATAAATTAAAAAATAGAAATGACCCAAAACTAAAATATTAACTTTTCTTCAAATATATATTTAAAAAATTTCCATGTCCACGTTTGACTTAGGTTTAGCATGGTATATATGTTGTTCATTTTTATGTGCTACTAATTTTTCTTTCTTTATCCTTATATATGTACATGTCATGTATATTACATATATCTAATATACCTATAAATATCAATATATTGCAATATATTAATCTAGCCATCTATGTATCTATCAAAACATTTATCAGTCAGGTAAGGTGGCACAGACATGCAGTCCCAGTGCTCAGGAGACTGAGGTAGTCAACTGGAGCCCAGAAGTTCAAACCAGCCTGGGCAACACAGGGAGATTTCCCTCAAAAATAAAAGGAAAAAGTTCTTTATCTGTAGTGGTGCAGACAAATTTGATAAGTAAAACCTTTCATGGATAGATATTTTGAATGTAAACTAGAGGTCAGTACTTGCTGAAATTATCATAATCCACCATTTTGGAATGATACTTAGTAAATGAAATTGCATACAGGTCATCAGATGGGAACATGTGAATTAACTAGAAAAAAAAAAAAGGACCTAAAATACAATCAGCAATTCAGACACAAGTGCTTTTTATCATTCTTAAATTGTAATTAGAAAGCTATTCTTTTTGTTGACTTTTAATTTTAACTCCATTGAGAGATGAATTTTATCCTGGGCCTTTGCTCTTGATTACTGACCTTTTCATCTCACTTTTGTTAAATACCATGCAAAGAATGCATCAGCAATGTAACATGGCCTGAAATGGACTTGCAAATCGAACATGACCATGAGAAATATATCTAATTCTTGGCTTAGCAGAGAATACAGAAGTCTTATACATAAGTTTGTTTTATGCCATTTCCTGTTAGTACATTCATGAAATATTTACTAATATACTATTAGTAATTAACTGAGTTAAGACAGTAGCATTTTATTTTTATCAAAACCTTTGCTTCAATGTTCTATTTGTAAAAGGTAATAACACGGTTTTCTTGGTTATGAAAAGCTATTTCTAGGTTAAATTTTTTTATGCCTCAGATCTTATGACACACTAATTCTTGACGCCATTTCTGAGGTCTTCTATAGAAGATGCTATATTATGAGGAAGGAAGAAATGGCTAAATTGTTTTTTGGTCACCTACTTTGCTGCTGTGAACAAAAGACCTGACAAGAACAATTAGAGGAGGAAACATTTATTTTGGGGCTCCCAGTTCCAGAGGTCTCAGTCCACAGATAGAGATAAAACTCTCATAACCCAATTATTTCACCTCTAAATTTTCTTGCATTGTCTCACACATGAGCTTTTGGGGGATACCTCAGCTCTAAATCATAACAATTATCTTAATTATCTTTAATATCCCATGTTGAGGTTGAACCAGGAGAACACACAAATGGAATAATACATTTGTGGTATATCCAGGTACAATTATTATGAATACCCCTTGTTTTCATATGATATAATATAATTTAATATCTTGGTAATTAAAACTAAAAAAATAAATTAATAAACTATCATTAATTTCTTTATTTAATGATATAATAATATTATTATAAAACCTAGAGGTTTCTTTTTTGTCTTTATATATGTTGAAACTCTTCTATTTTTCATGGGAAGGTACAATATTAATGTCTTTATTTAGTTTAGTATGCTATATGTAATATTCATGTAATTTTTAGGTTGAAATTACAAAAAGAAGAACAAGCTACTACAAAAAAAGTACTAAGGAGTCTTCCATGCTCAGAATCCAGAAGCAGAAAACCCGGGAAATCTTACTAATACATAGCCCAATCCATTGGATTTTCCTTATTTGAGGAATTATAAACCAAATGATCTATAAACTGTTCCAAGACTATGATTATGTTGTTTAATATGACAACATGCCAGAATTGAAAACACTAAAATTTAAGTTGGGAGTTTCTGTTGTTTTTATTTCATTCAATTTTTTTTTATTTGAGGACCATGCATTAATATTCAATGCCTGATTTTTCCACATTCCTTTCTTTCTCAAACTTAGCTTCAATTAAAATCACCTGGAAAACTTTATAAAAACTGCTGATATCTGAGTTCCACCCACAGAAATTCTGATGTAACTTGGATGGAAGCCAAGGCATTGGGTCTTACAATATCTCCCCCAGGTGATTATAATGTACAGCAGACTTGGCATCTACTGGTGTGTATAAATTTGGTATTATTACAACTCACTGCTGGACTACCACCCAACTTTTTCGACCATCCCATTTACTGAAGAGATGGTCTCCCTTTTGCTCTTTCCTTTTATTTATTATAGACATTTCTGTCCATGTTTGAATGTGACTTAGTAAAAAGCAATAACTGTGACTGGGAATGTAGGTCAGTGGTAGAGAATATGGTTAGCATGTACAAGCCCTGAGTTCAATCACTAGGCTAAAAAAAAAATACTCTCACCATTATTCCATAATTTTTGCAAACATGTACCTCTTTACATATGTTATAGGCAAGGACAATAACTTTTGGCAGTGTTTATTTTTGTTAAAAGATACTAATGGAATTGAAGGTCAAGTCACCTTCTGATTGCACAGACTATAAAGTATTACATAATTCAGTTTTACAAAGCATCTTAGTGATTTCAAAAGATCCATATTTGATAAAGTTCATGATGAAATACATATGTAATAAGGAGACTAAAATATTTATTTTACATATCTACAACATGTAATTTCATATATCTAGCTGAACCACAAATCATAGGGGAAAATATTAAGGCACATGAAAAAGCTTCAAAACATAAAAAATTAACATTTTGAAAAAAAAATCACATGTGAGAGCTCATTAAATAATAACATTGACAAATAAATAATCAGCTTTACTTATTAGCTGCTGCCATGCATTTCTGGCATTCCATTCCAAGCGAGGGTCAGCATGCAGGATATAATTTCATACTATGAAATGTAAAAAGCTAGAGGGCTTATTTTTGAAGTGAAATGTCACAAGTTTTTTTCTTTCAGAAGAAGAAGATCTCTTCTGGCTGCTAAATTGTTCCCATGAAAATTACCAAAAAAGCACCTTTCTGAAATGTTACTATGAAGATTCATGGCAACACTTTTTTTTTTTTAACTTTTCTGTTTTGAAGGGGGTTTGTTTGGAAAGGGCAGGGATGGGCTAGGGAATGGAGAGTAAGAGAGCCTTTTTCTGTTTTAAAATGTAAAGATTCAGGTTTAGGGGTGTATATAGTGTCAATAGTCTTTTAAGAATTATGGGGAATTAAAACTACAGGATGTGTGGAATTTAAATGCAAATTGCACGCATGAACATACGTACATCTTGAAAAACTTGAAAAGGAAAAGCAGTTCCCAGAGAAGGTCCTGATACTTAGGACAGTTTGCTGGGCTCTATCAAAGCAGAAAGCATATACTTTCAAGTGAGAAAATAGCAATGGCAGGCTTGAGTCTTCCAAGCAATCAAATCTGTAAAGCAGATGGTTAGTAGTCAGTCCAGTCTGAGTCTGAGTTCTAACTCATGCTGTGCTTGCTGGATTTGGTAGCTCTTTTCCGCTCTCTGTGATGCTGGGCTGGCTTGGCAGGAGACACACTCTCAAAGTTGTGACTGGACTCATTGTGCTGCCGGGTGTACCTCTTGCACTTGCAGGCAGTGACCACCGTGATTTTGTAGGTGCGTGTGCTGCCATCTTGGCACTGCAGCTGGATTCTCTGTGTGCGTGTTTTGTCATTAACACACCTCCACTCTTGGGAGCTCCTCCTGCTCCAGTATTTTGTTCCATACCCTCCTCCAATCCAGTTAGGAAGCACTGGCAGGGGCAAGCACTCGCCGGCACACACCAGCTCCTTCAGAGGGCTGATGCTGGTGCACTGGCCATCAGAGATGTATTTGGTGGAACGAAGTTCCCGGCAACCCACTTGAATCCGACCTGCAGAAAATGGAAAATAACATGTATCAAAGGCAAAAAGCAAATGAACATCTTTTAAAAAAATAATCTGCAGTGACAAAAATAATATTCAAATGGTAACAAATTGTAAAGAGAAAGTGAACATCTACTTTGTTTTCACAGTGTAAAAATCTGCTAGATAGTTGTTAGAGACACTTTCATGGAAAATGATCAATTTACATAAAGGCTATAACATTTTTTGGAAAAAAAAATAATATGAGAACTGATTTTTTCATGTAAAACATTAGCTAATTGTTTATTAGAACATTTGAAAATCTCATTTGCTTAGTCTCACTTCCCTGAAAGGGTTTAGCAGCTATTCCATTTATGTGTAAATATTCATTCTTCAATGAGTTCAAAAGAGTGCACTTTCATGTTCTCTTTCTCATGGGTCATATTGGCTAATGTCTGCAAGTGCTTTTAATTAGGTTTAAAAAAAAATCTGTTGAGAAAATGTGGAAAGTATTTATATATTATGTGCAATGCATATTTGCTCCGTAATACTTGATTTCAATTATAAAATTCAGCTGCATAGAATCATACATATGGGTACAACCTCTGACATTTTGCATATCAAGCTTAATAATTACATTTTAAACCTAAATTCCCAAGCTATGTTTTTAAAAATACCAATAGTAAAATGTTTGAAATGCAAAATGCCACTACAACTCAAAATATAAAGAATATAAAAACCCTTAAATCAGGAACGTATGGTTGCCATAACAACTTGGCTACATTTCCATGAATTTTATGGCAGAAAAATACCTAACATGTCTGATTTACAACTGCAAAAGGAACCATGGTGTTCATTTCCTGAATATTGGTTGTGGCAAACTTTTTAAGTTATTCACATTTGATAAGTCTATTCCTTAATTGACTATTTCTTGTTACATGTCTTATGTAATTAAAATAAAAATTAATGTTGAAATATTTGAAGTTTTCCTTACCATTGTTTTGTTATCTAAACTTTAGAAGAATAGCTTATAACAAACTTGGAAAGAAATCAAGGCTTGTTAACCAGGGGGAAAAAAAAAGAATATTTAAAAGCATAGTTTGATGAAATGTTAAAAATAAAAATTATAAAATACATTAAAGTGGTTGTACATAGACTACTGAAAGTTAACTCTAAGTAGAAAGTGGAGTAGGAGTTTTACTTCATATCTGTGCCTCAGCACTTCTGAGGTAAGATATATAGCTTAAGGGAAATGTGATAGTTGTGGGAAAATATATTGTATACACATGCACACATATAGACCTAGAGTTTTGAGACTGAAATTAAAGGGTAAACAATTGGCCTGGGCAGTGTGCTGGGCTTGCCTGTTTCTGAGATAAGCTCACCTTCCTGCAGCTGCCCTAGGAATGCACCTGGAAACAGCCGGAGATGATTTTGATTTGTCTAGTTTTTTGTTCCTGTGCACATAGATTCGGCATTTTTACACTGACAGTTCATTGACAATGAATACCCACCACATTGCACAGTAATCTGATAATAATCAGATATGCCTCTGTTCTTAAAAACATACATCTTCATGAAAATGAAAACACCTTGGATTTCTTGAGAAGACATTACCAGTCTTTTTAGCTCTGACTTTCCAGAGGTCAAAACTGCTTTAACAGTTGAATGGAGTTTAAGGAGGAGGTGCAAAAGATTTGTGAAGATTTCCTGTGCACTGTTTCTCTGTCTGTCTTAAAACCTGATTATTAACATGTGAACCCTTCGAAGGGAAAGAATGCAACAAAAATTAGAAGAAATCTGACTCCCCTTAACTAGTGGTCAGTTAGTGTGCCAATTAAACAGAATGCTTCCTGCACAACACTACTGTCATTTTAAATATCTTAAATTATAAAAATGTTCTCCATATTTCATAGAAATATACAATTACCTAAAATTTGATCCTGTTAATGACTTATTTCAGAAAAATGTGACTCCAACATTTTTAGTTTTATCCCTCTTTTACATTGAGCATCATCAAAACTTTAAACAATTTCAGTAGACATGTTATAGAAATCCATGTGGACAATTTTTTTTTTTTTCTCTGAAAGCTTCCCTTTTCTCCTTGTGATTTATTATACATACTTAGGGTGAGTTACCTTTATACATGCTACCAAAATTGCACAGGTCCTGAAGTAAACTGATAAAACAACCTAAATTTAAATGATATAGAACAAAGCTTCTTAAAATTCTCATTTTGCATAGATTTAGAGAAGCAACAGTTTGATTCCTGGATACATTTTCTTTGTGGATGTCTGAAAACTAAACTTTGTACTAGCATTATCAAGCCACTATTTTCATTATGCTAACTCTAAAATCATACCTAGGGAAGATTGCCAATCTATGCATGCAACAGATTGCTCCCAGATTGTTTTACAAAATATATATAGTTCAAATTAGTTAATAATGGAACAATTTTACAGGAATGTGAGCTAATGCTACCAAGAAAGAATAAAATCTGTACAAGCAGAACACACTTACTGTTGCGATCCAGTCCAGTGTTACTGAAATGCCTGCCTCCATTTCTGGCTTGATTCAACGTGCTGTTGCTGCTGGGGTGTGCTGGAACAGGTTTAACTACATGTGAATAAAGGATTTCTGTGGCATCATTTTTAAAAGCCAAACAGCTTTTCATTAGGATACATGCAAGGGGAATGAGATAGAAATGAATGGCAGGAGGAAGCATGGTGAGTAGAGGATCTGCTTGACTGAAGAGCTGGTTTATTCCTTTCCCTCTGCTTCTGCACTGTAGCTGTGAAATTCCTCCTCAAGGTTCCCTTTATATATCCACAGAGGTTTGGCGTTCATTCAGGTGTAAAGTTGTGTAGAGCTTCAGAGTGAAAACACAGAGAAGGGGTGGGATCCCTACTTGACCCTGCAAAAGAATTTTACCAATGGAAAAGAAGGCTGCAGAAAAGGAGGAGCTTGGTATACAAATTGCCTGAAATTTCAGAGTTGGACTTCACTTGTCTGGGAACCGAAGCAGGCAGACACATTCTATAGCAACTCCGAACTCTCCTCTGCCATTTCCTCTCCTGAATCTAGTTCACATTCAAGTTTAATTTAAATGAAAACATGCTGCTGTTCATTTGAGGAGACTGGCTTTCCCACATTTGTTCTATTCTCGCCTCAGATTTTAGAGTATTTGAGGCATGGAGGGGCTTCTTCCCAGATAACAAGAGGAATTCATATGAGTTTACATAGTGTAGGATTTGTATGAAGTGCCTAGTTAAACATGTTTTGTCTCTCAAGAAATAAACCTTTTTTTTGTTTTATAAGTATAAGGCACAGAGCTAAAATCTACCCGCTGGACACACTTAAATAAGGCTGCTTTGATCTGCATGAACTACTGTGCTGCTAGGTAAATTATTGCCAGGGTTCTGTGGAGAATAACGAGCAGAGTTCTGCCTGCATTCAAGTAACTAATACCAATTTTCATCTTAAAACAGTGCCATAAGCATTAACATTCACAGCATCATTCCTGACAGATTGTTGTTTAACAAATTCAAAATAATTTTTTTTCGGTTTTTCTTTTGGTGCAGAACACAGATTCTACTCATATTTATTAAACATTTTGCTCATTACTTAATTTGATTCTGCAGCACAAGTGAGAAATGCTATATTTTTCTGAGCTGCTTTATTCATACCTAGAACAGATGTTCCATTAATTGATATTAGGTCACTAATATCTCTCTGTCTGTCTCTGTCTCTGTCTCTGTCTCTCTCTCTCTCTCTCTCTCTCTCTCTCTCTCTCTCTCTCTCTCTCTCCTTCTCTGGGTTTATCCACAGAAGCACTATTGATATTGTGGGCAAAGCAATTCTTCATTTTGAGGTCCTATCCAGGATATTTAGCAGCATCCCTGACTTTACCCACTAGATGCCAGTAATAATCCCTGGTTGCAAAAAAGAAAAGAAAAGAAAAAACCCTCCAAATGTTGCCAAATGTCCCCAGTGGGTAAAATCGTTCCTGAATGAGGACCACCAATTATCTATCCATCCATTTTATTATAAAAATAAAGTAAAAACAATAATAAAAGTATAATTATTTGACAATAATAAGCAAATATTGTTCTTTCTTTGGGAGAAAAATGGTACTATGCTTTTATTTTAAGACAATGACTGCCTTTCCTTTAGAGGCATATACCAAAATATCCTCTGATGAAATGATACAGTGTTAGGAATAAATTTCATAAATAATATAGGAAGGGATGTTTGGGGTGTGGGTGCTGAAAGATTGGTCAGGAGTTGATGGTTATTGAAGAAGGATGATGGGTATTCTGTTCACTCTTGTGTATGTTCAAAATTTTACACAATAAAAGTTTTAAAAATCAATACCTACTTTTCCTTCAAGTACAGTTTAGATGTCACTAGGACTAAGAAAACTCTTGCCTCTAACTGAGTCTGGATTCAGTCTCCCATCTGTATGTACTACAGCAGTTAGTTGCCTGATGAGTTGGCAAGCCTCAGGACAGATGAACCATTTCTATTTTATAAATATCATTGGATAAGTAGGTAAATTAGATATTTAAGAAATATAGAAAAGTCTTTTAAAATGAAAAGATTGGTGAATATTTGTGATAGGCTACATGATTGCCAATAAGCTCTTCTTGAAGGTATTCCCACCCTTGCAGCAATCTCTTTTCTTGACTGAAAGATAAGTCTAGTAACTAATTTCCAGTGAATATAATCTATTCATATGATGAAATGTGACTTCTTTCTAAGACCAGCTTTCCAAAAGACTGTGACTTCCGTCTTGCTCACCTGCTCTAGCTATATTGCCTGCTTACTTTGATGGAAGTGTGCCTTGATGTGAGCTTCCTTAAGGACCATATGCATGTAACTAATGAGGAACAGAGGCTCTAAGCCAAATAGCCCAGAATTCTGTTAACCACATGGGTGATCTTAGAAGCAAATTCTCTCACACTCAGTTCTTCAGATAAGGCTACAGCCCTGGCCTATACCCTGAATGCAGCTTTATAAAAGATGCTGAGCCAGAGGCACCCACAGGATCTAAAAGACAATAAACTTATAAAAACTATTTGGGGAGTGTTATACAACTATAAACAATCAATATAATATTATTTGTGTAAAAATGAAGTTGTGGTCATTAAGCCATTTTGTGAATCTTGCTATGTCCTTGAGAGTATCCAATGTGGAACAATTAAAAATGGTGACTATGCAACTATCTCTCTTCATTTTGATACCTATTTTCCAGTTTAGAGCTGAGTCATTATTGTAGTACCACTCACTATTAATAATCAAATAATGGAATTAAACTTACTAGTATTGGTCTAATAGGCAAAAACTTATGAGTAATTTTCATGCTCTAAATAGTATTATTTAATCATATGACTCCTGGAATGGAACCAGAAAATCTCAATTGGGATCTTTTCTTTCTTTTTTTTTTAAGGTCATTTTTCTTTCAATTCTAGAACTGGGCCATACTTCATTCCATAAAATGGAATGTTCTCCTGAACTTGAATTTTATTTCTGCCACCTGTAATCTGTACGAAATTGGATATATTTCCTAAAACTCTATGTCATTTCTTAATCATAAAACATGACCAAATGTACCTACTTCATGAAGAAAAAAAAAATGTGTATAGCATAAAACCTAGCCTAGAAGAAATGTGGAAAAATCCATTAAATATTAATCTAAAACTACTGAATCTCTCTATAGTTTTTAAGTTATATTTACTTTTGTTCACGTGTTTTTTGGGAGAGGGTCTCCAACATGCCAGACAAGTACTCTACCACTGATCTACACCCCCAGGCCCATAGTCTTCGATTTTAAGTATGACTTTGGAAAGATGAAAGAAGTCTCAAATAAATTCAACTATTCTATTTAAGGTGGAAAATAAAAAGTTAAGAAAAAGGAGATTGTCTAGCCTGACAAAATGAGAGGTAAATGTTGTTTGGTTAAAAAAAAAAACAAAAAACTTGACCAATTGTTTTTTTATCTTTAACAATGGAAAACATCAAAATAAATGTAATCAAAGATATTTATTGGATGTAAGGATAAATATATCTGATATTTTATGGTTTTAACTATTTTCAGAGAGTTCTTGTTAATAGAATGGAACTTGTTAACTGGAAAAGTAATTAACCAAATAAGTTCAGATAAAAACCTAACAAACTACTATAGCATCTTCATTCATAAAAATCCCTAAGAAGAGGATGGACTAACCACTTTTATTCATCTTATATCGACATATATTGAGCCCAACATTTTCAAAGACAGTGCAGTCCAGGACTGCAAAATGACATGAAACCTGGTGGCTTCTCTAGTGGCCCCTTTCCCGAAAAGTTCCTGTTTAGAATTCCACTAAAGGAAATACCCTTAACCTAATATTCCTGAACAATTTATTTCTTCCTTCCCCTCTTCTTTTTTTTTTTTTTTTTTTTTTTTTTTTTTTTTTTGCGGTGCTGGGGATCGAACCCAGGGCCTTGTGCTTGCAAGGCAAGCACTCTACCAACTGAGCTATCTCCCCAGCCCCCCCTCTTCTTTATTAGTTGTCTGCATTTTGGTTTTATTTGTAGAACAAATTTTTTTTTTTTATTTTAAGCTTATTCAATATGGCTAACTTTAGTTTAGATAACTCTGCTAACAATGAAATGTATTACCTGATATAAAACCCAAGTAAAAATTCAAAAATTGAATGGAGGGCTGGGGAGATAGCTCAGTTGGTAAAGTGCTTGCCTTGCAAGCACAGATCCCTGGGTTCGATCCCCAGCACAGCAAAAAAAAAAAAAAAAAAAAAAAAAAAAAAAAAAAAAAAAATTGAATGGATAGGTTACCAAATAGAGTTTCTCAATCTCTGCACCACTGACATCTTGCCTGGATAATTCTTTGTTTGGGTGTGTATGTGGTGGCCAAGGGTCTTGTGTATTGTAGGATGTTTAACAGCAGCATCCCTGGGTTCTACCAGATGCTAACAATACCTTCCCCAACCTGAAATGCAAGCTCTAGGAAGTGGGTTAGAACGGCAGGGACAGAATTTTCATCTGATTCTACAAACTAGGGACAGTATTACATTTTCATTTTTACAGCCACATGCTACCTTATGTAATAGAAATTGATGTCCCAATCTTGTATAACCCATAGAGTCCCTAAAGTAAATTTGACCAAGGCTAGAAGCATATTCAATATCATGTCCTCAGTGGTAGATGGGGACTGGAACTGGTTTTGTTCCTGGTTGTTCTCAACTGGGAGCTTGTTAGAAATGCAAATCCTGGACCTGGACTCAGACCGGAGGCCCCTGAAACTGTGTTTTAAAAAGCTTTCCAAATAATTCTTAAATATGCTGAAGTTATAGGTGCCTTGTTTTAGGGTGCCATCACAATTGTGCTCAGCCATCTCATGACAGTTGTCTCATGAGTTTAAGTGGTCCTTTGCTCCCCATTCCTCTGGTTTGCACAGTCAGATGGAAGAACTGCCCTGCAGCTCAGCACACTTGAACCCATTTCCTTCTGCTACATTTATTTTTCCCTGGGACACTGTGTGTTCCCAGGTTAGTGAGAAATGCTCTGTTCCACAAAAATGGGCCCTTAGAGCCATAAACATTGCTACCTATGGTGAAATCATTCTGCACTAGAAATTTTGGCAGTCATATCGAATTTGCTCAGAAATCAGCACTGACCCAGATTCAGGTAAACTACTTTGATCATTGCGGTTTTTATTGTCGTCCACCAGCCTTAGGGGCTTCCCAATCAAGCTTCCAGCCCTGGCAACATGCAGGGCTCCTTCACTCTTTCCTGAGAAGTATTTTATTCAAGTACCAGCAAGCTTCATGGCAAAGCCTAAGTTAGTTATGATCCCGTGTCACCAGTAGAACCTTGAGTTTAGAAGCTACAAGTTCAAAGTTCCCTGAAATGTTAAAAAAAAAAGAGAGAGAGAGAGAGAACAAAAAGATTTTAGTAGAGAATTTAACCCAACAATGCCCATAGTATTTCTTGAGAAATAAAGTTGCTACCAAATTTTCTAATTTTAATTCTGTTATTGTTTAATGAAATAATTTTCTTCCAAGTTATATTTAGGTGGGACCTGAAGGGGAAGGGGTCTCACAGCAAGAGCATAGCTGGGATGAAGGGGAAACGATAGGGGAGGAAGTGAGCTTCACTACATTGATTGGGAAGGTTCATTGGAGCAGATCTTTGATTAATCCTGCCCTGTAAGTTTACAAGTTTGGACATTATCTCATAGGCAATAGGGAACCATCAAAGGATATATATGTGTGTGTGTGTGTGTGTGTGTGTGTGTGTGTGTATTTTCACTAAGTGAAAATGTCATGTAATTTTATCATGTAAATAGAAAATTTACAGTATCCAGAAATTCTGCTCCTGTTCCCTCTTAGTAACTAATTCCTTTCTTCTCTCTAATATAATTCACTCTCCTAATTTCTGACACCAGTTATTAGTTTTGCCTGTTTTAAAAAGCTGACTTTTAAAACATAGGGTCAACACTCCATCATATAGGTGCTGGCACAGACTTCTTTAAAAGACCCCCAAAACACAAGAAATAAAACCAACAATTAATAAGTGGGATGCCATTAAACTAAAAAGCTTCTGCACAGCTAAGAAAATGATTAAAAGCATGAAGAGAGAGCCTATAGAGTGGGAGAAAATCTTGACCAGCTACTCTTCTGATATGGGATTAATATCCAGAATATACAAAGAACTCAAAAACTTAACACCAAAAAAACAAATAATCCAATCAATAAATGGGCAAAAGAACTAAACAGAAACTTTTCAACAGAAGAAACACAAAAAGCCAACAAATACATGGGAAAATGTTCAGCATCTCTAGCAATCAGGGAAATGCAAATCAAAACTACATTAAGATTTCATCTCCCAATGGCAATGATCAAGAATACAAATAATAATAAATACAAGCAAGAATTTCGGAACACTTGTACATTGCTGGTAGGACCGTAGATTAGTACAACCACTCTGGAAAGCAGTTTGGAGATTCCTCAAAGAACTAGGGATGGAACCACCATATGACCCAGCTATCCTATTCCTGGGTATTTTTCCAAAAGATCTAAAATTGGCATGTTACAATGATATAGCCTCATTAATGTTTATAGCATCACAATTTGCAATAGCTAAATTATGTAATCAACCCAGATGCCTATAAACAGATGCGTGGATTAAGAAATTGTGCTTTATTTATTCAACAGAGTTCTATTCAGCCATTAAAAAGAATGAAATTATGGCATTTGCTGGTAAATGGATGGAAATAGAGAACATCATGCTGAGTGAAATTGGCCAAACTCAGGATCTCAAAGATTGAATGTTTTCTCTCATATGCAGAAGCTAGAGCAAAATAAAGGAGAGGGGGAACGAATGATAAGATATTTTATAAAGGACCAATCAAATACAAATGAATAGATGAGCAAAAGGAAATCTAGCAGACCAGGGGAAGTGAGGGAGGACTGGAGGAAAAAGGGGGAAATATGAATTGAGAATGATTTTTATGCATGTATGCCTTTGTCAGGATGAACCCACTACATACAACCATAAAGCTCTTAAAAAATGAAAACTGAAAAGCAGACCTCTTTTATTGTTATGTGATATGAGCTTATAGGAATCCCCTACAATTGATTTATCCAGTCTACTAGATTGGGATGACTCCAGGTTTTGGTTATCATAATAAGCACTCCTATACCTGTCTCTTGAGGTGTGTAGTTATGCATTTTTGGATGCATATCTAGTTATGAAATGAATGAGACATAGGATGTACGTGCAACTTTAGTAGATAATACTAAAAAGTTTTCCAAAGTCATCTTATTGATTGAAATTTCCATTAGATTTGAAACAAGAACAAAATCAACACTGTGGTTCAGGACACTGAATCCAGCTGCGCCGTATTAGATGGCTTAGCTGTGGTGGTACTAGAACACCAGGAGGAGGAGAATTATTGAGAGAACCCTGGTGAAAAGAATAAGGTGCTGAACTTGAAGGCGGGAAGAAAGACTGAGAGATACTGTGGGGCTAGACTGGCATGCAATTAGAGAAGACAAAGATGAAAATGAAGTTCTAAATTCTGGATAACTGACATCAAGAATACAAACATAATAAATGCTAGAAAGGATGTGGAGATAAAGGAACACTTTTACACAGTTTGTGGGATTATAAATTAATACAATCACTACTGAAATCAGCATAGAGTTTTCTAGAAAAACTAGGCATGGAACCACCATATGACCCAGTTGTACCAGTCCTCAGCATTTATCCTCAAGAATTAAAGTTATCATACTATAGTGACACATGCATACCCATGTTTATTGCCGTGCAACTCAACAGCCAAACTATGGAACTGGCCTAGGTGTCCATCAATGGATGACTGGATAAAGAAAATGTGGTATATATTCACAATGGAGTTTTATTTAGCTATAAAAAATGAAATTATGTCATTTACAGAAAAACAGATGGAACTTGAGAATAGTAAGTGAAATAAGCCAAATTCAGGTCAAGGGTTGTATGTTTTCTTTCATATATGGAAACTAGCAAGGAAAAAGGAAAAGAAAGGTGACAGGAGGGCAGGGGGTTCTCATGAAAAGAAAAATGAGATTAGTACCAAAGAGGAAAGGGACAAAGGGGTAGGAGGAAGAGAGGAAGGTGGGGAAGTGCTGGGGAGTGTTATTGGTCAAAGGGTTTTGTTGTATTGTGTTGTTATTAATATATAATAACTACAAATCCCTCCATTATGTACAACTATGATGCACCAATAAAAAAAAAATGGAGAAAAAAAAGTAAAAAATAAAATCAATAAAATAAAACTGGATGACTGAGAAACTGTGGTGTCAGGAGAACCAGGGTTTGGAAAGAACAATTTTGAGTGTAGGCTGACTCAGGATGAAGTTAGCATGCTGATATGAATCCAAGAGAAGGTGTCTAAGAGACAACTGGAAACTGAACTCAAGAAAAATTTCCAGGTACTGACAGCAGTTTCACTAGGACGCTCTCCTACACGATATTATGATAGACGGCTTAGTAACCTATTGTCAAATAACACTGGTTTGACTTTCATTTGTATATCTACAGTCACCTAATAATACTCCTGACCTTTTTTATTTAACTTCCTGGTTTTAGAAATTCCCAAGGAAGATGAACGATTGTATAAATGTATATGTGCAGGCTTATAAAATGTATGCCTTGTGTTTTATGTGAAACCATAAATAACAAGTATCTCTCAGATCTATTTTATTGCCCATACATCTACTGGCTTACTTGAGTATTCATCACCAATTGCTGTTATAACTTCTTAACTCATCTCTTGCCTTTCATTCTTATTATCCTAAAATGCACTCTCCACAATTCGAATTTACAACGCATATCTGAACATCTCATTTAAAAGTAAGCTCTTCCCTTTACTTACACAATAAACAAACATCTTTGTGAGCCAGCTACCCCATTTCTTGCCACTCCCTCACCTGTGTTTTATGCTTCGGTAGTAGTTTCTCATACCTGCCACTCTATTTCATACTTTCATGCCTTTGCATATCTCATTTCTCCTCCCTAGAACACCTTACCTTCCTCTGATCTTTTCATAATTCAAAATTCTTCTCCTTGAAGCCTTTCTTCTATACACAGATTTCATCAAATGATATGAGAGAAAAATAATGACAATTGCACAAAAGTAGGCTTTTCTAAATATATGGGATATGGATCTGTGAAAATTCTGCTCTATAATTTAAAACAGTATAACAACATTTATTTTAGTCCCAATAAAATTGTGTGATTTCCTTTTACTTTTCCAGTCCTAACATTGGGCAAACACATTTAAGATCAATAAAATAATTTAAAATATAATAAAGTGATGCACTAAAACCCATGAGAAAATAATAAAATTTTTAACATAGAATATATACTTAATTTATGAGGCTTGAAAGGTAATTCTACTTTAAATATTCAGTTTTCTGAACCAGTATCTTTTTTTTACTCTTCCCCTAACAATAACAAGAAAATCAACGTGTTACTTAATAATAACCTTATATTAAAAATTACTGAACAAATGTAAAAATGATTACATTATGGAGAGATTCACACAAATTTCTTTTTTCTTTTTGATTTTAACCACAGATTTTAAATTTATTTTATTTTATTTTTTCAGGTAGATTAATAAATTTATTATAATTTTGTGAAATGGATATTACTTTTTTAAATTTTTTATTTTTTTCATACACTTACATAGGGTACTAATGTCTGTCTCCTTCTGTCCTTCCCATCCCCACTGCCACTCCCCTCTCTTCACTCCCCTCTGCATAATCCAAAGTACTTTCATTCTTCCCTACCCACCCCAACTATGGATTAGTGTCTGCTTATCAGAGAAAACATTTGGTCTTTGGTTTTTGAGATTGGCTTATTTCACTTAGCATGATATTCTCTAGTTTCATCCATTTACCTGCAAATGCCATAATTTTATTCTTCTTTAAGGTTGAGTAATAATTCCATTGTGTATATGTACCACATTTTCTTTATCCATTCATCGTTGAAGGGCATCTAGGTTGGTTCCATAGTTTAGCTTTTATGAATTTAGCTACTATAAATTTTGATATGGCTACGTGTGATGTTTATTTTAAGACATTGGGGTATAAACTGAGGAGTAGGATAGCTGGGTCAAATGGTGGTTTCATTCCAAGTTTTCTTAGGAATCTCCATACTACTTTCCATGTTGGTTGCACCAATCTGCTGTCCCACCACCAAAAGGATGTGTACCTTTTCCCTCACATCCTCACCAACACTTATTATTGCTTGTATTCTTGATAATTACCATTCTGACAGGAGTGAGATGAAATCTTAGAGTAGTCTTGATTTGCATTTCTCTAATTGCAAGAGTTGATGAACAATTTTTTACATGTTTGGTGATCGATTGTATTTCTTCTTCTTTGAAGTGTCTGTTCAGTTCCTTAGCCCATTTATTGACTGGTTTCTTTGTTTGTTTGTTTGTTTGGTTTTTTTTTGGTGTTAAATTTTTTGGAGTTCTTTATATATCCTGGAGATTAATGCTGTATCTGATGTGTGTGTGGTAAAGATTTTTTCCCACTCTGTAGGCTCTCTCTTTATGTTGATTGTTTCCTTTGCTGTGAAGAAACTCTTTAGTTTGAATCCATCCCATTTATTGATTCTTAATTTTACTTCTTGTACTTTAGGAGTCTTGTTGAGGAAGTCAGGTCCTAAGCTGACATGATGAATATTTGGGTCTACACTTTCTTCTGTTAGGTGCAGGATCTCTGGTCTAATTCCTAGGTCCTTGATCCACTTGAGTTGATTTTTGTGCAGGGTGAGAGATAGAGGTTTAATTTCATTTTGCTGGATATGGATTTCCAGTTTTCCCAGCACCATTTCTTGACAAGTTCATTTATTCTTCAGTGAATGTTTTGGTGCCTTTGTCTAGTATGAGATAACTGTACTTACGTGAGTTTGTCTCTGTCACACAGATTTCTACCATTTTAAAAATGAGGGTTGTGAAAATTATTAAAAGAAGCATATGTATACTATAAAAAAATCTAAATAGCTTATTAAATAGAATGATGGATAAAATCTATCTTTTTTCCATCCCTTCTCCAATTCATTCTCCAGAGATCATCACAGTTAAGAATTACTATGATGTTTTTTCCAATATTTTCTTCATTAACAAGACATTTATAAGGTAGGATATGTTACGGTTTGGATGTGAGGTGTCCCCCAAAAGCTCATTTGTGAGACAGTGCAAGAAGGTTCAGAGGAGAAATGGTTGAGGTGTAAGAGTCTTAACCCAGTCAGTGATTTACTCCCCTGATAGGGATTAACTGAGTGGTCACTGAAGTGGTAGGGTGTGGCTGGAGCAGGTGGGAATTGGGGCGTGGCTTGGGGTAAATATTTGTATCTGGCAACTGGCATCTCTCTCTGCTTCCTGATCTTGTGTGAGCTGCTTCCCTCTGCCACACTCTCCTGCCTTGATGTTCAGCCTCACCTAAAGCCCTGAGGAATGGAGCTGGACTAAGACCTCTGAAGCTGTGAGCCCCTGAATAAACCTTTTCTCCTCTATAATTGTCCTTGTTTGGTCATTTAGTCACAGCAGTGAAATAGCTAACTAAAACAGTATATGTATAATACATATTTTTAATTTTTTTCATAAAGACTGGCTCAAGCTATCCATGTGATATCTTACAGTGTATTTTGCATTTAATGATCTATTTTGTACATTTTCCCATATCATAACACACAGATTTACCGCATTCGTTTTAATCATTTCACTGTATGGATGTGCCATAATGTATCAATTCAGTTCTCTATTGATGGATATTTAGAGAATTTTCAGATTTTCTCATTTGTATGTGGCAGGATATATGTTTTGAACTAGTATGTTCCCTGTATTTTTGTGTGTGTGTGCTTGTTTTGATTTTGTTATTCCTATTCCCTTTATCCAGGTAGTTGGGGAGGGGCAGGTTTGGGAGTGGAAGAATAGAGTTTGTCCTGTGCACTTCATGAAAGACAAGACACCAAACCCTACTCCCTGGCAATGTCCCAGACAGGAGGTTATTGAGGCTTCAAAAGGGATGGAAACATAAATCAAAGATTCCAAGGGCAAACAAGGATATGTAATTCCAGAGTCTCTACACTGGAAGGTATCGTGCAGACTGGGCCTGGTCTGTTTGGCAGTAACTAACGGGGAATGATCACTGATGACGGATGCCTGGATGGACATACACAGTGCCTTGGTTCTACGTGGTTTTCACTTTACAAAGTCCTTGGTGAGGGACCAGAGAAGGAGGAAAGGGAAAAATAAAGGCCTGGTTTTTAACTTTAATTGATTTGAAAATATAAAGAAATGCAATTTTTTTGCACACCAAAGCAATTCATACCATCTTCATAGACATTTCCAATTTTCAAGACACCAAGATACTTTATACATTTTGAGCTGCTTCAAATCTGATTTTAACTTTGGAACCATTTTTCCATAAGAGGATAATTTATTTACATTGATTAAAGAGAAAATGCCCATTTTAAATAGTGTTCTTTTATCATACAGTTACTTGTGGAATTCTGTGGTGTCCATTCTTCCGTTTAAAAAAGCAATTCCAGGGCTGAGGTTGTGACTCAGTGGTAGAGTACTTGCCTCACACGTGTGAGGCACTGGGTTTGATTCTCAGCACCGCATATAAATAAATAAAAAATAAAGATCCATCAACAACTAAAAAAATTCAAACAAAAATAAACCATACCTTCACTAGAGTCTCAAATTATTAAAGATTTATTATATCACTTTGATTTTGTACCAACATCAAGCATAGTCTGAAATACATATGAAGAAATAAAACTTAATGGTTGGTTTTGAAGAGAAAGATAATACTTTATAGAAAAGCAGTTCATGCATTATGACCACTACTTTTTTGTTTGTCATTGCTTTCACCATTAGTTGATACTTTTGAAATCTTTAGAAAGTTTAGTCTTGTTTAAGGTTGGCAAAAGACTAAGTCAATTAAAAATTTCATGGAAAAAAAATTAACCATCATTCTCTGATTAAAAGGCACTGATTAAAATTGCTTTTGACAAGAAAAGACAAAGTGGATCCTCAAAATGTCTAATGGTTTTGAATTTTATCATGTCAAGGAATAGTTGATATTGTCTTCAGGTCTAATTCTGCAGCTCGTTTAAAGTGCAGTTGGGGGATGTCTGCTGCCAGCATCTGGGGAGACCAGGCTTCTCTGAGAAATAGCCAAACAGGATCTTGAAACATACTGGAGACAGTCCCTTCCTGCCAGGACATGGCAGACTGTTCAGTGACCATCTAAATGTTCTGCTAGTTTTGTTGCCATACTTGGTAGTCCCAGGAATCTGGCTAGCTTCAGAAGTCAAGCAAAACAAAATACAACTGTGCACAGCCACACCCTATGGTGACTCTGTCTCCAAATACCTTACAAGTCCCAGGCTGAAGCACTTGAAAGGCTTGTATCCCTGCAGATCAAATCTTTATAAGATTGAGCCTTTAAAGACAACCCTTAAGCACATAAATGTTGTCATTTATAGCACTCTTTCTGTACTATTTTGCCTTTCCAATTATAAAGGTGGCTAATGCACATGATAATTACAGTTCCTTAAAATTTATTCACTCTCGAGCAGATCAGCTCAGAAATGTTGGCACAGTTTCAGGGTTCTTTAACAACTGCTTGCCAAACCACTCTTTGATCCAGTGAAATCATCATATGATTCAAAACAAGGCCTACAGCCTTTCGAGAATTCACATCTTAAATCCTCATCTGCATTGTCTAACCTCCCCATGTTTAATCTAAAACTGATTTTTCCTTATCAGTGACAAAGGAATACATTTTTCCCTGTGGGATTTATAATGTGCTCTCTTTGTTTCCCTTCATTTATTCACCATTTTAACTAACATATACAGAGGGCTTATTATGTCCTGGTGACTGACTTGCCCTACAGTTTTAGAACTAAGCTGCTTCTCCTAAATTCACAACATAAGGTGGAGGCAGTCAGTTAAACAGATAATTACAATATAAGGTTTAAAGGGTGGAGTAAAGGAAAAACAGAGAAGTAGGGCTCAAAGCTACTGGTAGAGGCCTTGAAGATTTCCCATAGAGTTGAATGCTGAGTAGAGCACTAAGAATAAATAATGGTAGGCAAATGATAAAAGCAAGTGAGCTGGGTATTCAAGAAAGGATCATATATGCACCCAGATCTGGCAGGGAGAGAAGGCATGGCAAATTTTAGAAACTAGAACTGTATTACTTGTTTTGAACTGCTTCCCATGGAGTAACTAGGAAAGAGGTGGGAAAGATAAGCACACCAATATTTTGAATAACCATTTTTTGTCCATTGGAGACATTTGAATTTTATTGTAAAGACAATGGGATCCTTAGAAGAACTTTAAGCAAAAAATGACGCCACCAGTATGGGGGTCTTATGTAGATAACACTGACAGATTTTAGAAGGAAGTTAAATTCAAAATATTTGGCATGGAATAATTACATCTCAAATCAAACTATGGGGGACTGAGGAGACTGTCTGGACCTGAAAACAGTACTGGGAAAAGAACTAGGGGGTTGGGCCATCCCCTCTGTGGATCAGGACCACCACAAAGAAAGAAAATCTAAAGAGAGGGTAAAGCAGAGAGAAGGGGGGGAAACATGGCAGGAAGGAATGTGGGACAGAGGGAGAGAGAAGAGAAAAGGGATAGTGGGGGAGGGGGAGGTGATTATGAATGACACCTGTTGCTGAAGTCACAGGTCCCGGCTGAAGGTGAAAGGGGCAGGGAGGGACCTAGGATATTTCAATAGTATTTTGTGTCTTCAAAAAAGAGATGAATTAGTATCTTATTCATCTTCACATCCTAACACTGTTGCGTCAGTTACTTGTTTGAATCTAGTCTATTCTTGAAATAATGCAAAAACATTTGTGGAATTTCTTCATATCTTCCATTCATATGAAGTGAATATCATCTCCAATTGATTTGGTCAAAACTCCTCAATGGCTTTCTTTGTGTTATGTGTTTTAGGCCTACCAACAAATGCTATGAGAGCTTCCCTCAAATCATAGTCAGAGTCTAATCACTTCTCACCAGTTCCACTGTTATCTGGTCCAAGACACCATCATCATTTTAGTCAGACAACTGCAAAGTTTTCTCTCATCTACTTCCATTGATGGGCAAAGCTTCCTTGCTCATAACACACCCTACTTCCCTAGTGACTTTCTCTCACCTTATCAAGATCACCTTATCAAGACTGAGACTGGGTAAGCTGGTCCCTTGCTACATGTTTGTCTCCATCTGCTCCCACTCTCCTTTTTTGTCCCAATTGTACTACTGTCCTAGAGACTGTGCACTAGCCATGCCCCTCTTCCTGCAATATTCCTCCTTCAGATGTCTGTTATTCAGGTGTCACCAGGCCTGAAAGATTTTCACTAGTCATCTTAAATTAAAATCATCATTACATTTAAAATTTTTTAAAAACAATATTATTTGTTCTAATTAGTTGTACATGACAGTATTATACATTTTGATAGATCATACATAAATGAAGTATAATCTGTCCTTTTTCTGATTTTACATATTGTAGGATTACATTGGTCATGCAGTCATACATGTACATGAGGTAATAATGTCTGTTTCACTCTACTATCATTCCCACCCCCATACCCCTTCCCCTCCCTCCATTCCCCTCTACCTAATATAAAGTAACTCTGTTCTTCCCATCCCCCCGTCCTTATTGTGAGTTAGCATCTGCATATCAGAGAAAACATCTGGCCTTTGGTTTTTTTGGGTTTGGCTTATTTCACCGAGCATGAGCATTACATTTTATTTTGTTGACTTTGTCCCCCTTCCTTCCACTGGGCTTCCAGAAAGTAAGATCCTGGGGAGGAAGACCTTTGGTTTCTGTCCCTGTTGGCTCCCACTTGACTGGGAAGTATCTAGAACTTAGTTGGTGCTCTGTATTTCTTGACTAAATTGATAAATGAATGAATGAATGAATAATTATTTCCTGCATAGCACTTCTTTTCTGCTTGATGTGCTACAAAGTAACCATTATTATTTATACAAAAGTGTTAGGGAAGAGAGCTCAGTTCTTTCATTTTGCAAATAGGTTTTCAAACACTGCCAGAATTCCAGAGGGTATTCCAGAGGGTAAACACACTTCACATGGGAAAGAAAATGGCAGTTACTCTGCAGTTACTTTATCCTAACCTTTAGGATAAAGGTTAGTGAACTAATTGAGAACTTAAAATCTTTTGGGGATTTCCAGATGAACTGGGAAAGGCACAAAGTTCCCTTAAAAATGGTAACTTTTCACCCGAAGGAAATAACATCTTTGTAATGGGACAACCTAGAAATACTTAGAGATAAATTAAATTAAAAATTCACACTGCACACCAAAACATAACCACTGTTATCATGTCAGTGCATCATTGATAATTTTATGAATATGAGAGTATATTGAAAGATAAATGAGGATGAGAATGCTTAAATGAAATTGATATTATAATCTTTCAGTTCAATGTATTTGTTGTTTCATTTATTTTTATCCTTGAGTCAAGTTTTACAGTTTTCTTTATATCTATACATTTCTCAAGTTTAATCATCGGTATTTTATATTTTAAATTGCTGTTAACATAAGATTTTCTTCCCATCATATATTCTAAATGTTTATTGAAAAGCTTTTGATTTTGATACTTGATCTTGTAACTGACCATAGTTAATACTAATTTTTTAATTATCTCAGTATTTCTTGGCAATGAAATTATCTGCCAATAATGTTAACTTTATTTCTCCCTTTTTAATATTTATATTTTTATCTCTCTCATCTATTTCTATTTGCTCTTCTCATTGAAATTATCTATCAATGTTAAACCATATTTGTGATGATGGGCAGTCTTGTCTTATTTCTGACTTGACATGGAAGGATTCTAGTACTTCATATTTTAACTTTGTGTTTCAAAAAGACACTTTTTGGTTGTCTTCTAAACTTTGATAATTTAAACAACACTGAAGCAAAGATATTTGTGCATAAATATTTTTATATTTTATTATTTCATTAAAATGGATCCAATGATGCTTGCTTTATGATGCCAACTTGTTTCCAGAGCTTGATGTAAACACTTACCCACGAGGTGTTTAGTTCTCACTCTTATCGGTATTTAGATTGTATTGTCAATTTTTAAAAAGCATTGTAGCTGGCAAACATTGTTTTATAAACTTAATATGTAATAAATACCATATATTTTAATTTTCATTTCTTTGTTCATTTTTATGTTTGGTTACTTGTTTACTTATTGATTGGATATTTGTACTTCCCATGCAAATTAACTATATTTTAGTTCTATATTTATATTTGGTTTTTAAAATAAAAATAGAATGACTTCCTGATTATGGTATATGCTACTTTTACTACATTTGCAAATAGCGCCAAGTGGCTTTTCAAAAATATTGTATTGAATAATCTTCAGCTATCTGTGAAAGCAATTGTTTCTTTCTGCCCACACCAAAGCAGAGAATGATCATTTTTAATTGATTTGCCAATTCAGAAAGTAATTGCATTATCATCTATAAAATTGTGAATAAATGGGACTATTTCGCATGTTTATCATGAGGGTTTTTTATTATCATCCTCTTCATCTTTAAATTGTTTTTGCTTTAATCTATGTATTTGTAAGATATCTTTAACTATAAATGCTTTGTCATAAACAAAATATTCTTTCAATTTGGCTTGCCACTTACTTATGCTTATGGGTGGTCGTTTGTTGTAACCAACTCTTGTGCCCTAGCTCAGGCCCTCCAACTGTCCCCCCTTTCCAGCTATCCTTGCACCAATTCTCGGCAGGTTTTGCCACCCAGCTTCACTGGAGTGCAACCTGAGAGCATTTGCTCAAGTTCTTGTCCCAAATCTCTTGCTTCTCACACTGGTTTTACTGAACCCTCAGTAGGATACTCTAAAGAATTCACTTGCACTCTTTGGTGCAGCCTCCAATCCTGAAGATATCAATATCTTTTGGTTATTTTCACCATTGATGACTCAGACCTGAAAGCAAAGGTGTTTCTTCGAGTGGACATTGTAAAGAAAAAATAAATGAAGTGGATATTGTGAGTCTCCTCAGCACATCTCTTGGAATAGAACAACCTGACACACAGAAGGTGGCCAACGGGATAATGTGTCCTTTTATTAATTTTTTCTGCTGTCCTATTTCCCACCTTCTGTAACTTTCTTCTGTTGTCTGAGATCACTTTCCTAAATAAACTACCCACAAATAAACCTTTGTCTTCAGCTCTGCTTTGAGGCTAAGTCATATAGGTTTTTCACATATAGGGTTTACCTGTTTTGGTGTATGCATGTAGGTATGCATGATCACATACATATAATTCATATTTCATGGTTTCCAACTCTATCTTCATGTTATAAAGGATTTTTCCTATCACCAGGGTCAGATAAATATGTATACACATTTTAGCTTTTTGTGATTGATTATCTTTATTATATGAAGTTTACTTGGTAGAGGATGAAGGATAATGATGTTTTTTGTTCTTTTCCCCAAATAATTATTTAAACATTAAAAAAGTCTACTGAATAATTAGCCTTCTCCCACTATTTTTTTTCCTTACTACTAGAGTTTCAGGAGAATTACAGATTAACAAGAGACCAATCCTCTTATTCCTACTTTTCTTCACATATTATAATTGTGAATTCACTAGCTAAATATATGTAAATGTAAAGATCCACAGAGCAGAAGCAGATGCTGATATTTGATTTCCTAACTGGAGTCTTAGCTGCTAGTGACAGTCCACACAGAGGCTCGTCACAGCAGAGTGAACAGCCAGATTCCTGCTTTGCCATTGGTCTTAAACATCTGGGGACTATTTCCCCATCCCAGATTAACTTAACATTTACAATATAATTGCTTCCATTTATGTACACTCTCATAAACACAAAATTATGTAGTTTTTTTGTTATTGTTTAAAATTTTTTACATAAACCTAATTATTAGCAAGGCTATACCCACATGATGGTAGGTTATAGGGAACAGATGATATCCTGGGGTCAATGATTTCATGGCCTTAATTTTTCTAGTGTCTCAAAAATAAATAATAAATGGACTTGTCCCACAGTCATGCATTAAATATTTTGTGTATAGGAAGCCATTCCTGACTCTCATACAGGTGTCATTAAATTTTTAATCTATTCCTTTGACAAACTCTTCCATGGGCTATTGAGGTTTTTAAAGTGTTTTAATACCTAATGGTGTAAATCCCTTCTCAGTATTCTTGGTTTTCAAAAATTTGTTGGCTGATTCTTCTAGTTGAACTTTAAAATCCCCTTGTCAAGTTCTCTCAAGAATGTGGTAAACATGGAGAGGCACCACCACATGCCACATCAGGAAAGGGCTTGCTGCCCAGCTGCAGGGAGCGTCCAGCTGTTGGTCCCTTTGGGTCATGCTCTTCCTGAGGCCACTTCCATCGGGTAACTGGATGAAGTGGTGACAAAGAGAACTGTTAATTTCAGATGTCCTGGAATGGTTCCATTGGGCAATATCTGCTTTGGAGCTTCTCTCTGGTTCCATTGCCAATCTCTAATAAATGTCTATGCTGAATTCCATCTCAGCCTCTTTCTTTGGAAAACTTAATTTGTGACGAACTTGATTGGAATAGTGCCAAGCCTATCTATTGGAAAAAACTGATTTTCCCTTAAAACTCCACTTTCCCATTTAGGAACATGAGCATATTTGTCGAAGTCTTTTTTTTAAATCTTGCGATTGGGTAATTTCCTTAGAACAGTAAGAAGTGAACTTCTTTATCTCATCTGATTAATTTTGGAAGTCTTTTATATGTTTTAGCAAATCTCTTTTCATATGGGATTACAGATTTTTAATCCAGTTTTCTTATGTTGTTTTTGTTATGGATTTCCCCTATATAAATATAACTTATTGTATCTTCTATGACCTCTATCATTTATATAATGAAATGTTTTAATAGTAACCAGTGAATTTGTTGACAAAGTACATTTATTTAAAACACTGTACACATTTTTCCCATCAAGTTTCCTCCTTCTTCCCACTTTTCCCTGACATAATGAAATGAGAAGCATTATATATCAAAAAGATTTTATTCCAAGTTTTTCACATTTTGAGAGTAATCTCAGTACTAATAGCAGTCATCTCTTGAGTGCCTCTATGTACCAGGAAATGGTACAAAAATGCTCTGGTGATATTACCTATAATCTTAGCTGCCACCCTGCAAGAGCACATTATAACATACACTTTTCAAATAATGTATATAACTTACCCATTACCAATAGCTAGCATTTATTAAACCAGGAGTCAAAACTAAGAAGACTTAATCCTAAAGTATGAAAAATAAAATAAAATAAATCTAAAGAAGTTTTTCCCAAGCAACATACTTTTCCTAAGTTCCCATTCTCTTTTATCACCTATCGTGTACACACACACACACACACACACAAACACGAATGCCACAATAATCTCTGAATGTGTATTCTGTATAGCATTCAAGTGAAAAGAAACACATAGACTAAAAAGGTAAATTGCACCTTCAACTTAATCCTAAATATTTTCCTTCTCCCAAATATTTTTCTATGTATAATTTTCATAGAAATTTTAAAGAAAGCTTACTTTATTTTCCTTAAGCTCTGTATAGGGCATTAATATCCAGGACATACAAAGAACTCAAAAAACTTAACATCAAAAATACAAAGAACCCAAGGAACAAATGTGCAAAGGAACTAAACAGACACTTCTCAAAAGAAGAAATACAACTGGTCAATGAATACATGAAAAACTGTCCAACATCTTTAGCAATTAGAGAAATGCAAATTAAAACTATACCAAGATTTTATCTCACTCCAGCCAGAATGGTAATTATCAAGAATATAAGTAACAATAAATGTTGGAGAGGATGTAGGGAAAAGGGTACACTTACACATTGTTGGTGAGATTGCAAACTGGTACAACCACTCTGAAAAGCTATGTGGAGATTCCTCAAAACACTAAGAATGAAACCAACACTTGACCCAGTTATCCCACTTAGTATGATTCGAAACGATTTAAAATCAGCATACGACAGTGACACAGTCATATCAATTCATGATAACTAAGCTATGGAGCCAATCTAGATGCCCTTCAACAGATGAATGGATAAAGAAAATGCACTATTTATACACCATGGAGTGTTACTCAGCCATAAAGAAGAATGACTTTATGAGATATGCTGGTAAATGGATGGATCTGGAGTCTATGATGCCAAGCGAAATAATCCAATCCCCAAAAAAACAAAGGTTGAATGTTTTCTTAAGCTTTGTATTGTATTTCATAATAAATCTGATATTATTTATTTAATCACTTTCCAAATGGGTAGATTGCATTTAGCTTAACATAATAATGGAAACTGTGACATAACTAACAACTTTGAATATTTTAATTATAAAAAAATACAGTCATGCACTGCATAATGAAATTTCAGTAAATGATAGACAGCATACATAATAGTGGTCCCATAGGATTATAAAATAACCTAGGTGTGTAGTAAATGATATCATCCAGGTTTGAGTAAATACACTCAATGTTCACACAATGATGAAATAGCCAAACAATGCATTTCTTAAAATGTATCTCTGTCATTAAGTAATGCATGAATATAACACATTACTCACTATCCTAATGAAAAGAAATATTAAACCCAAAAAAGAAGTTGTGAGTTTGCTTTCACCATATTTTTCCAGGTTCCTTTTTTATATGCACTGCTATTTTTTAATATTTTTAACATCAACACAACTTTGATACCACACTACATAACAACATGTTGTATTATAAACAAAAACAATCATTGCATCCAAAGTCATTATTTTCAAAGAAATCTACTAGTCTCCTTCCTCCATATGAGCTACATTTTTCTGTGGTTTCTAGGGAATCTGAACAAATAGATTCTATTTATATTTATTTTCTATATACCTCCCAACAGAGAATTGTATTTAATTTTCCACAAACAACAGACTAACAGGAATTTTTAAATTCTACTTTTTATGAGAAACAAATTTATTAAAAACCATCTCTGCTATCCCAGAAGCATGAGACAAAGGACAGAGAACAGCAGGGGAACAGGAAGTGCCCCAGGGAAAATAGTCTTTGATGTCTCTCACAGGTAGGGGCAGAGGGGAGACCTCTGGTCTCCAGGTGGTTCCAGATGAGCTCCTGGCTAGAATCCATGCAAAGAAACCAGAGCCAGATTGCACATCTCACTTCTGCAGCTGCTTGAGTTCCCCCTGATGGATGCCCACACCATACTGTCAATATCTATGGAGTTCAGGGTCCTTTGTCTGTCCTCTGGTTTTGTCTCTGTGTCAGCTCTCCATTTTCATTGGAGTCACTTTGTTTCTGAGTCCAGCAAGCTTCTGTCCTCTTTTCATTGGAAGCACTTTGTTTCTGAATGCAGGGCCTATCTTTTGGGCCAGCCAGCAGAAACATGGCATGCAGCAACACAGCTGTTGCTACTAGGAGGTAGCAGCCCTCCTAGTCACCCTCTTCTAGTCCTTGCTGGTGTCATGAGTATAGGCTGTGGGCACACCATGGGGTTGCCCTGGGGTGTGGGAGTTTTTTTCAGATCACATATCCTGGGATGACTTGTTGCTCACCTACTGATGATCATCCAGGAGCTGGGTGTGGGGAACACAGGGACATGCTACAGGGCTATGCTAGGAGTGGGGGTGTCCTCACATGCAGGCAGCAGAGAGGGAAGGCAGGCAGGCTGGCTCTTCTGCTGCCCTCTGCTCTGACTGCTTGGCCTTCTCAGACAGCTGTTGCTCATAGGGCAAGATGGGGAAAGCAAGAAGGGCAGGCTTTCTGGTACTCCTCACTGTACAAAGAGGGAATGGAGAAGGATCTGTGGAGTGTGAGTGATGCACAGTCTTCACCTAGAACATGCACCCTGCCTCCAGGGTTATCTGGTGCTAGATTAGTAGGTACATAGCCTTTGCCTCATCAAATTTTCTATTTACCAGAGACACCCCAGTATTATATGGATCATAACCCACACCAAACATGATTGTCATTATTGACAGCTCTGATGGTTGGGAAGTGGCTTACTAGAATGACTTGGTGAATATTCTTTACCCTACTTCATTCATGGGTACCCCATAATTTCATCTACCATGGGCCTTTGATGGGGTCCACAGTCAGTATTTGATTGATGAGGCTTTGTGCTTTGGCAGAAACATGAGAGGGAAGGTGATTCCTTGCATGCAGGACCTGCCAAGGAGTGGTTCCCTTAAATGGATGGCACCCATAACCATGAACTACAGAATGACACTCAGACTCCAGATGTGCACTGGGGGGCCCTCACATTCTTCCCAATAGAAAACTTCTGGGACCCAGTATGGGAGAGTTCCCCAGAACCTGCCCACATTCCACCTTTTTGTGAACCTGCTGCTCAGGCTGAAGTCATTGAGTTTGAAGTTTCCTCTGGCATTCATCAAGATATTATCTGTGCAAGATCCCCTTCTTGGTGCAGCAACATACAGCACACATGATCTACCAGAACAATCTCCTGTCCTCCTCCTCCTGCATGCCATTCCAGGACATGGTGCCATAACTATCCCCCACCTACATACTCCATTCATGAGGTAGATATTTTCAATGGTTTCAATAATTTGATATAGTTGGACCACATTTGGATGTTCCATGGTTTCCATTATATATGGTTAGGATATAATGGAGAAGTTCTATTCTACCTTTGACAGGATAGTAATGGACAACTCTGTCCTTGTAAGGAGATGGTGGGCTAGTTTTACCTTGGCAAAGCCACCCTGCCCAATGTCCCTCAGGACCCTAATGGTCTGTGAAAGCAGTCTCATAGCAGGAACTGGCCCCTTGCCACACTTCACTATTCTGACTATTCTCACTATACATCCTAAGCAGCAATACCAACAAAGGATGCTAGTTAATAAAATTAGAGATATTTCTAAAAATTAAAAAAAAAATAAGAGGGGTGGGAAAGATGGGGGGGAAGAAAAAAATAACAGAATGAATCAAAAACGATTACCCTAGGTAAATGTATGATTACAAAAATGGTATGCCTCTACTTCATGTACGGAGAAACAAGATGTATCCCATTTGTTTACAATAAAAATGACTTAAAAATTTTTAAAAAATATCAAAAGACCAAAATCAGAACTACCAAACAACCAAAGAAGCTAACTATCTGTGAGTTCCTGAGGTCATCACCAAGCGCTCCCTGTACTTGTGGACAAAAACCCAGCTGTGGGCAGGGCCATATATAGCTCGCATTTGAATTTCCCTCACAGTGCCTCCCTGTGAGGTCAGGGCAAGAAATAGCCCAATCACATCTGGGCATAATCCACAGTGGTTATCTCACTTTTTGGCCTCCAGGACTTTTTCCAGTTTTCACAATAATAGGAAAGGACTCTAGAAGCTTTTGTTTCACTGGGTTACAGAGACTGATATTTATTTGTTTAGAAATTAAAATATGTATGATATTTCAATAGTCTTTTTGAGTCTGAAATTCTGTAATAACTTTTGACTTTTAAAGACCTAATCACATTTATACTCAATGTATCCAATTTCATTTTCTTTCAACTTGGAATGACTGGTGCTAAAAGGATGATAGTACTTCACTCATATTGTTATATTATAACAAAAAGTTCTTTTCCCTAAGATACTACAGAGAATGATATTAATACCTATGTGTTTGAAAGGGAAGGAGTATTAATCATAATTTTCCCATAACTCCCACATCAAATCACTGACCCAACTCTTGGTTCCAATTTCTGTTTTAGCCAGCTTTGCATGGCTGTGACCAAAAGACCTAACAAGAACAACCTAGAGGGTCTGGAGGTATAGCACAGTGGTAGAATGCTTGCCTAGCATGTGTGAGGCTCTGTGTTCAAATCTCAGCACCACATAAAAATAATAATAAAATAAAGGTATAAAAATTGCGTGTGCACGAAAGAGAGAGAGAGAGAGAGAGAGACAGAGAGAGAGAGACAGAGAGAGAGAACAACCTAGAGAAGGAGAAGGAAAGGTTTATTTTGGTTCATGGTTTCAGAGGTTCAGTCCATGGTCATCCAAATCCATAATTCTGGGCCTGAGGTGAAGCAAAACATCATGGTAGAAGGATATGATGAAGGAAAGCAGTCAGAGAGCAGATTGGAATTTTTAAATTCTTGAAAATGGAATTGTCATATCATTCAATAGAGATAAAATTATATGACTATAAGACACTTGGGTACATGAGCTCTTTCTTAGCTCTTGGTAATGTGATATAATGCTGAAGTCCCAGGGATAGGAGCATGTTGTTCAGTTCTGGTAATGATAGCCTCAGGAAGGTAATAGATAGAAGTGGGTTTCACAGGTTCAGTCCATGGTCAGTCAACTCCAGAGTTCTGGGCCTAAGGTGAAGCGGAACGTCATGGCAAAAGGGTGTTGCAGAGAAAAGCAGCTCAGGACATGACAACTTTGAAGCACAGCATTTCAGTCTCCTCAAATAGACTGTTATTTAGTAGGAACTCTTCAGAGCTTCTAGGCATGACTAATTTCAGAAAGTTCCTAATTATGTGTTCTGTTTGTTTTATTATTAGGAATGAAGTCCAGTGCGTATGAGAATCCAATACATATACGTACACTGAAAAGTCTTTTTTGATACCCTAAATAATTTTAATCCAAACCAAAATATATTTATCATAAAAACATTAGAAAAAGCAGACAAGCAAAATGTTTTAAATCACTAACTACTATTAACATTGTTTTTTTCCATACTGGAGTTTGAACCTAGGAGCACTCTACCACTGAGCTACATTCTCAGCATTTTTTATTTTTTGAGATAGTCATGTGGCCCAGGCTGGGCTTGACTGCCTCAATCTGCTGAGTTGCTGGAATTACAGGCAAGCACCACTGCACCCAAGTTGGCTAGGGATCTTTTGAGAAATTTTTACACATTGCATATAGGACATATGCATAATTTACATATCTTTCATAAGTTTACACAGTCCATATGAACTATTTTGTTATGTTTTTTACTTAAAAATATATCTTGAGATCTTCATGCAAATTATGATATATTTAAATGAAAAATGATCCCTTCTTATATTCTCTTTTTTCAAGAAAACTGGGCTGCCACTCCTACAGCTGATAAAAGTACAAGCTAAGTGGGATGTTTAAGCTAAGGTTGCTAGTTTTTTCATTTTTTTACATATCCCTACAAACATTTCAGCCTGACCTTAAAACCCTAAATCCTTATTTGTATTAAAATTAGACATAACCCTAAATACATTTAATTTTAATAAACCTCAAATTGTATTTGTCATAAACTCCATTGAATCATATTTCTTCTTATGTATAGTCTCTAGCATACCATTGTATCCTCTTACCAATTTGTTGGTCAAAGATTTCAGTATCTTGAAAGTGTTCTCTAGAAGTCTAGAAGGTTTCTATAGTTGTAATTATGACTTGAAACTTCTGAAACTTCCATGTCTGAACTTATCTCAAATTTGGTCACTCCTCTTTGATTGTCTCATTGTAGAACAAACAAAAGAGAGCCAGGAATCAGTTAACCCCTAATGCTCCCCTGTGGTTATGAACAGATTGCTTTGTGCAGTTGTGCAAGTTTAGGATGTGCCATTTATACCGCATCGCACGCGTGCACACACACACACACACACACACACACACACACACACCTTTCCAGCAGATGGCAATGAAATGTCTGGTTCTAATAAGAGCAGATTAATGTGACAATTTTCAAGCAGATGATAAAAGGCAACTTTTTCTAATTTGCACACTAAGAGATTGAAGAGGTCAGTTGTACTGAGTTGATTTCATACAGTCCTTTCCCAGATTGTATGAGATCAGAAAGACTGAATCTTTTGATCAGAAGACTGACAAAGAGGCATATTCTCCACATGTCACAATCTTTTATTTTGATCATATTCTGCCTCATTTTGCTACAGTGGTTGGCTCTTTGTGCTACATATAGGACTTTGTGCTACATATGGGCTTGGTGCTGGTGCTGACATATGGTCTTCTCTTTCAGGAGACTTGAGTGACCCTAAAATCTAGAGCTGGACTGAACAGGGCTTTATACTTGAGGAAATTAGAGCTCCAAGATCAGAGAGTTGAAGCAAATTATTTTGTAAGTTAGATCTTTAAATATTATTGCTACCAAATATATATGCACAAGGCCACATGTAAATATACATGCCTATGTGTATGTATATGTATATGTGTGTGTGTGTGTGTGTGTGTGTATTCTGAATATTACCATCCTACATTAATTTTCTTCACTGGAAAATTAATGGATTCTTACCATATTGCTGTTTCCAATAACACTCTAGCTTAGGCATTTCATTATTTAGAATGAAAGCTTAGTTGTATCTACTATAAAACCAAAATCACAGTGAATTGTATAAGGTCAATTTTTATTCTTCTCCCTTGAACAACACAACCTGAATTGTACTATCACTTGTGCTCATATCTCATTGGTGTTAAAATTTAGTCACATGGTTTAATTCCACAACCTTATCTAGCTCTAAGAATGTCTCGGTAATAAACTCTTTAATCTGGAACACCAGAAGAATATTTTACTTCTCAGTTGAAGGGAAGAAAAAGTAAACACTCACAGGCTGTACTCAATAATCTCATGATTCAGTTTAGAAAAGAACCCTAACCACCACTTTTTTGGTGGGTAGTTCTTATTTGTTTTTCTTTAAATACTTGATCTCATCCTTTTATAAAACTTCTTAAAACTAAAGATGCTAGTCATCCAAAATGGTAAATGAAGTTTTGTGATATTTCTCTACTTAAATCTATTCGCTATTTAAGAGCTGGGTCAAAACTTTAATTAGAATGGTCATAATTACTTACTCAGAGTTATCTTTTCAAACAAATATTTATTGAGCAATAAGTTATCTATATCCGTTCTGAGAAATACACCAGAAACTAAGTTTTAAAGAAGGCTCACAGTATTCATTTATCTATATCAAACTTCATCCAAGTTATCTGAATTGATAAATATTTATAAAGAAACAAATTAGATTAGCAATGCTATTTCCTTCATTAAAAAGTTGTGTACGTATGTCTTAAATTTTTTATAGGATTCAGCTTTATTTTATTTTATTATTATTATTATTATTTTTTTTTTGCGGTACTGGGGATTGAACCCAGGGCCTTGTGCTTGCGAGGCAAACACTCTACCAACTGAGCTATCTCCTCAGCCCAACCTTTATTTTTATAATAATAACTTAAATGAAAAATTTCCTGGCTAGAAGACTGTTGGTATATTAACTTACCTAAAACAAAAAGGTAAATTAATATATACCAACAGTTTTCTAGCCAGAAAATTTTTCACATAAGTTTTTCAAATAACATATACAGTGGGATGAAATATGCTACATACCAATACCAACCTGTCTCTTAAGTTAGAAAACAAATTTTGTTTTAAAGAATAATATGAAATTAAAATAGAAGGAAAAATGAGTTTGAAAATGAACTTTCAGAATATATATCACAGTGAATTTATACATATGACCTTAAGTTATTAGAGGGAAAGCACTTTATTGATATTAGTTGACTCATCAGTGTATAGAGAAGGTGAATATTGATGACAGGTCACAACTGAAGTTCCTCAGAAGCTGAGTGACAAAGTATAGCTCTCTATCAAATTGACTTTATAGAACAACAGATGGCTTAAGCTTCTGAGAACTTTGCCAACAGGCATTTTTTTTTTTGCTTAGGATCATAATTATACAATATGCCATATCAGACGACTTTTGTCCTTAGGCTCTTTTTGTCTAACAGGACAATGATGAATTTAAATACACATTTCTTCTACTTAATCAGATGTAGCCTATATGCATGTGTCTTTAAACTGAATAAATATGTGTATTTTCTAACTTTTGCATTTACTTTCTTGGAAAGGAATATTCATAGTAAAGTATATGCCTTTCAGGGTGAAACATAAAATTTTCAAAGGCATACCCAACCAGACTGATAAATGTAACAATTTGCACAAAGTGTGTGCCTGCCATCTTTCCTTAGTGCCTATTTGCATATAGCATCTACTAACCTATGAGTCCAGAGTTGTCATAGACCCAGACTGTGTAGTAGTTTAGCCAGGCTCAGAGCAAGTACAAAGTAACATCCACCACCCAGTAAGGATGTTGGGGAGAGGGCACCGGCAGCCCCCAGAGGCCACACTTTTCTGTTCCAAGCCGAACTTTTTTCCAACACAGAAAAAGGCATGTCCATCCAAGAAACACTAACAAACATAGAAATGTCTCTGGTCTTTCCTTCTTACTTTAACTTCCCTGAAGTAGCCAACCTCTTAAATCAAAATAATGACAGAGAGAAAGAGAAAGAAAGATGGGGGGAGAGGGAGGGAGAGAGAGAGAGAGAGAAGGAAGGAAGGAAGGAAGGAAGGAAGGAAGGAAGGAAGGAAAGAAGGAAAGAAGGAAGGAAGGACGGAAGGAAGAAAGGATGAAAGAGAAAGAGATGGCAGGCAATCCATAGCTCTTTTATTTATAGTCCTTCCTTTCCCATGAGTGAACCAGAGGCAGAGTGTGTTGGAATATACGTGTGCTCGAGCTATGATATATGAATTGTGGTAATTTCAGTAATTCTGCATACAAGTGCTTTTATATTTTCCTTTAAGATTTATACTAATAGAGCAACATGAAATAGCAAAATTTATAAAATTCAAGACAAATTATGAGTGAAACTGAAGAAGAAAGGAAAGAGTTTCATATTTTAATACCTTGAATGAGGAGGAGTTTCAAGATGGCAGACTAGGGGGCAGCTGCATTTCACGTTGCTCCAGGACGCAAGATTCAAAAGAGGAGATAGTGAGAGACTTGGGACCAACTCAAAGCCGCTGGGTGAGTCTCTCCCATTGGGGAGGCGTCCCGGATGGGGTGGTAGCCCCGGAACACAGGGAACTTTGTGAAGTAGAGTTGCTCGGTGAGATGCCCCTCCCCCCACTGGAGCAGTAAACACGGACAACTGGGAACATCCTAGAGGAGGCGGCTCAGCACAGCGCTTGGACTCAGAGCAACCACTGGGGCTCCAGGCGGCTGCCTGAGGAGGAGGTGTGTGGCGAGCTGTTTGAACTCAGAACGACTGCTCCAGAACACCGGTGGCCTGCCTGGAGGAGGAGTGCGGTGGGTTGCTTGGTCTAGGAATGACTGCATCAGAGCTACAGGCGGTTGCCAGAGGAGGAGCTGCGTGGTGAGCTGTTCGAACTCAGAACGACCGCTCCTGAACACCGAGGGGTTGCCCGGAGGAAGAGGAGAAGTACGGCAGGTCGCTTGGTCTAGGAGTGACTGCATCAGAGCCACAGGCGGTTGCCAGAGGAGGAGGCGAGTGGTGAGTTAATTGGACTCAAAGCGACTGCTCCTGAACACCGGTGGCCTGCCTGGAGGAGGAGCGTGGTGGGTCACTTGGTCTCGGAGCCACCACTCCTGAACACCCGGGGGGCTATCCCGAGGAGGAGGAGGAGGAGGAACAGGGCGGGTCACTTGGACTTGTAGTGACTGCCTAGGGCTACGGGCGGTTGGCGGGAGGAGGAGACGCGAAGTGAATTGCTTGGGCTCCTAGTGACTGCGTCGGAAACTGGGCCGCTGTCCGGAGGAAGAGGTGTTTGGCGGGTCTCTGGGTCTCGGAGCTATTGTACAGGGCTCCAGGTGGTGGCTCAGAGGAGGGGCCGCATAGCCAGACGATTAGGTGCAGAGCAGGGTCCCAGGAGCTAGGTGGCTTCTTGCTGGAAGAGCTGCACAGAGACACGCCTAGGGGCAGAGCGAAGTTTCCAGGACTGCGGGCAGATTCTCTGAGGAGAGGCAGCCTAAGGACACTCGCCTGCGAAGGGTGAGGCTCCCAGGCCCAGGAGGTAGGTCTGGGCCCCTGGGAACGTTGCAGAGGAAGACAGTCCAGCCCAGGCGGTAGTTGTAGATTGAGGGGAACCTCTAGGAGGGGAACTGATCAGCGAGACTTCCCCACTGGGTGAGTCTTCCCTGCCGGGTGAGGTTTTCCCACAGGGACGGTAAAACCAGAGACACAGGCACAAACAGGACTTGCCTCAGCCCGCAGCCTAGTTCCCCATTGGGTGACCATTGGTCAACAAGTGGAGGCACCTCTGCCCACTAGCAGGGAATATACACCACCTGAGGGTCACCAGCCCTAGAGGCAGCTTCTTCGTGGAGCTCCGCATTATCAACTTCCTCCAAGACTTCAGGCTACTGAAGGATAAGAGGGGATATACTAGCAATCTTCAGGGACATTATAAGTCAATAGAGGAAATCTGCAATATCTTAATGACCCACTGATTCCTGAACAATATGAGAAAACAAGGGAAGAAAATGCCCCAAACAAATCTAGATGTTACATCAATAAAATCCAACGACAGCATGGCAGAAGAAATGACAGAAAGGGAGTTCAGAATGTACATAATTAAAATGATTAGGGAAGCAAACGATGAGATGAAAGAGCAAATGCAGGCATTGAAAGATCGCACCAATCGACAGTTAACAGAGCAAATTCAGGAAGCAAAAGATCATTTCAATAAAGAGTTAGAGATATTGAAAAAAAAACAAACAGAAATCCTTGAAATGAAGGAAACAATAAACCAAATTAAGAACTCCATAGAAAGCATAACCAATAGGATAGAACAGTTGGAAGACAGAACTTCAGATATTGAAGACAAAATATTTAACCTCGAAAGCAAAGTTGAACAAACAGAGAAGATGGTAAGAAATCATGAACAGAATCTGCAAGAACTATGGGATATCATGAAAAGGCCAAATTTGAGAATTATTGGGATTGAGGAAGGCTTAGAGAAACAAACCAAAGGAATGAACAATCTATTCAATGAAATAATATCAGAAAATTTCCCAAATATGAAGAATGAAATGGAAAATCAAGTCCAAGAGGCTTATAGGACTCCAAATACACAAAATTACAACAGACCCACACCAAGGCACATTATAATGAAAATACCTAACATACAAAATAAAGACAGAATTTTAAAGGCTGTGAGAGAAAAGAACCAAATTACATTCAGGGGGAAACCAATACGATATCAGCAGATTTTTCAATCCAGACCCTAAAAGCTAGAAGGGCCTGGAACAACATTTTTCAAGCTCTGAAAGAAAATGGATGCCAACCAAGAATCTTATACCCAGCAAAACTTACCTTCAAATTTGACGACGAAATAAAATCATTCCATGATAAACAAAAGCTAAAAGAATTTACAAAAAGAAAGCCAGCATTACAGAACATTCTCAGCAAAATATTTCATGAGGAAGAGATAAAACACAAAGAAGCATATCAGCAAAGGGAGGAATTACCCTAAAGGAACTGTCAAATAAAGGAGGAACCAAGATGTGTCAAAAAATAAATAAATAAATAAATAAAATTTTAAATATGAACCAAATGACCAGCAATATAAATCATATCTCAATAATACCTTGAATGGAAATTTTCTTTCTTTTTCAACAAGTGGCCCCATATTTTCATTTTGTACTGGGTTCCACAATTTCTGCAGCTCTTGCATGAGCTTGACCGTGTCCCTAAGCAGCCTCTATAGTGCCACTTTAGGCATCACCCCATTCATATCACTGCCAAATCTGATTCTCTGTCATCCCGGTCCCCCCTACTCCTAAATCTGTGAGTCACCTGGTCTCCCTTAATAAATTTAACAAATTCCTTTTCTGTTTCATCTACCTGGGTGAGTTTTATTTTTTGCAGCTGATTGCACTGACTGATATTAATAATAAAGAAAATAGCTAAAACTAATAGATTCTTACTCTATGGTAGTACAAATTCTTATAATGGTGAAGTAAATATTGTGAGAAAACCTAGGGTTAAAACTCAAATATATTGTCTGAGTTCACCAGCAAATGCATCCAGGGCCACGATTCAACCCAAGTAATCTGACTCCAACCCTGTGTGGTGCCACTTTTCTAATAATGTCTGTCCTTTTAAACATTGTTGATCCCTATGGCAAGAATTCTACTCAGTTCTAAATAGGCAGCATGCCATCTAAACAAATAGCCATTGTTAGACTCTAAGACAGTAAATGTTTGAATCAATTATTGTTGCTGAAAACATAATTCTTAGTCCAATAAACTGTCTTTTCTGAGAACCACGTTGGTGGCAATCGAGAATGTCTCATGGTTCTTATGTCTCTGGGATTTGTTGTCGCTGGGTTTTGTTTCCCTGGATTTTTTGCTTTTGGGATTTTACAAGATTTTGCCAGCGTATGATTACACTGATTACAAAGGCAGACAAGTGAGGGACTCAAATAGCTTCCAATGTTAATATTCACCCTTATTATTCCTGTTTATCAGATGTGATAAAATGGCTTTCTGAGCAAGTTCATTTCATGCTGTTTGTGCTATTGTTGAAGTTCACACAGACATGCTGGCAGGACACAAAGTTTGCAGTTGTGTCTGATTCTTGAGTGGTCTTCACAAATAAACAAGAGGCGATAAAGGTTGAGAGTGATGGAATTTGGGGACAATGCCTACCCTACTAAGTTTACCGTTCTGCCATGAAACCCCATGATCTGAGAAACTACATCATTCTGACTTAAGGACACATGTCATTTCAATATTTAGATGTTACCAAATTTTGCTGAAATAAGGTCAGGGATATATGGTACTTAAAAAAAAAAAGATTGCAACTTATTATTAAACAATATACATAAAGTGGGCTAAACTGTGCAAGTTAAAACACTATAAAACCATAAAGGTAAGCACAAATATTTCTTTGCCAGCTATGAGTGGGAGGTGCCTTTATGATTTATTATAAAATAACAAAGCAATCTGAGACAATGAAGTTTTTCTCTGTGCCTCATGAATATCTATGAATTCAGTTCATGACAGAACAAGTCATTAGCTGTCTCTGCCAAACAGTCAAATGGAGATGATTGATTGTTTCATGCAGAATACAGCACAGTCCAAAGGTACTTGAAATTCAAGGTTGACAAAATGCAAAACACTGCCAAAAATGAATGCAGCTCTTGAATATTATCACAATATTTATACTGATGGCCAGAAGTACTTGAGAACTAAGAATCACGAACTTCCCAAACCTATTGCAAATATTCTTTTATACATTATTGGGTTTTTATGTTCTTAAACAAAATTATTGTTGCCTTTTAAATATATATATACTAGAAAATAGACTTCATTAATGTTAGTTGCTCAGTTCATACATACTGGTGTGTTACTGGTTTTTGAGATATTTTTTCCCACAAATTTACATGAGCACAGGGTTTATTTTGTTTATAGACAAATAAGGAAAATATCTCTTCCAGAAAAGTAAATACACTAATTTTATTTACTTAGTATCTAATATTGTATCTTCATGTGATTAGGTAACTGTTTATTACCATAAACTCATTTTTCAAATTTTGGGCTACTTCAAATTATTTTGTGGGCAAGAGATTTCTGACACTTGCCTTTATACACAAATGTGTTGTCTTCATCTGGGTTGCCCTAAGGTAGATCCTAAGACATGGAAGGAGGTTTGTTTGAAGGGCATTCGCAGGGAGCAGGCATGAAGGGGCAGGAGAGTGTGAAGGGAAGGCGAAGCCAGGACAGGCGTACATTATTGAGATGGCTGTGGTAGGCGACCAAGCAAGGCTGCCAGGACCTCTGAAAAACAGCATGCCCACATTCTCCATTCAAAGGACAGGTGCTGGTTGTTTATCCCCTTGCTACTGTCCTCCACTGGTGGAGGGTTACCTGGGGACAATAACTCCCTTGACCTGCTATGCTCTGTCTGCCCAGACTCCTGTGGCTCCTGTGGCTTCAAAGAAATCTCTGAGACAAAAATTGAAAACCCTCCTGACTAGGGGTGCCAGATAAAAACAAGATGCCCAGCAAAATAAGAATTTCAGATAAAGAGCAAAGACTTTCTTTCACAGATGCTTTATAAGACATACCCTAAAAATTTATTCACTGTTTATCTGAAATTCAAATTTCATTGGACATCCTGTATCTTTTCTCCTCTCTCTCTCTCTCTCTCTCAATCTGACAACTCTATCCCGGGCTCATGCTTGAGGTGGGATGCTGTGGCATGTGTCTGAGCTTGCCCAGAGCTGCCACCCCTTCTGCAGCTAAAATGAGAAGTGAGGTGAAGTGGGTCACCAAAAGCATCTGCTGCTTGTGGGTATTCTTTATTTTATTTTATTTATTTTGTGTTTGTGAATTTATTTTTATTAGGGAATAGGATATGGGTAGGGAAATGTCACTGTGGGGTAGACCCCTGCCCCAGGGAATGTCCATTCTGATCTTCCTTGGATGCTTTTGGGAATTCTTCTTTTTTGTGGAACTGGTCCTGACTCCAGCTGCAGTCTTTTCAGGTCCATTGCTGACTGGTTCCTTTCTAGATGAGAATGTCCTGTCCTCTTTTTCTTGGAGCCATTCCCACTGCTGCATCTTCAGGATCATCAGTTTTTCTTAAGTGAAGATTTCTTCCTCTGGGAAGACTTGCACTGTCCGCTGTCTCTTCAAAAGCACTGCTGACCAGCTCTTCCTTGGAAGAAGTTTTCTTTCTTGGGTTTAGAGGAACCATTGCATTTTCCTAAGGAGCTGCCAGGGGTTTTGTTTTTGTTTCTTTTGTGGGGGGTTTCACATGGCTGCCCCAGTGGACAACACCTGTAAGTTGAGGACAGAACACAATTGTCCAGGGAACGAGGTTGCACCATGACCAACTCTCTGGGCTCTCGAGCTAATTATCTTAGCACCAACCTCACACTCCTCCAGAGCACAACCGCTGTGTTCCAAAGCTGTGAGTACAAGCACAACCAATTTCTTCTCTTTCAAGAGTTTCTTCTTTTTGTCTGGCATCCCAGCAATCTCAGCAGCTGCCTCCTCTGTCTGGTCAGAGAAAAGTCCTCTGGCTCTCCATGGCATCCTTTCTGGCTTTATTAGTATTTTAAACAAAGAATAAATCTACCTGACTTCATCAGTCAGAACACCACACAAACTCATTCCTATGTGTCTTCACTTTTCTAGTCAATATTTCCATGACTACTAATAGAAAGGTCTCCACTTAGCCAGCCTATAAATAATCTTTTTATTTGATTCTGCACAGTACTAGTTCTACATAAACAAAATAATACAATCAGGCACTTAGCTTTTGAATCCTCTCAGGACCTCTTAGGTTTGTTCTTGCCATTTTCTTGTCACACTGTGATTATAGAGTCTTTATATTCTATTAGTACATGTTAGTCCAGACCATCTGAGAAGCAGATGCCAAGACAGAACTCATTAGGGGCAACAATGACTGTGACAGGGATAGGGGAATGGATGAGAGAGGGGACTGGTCAGACATGATACAGATCTGACCAAAGGAGAATGAGAGAGGCAAGCAAAAAAGATGGGTAGAAGCATCTTAGACCATAGTTTATTGTTATCTTATATTAAAATATTTAATTGGCAAATAAACATTGTATGTATTCAAGATGTACAATAAGATGACTTGATATATATATTTATACACACACACACACACACACACATTGTATAATGATTGCCACAGATTAATTAACACATCACCACCTGTGTCAGTCAGCTTTCATGACCAAAATACCTAACAAAAACAACACAGAGGAGGAAAAGTTTATTTTGGTTCCCAGTTTCAGAGTTTTAGTCCAAGGTTGAATGAGTCCATTGCTCTGGGCCCAAGGTGAAGCAGAACATCATGGTGGAAGGGTGTGGTGGAGGGAAGTTGCTCCATTCATGGTATAAAGGAAGTAGAGGGAAAGGGAGAGGGATGAAAGACCACAGGGAAAATGTACTCTTCAGTAACCCGCCTCCCCTAGCCATGCTCTATCTGCCTATAGTTACCACCTAATCATTCAAACTAGGATGGACTGATTAAGTTACAAATCTCACAATCCAATCACTTTACTTCACTTTGAACATTCTTGCATTAATTCAGGCACTTCGAGGGAACACCTCATATACAAACAATAACAACACCCATTCGTATTGTGCTGTGGGTTACACACAAATTCTGCTTTCTTATCAATGTCAAGTAAACAACACAGTGTTATTAATTATAGCTACTATACTGTACAACAGATCTCCAGGATTTATTCATTGCAGAGTTCAGCATGCCACTGGAGAGTCAGCATTCATAAGAATACTTCATCCCACAGGATCAGAACTGGAGAAGTGACACTGTTACCCCTTGTCTCTGGCCAGGAAGAGCTCACGAAAAGTATGGCCTGCATATGGACAGGGGTGCAGTCAGAACACAGAGGATTGGCTCCCTGCAATCCCAATTCTGTGTGACTTACTTTTGTGACTGGCCACCACAGAGGAGCTTTCCCTAGGAGGAGCATAATATCATACCTGCTAAATGTGTTCAGTAATGGAAAAAGTACCCTGTTTAAAGACTAATTCTGAAAGTACTCATGAAATTTAAGTTACTTTGGTATCTGATTTGTAGAATATTTTGGAGGGGAATTTTGTAGCACTTTTTCAAATCATATCTACTTAGACATCAGCTCATTTCAACAGGTCCTTAGTGTTTTTGTGCAATAACCTGGCAAACCACACTAATAGTTGCTAATTTATAGGGCTACTGTGAGATTCATATGAAGATAACAGAGGTAGAGCTCTTAGCATACCGCTGCCCAGAGTATCAGTTCAATTAATAATATATAGCTGAGCTACAATTAAAAATTAAGGTGACAAGTATCCATGTAAAATTAAGTGCTTTCGACATTATTCCTGGTTCCACACACCTAAGGAAAGACCCAATGTTCCCCTTTCCCTTGCCAGGAAAACTGAAAGGAAAGGGTCACCAGGATTGATGACTCTTTGCACTTTAAGTGACAGATCCCTGAGTTGTAGAGGCACAAGTCTAAATCTACTGATTCTATTAATCATGCCTAACAATTTACCCCTAGAACTTAGTAATTTAAAATGACAATAAGCACTTACTAGGTCAAGTTTCTGTTCGTCAGGAACTCAGGAAGGGCTCTTGTGGGGAGTCCGCACTGAGTCTCTTGTATAGTGGAAATGAGGGGCCAGCCACTCCTGTGGTCATCTGAAGGCTTGATTTGGTCTGAGGAATCAATTTCTGAGACGGCTCACTGGTTATCATGGCAAGGTGGTACTAGCTGTTGGTCGAAAGTCTCTGCTCCTCTGCACAGAGCTGTTTGAGTGTCCTCACAGCATGGTGTCTGTCTTCCTCTATAGCAAGTGATCTAAGAGACAAAGGTGGAAGTTGCAATGACTTATATGACCTTGTACAGGAAGTCACATGACATCACTTCTGGTCACACAGGGGTAACACACAAGAATAGGAATACCAGGAGGCAAGGATCATTGGAAGCCCTATTGCATCTAATTCATATATTACTGTCTCCTGCAGAGGATGTGTGTCAGGAAGAACTACTTTATAGCAAGAGCTTACAGCACTAGAGAATACAGACAAGAACCATTTTTCAACAGAACTGAAGTAAGTCTTGACTTTTCAGTTTTATACACAAGCAAATGCAAACTTGCTATCACACCCTTACCCTTTTAGGAAGAGTATCAAGCAGTCAGTCCTAAGTATTATTTAACTTGGCCCTCGGTACATTTAATGGATATAAAATTAAATGCCCTTAGAATAGCTTTGGTTCTCCACCACTGCTCCCTACAGTCTTTTTTAAAACATATATTAATTGCACATATTTTCCTATAGTCTTAAATCCCACAGGTCATATATCAGTCATCTGATCCCTTTATACTTTTAATTCCTGACTTAATGAAACTGATATCATGAGTTCAAAGAAAAGAGTCTGAGGGTAGAAGAGAAGAGAGTGGGCTCACTCAGCTCTTCTCTTTCCCTGTACAGAATATTATAAGAACAAATAAAATTTTGGAAGTATCCTAATGCATTTAACATATGCAAGGGAACAGTGCTCATGAGAGTGAGGCTTGTTAAATACCAAAGCAAGAAATGGAAACTCCTGCTCAGGAGGTCTTTAGAAATAGGAAAGATTCTAATCTGTATGGAAAAATTTAGGTGTGGTTTTTCTTGGGGGTAAGCGATTGGTTTATATAACATCACAAAGTTTCCTCTGTTTTTTTGACCCCCTTCTATGACTATTTAAAAGCTATCCCTTCCTCCTCCCCACCCCCCACAAAGTTCCCTTAGGTGCAGAGTACATCATGACTCTATCATGAAGCCTAGTGAGATCCCCTCTTCTGGGAAATGGGAGACCACCCATGCTGAGCAATGATAGGCCGCCACCTCAAATCTACATATTTGGCTTGCTGTAAATTGTCTGTCATCTCATTTTTCTATTTGTACAATTATTTCCAAAGTCTGGTCATTAGTATTTTTCAAGTGTCTATTATTTTGTATATTTTTTCCAAGGAATATTCCCCATGCAAAATGTTCTAATTAGCTTTTAGGGTATGTAATAATATATGTATATTTTTAAAGCTCAACACTCTTAAGAAAAGAAAAACGTAGCCTATAATTTATGCTTTATCCAAGCCTCATCATTTTCAATGTGTGTGTTCTCATGTGAAGAAATTCAATGCTTCTAACATATTCTTTGAATGTTATGTTTTCTTTTCTAAACAAACAATGTGATGATCAATTTCAATCTTAGGCCCAGGCCTCTATACAAGTGTGTTCCCATTAAAGTTCATCATAACTTTTCCAAGTGTGTTTCTCAAACAAATCAAGATTGTTTTTATCCCTACATAGTTAAATAGTCTTGATTTAATTTGAGAAAAATGTCATATATAAGAGGTCAATAGAAATTGTAGATGTCTCAGTGTGCCACTGTTACAATTTTATGCACTAAGGGAAATATATATCACCTTTACATACAAAATCTAGAAGTTCCTTAACTTCCTTTTTCTCTGTGTAATGCTATAACTTTCAATGTGTTCATTCACTCAGTCTCAAATTTTAAAACCTTTTAGGTTCTTTTTAATTTTTTCCAGTTTCCTCAATATTTTACTGTGAAATAAAGAATTTTACGATGAACACCCAAGTTTACATTGCCCTTTACCATAGCTTTACCATCACCCCTTTACCATACCAGGACCATTTTGGTAAACATAAAGCTATCACTTCTTTGGTTGGGGGTGGGTAGCAGGGATTGAATTCAGGGGCACTCGACCATTGAGCCACATCCCCAGTCCTATTTTGTATTTTATTTTATTCAGAGACAGGGTGTCACTGAGTTGCTTAGGGCCTTGCTTTTGCTGAGGTTGGCTTTGAACTTGGGTTCCTCCTGCCTCAGTCTCCTGAGCTGCTGGGATCATAGGCGTGAGCCGTGCCAGGCAAGCTATCACTTCTTAGTCCCCATTGTCTCATACCCAAGTCACCTTGAGAACCACTGCTGGGGCATCTGTCTGTCTCCACCAGACAAGGAAATATCAGCAAGTTTTATATTATATGTTTTGAAATATAGTGAAAGTATATTTTAAAATAATAGTGAGCACGATGGATTATAACGTCTCAAACATGTAGGAATTCATAAACGCATAATAAAACTTGAGCAAAATTTCATTGGTCATCATTAGAAGTTTCTAGTACCAACTCTCCAATCTGAAAATGTAGCAGCAATGGAAAAAAATGAAGCATTTGTCCCATTTTCCTTGTGCAAATTGGTTAAATCATGGTCAGAGAGAAGTTATTTATGAAGGACTTGCAATTAACTAATGTACAGAGAATGAAAGAAAAGTCACCCCCATTTTGCAATTCCTAATGAAATAAAGGAACTAGACAACCATCAAAGACTTCTAAAAATGTTCAGATAAAAGAACGATAGGGAAAATTGCAATGGGGTATTCAGGCTGACAATTGCTGAAATCACTGATTAACCTTCAAATCTCCAAAAGTGGAGATCTGAAATCTCCAGAAGAGACTGTGTGTCCTGAATGATGTATTAAGAAGCACTGGAATCTCAATCAAGTCTCTAACTCCCAGTCAACAGAAAACTACAGGTAATAGAAGCACAACATAACTAGTACCATAAGGAAGCAAGCACCAAATGCAGAAGTTGGAACATTTTAAACTACTAATGAACTGGTCTATCCAACAAGGAAAGGATATGAGAATAAGGAAGGTGGTAAGTGGAAATGGATTAAAAGAATCTTTAGAAACACATTAATCCAGTATTAATTGTGACCTTTTTAGAGCCTGATTGAAACAAAACAATTATAAAAATTTTTTTGAGATAGTTGAGGAAATCTGAATATAAAATAAATATTAGGGGATATCAAGCAATTTACTAAAAGTAGTGTTTTAAAAGTGTTGTGGTTATTTTTAAATTTTCAAAACATTTATCTCTTATAGTTATATATTAAAGTACTTTACACATGAAATGATATGATACTAGGGATTTGTTTTAAAGTACTCTGGAAAAAATGAATAGATAAAACAAGATTAGCAAGATATTTTCTGCATGTATATTTGAAATATTTTATTAAAAGAAGAATAGCAAAATTATCATCGGGGTCATGATGATAAAGGCATATGAAAAGAAAGAATACAGCTGGCAAAGGTTCATTATTAGTTTTAAAATATATGTTATAAGTGGGGTGCTATGGTGTATAACTATAATCCCAGTGGGCAGGAGGCTAAAGCAGGAGGGTCACAAGTTCAAGACTAGCCTCAACAACTTAGTGAGGCCCTAAGCAACCTGGCAAGACCCTGTCTTAAAATAAAAAACAAAAGAGACTGGTTAAGTGATAAACAATCTCTGGGTTCAATCCCCAGTAACAACAACACAACAACAACAAAATTTAAATATAGTTAGCAAGTAGAAAAATACTAAAAATTACATAGAGGTCATATTGTGTGTATGTGTATCAGCAATTCATGTTAAGAATTTAGTACTTTATCTTATAAATGTAAACCAAGTAAGGAATTTGACATTAAGCAGTAAGATAACATTGTTTTGGGAAAAATAAGTCACCTTTAAAATTTTTGCAGTTAACCAATGTGAAGGTACTGGGACAGAACTTAAAAAGAAGGACAAGCTTGACTTGTTTGTTTATTTTTAAAAGATATAACAATCTTTTCATACTAAAAAGGCTCTTTCAAACTACTTCCCGCCTCAAGATTCAGAGGTGTTCTGCACTTTCTCCCTCCCTCTTACTCCCAACATTAAGGTGAGAATCTCCATTTATTTGGGAAAAAATAAAATAGCAAATCAAGGGCAGAAAAGCAAAAAGTCTTAGGGCATCAAGGATGAGAAACAAAGGCAAAATAAATGTGAGAGCCTCCACGAAACACCACTACCCAAAGCTATGCTGTTTCCTCATTGACAGGCTATAGACAGTGAAGCATCAGGATGTGTGCAGACAGATTCTTGGCAGAGTCTGTCTTCAGCTGGAGCAGACAGAACAAGGTGTTGGTCTATTGAACCCAAAGCAAGAAAATTATGGAGAGTAAATCATGAAACTCTCAACAGGAATTCTCAGAGTTCTGCTTCAGGTAGAATTCAGTCACCCTCTGTGCCTCCTCAGATAAGCAGTTTTCGCCGAACATGGAGGGCTCCAGTGACTCATTTCTTGGGAATTCTAAACAGAGCTTTCCTGGGTAAGTCACTGCAAAGAGTCCTGGAGATATTTGGCAGCAGTTCCAGCTTTGCAGGGGGTCTTGTGGAGACAGCAGAGAAATGAGGTCATACTGTTTAGGAAAAGCCTCCTAATAGAGACAAGGATTTGAGTTTGGAAAACAGACATGAGAGGCAAGCAGGGGTGATACTGGATGAAATGGGGGCAGGGTGAGAGCAGACTGATGTGCTGATCTGGAGGTGGGACAGGCCCTGGCACTCAAGGGACCTAGGAAATGCAGAATACAAAGGGAAAATAAGTGAGAAAGGGGGAGGGGGAATAAAAAGACATTAAGAAAAAGAAGTGTGGAAGTGAATGCTGAACCCGTCAACAGAGCCCTGCACACACCTCAAATGTGTAGCAAATGTACATTCCTAACACAACCTGGAAGAGTAATATTGAGGTATAATATCAAGATGAACTCAGGTTACCTTATCCTTAGGATGTGCCATTTTAATGAAACAGTCAGTTCTTTAGATATTTTTCTTGGAAATAAAGATTATTCCTTGTCTAAATAACTTGTCATGTATCAATTTCTATTATTCAAAAAAATGTAGAAGCAATTTCACAAAAAAGTTTTTATTACTTGTTTACATATCTTTTCTATTTCAAAATATGCCACATGCCATCTCCTGCCACTATCCTGCTCAGACTCATCAAACACTATGCTGGTAGCTCCCCACAAAGGAGCGGGGGCCCCTCTAGCCTATTTTCTCCATGTGTGCATCATTCTATCCTTTCCTGTTGCCTTTACTCCTGTTTCTAACTCCATCCCAGTATCTTCCCAATCTTTGCTTTTCCCTTATAGGTTTGCACTATGATTCTATTTACCTGACTTTGAGTCTTAAATATTCATTATCTTAGGTGTAGCTTTAATGCTGTGCTGAGAGTAGAGGTGGAGAAGCTAGTATAAATTATAGAGTCTGGAGCATCTCTAAGGGACTCTAAGCCCAATGTGATGTATGTTAATAAGACTTAGAGCAGGTTAGTTCTTGCCGAGAGGCCCCATTTGTTTCCTAGGCCTCTTTATCTTTTCTGTCTTCCTGCTGCTCTTTGTTACCTTCCTTCATCTGACCCAGAATTAATGTTGAAAAGAGTGATTCTCATTACATGTCCATAAGAGTCCTGGAGGCCAGGTGTGGTGGTGCACACCTGTAATCCCAGTGGCTCAGGAGGCTGAGGCAGGAGGATCTCAGGTTTGAAGCCAACCTCAGCAATTTAGCAAGACTGTAAACAACCTAGTGAGACCCTGTTTAAAAAAAATTTAAAAGGGGCAGAGGGAGGGCTGGGGATGTGGCTCAGTGGTTAAGTACCCCTGGGTTCAATCCCTGTTACAAAAGGAAAAAAAGAAAAACAATAGCCCTGGAGAACTCTAACAGACACTGATATCAAGGACCAAGACTTGGTGTTTTCTTTGCAATTGGTCCAGGGTGATATCTGGGTTTTGGGATCTTTGAAAACTTCCCATCCTATTTTACCGAATAGCCAAGATTATAAAACACTGACTTGAAAACCTGCTACATAGTACATCAATCTGACCAATCTTAACTCATTTAAATCGGGAGGAGAGAAGATATGACATATGATAGGTGAAATATCATTTACAAATAAAGTATTAATTCTAAAAATGATAGAACTGTCTCTTAGTATGCACTGGAACAATGTTGGATGACCTTAAGCTAGTTGAGTAAATTAACATGTCACCCAAACCAAATAACCTATTTTAGTTTCAAGGAAGATTCATGTTGCACTTGGTTTAATGTGGAGTATAGAAAGACAGAAATCAGAAATATATAGTGTTCATAACTGAAGATCAATGTCAGATCCAAATTCAAGACAGTTATAGAGTGTATGAAGAGCAGCTGCCAAGAATTGAACAGGAAAGAAACCAGACCTGCAGCTATAAAATGGAGACCAATTATCAGGAAGGGGAAAATAGAAATGGCAACAAGAGACAAGTACTAATTGGACACAGTTAACTCTAGTGGAAGGAATTTTGTAACCATTAAAATATAATCTTCATGAGGGTAAGAATTATTTTTAACTAATTTGTCTCTAGAATTTAAAACAATGCCTGTAGCATAGGAGACTTTAAACAAATATTTTGGGGTTAATAAAACTCTATGAGAAAGAAGCATAGACAGAAAGAAGACAGTTAAGAGTAGTGTCAGAATGTTATAGCTAATTAATATTCATTATTTTAAAAATCACCAAGTAACAAAGTTTTACAGCCAAATAATTTATCAATTACATTGAAATCATTCTGTCACCACTTTGTCAAATTATTCTAGGAGCCTGACCCCAATTGAGATGAAATAAGAATAACTTCTTATTTAACCACAAATAGCCAGATCAAGCTGAAAAGAAAAAGAAAAAGGATGAGGACAAAGAAGACTGGATTGCATTCTTAGATCTTGATCTCAGTGAACAGAGTAACATTTCATGCTTCTCTGTCCAAATGGGAAGTTTTAATCATTTATCTTGATCTAAAGTTTCCCTAAATTAATCTGTAAATTTAATGCAAACCTAGTGAAAATTCTAGCTACATTTTTTTCTCCATAAAATTGTTTCCATTTTAATTTTTTTTAACTTCCATAGATCACTACATTTTGTAAAAAACAAAAAAAATCTTTGATATTTTATAAATAGCAGATTGACTTAGGAAAATGCTCAAGACAAAGACCACCAAACCCTATGATGAATTTGCTAAGAAGTAAAACCAGATGAGGACAACCACCAGCTCCCCATGGGAGAGAGCATGGTGCACAGTGTCCTCACCACCCTTGAAGTGTAGTGATGGGGACTCAGGAAGGGAGACCTTTCCCTCTCACCAGGTCCCAGGACCCTCCAGACTGCCTGCTGGACCTTGTGGCTAGTTAGAGAGAACTGTCCTGGGAGTTTCACTGAGTCTTTCCTTTGATTCTGGACACAGAGTCTGGGTTATATGGAACCAGGATCTGGCCACTGTGTGATCTGAATCTAGGAAGAAAGTCCATGTAATTCATATGACAAGTAGTACCACAGGGTGACTAGTCTGGGGAAAAAAAAAAGAAAAGAAGAAGAAGAAGAAGAAGAAAAAGCCACCATGACAGGAAGGGTTCAAGTTTCCCAGCTTCACCTATGGGGGTTTTGTCATGGTTTAGATATGAGGTGTCTCCCAAAAACTCAAGTGTGAGACAATGCAAGAATGTTCAAAGGTGAAATATTAGACTATGAGAGCTGTAAACTGATCAGTGGATTAACTCACTCACATGGATTAACTGGATGGTGACCACAGGCAGGTAGGGTGTGGCTGGAGGAAGCGGGTCACTGGGGAGTGCTTTGGGGTTTACATTTTGGTTCTAGTGAGCAGAGCTCTCCCTCTCTCTCTGCTTCCTGGTTGCCAGGTAGCAGCTTTCCTTCTCCACACCCTTCAGCCATGATGTTCTCACTCACCTGAGTCCCAGGGCTATGGAGTCCGCCAACCGCAGACTGAACCTCTGAAACTGTGAGCCAAAATAAACTTTTCCTCCTTTAAGTTGATCTTATCGGGTCTCTTGGTCACAACAACGCAAAAGCTGACTAAAACAGGTTCACATTCTGGATGTCATTCCTCCCTCATGATCAGAAAGAATATGTGGCCTCTTCAATGGAGTGGCTCAAGTTTTGAAAGCAGCGGAATGGCAAATTAACTCTGGCTGCTCACTTCCCTGTGTAAAGAGCTGGGTCTCATTCTTGTGTGCGTCACCAGCACCATCCTCCTTCCTGGCACTTGATGGGCTTCAACTTCACCCGATGGGAGTTAAACAGAAACAAGGTTAGTATGATCCCTATAGAACATTCGTGGTTGAGGGTCAGTCAATCCCTAACAGAAGCCTCCAGAAGGGACCTATAACTCTCTTGGGCCCCTTTGAGCTTTTCTTTCTAGTGATGGACCCTCCATCAACCTCAGCTCTGTCCAGAATTTACTTGGGGTCAGCTGGTAGACATAGGGTGCCTGCTAATTTGCACAAGATGGATGATTAGTATTTTTTTTCTCTTCTATTGCTATTTCCAGGTCTTTTCATAGTACAGATAATATTGCAACAATGTGTTTCCTTTTACCCAGAGACAGCCCTTAGAGGATAAGGGCAGGAGAGTCAGGCCAAATGGGTGGGTTCTGCCTGTGCCTCTTACAAGCTTTATGACTCTGGACCAATCACTCAACACTGTTTTCTCATCTGCAAAATGCACCTAGCTATAGTGTGGAGATGGTTTGAGTGTGACCTTGTCTCCACTGTGACATATTAAGAGGGTATAAACTTAATCTGACTATGAAGGGCTTTGGGAGGTAATTAGGAATAGATAAATCCATTACGGTGAAGTCCACATACTGAATACTGGTAGCTTTATAAGTAGAGAACCGAACACATAAACATGTTCCCTGTTTCTTACCATGTAATACTCTGAGCCACCTCAGGATTTTGCCAGGAAGGACATCACTGTCGCAAACCCCCAAATTAGGACCTCCAGAACTATGAGCCAAAATAAACCTCTTTTCCTTATAAAGTAACCCAGCCTCAGGTATTTCATTATAATATGGTAAAACAGATAAATTCCATTCTGCTGTGGACATCTTACAGATAATACAGCATCATAAATGATTTATTGCCACTCTAAGTTGTCTTCTGCTGGCAAGAGCAATACGATTAAATAGATCCATAACACACATCATGACACTAACTCCTAAAAAGCAAGTATTCTATTTTAAATTTATTTCTGGAAAAAGAGAGGCAGATTCTTATTTTTATATTTCTAATTGGTAAATATCATTGTACAGTTCTAAAAAGTTAAGATACCATTTCAAATTGCCAATCCTGTTTCTGCAACTTGAGATACTACTAATGGGAAAGGGGAATCATTACATGCATTTTTTAAATGTATGAAAATCACACTTAGGAGCTGTATCATGCACTATAGCAACAGTCAGCATGTACCATCAGTTCTTTACTCTGACAATCTAATTTTTTCCCTGGATAAAAAAAATTCCATTTTTTAAATCTTTGAATATATCTAATTGCCAAATCCACTTGCTTCTTTAAATAAATGGCTATCAGAATTGTAACAGCAAGCTTTGAACTCCTGATGGTTAGACAGTGCTGGATAAGCAATTAGTATGACTAGCATGAATGAGAACACAGGTACCAGAGCCCCAGCTGGGCACAGAGACCTCCACGTATGCAGAGGACCCATGTTGGGGATTTAGGACTTCATCACACTAAGAGATCAATCCTAGGGGCAGCGGGCAGGAGGACAATTAGGTGCAGGGTCAGAGTTCACACCAGGTGAGGAGAACGTCCATGTAGAAGGAGAGAAGGGTTGGTGTGGGAGCCCCTGCAGGGCAAAAATTCGAATGTAAATAAGACAATGCTTCCAAATTCTAACCTCACAAACACTAAATCTTTTTTCTTCTATCTTAAATAACACCACCTGTGATAGTCTAGTTGTTGAATTGTGACAACGACTTTGTTTCAGATTCTTTTTCCCTCCTTTCTTCCAGTGCCAGGTACAAATCAAAGTACAGAGAACATTTCCTACCAACACCTACCCACAAAAGAACATACAAAATGCCATAGTACTACTCCATCCCAGTGCCAGTCCAAGTTTCCTCCGTAGAAGGAGAAACCACCTACAATTTCCAGGGATGGTATTTCTGCCTTCAAAAAAGAATCTCAAATATTCCTCATCACTATGTACAAAATAAAGTACACCTTTGTTATCTGTGTCTCTACATCTTTTAGAGCAGGGCGAACACAGCTTCATGGGGTGAAAATGACCATTAAACAGGATTCCTGCTAGGTGTGGTACAGACTGTGCTCTAGGAAGTTGTTATGGACTGAATATTTATGATCCCAGAATTCCTATGTTGAAATTCTAACCCTCAATGCAATAGTATAAGGAGGTGGGGCCTTTGTGGAGATGAGCTGTGCTTTCATGAACCAGAGCAGTGTTCTCATAAGAAGAGATGTAAGAAGCTATCTCTGCTCTCTGCTATATGAAGATTCAACAAACAGTGACTGCCAGCCGTCCAGAAGAGGCCCTCACTAGAACCTGACCATACTGCCACACTGACCTATGACTTCTAGTCTCTGAACTGTGGGGAATACATTCCAACTGCTTATGAGACACTGTTTTGTGACATTGTGTTCTAACTGCCTAACTGACTAAGAGAGTACCCTGAAGTCACTGAAGAAAACTACCCAATGATTAGACAGAGCCCCCTGCCTCTGTTCTTGATACTCTCAAGTGCAAACGGCATCAGAAAGTGAGACTCTCTCCTTTTCAGTCACTAAGGAGTGACCCATTAGAGGTAGGAAGAACTATAAAATCAGCATTTTCTACTGTTGTGGAGTAGAATACAGCGCAGTGAAAGAGAAGGGTGTCTGTCATCTTTTCAGAGTGGAATAAGTAATGACGAGGGGGAAGAAAACAAACACTTTTCTTGCCAGCATTCATTTCAACCATTTCTGCTCCAACCTGAAACCTCATCTTTTCATTCAACTGACTTCCCAGTCAGCCCAGCTATCCCTAGCTCCAGCAAGTCAAATCATATCACCAATCATAGCAATACCACTCCCCTTGACGAAGATTGATTTGGAGTAGGTATGCGACCCAGTTCTGGTCAAGAATGCACGAATGGAAACATTCAGGGAATGTTCCAACTCAGATTTTCTCTCTCATGAGGTGAAAATTGGATCTAGGGTCTCTTTTTCTTCTCAATACAGTGTCATGTCAGTATATGAGATCTGGAGCTGCTACAACTGCCTTGTGTGGAGAAAGGTGACCTGAAAAGAAAACCAACTTTAGGAATGTCGAATTTAAAACTAACAGAGATTTAGAGCTCTGACCCTGTCTATGTGGAATCTAAAACTTCTCATGCTTTGGTCTTTTTATCCAACAGAAGCAGGATATTTCTTTACTGTTCAAACAAATAGATCTTGGTGCACTGATAACACCTTTACTCCAAAGTTAGTGCGTATCACAGCTGATAAGTCTGCTACAGGCTCTGAGCATGATTAAATTAGAGGTTATATTCTGGGTTATTGGAAGCAACAATGAGGATAATTTTTGGAAAAACTGTAAGAACCAGAGTTTAGAAGCAATCTCTTAACTGAGAGAAAGCCATAGTCAGCTGTTCAGATTTTCTCCTTGGTCTCTCTTATGTGGAATTCCAGGCAAGAGCTCAGGGTCATTCCACCAGTTAAATGAAGCTTTTCTCTAAAGCATGAACTTGTTATGTTACCCTATCTATACAATTTAGCTGTAATCCATATTTAAATAACAAAATAAAGTTAATAAAATAGTTTATCAAAATAAGAATAGCACACGAAAAAACAAGGCAGGAGGAAAAATAGCTGTAAATTTAGAAAAATTTAAGTTATGGAAGTTAGAATTTCTTGCTAAAGAAACTGTCAAGTTTACCAATTCAGCATTGTGATCTTGCTATACTTTGTCAAGAGACTTCCGACAGATCATTCAGGGAACTTTTACTGAAAACAGAAAAATACCAAGGGCTTACATCAAATAACAGTATAATTTTGATAATGGAAATCATTTTCCTCGGGGCCACACCAAGACAAACAATTATGGAAGTGCTTATGTGATACTTTGAGTCATTAATTTTTAAATAACAAAGATCGGAAATTAGGGATTTTCTTCACCCCAAAGACACCCTAGTTACTAAAGCTATGATACAAAATATAACTAAAGCCAACAAAAGGAATTTGAAAAGGAATGTATGCAATTACACCAAAGACAGGATGCATGACATTTTTCACCACCTAATATCACAATAGGTGGATGGATTAGCTAATTATACAATCCCAACTTAGAAAATACAGAAAGGATTATCTAAAATAATTCCAAATAAAGGGCTTAGATAACTTCCTTTGGTTGAATGGTATTCACACGTTTTAAAATTTCTGAGTGAAAGTGGAAATGAAGTAAAATAGTTTGTAGACCACCTACATCTACCACAGATAATTACACAATGCATTCTTTTTCATAAATGCTCTTTTTGTAGCATTCTTCCAGTTACTGATAGAAACTGCAAACAGGGTTATGGTATTTAATTAATTCACAAAATGCCTCTGTATTTCAAGTTTTTGGCAGTGGGCCAATAATTTTAGTGTATATTTTCAAAAAGAAAGAGCAATAAAAGAGTTCCACCAGAAGTCATTTCAATTCTCCCATTAGTTCTTAATTTGGTGAGAGAAGCCAGTAGATGCCAGTTCTGGGCAAGAATTACAGCAAAGTTAAGATTAGTGCGAGCAGGATGTAAACACATTAATGTGACAATGCTATAAAGTTATGAGATAGGCCCACAAGATAATGTTACCGCATCACCTGACTAAAATCTAAAGCACACCAGCCTAAACCAAAAGGGAATATATGATTTGCATAATTAAATTTCAGTCAAAGCAGGTGTGGAGCTAGCTAGAACCAAGGACTCAAATACCACTAGACTTGCTCTGTGTGTTGTGGTTTGAGTGTCACATGAACCCCCCAAAAGCTCCTGGGTTAATGCAGGAATATTCAGAGCTAAGGTGATTGGATTGTGAGAGCTGTGACCTAATAAGTCCATCCTATTTCGAATACACTGGCGATTTTACCTAACCATCCCCACAGTCAGGTGGGGCATGGCTGGAGGAAGCGGGTCATGGGGATGTGCCCTGGAAGGGTGCCTTTTCCCTATAACCCCTTCCCCCTCAGGCTGTCTCTCTCTCCCTCTCTCTCTCTGCTTCCTTGCTGCCATGAAGAGAGCAGCTTCCTTCCACCATGCTTGCCTTTCCCTCCATGATGTGCTCCCTTAGGTCCAAAACAATGAAGTTGACCAGTTACCGACTGAGGCCTCTGAGACTATGAGCTCCAGATAAACTTTTCTTCCTCTAAGCCGTTCTTACTGGGTGTTTTGGTCACAGTGCTGAGAAAGCTATCTAAAACAATATGTTAGTTTGATCTTCTATCATTTTATGTAGGAAGAAATATGACTGGTGGCAAATTCTGGGCTAATATACTAACAGCTTCATGAAAAGACAGTGAAAAGATTCTAGGAAAGAATTCTGATTGATCTGGTTTGTATGACTGACCAATATCTGTAGCTAGGGTTGTAAGATACAGTTAAGTTTAGGTTTAAACCAAAGACTGGAGGTGAGTCATATAGACTCATTTGTACTCAGTGACTGTAATGAAACCTCTCATTATATGTATAAGATTGGAAATGGATACTCAACAATAATACACATAGGAAAAGTTCTAAGTAGCATTAGTTAGAGAAAGTGTAGAAATAGTCAGTACAAAATCATTATGTTACAAAGACGACCTATGGAATGGGAGAAAATATTAACAAATCACACATCTGATAAGGGTATAGTGTTCAGAACATATAAATAACCCTTAAAATCCAACAACTAACAGACAAACAACCTAATTAAAAATGGGCAAAGGTCCTGAATAGACCATTTCTCCAAAAATATACACAAGAAGCACATGGAAAGAGGCTCAACATTATCAGTCATTAGGAAAATGCAAATCGAGCCCATAACAAATGTTGCATTTGAAACCCTTATGCATTGCTGGTGGGAATGTAAAATGTTGCAGTTCCTGTAGATAAATTTGGTAGCTCCTCAAAAATTAAATTTAAAATCGACATATGACACAGCAGTTCTACTCTTAGATTTATATCCAAAAGAATTAAAAACAGGTATTCAAAGACTTGTAAACAAATATACTTAGCAGTACTATCATAATAGCCAAAAGGTGGAAAAACTACAAATGTTAATCAGTGGATAGATGCATAAACCCCAAATGGTATATCCATACAATGGAATATATTCAGCCACCAAAGGAAATAAACTACGTGTGAAAAAGTATATGAACCTCAAAATTTTTTTGCTAAATGAAGGAAGATAGACATAAAAGGTCACATATTGTCTAATTCCATTTATGTAAAATACCAGAATATGTAAATTCTATAAAGACAGAAAGCAGATTAGTGGTCACTGGGGCTGACCTATAAGAAGAAACTATGTAAGGTATATGTTGTCTTTTAGGAAAGATCAAACTGTTTTGAAAGTAGATAAAGGTGATGGTTGCTTTGTGAATGACCTTAATGACACTGAATTATAAAATTGAAAATGGTTAATTTTATATTAGGTGAATTTTGCTTCCATAAAAAAAATAATTTTTCAAAGATCATCAGATTATGGACTTCATAAGATCCCTTAATTTTCCAAAGATAAAAACTTTATACCCTCAAAAATAATGATAACACTTTTAATATGAATACCAGTTGATGGGCAATACTCTAATTTCTTAAGATTTTATTTTCTTCATGAGGTTGTCTTTTAGGAAAGTAATGTCTTCATTAACCAACTGTAGTACATGACTTATGCAACTTGAGTAACTTGAGTTTTTTCACAATGTCAGACTATCACTTGCTTTCTTTACCTGTTATGTACTTGCTCATTCTAGAAGGAATAATTTCAGTTATGTCCTTACTAAAGAAAAAACTACTAATTTCAATTCAAATACAAGCAGCCAAATATCACTGGTTTCACCGATTAATACTGGGGTTCTTGTTCCAACCCACCATGTATAAATTTCCTTTGATTATTTTTCTTCTTCCTGCTCTCTTCCCTTGCTACTTGTATACATTCATCTCTTGATGACATGAAAGAAGCCCTAATCAAACCAAAAAAGTAAAAAGGAAAGTTTAAGAGGAAATAGTAGAAAAAGTTGATGTTACAGGAAGGGTAGAGTTAGGAATTCTAAGTCTGCAAGTCTCCCTCTCTGTAAGTACCAATTCTTCCCCTCTTTTTGTCTTGGCTTTGTATCAGCAACTTTACAGGGTAGAAATCTGACCTGGCAGCACCTACTTTGCTTCTTATTTTGTTTTGTCTCCTCTCCACCGCATTAGTGAGAGAGGGATCCCACCTGAGGGTTGTAAAGTTGGCACCCGACACTGCAGAGATGAGATCAATGCAGTTCATTAATCACTCATACTCACAGTTCAGAGCAGAGGACCATGCATGCCACACAGGACCAGGGCTGCACTCTATAGCATAGTGAGCAACAAGGGGCTGTGCAAGGGAACAACCAGGGGCTGTGGGAAGCAGCCTTTGTGGATCAAGAAAGCAAGGTGGCCCCTGGTTCCTAGGTAGAATGTGATTGGATTGTTTGAGTAATTCAGCAGCTTGCCAGGGACTGAAATCTGCTCCTTGGGATAAATATAAACTGCACTTGGTCTTTTGGATAGAGAGGGTTGATTGACTTGGGAATTTTTCTGTGGGAGCAGAATGGGGCAGGGAACTTAACAGTTCAATCATTAGAAGAAGCCCTCTCAGTTTCAGAAGTTAAGGAAAAACATGTAATTTTAGGTCTTACACCACGCAGTTTCGATGTAAGGAAAAGACTTTTCCTTTCCCCAAGTTCCAATATGAAAAATCTTGGGGAATTATTCTGCTTAGGCTGGCTCAGATCACATGCCTACCTCTCTGTACTCCTTAATGTCAGGGGTATAGAGTTTTGATCACCAGCCTCACTGGGATACAGGATTGGAGATAAAGTAGTGCCCCCAAAGAAGACACCTTCTCAAAAGATGAGGGTGATGAAGAGGTAAAATAATTCCCAACCACCAGGTGCCCTTCCCTTGGCTTCTCTCCTTCCTTTCCCTCTCACCTGTTGTTTCTTTCTTCTTTTTCTCTTCACCCTTAATCTCCTCTTCCTCTTCCCTTCTCTTTCTCTCCCTTCTCTGTTTGTTTTGTTCTTTTTCAATCATCTTCTCCTTTACCTTCCCAATCATTTTTAATAGTCTATGCCTGCAAAAGTCACCCACGGTTATCAATTATACAAGAAGTAGGATTCTGATGGCCTACATCTTGCTTTCTACTTTTTACTGAATAACCCGCATCACTAGGTAAAGTGTAAAGTATTGGGCAGAGCCTAAATTAGCAGCTAGTCTATCCTTCCTATTTAAATTTATGGAAAATTGCCAATTTTATTGGCAAGCAAATCCTTATTATGAAAACAGATTATCTTTCTTTGTGATAACCACAAATGAATTCATGGAACAAAAGCCATTTTCTAAAACTTTAGAAGACTTAAAGTGGTAGAGCAAAAAAAAATCTCTCAATGCCTTTGTAAATTTTATGAAAAAGACTTCTTTTGAACTACTCTCCAATATATAGTTTCTTTAATTAAAAGGATTCTTGGACTTTACTCTGTAATTTGCTTTGTGTAAGGAGGTGGTAATGAAAGCATCATTATCAGGAACCTAGCAACTGAATAAAGGCCACAAAGAGCACACAGTTAATGTGCTCAATAAGGCAATTTGGAATAATGTGTGAAGGCAACAGAAGCATTGCAGGCTCTGAGTAAATAATAGTAACATCTTTAATGATGCATTTGATTGCCAGTCAATACCAACCAGAACAAATACAATTAAAGTCATTTAAAGCTATGAGTACTGAGGTTACTTGCTTTCTAACTTCCATTCTTTTAAGAATCTCTTACTCATATCCCCAGCCCCTGGTAGAGCATGCGTAAACTCAATTAATTTCACTGCCTGACCAAACAAATGAATAAACGAAGGGTGCCGGATTATCTGAACCAGCTCCCTCATGCCGTGAAAAGAGCCCTTTAAGTGGTTTCATGGCCCATGTCTGGCCACACATGGTGACCCAGACCTCCTGGAGCTGGTTTTGGAGCCTCTTTCTGCCACCACAGAATGTAGATGAGAGCAGCAAAGAATCTGATGCTGAAACTCCTGGACGCCACTGCTAACTGTGATCATCTGTAAAACTATCTTGGGTCAATAAGGAAATTAATTTCCCGACTGAATCTGTTAGAGTTACCTTAAAAATGATTCAAATGTACAGGAGAAAATCCCAATATCTTCAAATGCTTCGGTTAGAATATTAAAGAAAGTTATATATGTTGATAGACCATGAAACCCAAACGTTGTTAATGTCTGAGATTTGACATAATGATCATGCTTTACACCCTCCCTTTGTTATTGGTGTTTTAAGTGAATGACATTTTGAAAAAACTTTAAAGACATGAGAAAAATACTGACTTGCTATTAATATACATTACGGAAAATGAAGTGTTTCTTAAGTCAATGCTCAACCAAGAACATTCAGGTAGGCATCAGGCCCAGTCAGTCTCAGGCAGGGTCCTTGGTCTGCACTCTGGTACCCCTGGACTCCTTCTTTGTGTGTTGATTGGCAGGGGGAGAGCCTTCTCTTTTCCTGCCTGGCTACCTGGGCATCTGCTGTCATCGTGAACCACACAGTTATTATCCAGACAAGGAAGTACATGAGCAGTGGACTACATGGGAGGAAACAAATGGTCACCAGCATTCTTCACCTTGAAGGCAACAGAACTCAAAAATGTGGGGAAAACTAGCCAAAATGTACAAGATAATGCCAGATGTTGTCTTTGCATGTGGATTCATGACCCATTTGGGTGGTGGCAAAACAACAAAATTTGGCAAGACTTATATTATTGAATTATACAAGACTATATAAGAAAAATGAGCCTAAATATAAATTTTCAAGACATAGCCTGAAGAAAACATTGAAAGAAATTCAAGAATAGAATGAAGAAAATCAGGGGGATTGCACAGGTCAATGTGGGTGCTGGCAAAAAGGAAGAGTAAAGATTCTGCAATGACTATCTGCAGTGATGGTGCAAATTTTTCAGGAGAGGATTAATAAACTGTACAATGTTTTTAAAAAACACTCAAATCAGGTTAAGTTTTACTTTAATAGAAATCCTGTTAAAAGTGTCCTCAAATTATGATCTTATGGTAAAAGATTTTAATTCTTACATTTAAACATTGGACTGTATATATTAAATTTTAAGAGTAAGTCTTCCTAGATTTAAATATTAATCTGGAAATTGACAGGATGAGAAATTTTGTCAAATTTTTATTACACATGTTTAAAGTGTTCTTTTGAGAAGAACTGTGTGACCAGAGAAATATTCCTTTTTGGTCTTATGCATATTTGTAATTTTAATTTATGTATAACATGCATATATTATGTATGTGTTTAACTGCCTCTCGCTGCATAGCAAATGACCTCGAAATTAAGCAGTGTAACAGATTCAGTGCAATCTCCATCTAAATACCAATGACATTCTTCACAGAACTAGAAAAAACAATTCTTAAATTCATTTGGAAGAATAAAAGACCAAGAAATGCCAAAGCAATTCTGAAAAAAAAAAAAGATACAGAAGGCATCACAATAACCACCTCAAATTATACTACAATGTTAAAGTAGCAAAAACAGCCTGATATTGGCATCAAAGTAGATGTGAAGACCAATGAGAAAGAAGAGAAGACACAGAGACAAAACCACAAACTTACAGCTATTAGATACTTGATAAAAATATATTCTGGAGAAAAGACAGCTTTTTTAACAAATGGTGTCAGGAAAACTGGATAACTGTATGTAGAATAATGAAATTAGACTCCTATCTCTCACCCTGCACAAAATGCAAATTGAAAGGAATCAAAGGCTTAGGAATCAGACCAGAAACTTCATAACTGCTAGAAGAAAACATAGGGTCAACATTTCATCCTGTAGATGCTGGCACCGTCTTCTTTGACAAGACCCCCAATGCACAAGAAATAAAACCAATAATCAATGAAAGGAGTTGGTGAGGATGTGGGGAAAAGGTCTGTTCATACACTGCTGGTGGGACTGCAATTGATGCCACCACTCTAGCAGTATAGAGAATCCTCAGAAAACTTGAAATGGAACCACCATTTGACCTAGTTATCCCACTCCTTAGTGTATACTTGAAGGACTTAAAATCAGAATACTATAGTGACACAGCCACATCAATATTTCTAGCAGCTCAATTCACAATGTTTATAGTAGTTAAGCAATGGAACCAACGAAGGTACCCTTCAACAGATGAATGGATAAATAAAATGTGGCATATATATACAATGGACTATTACTTAGTCATAAAAAAGAATGACTTTATGACTTTTTTTTATTGTAAACAAATGGGATACATGTTGTTTCTCTGTTTGTACATGGTGTAAAGGCATACCATTTGTGTAATCATAAATTTACATAGGGTAATGTTGTTTGATTCATTCTGTTATTTTTTCCCTTCCCCCCCACGCCTCCAACCACTCTTTTCCCTCTGTACATTCCTTCCTTCCTCCATTCTTGCCCCTCTCCCTAACCCTAACTCTAACCCTAACACTAACCCCTCCCACCCCCCATTATGTGTCATCATCCACTTATTAGCGATATCATTCATCCTTTGGTTTTTTGAGATTGGCTTATCTCACTTAGCTGGATATTCTCCAATTTCATCCATTTGCCTGCAAATGCCATAATTTTATCATTCTTTATGACTGAGTAATATTCCACTGTATATATATAGCACATTTTCTTTATCCATTCATCAACTGAAGGACATCTAGGTTGGTTCCACAATCTGGCTATTGTGAACTGAGCAGCTATGAACATTGATGTGGCTGTATCTCTGTAATATGCTGATTTTAAGTCCTTTGGGTATAGGCCAAGGAGTGGGATAGCTGGGTCAAATGGTGGTTCCATTCCAGGTTTTCTAAGGAGTCTCCACACTGCTTTCCAGAGTGGCTGCACTAATTTGCAGCCCCACCAGCAATGTATGAGTGTACCTTTCTCCCCACATCCTCGCCAACACCTGTTGTTGCTTGTATTCTTGATAATCGCCATTCTAATTGGGGTGAGATGGAATCTTAGGGTGGTTTTGATTTGCATTTCTCTTATTACTAGAGATGTTGAACATTTTTCCATATGTTTGTTGATTGCTTGTAGATCTTCTTCTGTGAAGTGACTATTCATTTCCTTAGCCCATTTGTCAATTGGATTATTTGCATTCTTGGTGTAGAGTTTTTTGAGTTCTTTATAGATTCTGGAGATTAGTGCTCTATCTGAAGTATGATTGGCAAAGATTTTCTCCCACTCTGTAGGCTCTTTCTTCGCATTACTGTGCTATGGGAGTCCTGTTGAGGAAGTCTGGTCCTAAGCCAACATGTTGAAGTTCTGGACCTACTTTTTCTTCTATAAGATGCAAGGTCTCTGGTCTGATTCCGAGGTCCTTAATCCATTTTGAGTTTAGTTTCGTGCATGCTGAGAGATATGGGTTTAGTTTCATTCTGTTGCATATGGATTTCCAATTCTCCCAGCACCGTTTGTTGAAGAGGCTATCTTTTCTCCATTGCATATTTTTGGCCCCTTTGTCTAGTATGAGAAAATTGTATTTATTTGGGTTTGTGTCCGCGTCCTCTATTCTGTACCATTGATCTACCTGTCTATTTTGGTACCAATACCATGCCGTTTTGTTACTATTGCTTTGTAGTAGAGTTGAAGATCTGGTATTGAGATACCCCCTGCTTCACTCTTTCTGCCAAGGATTGCTTTAGCTATTCTGGGTTTTTTATTCTTCCAGATGAATTTCATAATTTCTTGTTCTATTTCTGCAAGGTACATCATTGGGACTTTAATTGGAATTGCATTGAATCTGTATAGCACTTTTAGTAGTATGGCCATTTTGACAATATTAATTCTTCCTATCCAAGAACATGGGAGATCTTTCCATCTTCTAAGGTTTTCTTGAATTTCTTTCTTTAGTGTTCTGTAGTTCTCACTGTAGAGGTCTTTCACCTCTTTTGTGAGATTGATTCCCAAGTATTTTATTTTTTTCGATGCTATTGTGAATGGGGTAGTTTTTCTAATTTCTCTTTCTGAAGATTCATCACTTATGTATAAAAATGCCTTAGATTTATGTGAATTGATCTTATATCCCACTACTTTATTGAATTCACTAATGAGATCTAAAAGTTTTCTGGTGGAATTTCCTGGTTCCTCTAAGTATATAATCATATCATCAGCAAACAGGGATAGTTTGAGTTCTTCTTTTCCAATTCGTATCCCTTTAATTTCTTTGGTCTGTCTAATTGCTCTGGCTAGAGTTTCAAGGACGATATTGAAAAGAAGTGGTGAAAGAGGGCATCCCTGCCTTGTTCCAGTTTTTAGAGGGAATGCTTTCAGTCTTTCACCATTTAGAATGATATTGGCCATGGGCTTAGCACAGATGGCCTTTACAATGTTAAGGAATGTTCCCACTACCCCTATTTTTTCTAGTGTTTTGAGCATGAAGGGGTGCTGTATTTTATCAAATGCCTTTTCTGCATCTATTGAAATAATCATTTGATTCTTGACTTTAAGTCTATTGATATGGTGAATGACATTTATTGATTTCCTGATGTTGAACCAACCTTGCATCCCTGGGATGAAACCCACTTGATCATGGTGCACTATCTTTTTAATATGTTTTTGTATGCGATTTGCTAAAATTTTGTTGAGAATTTTTGTGCCGATGTTCATTAAGGATATTGGTCTGAAATTTTCTTTCCTCGATGTGTCTCTGTCTGGTTTAGGTATCAGAGTAATATTGGCTTCATAGAATGAGTTTGGGAGGGTTCCCTCCTCTTCTATTTTCTGGAATACTTTGAGAAGTATTGGAATGAGCTCTTCTTTAAAGGTTTTGTAGAACTCGGCTGAGAACCCATCTGGTCCTGGACTTTTCTTTGTTGGTAGGCTTTTGATGACTTCTTCTATTTCATTACTTGAAATTGGTCTATTTAAATTGTGTATGTCCTCCTCGTTCAGTTTAGGCAATTCATATGTCTCTAGAAACCTGTTGATGTCTTTGAAATTTTCTCTTTTGTTGGAGTATAGATTTTCAAAATAGCTTCTAATTATGTTTTGTATTTCAGTCGTGTCTTTTGTGATATTTCCTTGTTCATTCTGAATTTTAGTGATTTGGGTTTTCTCTCGTCTTCTCTTTGTTAGTGTGGCTAAAGGTTTATCAATTTTGTTTATTTTTTCGAAGAACCAACTATTTATTTTGTCAATTTTTTGTATTGTTTCTTTTGTTTCAATTTCGTTGATTTCAGCTCTGAGTTTAACTATTTCCTGTCTTCTACTACTTTGGGTGTTGGTCTGTTCTTCTTTTTCTAGGGTTTTGAGCTGTAGTGTTAGGTCGTTTATTTTTTGAGTTTTACTTCTTTTATTAAATGCGCTCCATGAAATAAATTTTCCTCTAAGTACTACTTTCATAGTGTCCCAGAGATTTTGATATGATGTTTCTTTGTTCTCATTTACCTCTAAGAATTTTTAAATTTCCTTCCTAATATCTTCTGTTATCCATTCATCATATAATAGCATATTGTTTAATCTCCAGGTGTTGGAGTAGTTTCTGTTTTTTACTCTTTCATTTATTTCTAACTTCAATCCATTATGATCTGATAGAATACAAGGTAGTGTCTCTATGTTCTTGTATTTGCTAACATTAGCTTTGTGGCATAATATATGGTCTATTTTAGAGAAGGATCCATGTGCTGCTGAGAAGAAAGTGTATTCACTCTTGGTTGGATGGTATATTCTATAAATGTCTGTTAAGTCTAAATTATTGATTGTGTTATTGAGATCTATGGTTTCTTTGTTCAATTTTTGTTTGGAAGATCTGTCCAGTGGTAAGAGAAGCATGTTAAAACCACCTAGTATTATTGTATTATGGTCTATTTGGTTTCTTTTTTTTTTTTATTGTAAACAAATGGGATACATGTTGTTTCTCTGTGTGTACATGGCATAAAGGCATACCATTTGTGTAATCATAAATTTACATAGAGTAATGCTGTTTGATTCATTTTGTTATTTTTTCCCTTCCTCCCCACCCCTCCCACCCCTCTTTTCCCTCTATACAGTCCTTCCTTCCTCCATTCTTGCCCCCCTCCCTAACCCTAACTCTAACCCTAACACTAACCCCTCCCACCCCCCATTATGTGTCATCATCCACTTATTAGTGATATCATTCATCCTTTGTCTTTTTGAGATTGGCTTATCTCACTTAGCATGATATTCTCCAATTTCATCCATTTGCCTGCAAATGCCATAATTTTATCATTCTTTATGGCTGAGTAATATTCCATTGTATATATATACCACAGTTTCTTTATCCATTCATCAATTGAAGGACATCTAGGTTGGTTCCACAATCTGGCTATTGTGAACTGAGCAGCTATGAACATTGATGTGGCTGTATGTCTGTAATATGCTGATTTTAAGTCCTTTAGGTATAGGCCAAGGATTTGGTTTCTAAAATTGAGAAGATTTGTTTGACATACATGGATGAGCCACTGTGTGGGGCATAGATGTTTATGATTGTTATGTCTTGCTTCCCTTAAGCAGTATGAAATGTCCTTCTTTATCCCTTCTGACTAACTTTGGCTTGAAGTCCACATTATCTGAAATTAAGATGGATACTCCAGTTTTTTGCTGAGTCCATGTGCATGGTATGTTTTTCCCCATCCTTTTACCTTTAGTCTATGGGTATCTCTTTCTACGAGGTGAGTCTCTTGTAGGCAACATATTGTTGGATCTTTCTTTTTAATCCAATCTGCCAGTCTATGTCTTTTGATTGATGAATTCAGGCCATTAACATTCAGGGTTATTATTGAGATATGATTTGTATTCCCAGTCATTTGGTTCATTTTTAAAATTTTATTTATTATTATTTTTTGACAGAACTTGGTTCCTCCTTTATTTGACAGTTCCTTTAGGATAATTCCTCCCTTTGCTGATTTGCTTCTTTGTTTTTCATCTCTTCCTCATGGAATATTTTGCTGAGAATGTTCTGTAATGCTGGCTTTCTTTTTGTAAATTCTTTTAGCTTTTGTTTATCATGGAATGATTTTATTTCATCGTCAAATTTGAAGGTAAGTTTTGCTGGGTATAAGATTCTTGGTTGACATCCATTTTCTTTCAGAGCTTGAAAAATGTTGTTCCAGGCCCTTCTAGCTTTTAGGGTCTGGATTGAAAAATCTGCTGATATCGTATTGGTTTCCCCCTGAATGTAATTTGGTTCTTTTCTCTCACAGCCTTTAAAATTCTGTCTTTATTTTGTATGTTAGGTATTTTCATTATAATGTGCCTTGGTGTGGGTCTGTTGTAATTTTGTGTATTTGGAGTCCTATAAGCCTCTTGGACTTGATTTTCCATTTCATTCTTCATATTTGGGAAATTTTCTGATATTATTTCATTGAATAGATTGTTCATTCCTTTGGTTTGTTTCTCTAAGCCTTCCTCAATCCCAATAATTCTCAAATTTGGCCTTTTCATGATATCCCATAATTCTTTCAGATTCTGTTCATGATTTCTTACCATCTTCTCTGTTTATTCAACTTTGTTTTCAAGGTTAAATATTTTGTCTTCAATATCTGAAGTTCTGTCTTCCAGGTGTTCTATCCTATTGGTTGTGCTTTCTATGGAGTTCTTAATTTGGTTTATTGTTTCCTTCATTTCGAGGATTTCTGTTTGGTTTTTTTTCAATATCCCTAACTCTCTATTGAAATGATCTTTTGCTTCCTGAATTTGCTCTGTTAACTGTCGATTGGTGCAATTGTTCAATGCCTGCATTTGCTCTTTCATCTCATCGTTTGCTTCCCTAATCATTTTAATTATGTACATTCTGAACTCCCTTTCTGTCATTTCTTCTACCATGCTATCGTTGGATTTTATTGATGTAACATCTAGATTTGTTTGGGGCATTTTCTTCCCTTGTTTTCTCATACTGTTCAGGAATTAGTGGATCATTAAGATATTGCAGATTTCCTGTATTGACTTATAATGTCCCTGAAAATTGCTAGTATATCCCCTCTTATCCTTCAGTAGCCTGCAGTCTTGGAGAAAGTTGATAATGCAGTGCTCCACAAGGAAGCTGCCTCTCTAGGGGTGGTGACGTTCAGGTGGGGTATATTCCCTGATAGTGGGCAGAGGTGCCTCCACTTGTTGACCAATGTTCATCTATAAGGAAACTAGGCTGCGGGCTGAGGCAAGGCCTGTTTGTGCCTGTGTCTCTGGTTTTACCATCCTTGTGGGAAAACCTCACCCGGCAGGGAAGACTCACCTGGTGGGGAGGTCTCGCTGATCAGTTCCCCTCAATGTACAACTACCGCCTGGGCTGGGCTGCCTTCCTCTGCAACGTTCCCAGGGGCCCGGACCTACCTCCTGGGCCTGGGAGCCTCACCCTTCTCAGACGAGTCTCCTTAGGTTGCCTCTCCTCAGAGAATCTGCCCGCAGTCCTGGAAACTTCGCTTCGCCCCTAGGCGTGTCTCTGTGCAGCTCTTCCAGCAAGAAGCCGCCTAGGTCCTGGGACCCTGCTCTGCACCTAATCGCCTGGCTATGTGGCCCCTCCTCTGAGCCGCCACCTGGAGCTCTGTACAATAGCTCCAAGACCCAGAGACCCGCCACACACCTCTTCCTCCGGGCAGTCACCCGGTGTTCCGATGCAGTCACTGGGAGTCCAAGCAACTCACTTTGCATCTCCTCCTCCCGCCAACCGCCCGTAGCCCTAGGCAGTCACTCCGAGTCCAAGTGACCCGCCCTGTTCCTCCTCCTCCTCGGGGTAGCCCCCCGGGTGTTCAGGAGTGGTCGCTCGAAGACCAAGTGACCCACCACACTCCTCCTCCAGGCAGGCCATCGGTGTTTAGGAGCGGTCGCTTTGAGTCCAAACAACTCACCACTCGCCTCCTCCTCTGGCAACCGCCTGTAGCTCTGATGCAGTCCCTCCTAGACCAAGCGACCCGCCGCGCTTCTCCTCTTCCTCTGGGCAGCCCCCCGGTGTTCAGAAGCGGTCGTTCTGAGTCCAAACAGCTCACCACGCAACCCCTCCTCAGGCAGCCGCCTGGAGCCCCAGTGGTTGCTCTGAGTCCAAGCGCTGTGCTGAGCGGCCACCTCTACGATGTTCCCAGTGGTCCGTGTTTACCGCTCCAGTGGGGGGGAGGGGCGTCTCGCTGAGCAACTCTACTTCACAAAGTTCCCTGCGTTCCAGGGCTACTGCCCCATCTGGGACGCCTCCCCAACGGGAGAGACTCACCCGGCAGCTTTGAGTTGGTCCCAAGTCTCTCACTATCTCCTCTTTTGAATCCTGCGTCTTGGAGCAACATGAAATGTAGCCGCCCTCTAGTCCGCCATCTTGAAAACCAACTTTATGACTTTTGCCCGTAAATGGATGAATCTGGAGATACCATACTGTGAAAATAAGTAAGCCAATCCCAAAAACCAAAGACCAAATGTTCTGTCTGATATGCGAATGCTAACACACAGTAAGGGGTGGGAGGGAAGAATAGAAGTTCAGTGAATTAAACAAAGCAAAATGAAGGGAACAGCAGTTGGAATGGGAATAGGAAGACAGTAGAATGAATTGAAAGTAACTTTCCTATGTTCATATATGAATACACCACCAGTGAAACTCCACATCATGTACAACCATAAGAATGGGATCCTAATTAGAATTAGCTATACTCCATGTACACATAATTTGTCAAAGTACACTCTGCTGTCATGTATGTCAAAAAAGAACAAATTAATAAAATAAATGGAATGTTATCAAACTGAAAAGCTCCTGCATAACAAAGGAAATGATAAAAACGTGAAGAGAGAGCTTGCAGAATGGGAAAAAATCTTGGCCAGCTACTCCTCAGATAAGGGATTAATACCCAGAATATATAAAGAATGCAAAAAACTTAACATTTAAAGAAAAATCTCATTCAATAAATGGGCAAAAGAACAGAAACTTCTCAAAAGAAGAACCCCAAAGAGCCAAGAAATATATGAAAAAGTGTTCAACATTTTAGGCAAATGCAAATCAAGTCCACTAATATTTCATCTCACTCCATTATTTATCAAGAACACAAGTAATATATGCTGGCAAGAACGTGGGGAAAAAGGTACACTGACAAATTGTTGGTGGGATTGCAAATTAGGACAACCACTCTGGAAAACAGTGTGGAGGTTCCTCAAAAATCTAAGAATGAAACCACCATGTGACCCACTTTTTCCACTCCTTGATATTTATCCAAAAGAATTAAATAACATACTATAATACAGCCACATCCATGTTTATAGCAGCTCATTTCATAATAGACTAATTATGGAATCAACCCAAATGCCCATCAATAGATGGATGGATCAAGAAAACATGGCAGAATGGACTGAGAGCAAATGTATGTGTATATATACAACAGAATTTTACTCAGCTATAAAGAAGAATGGAATAATGGCATTATTCCGTAAATGGATGGAAATGGAGAAAACCATGCAACATGAAGTAAGTCACACTCAGAAAATCAAGAGTGGAATATTTTCTCTCACGTGGCAGCTAGGGAAAGAAGGAGGTGGGGGAGGGGATCAGATATCATAAAGATATAAGGACGATCAGTGGAGTAGAAGGAGAATGAGATGGAGGAGGCAAGGGAAAGGGGAAGAAATAGACTGAAGTTAACAAAATCATGTTATAGACATATGTGAATATATAAGAATTTCACCTTTATGTACAGGTAGAAAGTACCAATGAAAAATAAGGGAGTGAAAAGAAGATCAGTAGAGTGGAGGAGGGAGAATAGGGGGAGAGGGAGGGAAGGAAAGGTAAGGAATGGGGATTGAAATAAAATTCCTTGCATGTATGATTTTTTTGTCAAAATGAACCCAAATACAATGTATAATTATAATGCTCTAATTATAAGAAAGAAAGAAAAATCTTAGTGGCATAAAAAGTCTTATCTTCATTGCTGAGTCTTGGTCATCTTGGTATTGTTCAGCTGGGTGCCTCCCGTCAAAGTCTCCCAAAGGCTGCAGTTAAGGCCAAGGCTAAGTTATCTCAAGGCTCCCTTGGCAGGGGATGGAGGGCAATGTCCCCTTCCAAGCTGCCTCACATGGCTGTTGGAAGACTTCAGTTCTTCTCTGAATATTAGGCAGAGATATCAATGCCATGTGGACTTCTTTTATAGGTCAACTCACAGCATGGAAGAATGGGCTGAGAGCAAGAGAATGGGCACAAACAGAAATACAGTCTTTTTGTAACCTAATCTCAAATGTGATCTCCCAGTCTTCATATCCTATTCATTAGAAGTGAGCCCATAAATCCATCGTATATGCAAAGAGAGGGAACACACAATAATGATGTGAAAACCAGGAGGCAGGGATCACTGGGGGCACTGTCAAGGTTGCCTTCTATTATCAGTCCATGTTCTGCTGCTGTAAGGAAAACACCAGAGTCCGGGTAGTGTATACAAAGGTTTGTTTGGCTCAGTTTTGGAGACTGAAAGTTCAAGATTAGGCAGCTATCATTTTTTTTTCTCCCTTTAGTGAGGACCTCATGATAGATACCAGCATAATAAGAATGTGTGCAAGAGGGATCATGTGATGAGACAGGAAACCAGTGAAGAAGTCAGGGATCAGGCTCACTCTTTCATATCAACTCACTCTCTAGGGAGCTGCCAGGGTCCATTACCTTAAACCCCTCTGGGGCAGTTAACTACCTATGACCAAACTACCTCTCATTAGGCTCCACCTCTTAAAGGTTCTGCCACTCAACATCTCCACACTGCTACTCTGAGGTCCAAACCTCCAACACATGAGGGACAAACCACATGCAAACCATAGCACCTACCCTGTGTGCATAAGAGTGTGTGTGTGTGTGTGTGCATGTATGTATACATACACATATGTACAGGCACACACATCAAAGTACATACTTGCATACAGAGAATTATACTTATATAGAGAATTCATGTTTCAAATTCCTGATTGTTGTATCATGTGTGACAAGGTACCTTTCTACTAGCATTAACAAGAGTTCTATTCTAGTTAAAGAAAAATTTTCTAACAATTCTCACCAAGTCTAAATTGAGCACTGTAAGGACTGGATTTGAAGTTTAAATGACTTCACATATTGAAATACTGTAATGGAAATTAGTTTTTGTAAATCATTTTTCCACTCTATACCATCTCTAATTTCAGCCTAGGGCTTCTGTCCTTGGCTCCAGTATTTAAATACCCTGCTTTCATCCTTCTCTTGGCACCCACCTTCCAATGACATTTCACAAGTGATTGTACCCCCTTGGAGTCCTTGTTCTTTTTTCATTATTACCTAGGATCCAAAAATGATGGATACATGGTCCCCTACACCCAAAGTGTAGGCTATGAGTATCTGTCCAGGAATATGGACAGAGCTTAAACTTGGGGGCTCACTATTCCTGGGAGAAAATGTGAAATCACACTGAATTCAGAACAAATTTACAACTGAATTTACTTTGTTTAATCTGAGGTTATGTCTAACAGTTACTAGCTCTTCCAGACAGTATAAATGTTTCCAAACCTGAAACACTTCCTTTTCCTATTCAGGTGAGCATTTGGGGAATTGTGTACAAATACTGAAAAGAAACAAAGGGTGAAGAAAAGAAAAAAAAAATGGTGCTTTGCAAAAACAGCTTAATATAAACTAAACATGGGTGGTGTTTTAGAACCCTATGGGAAAATGTGGCATGGTACCTGGGAGAGAGATGTACGCTTCCTCTCTCAGCTCAGAACCCACTACCACTTTAATATTTTAAAAATGTCAAAACTTAGAGCATCAGGTGATAACATTCTGGGCATGGATCCAAGAGATCAAAAAGGGTAATTTGAGAATAGAGGAATGAAGTTTATTTCAACAGTCTGAATACAGCAGATATTAGCCAAGAAGAGGAGAGCAAGGGAAGACAACTTTGCCAGGCTACAAGATGATTTGAAGCAACCCATTGATAGCTTTAAGAAATAACTAGGCAACTCTTTAGAGATCAAGATCTGGAGATCTAGCTTGTCAGGTTTCATAGTTGGCATTTGAATGTTAAAAGTTAGGCAGCAAATATGAAAAGATAATTTATTGAAAAAAAAATGCAAATGCAAATGATTGTTTCCTTCCCGAAAAAAATGCAAACTGCAACAGTGAGTTGTGTACAGAAGAGGAATCCTGTGCTTAGGGAAAGCCTATATTGGGTAGTAAGTCTGCTTGACATTATCTTTATTATAAGGAATAGAGACATGATTTTTATTATACTGTCCAGTTAAAAACAAAACCAAAATAAAACACCTGCATTTTGCTCTGATGGTAGATACCATATCTTCCAAGGCTCTTAATAATAAAAACATCCTTGAGAAAATAGTCCTTAGTAAAAGCAGTCGGTGCCTTTGCTTTTGTGCAGCAAAATAAGGGATTCATGGAGAAATGTTCCCCAACAATCCACTGTCACATGCATTTTTGTAAACCAGAAAAAATGTAATTATCATTTAAAATGAGAATTAGTTATCTAAACTTATTTTTAAATGAAGCATCTATATTTTTTCACAATACCTTTATTTAATTTATTTATTTCTATGTATGTTGAGGATCAAACCCAATGCCTCACACATGCAAGCAAGTGCTTTGCCACTGAACTTCAATCCCAGCCCTATCTAAACTTATAATAAAAATGTTGACAACTTTATCACCAAATCATGCAAACAGATATATCTTTTTATAAATAAAATATAAGAATATGTGTGACTGTGATTGATATATTGTTCAATGTATTCTCATTCAGCAGAAAATGGGTGTCAATGATAATTTTATTTAATAAATACTTTTTACTCACTTAGATAGCATCTAGACTGATCATTGGAATTATTCAAGACAGAATTAGAAGAATTTTTAAACTTAGGTAGGTCTCCTCACACATTTTTCACTGAAGAGCTATTCTTTAAAAATGATTCTATGTCAACATTGCCACAAAAATCTCTACTCTGTAAACAATTCATATTACCTATGCGGGAAAGTATAATTGAACAAGACAACATTTTAATTGAACTTCCGGCTTGTTCATTTTACGGTTGAAGAAATGGAGGCCCAAAGACATCAAGTGCTTTGGAATTGGCCAACAACTAGTTAATGTCAGAGCTGAGACTAAACCCCACATGCCCTGACTTGGAGCATGAGGCTCTTTCTTCTGATCTAACCCACATACATGATATGATAGAGCTTTCAAACAGGGGTATGCATCCCCCTGCAGCCCTGGCAACATGCCAGGGAGGTAAAGCCACAGGATAAACACAGGGTGTCTTGCTTCAGTGAAAATACTACCCAAAGATTTGAGAAGAGTTAGGGGAACCACTTTATTTTTATATTAAAATAAGATTGATTGCAAAGGAGAATGTACCTTTTACATGAATTTTTAAAACTTCAGGCTGCATTCCTCAGGCTATGATCCCACCCTATGGAAGTTAAAGTTTTTTGCTCACTCTGCTAGTGACACTACTTTGGTAAAAAATTTATACCACCAGTGTGAGGATATCTGAGAAGAGTTTTTACATAAAGAGTGCCTTCATTAACCTTTGTCCTTGACATTCCATGGTTAGGTTTGCATTATTTTAGCCTTCATGACGATTAAATTGTAAATTTTTCTTGAAATGGGAACACATTAAGACCTAACAATAAATGGGTTTCTAAGTCTCTATCCTAAGAAAAGGTTTTGGTGTGTAACTCTAAAAAAGTATTTCTATCTCAATCAGTATAACATGAAGAGGTTTAAAAATAAATAAAGGATGAATTTTTTAAATGTGATTTTTATAGAAATAAACTGGATAACAGTTTGCTTTTGTAAGATGTCTATAAACCTATTATGTGTATGGTTTTAAAAATCATGGTTGAGTAATGTAAAACCTAAATAAGTACTATGCATTTCCACTTTCCACATAGCATATTCATGAATAATATCTAAAATACTATAACACATTAGCTACAAACATGGAAGAGGCCAATAGTTATTTTATATACTTTCTCAGTAGACCATTCCTCTCATTTGATTTTTATCTCCCCAATAAAAACTATTTATTTATTTATTTATTTTTGCAGTGCTGGGGATTGAACCCAGGGCCTTATGCTTGCAAGGCAAGCACTCTACCAACTGAGCCATATCCCCAGCCCAATAAAAACTATTTATAAACACTAGTTCTCAGATGATGACTCCCTGATGATAACTTGGAAGACTTTTACCCCCACTTGTCTCCAAATTCTTTTTATAAAGGAACTGAAATAGTATGTACTTGCTCTCTCCACTGAGATATTTTTCAATGTTCTATTCCAACACAATTTTTAATGCAATTCGCTTAACCCATTTAAAAATACTAATTCCTAAATTTTAGGTTCAAATTTGGAGCCTAGACACCAACTCATTTGATTAACTAACAATTTTTAAAAACAACATTGGGTTAGGCTCTAGTAAAATACAGGGATGTCACAAACAGTATCCTGGCCTAAAGTTACCCAAGCAAGAGGGGAACAAGACTAAAATAAATAAGATTATAAAATAGTCTTGCTAGAGGTTTCAATACAGCTAGGGAGAGATCAATTTTCTCTTCTAGAACTTTGAATATATGGTTTATTGTAAAGGGTATACAACAAATAGGCTAACTTAATGGCACAAACCCAACATTGGTGCTCCAATGTATTAAAATCTTAACACGTAATACTTTTTTCCTTCTTTAAATATTTCTAATTAGTTATACATGACAGTAGAATGCATTTTGGCACATCATACATAAATGGAGTATAACTTCTCATTCTTCTGATTGTACATGCAGGAGGCTTAAATATATATGTACATAAGGTAATAGTGACCCACCCCCATGCCCCCTCCCCCCACTTCACTCCCCTTTGCTAATCTAAAGTACCTCTATTATTCCCTAGAGATCAATTTTTAAAGTGTGTGTGTGTGTGTGTGTGTGTGTGTGTGTGTGTGACTGAGAGAGAGAGAGAGAGAGAGAGAGAGAGAGAGAGAGAGAGAGAGAGAGAGAGAGAGTGTTAGAAGGACTGGCAAAATAGTGTCTCAATGTATCTGTTTTCTGCCAGAGGAAGGACATTTCAGCTACTGAATCAGCATGCTTTCGCTTTTGGCCAATAAAATCAGCAGTTTCATTTTTCTGTACACTTGGAATCTTGGGGAGCCTTAATACTGCCACCCCTGCCCAAGTCTGGTCTGGGTCTAGGATGAGACAAGGGAGACACTCACTGGCCTTAGTGCAAGAAATAATGAAGGGGGTTAGGGCTGTGGCTCAGGGGTGGAGTAGAGTGCTTGCCTAGCATGAGTGAGGCACGGCGTTTGGTTCTCAGCACAGCATATAAAGAAAAGAAGAAAAAAAAGGTCCATCAACAACTGAAAAATATATTTGAAAAAAAACTAAGAGGGCACCAAACACTCAGCATTTAAAATAAATACCTTAGTGCAATATTTTAAAAATATTTTTAGCTGTTGATGGACACAATATCTTTATTTTTATGTGGTGCTGAGAATAGAATCCAGTGCCTCAAACATGCTAGGCAAGTGCTCTACCACTGACCCACAACCCCAGACCGCAATATTTTTAAAATCAAAATTTATGCAAAAAAAAAAAAAAAATCCATGATAAACGAAATGTCAAATTTTAAGTAAAGACAGAATCAGCGGTAGATGTTTTCATCTTTTTGCGCCAAGCTCCCCTAGGACTGCGCGGGGAACCGCTACACTCTTACCCGCCAACATCTCACATTCTGATCAAAGACGTATCTAATTTTCAGAACCAAAATTTTCTGATATTACAATTTCAAATCAGGGAAACAAATCCTGGGTGGCTCCGTTCAGGTCCTCCGACCCATGCATCCACCACATGCATCCCCCGAGCATCATCCTAGCACAGGGATGTGCTGCGGTATCACATACATAGACGTCATAAAAGTCAGGGTTTGCCTTCATATCTTCTCTCCTTGGGATTGGCTTTAGGTCGACAGGGATGAGATAAACTTTATGACAGAACAATGAGCCGCAAGATCAGCCATGTGGACCGCTGGTGCCACTGGTCGCCCGTTTTCCTGATGACCTGAGACCTGAACACCATGTCCTGCGCCCTCCAGCACTCCAACAAATCTCCGGTCGCCGAAACTGCGCTACAGAGCAGTCTTCGGGTAAGCAGCGCCTCCCTTCTGAGAACGAGTCCCAGGGCAGCTGGGGGTTGCTCCTGGAGTCCCGGTAGGAGGGGGTCGAGCAATTTTAAACACCTAGCAGGGTTAGAGATCAAACATCTCCTGGGTAGAGTTTAGGTACTACCAGAGATCCATACTGAAAGCCATTGACATTTTCCCATTCACCATCTGCTGCATATGTAACTAGGGTGGTTTGGAGATTATGGAGCCAGAAATTTTTGACTCCTGAATCTCACAGCCATACATTTGTGTGTATGTGAGTGTGCCCACCCCTGATAATGTTGTTCCCTCGAGGTACAAAAAGACACTTTGAAGAGGACAAATTCTTTGAGGAACAGAAGAAGCAAAATAAAGAGCAATAATGATGGCTTAAAGAATATCTGAGAGAGAGAGAGGATCTGAAAATCCTGCAGCACAGGAGCTGGGAGGACTTCCTAGAGTTCTCAGACCTGTTAGAGAGGTTAGGGGCTACTATGATTCAACAAGAATGAGAGTTTTATAATGTATTGAAAGCCATTCACAGCCAAGTCCTAACTGGTGGGGTGTATTGCATGTAGGTGAAGGAATTAATCTTCAAAAAGGGCAATTGCTGAGCTGGGGATGTAGTTCAGTTGGTAGAGTGCTTACCTCACATGCAGAAGGTCCTGGGTTTAATCCCCAGCACCACACACACACACACACACACACACACACACAAGGATAATTTCTCCTATAGACTTCAATGCAGACTATTCTGGCATTAAGTAATGCTACCGTTTTTAAACCTTTTTCTGTTGAATCTAGATTCTAAGGTATTGGGCAATGGAGGAAGCTGTTGTTTTTCTCCCTATGCTAGAACTGTCTACATCCCAATTCTGTGTTGGATTGTTTTTATTTTCTTGTCGTACTATCCAGTTAATTTGAAATCTGATTCCCCCCCTCACTAGGCTACTGAAATCACCCTTCAAAATCAATACCTTTTCAGAGTAACATCCTCTCTCACCCAGTGCAATCCTGCAGACTTAAATTCTATCTTCTTGCAATCCTTCTCATGGCTCCCACTGCCCTGAGGTCTCTCCCCTAACTTTACAACCACCCCTACTCTGTCTCCACATCCAGCTTGTTTCCCTCTTCCTCTCCCTATAAGTAGACACTTAACCATGATGGCATTTAGGTCCCACTCTCTCCTTTGGACTGACAGGTCTCACCAGATTTTCAAATCCACCTTGATGTCTCTGAGATCTGCTTTTACACTTACAGCTTTCTGGTGGGGCCTTGACCTTTGTGTTCCACCAGGGCCTCAGTCCCAGCATTTATCAGCTGACTATATCTTCCCTCCCAGCCTAGTCACCTTTCACATCACCAAGTCATCACATCATGAGCATCACCAGTGACTTCTCTTGCCTTGGCAGAACCTCCAGTTGTCTGCCAGTTTCCCGCCAATGCTCTTTACACACACCATGTCATATCTATTCACTACTTCTTCTCACTTGCCATCCCTCTCAGGCAGGTTCATGACATCTAGTCTTGATTTTTTAGAGGTGGCCTTGCTTGCTGTCTGCAGCTCTCTCTGCACCCCAGGTCATCATATACCTTGTTGTGAAAGGTATCTTCCTGAAGCCTAGTCTGCCACATCTTCTCTCCAGTTCAGAGATTCTGTAATTTATTCGTATTTTCCAGAATTGAGTCAATGCTGAATTACCCAATACTTAATTAAGTCCATGCTTTTAAACTGTCAATAAAACAAGGACAACAATAGAGAAGGAGGAAAAATGTGTTTGAAATAGCTTCACATTGAATAGTGTTTAAAAGCATTGATGTGGTTGTCATGGGAAAAACAAGAACTTTCAAAGATGGATTTTACCATGTAGTTAATTCATGAGTATGTATGTGTGTGTGCGTGTGTGCGTGTTTGTGTGCTTTTCATATACGTGTGTATAGATCATATAAAATTAATTTTAAATTATAGTTTTCAACATAACTTTTCTACGTTCATTTATGAATACACCACCAATGAAACTTCCACATCAGTTCCCACAAGAAAAGGATTCTAATTAGAACAAGTTCTACTCCATGTATGTATAAAATGTCAAAATACTGCCATGTATATCTAAAAAGAACAAATAGAAAATTATAGTTTACATAAAATATGTAAATTTCAGTGAGAGTTCTCCAGGACTGTAAAAGTTTTATTTGGGCACTGATTAAGCACACACATCCAAGCCTAAATTTCAAATTAGCTTCCATAATATAATGCAAGCCCACCTTTCTTAATTTATTTCTCAGTTGCCTTCCACATGGCTTTCCAGCTAAAGGCCACACAGCCCCACACACCTCACAGTTTACTCTCTTCTTCCATCAACATCCTGTTTCTTTTCTTCTCACCCTTTAAGGCCCTGCCTGTTGGTCCTGTCCTGAAATCTTCTCATAGTGTCCAGACTAACAGGAATTTTTTCTTCCTCTGAATTTCCCAGAGCATGTTTTCCCTTTTCTTATAGCCCTTCATACATGCAACCTTCTTTTATAGCATTCTGTGTTCCTTTTATAGCTTTCTGTATTCCTCCCCTACTAATAGATTTGTTCATAAAGAACAAGCATCTTACCTAATTTATTCCCACATTTACCAGCTAGTCACAGATGAAACTAGTCATAGCCTGAACTAAGTGCTCAGTATTTGATTGAATAAATGGTTGAGTGAATCTTTTTGGACCTACTATTTTAAAAAATATTCATCTTAAAGAATGCTTGTTGCATGCAGTTACTATAAGAAGCAGTATGGAAATTCCTCAAATAATTATACATGGGATTCCATAAAATCCAACAATTCCACTACTGCATATTTACTCAAATAAGTGAAAGATAGGGACTCACACAGATCTCTGTATATTCATTCATAGAAGGGTTATTTGAAATAGCCAAAAGGTAGATTGAGATCAGCCTAAGAGTCCTTTGACAGATGAATGGGTAAAGAAAATGTGGTATATAGATAAAAATGAAAGAAGTTCTGACACATGTTACAACATGAAAGAATCTTGAAGACACGATGATAAGTGAAATAAACCAGTCACACAAGGACAAATGCTGTAGAATTCCACTTATGTGAGTACCTAGTCAAACTCAGAGACAGAAGATAGAATGACAGGTGCCAGGGGCTGGAGAGAGGAGTGAAGGAAGAGTCAGTCGCCTCTGGGTGCTGAGCCTCAGTTACAGAAGACAAACAGTTGTGGGAATGGACGGTGGTGATGGCCACACAGCAAGGCAAATGTGCAGCCTGGGAATGAAGTTGATGCCACAGAACTACAAACTTTAAAATGGAAAATTCCATGTTTTTAAAAATGGAAAGGGTGCTCGTATTCCTTGAGATGAAGGAAAGTGCAACTGTGTGGCTGTGTGTGGGTGGGGACTAGAACTGATTCTCCACAGACTCCCTGAAACCTGAACTTCTTGGTGTAAGTTTAGGTTTCTTGGCACGTTGACATTCATACTTTGTACTAGATTCACAAAAAATTGTTGGCTGGAAAGAAACATGCCATGATTCGAAGTTGTGTAAATAATTTTGTTAGAGATTTACATACACAGTTGGTATTTTCCATTTCCCCTTTTGTCTCTTCTTTTTCTAAATTTGATTTAAATCCTACTAAATACTTATTATATAGCTAAATTTTTCAAAATATGTATTCTTTTCTGATGGTCAAATTAATATGGGCTTATTACAACATAGTCAAACATCTAAAAATGTATTACCTTGAGCCAGGCATGTGGCATGTGCCTTATAGTCCTAGCACTTGGGAAATTGAGGTAGGAGGATCACTTGAGCCCAGGAGTTTGAGACCAGTCTGGGCAACGTAGCAAGACTGCCTCATAAATAAATAAATAATAAAAAGAAAACAACATTTCCTTATGTTTTCAAGTGATGACTTTTGCTAACAATTTGGAGTATGTGCATTTTGTATGTATGTGTTATTTTTAACAAAATATTGCTGTATTTACATGAATTACAATGACAATTACTTTTTTTTTTTTTTTTTGAGGTGCTGGGGATTGAACCCAGGGCCTTGTGCTTGCAGACAATTACTTTTTAAAAATATTTTTGGATATCTTTATATGTCTAGATATCCACCCATATTAGGGTCTCCAAAGAAACAGAACTGATAAGATAAACAAATACATAGTATAATTTAGTGTGAGGGATTGGATCACTTGATTATGAAGTCAGAAGTCCGGTAGTATATCCTAAAGTAGAAGACATAAAATCAAAAATCATTAAATGGGATGGTATCAAACTAAAAACCTTCTTCACAGCAAAGGAAATGATCAAAAGCATGAAGAGAGAGGCTACATATTTCTTTCCTTTGTTCATATATGAATACACCACCAGTATAACTCCATGTACAACCACAAGAATGGGAAGTTAAACTCCATTGTATAATATTTCAAAATAGACTCTACTGTCATATATAACTAAAAATAACAATTTTTTTTTTTTTTTAAGAAAAGAGAGCAAGAGAATGAGAACATTTTTTGCCACCCACACTTCAGGAATATACAAAGAACTCAAAAAAGCTTAACACAAAAAACAAATAACCCAATAATAAATAGGCAAAGGAACTAAATAGACATTTTTTAAAAGAAGAAATATGAACTATCAACAAATATTTGAAAAAATATTCAAGATCTCTAGTAATTAAAGAAAGGCAAATTAAAACTATCTGAAATTTCACCTTACTCCAGTCAGAATGGCAACTATCAAGAATACAGCAACAATAAATGTTGGTGAAGATGTGGGGAAAAAGGTACACTCATACATTGCTGGTGGGACTGCAAATTGGTACAACTACTCTGGAAAGCAGTATGGAGATTTCTCAAAAAAATTGGAATAGAACCACCATTTGAACTGATTATACCACTTCTCAGCATATATTCAAAGGAGTTAAAATCTGCAGACTACAGTGACACAGCCACATCAGTGTTTATTGCAGCTAACTCACAGTAACTAAGCTATGGAACCAACCTAGGTGCCCTTCAACAGATTAATGAATAAAGAAAATGTGGTATATATACACAATGGAATATTACTCAGGCATAAAGAAGAATGACTTTATGACTTTTGCTGGTAAATGGATGGATCTGGAGACTATCATACTATGTGAAATAAGACAATCCCCAAAAAACAAAGACCGCCTGAATGTTCTCTCTGATATGTGGATGCTAACACACAACAAAGGGGCAGTGAAGGGAAGAATAGAAGTTCACTGGATTAGACAAAGGGGAATGAAAGGAAGGGAGAGGGATAGAAAAAGGAAAGACAGTGATATAAATCTGACATATGTACTTTCCTATGTACACATATGAATACACCACAGTGAATTCCACATCTTATACATCTACAAAACTGGGATCCTAACTGGCATAAGATATACTCCATGTTTGTATAAATATGTCAAAATTGACTCTACTATCACGTATAACTAAAAATAACAAGAAAGAAAGAAAAATAATAAAAAAGAAGTCCTGTAGTCTGATTTCCACAAGCTAGAGGCCTAGAAAAACCAGTAGTGTGGTTCCAGTCTAAGTCTGAAGACCTGAAACCTGGAAGTGCTAATTTCTACCAAGAGAAGTCATCTTTTCTCTGACTTTCTGTTGCTTTGGGTCTCAAAAGACCCAGGTTAGTAAGGTTGAACTACTTTACTCAGCCTACCCATGCAAATGTCAGTCTTTTCTGGAAACATACTGACAAACATGTCCAGAAATAACGCTTTGCCAAGTATCTGGGCATTCCTTAGTTCAGTCAATTTGACACATAAAATTAACCATCATACCGTCTCTATATTTTTAACCTTCTGCATGCACAGTATTCCATTGTGAGGTTACACCTAATCTGTATTCCAATTATTGAGACTATTTCACAAACACAGACAAGGTAGACAGATGAACAATAATATTCACATTTTTGGTGTGTACATCCCTGTGTATTTCTGAGTAATGGAAATGGGCTGGTTGAATGAAGTTAAAAGTATGTTTATAATTTTAACAGATAACTGCAAATTTTAAATTCTACTTTCATCAGCCTTTGCCACCCAAACACTTTGGAAAATTGTGATTAAACATACACAATAGAACCTGGGAAGTTTAGATGTTTAAAATCCCCAGATGAGAATAAGTCTGATCCGGTGAGTTTTTCCAAGATTCACCTTGTGTCCCAGGATAACAAAATGCCCTGATAGGAATACGTAGGCCTTAACCTACACATTCTACAAACTCCTAGATTCAGCTTGCTTAACAAGGAATCAAAGGAAGATTGGAACTGTAATTGTGCAGCTGCCCTTATCACCAGGAGACCCACCTTCCTTACTTCTTTAAATATTTGTTCATCCCACTACATTTAACTGTTTTTAAAGTTCTCTACTAACTAGCAAAACCATTCTCAGAACTTTATGAATCATCTGCTGACATTACAACCTTATCACCCACAACAAATCCCAGGTAAAGTTTGGTGATTGTCTTCATTCTGATAATGACATGGTTTGTTATGTTCCAGAATCACACACACACACACAAAAAAACTGTACCTTTCTCTTTCCTTCTGTCTTGTTAATTTTACCCTTCATGACAAATTACAGATGGGCTCTAATTTTTCCAAATCATTTTAGATCACGTGGCCTACAAATGTCCTTTTATAATTCAGCAAAGAGCCTTAAAAAGAAGAAGCAAAGCACTTTGATAGCTGTGGCTGGTTGTGTATTTCAAAACAAAACCTATGGGAATAAAACTTGCTTCTTCACCAAAACTCCCAGAGTATGAGTGTGTTAGTTACTTATGAAAAATGAAGATGCTGTTGCTTGCCAACCAAGGGGAAATACATTTTTCATTTGTTCAAAGAATCATAACATCTATTCACTCATTTATTCATTTGTTTGACACTTGCTGTGAACTTCCTGGGTGCCAAGTGTAATGTGATAGACAACAAAGAGTCTTCGATAGTGACATATATTATATCCTGCTCCCTCCTCCTCCAACCCAATACTGTGTCTTCTGTAAGTATGGGAAACCTATCCAATACTGATACTTCATGTTTAAAGGAACATTTCAGAATAATTATTTAAAGACCAAATTATCCCACCTCATAGAGAATCAAAAACTTGTTTTGGGTATATATGTATATAGGCACATTTTGTCTCTGATTAAAAATTATTTGCAAAAAAAAAAAAATATATATATATATATATATATATTTGAACATCTGTGCCCAGAATGAAGAATAATGAAATTCAACCACAAAAATGAGTAAATAATATATAATTGCAGAGTTGGAGTTTATCAGTTTAGAGTGGTTACTCGATGCTCACCTTCCTTTTGATCTTTTTGAAGACGTATTGTTATTGACTGCAAATGTCTCGGTACTTTTGCCCACTGGAATGTGGCTTGACAGATTAATTATATGTTATCAGGCAGTTGAAGATCAACTAAAGATGTGTGGCCACAAGAGGGATGTTGATGTCTTTGAGCTGTTCCTTTCTCGAAAGTAAGTGTACTTGATATTAAAAATAAAATTAAAAACATTATAATCTTTCATGGATTCATTTTCCCCACCTCAAGGACTGGGTAGGCAACTACAACCTAATTACTTTGCCCCTGGTTGGGGCTCACCAATTCTATTGGAGAGGCAAGATATTAAAATAAGTCAAAACAAAGAATATTGAACCAGGCCCAGTTTGAATCCCAGCTCTGTCTCCTCTAGCTGGGTGATCTTGGGATAGTACACAGTCTCCCTGTTAGGATTGTCAGATTTAGCAAATAAAAATATAGACCATTTAGTTAAATTTGAATTTTAGAGAAATAAGGTTACAATTTTTAAAACATATTTCATACAGTGTTTGAAACTTTTTTTTGGTCTCTGAAATTCAAGTTTAATTGGATATCCTATATTTTATCTAGGAATCCTATTTCCTGTGAATACTAATACTCCCTTAGTGACAAGGTTGTTGTAAAGATTAGGTGAGTTAGAAGAAGATCAGGTACTCAGGTCCTCAATTATCATTAGTACAATTAATATTGTTATTATTGTCATCATCATTAAGAATAATGGCCCATTATACTCCTATATCATAATAACCCTTATTAAATTCTTTAACTCCTAACAACCTCTATAATTTTGTTACTAAATAGGAAAATCCCTCCCTTATATCAACAGCCCCTTTGATTCCACACAAACTCTCTCCAAGGTGGTAGATGACAAAGTAGATTTTTCTGTAGAGCACTCACAGTACCTGAGATAGAAACGTAGGTATGAGAAGAAGAGGAGGTTATGGATAGGATTGTACTGTCACACCACCATTTTCATTGGCCAGTAAGTGAAATCCTGTGTAGGCATAGCTTGTATTTAATAGCAATGACCCTGCACTGGTTTGAATAAGTCCCCCAAAGTTCATATGTTGGAACATCATTGAGAAGAAGACTATTAAGAATTGATCAGGTCATGAAGACTTTGCTTTCATGCATGGATTAATGTCATTGTGTTGCCACTCTGTATTAGTTATCTCAGGAGTGAGTTCCCAAAGAAAGAATGTACTTGGCCTCCTCTCTCTTTCTCTCTCTCTCATGAACCATTCCACCATATTATGATGCAACAAGAGAGTCTTTGCAAATATAGGCCCCTTGACCTTGGACTTCCCACATCTAGAATTGTAAGAAATTAATCTCTGTCCTTTATAAATTACCCATTATCAGGTATTCTGTTAAAACAGCACAAAATAAACTTAGATATACCCTAGTCTTACTCTTCATTGTCCTTCTCCCTTTCAACCCCCAGTAGTGAGGATTGAACCCAGAGGTACTCTACCACTGAGCTACACTACCAAGCTTTTTTATATTTTATTTTGTGACAGGGTCTTGCTAAGTTGCCCAGGTTGGCCTAGAACTTGCAATCCTTCTACCTCAGTCTGCTGAATCACTGGGATTGTAGGCACATGCCACTGCACCTAGCTCACCTTCATGATCTTTAATGCCTGCAAATTCTATGTGTTATTTAAAAATAGGCTTCACATACTCTTACTAAAATGTAAACATGAGTAAAACTTACCTTTTTTGTAAAGAAAATATCCTATTTTATCAATGAACTAAATCACTTTATCTCTGGTGATTTGAGGAAATATTTTATTAATAAACATTTCTTTTGTTATAATTGAATACTTATTCTTAATTTATCAGTATAGAAAAAATTTATTTATCTTTATAGTGGCCCTAAATCTTTTGGTAGTAAGGGAATAAAGAGGTGACCAATTTGAAATCTTTAAAACACGCCTGTTGTAGAATGGAAGACACAGTAGAGATTTCTGACACATGGTCATGTTTTCAGCCTTTGTATAGATTAGTTAGTTTTACAAAAATGATAAATAATTCATGTAGTCCAAAGATTGCATTTCTAACCTTTCACGATTTTGACAACTGTTCATTGTTGATCACTAGGGTAAGTAGATAAAAAGAATAGCTTTAAAACACTAGAAAAATAAGAAATATTGATTCTCTGAATGTGAGTAATTGGTGATTTTCTTGTGTGAAAAGCAGCATTTTTTTATATCCTAAGAATACTAAATTACCATTTAATACAGCTGGGGGCAAAAAATATTTCATAATCCAGAGGCCAATAAATTAGGTGAACTGTGTTATTTGCCCCTGGAAAATGGAAAGCATCGTATCAAAATCTCCTTGAGTAATTACAGAAAACACGCACCATGACATGAGTTGATATGTTATTGTCAGTATGAGTCATGGCCATCTTTAGCAGGAAAACTACCTCTTCTTGTCTTCTGTTGACCCCTCCTTAAAATGTAACAGCTCATTATTGATTTAGGACAGGTTATATGCAGAATAAACCTTTCCAACTTAAAAGAGTTAAAGTACTCTTAAAAAGTGAATCACTTTATTATGTCATATAATAGCTGGAAATTCAACATTGATATTACTACTACAAGAAAATTAATAGCAAGCTGGGCATGGTGGTGGACACCTGTAATGTCAGAGACTCGGGAGGTTGAGGCAGTAGAATTGCGAGTTCTAGTTTCGGCAAATTAGTAAGACCCTCTCTCAAACTAAAATATAAAAAGGGCTGGGGATATATATAGGTCAGTGGTAAAGGGCCCCTGAGTTCAAATACCCAGTACCACAAAAAAATTAATAACAACTTGACACATTTAATATCTTAAAGTGCTAATGTATTAAAATGACACAGTTAATATCTTAAAGTGTTAATGTATTAAAGTGAATTTTATAGTCAATTTTCTAAAGGAGGCTTGAGATCCTTTGGAGCAACCATGTAATGCTTGTTTTATTATTTGTTGTGGAAAGAGGTGAAGTTAACACACTATCATTATTGCCCAATGCAATAGCTAAGGTGCACTGAGGTAAGTGCTCTCTCCCAGAAATTAGTTACAGGTCTACATAAAGAGTATGTCTTAAGTGTGCAAATTTCCCACTGAAAGTTGCTTTGGAGGAACCTGGGATATTCTACTGTGCCAGGGAAGTGCTCTAAGACCATAGTACAAGTCAAAAAGACATAGGAGTTTGCTTGAAAGCGTTCAGCCTGGGTGATTAGAGAATTTTTTAAAAACACTGACAAAGAATTTTTTACAAAGCTCTTTAAATCCAGAGAGGATGTGGAAGAGAATGAATGATAGAAGAGGAAGGGCTGAGGATGTAGCTCTGTGGTAGGGCGATTGTCTCACATGCACAAGGTCGTAGGTCCAATCCCTAGCACTGAAAAAAAGGGGAAGGGCACGCTCTTATCAGAAGAATATCAGTTAATACATGTAAAAACAATGAGAACACTATAAAAACCTAAATTTTATAATAAAAGAAAAAGCTATCGATTCTGGTAACACCAGTTGAATCTAAAACAATCGAGTAAAGAGTTGTTTGGGGAACAAGATAGACATGTGGCATTATAGTTTGGTCCCATGTACTACTTTTCAATTTTAAAATAGAACTAGCAGATAGCACCTTAACCAAGTGACTAAACTTAGCTTTCTCAAGAGTGGGACAAATTGATATCACTTGTCTCCAGGAGTGATGTAGTAATTAGCAACTGACATAACTGAGAAGTGATCTATCTTGAACTTCATCATAAGGAGATGATGAGATAAATCAAGAATGTGATGTGTTCTATCAGACAACTGTGACAGACTTTTCAAAAGGTCAAAAAAGGGCAGAAGGTGACTAATCTACATTTAAAAGGACTAAATGGTTGCACCTGAATGCAAGTAATGAACGTTGATGAGATTTTGGATTTAAACAAAACTTTTAAAGATATATTGGTTCATGGGAGAAATTTGAGTATGAATGATAGATTAGATGATATTATTGAAATACATTCAATCTTTTTAGGTGTAATAATAATATTGAGATTTTGCAGAAGAATGTCCAGATTTGAGGATATGTGTACTAAACTATTAGGAGTGAGAAATCTGCAACAATAAGACTGCACCTTACTTTCAAATGCTTCATCAAGAAAATTATCCATCTATAAGTATGGGTGTGTGTTAGATTCATAGAACAATATTTCTATAGGCACTATATTAAAAATCATGAAAGTTCTACAAGTGTTCATGGAACCACTCCTTCAGCTTTTCTTAGGTTTGAAATCTTGATGCAAAAACTTGGAAAGAAAAATTTATTTTGTTTAGAAATATTGTTGGCAAAAGCTTTTAAAAATATATATGTTTTCATAAAAATTAGGAAAATTTTGGTCCTGCAGAGTTCTAAGGTTAAAAATAATTGTGAGAATAGGGTTGGTGATACAGTTCAGTGGAAAAGTGCATGCCTAGCCCTGGGTTCAATCCGTAAGACAAAAAAAAAAAAAAAAATGTATCATGAGTTAATATATAATAATTAACATTAGTAACATTAGTATTGTTGAAATTCTTTCATAAATGCCTGGCTCTTATATGCTCTATAAGTGTTTGATAAAACAGTATGTGCTTTGTTAGGGTTTGATGAACAAAAAAGACATACTTGAGACCTATAATTTCTGCTCTGAGAAATAAAAACCAACTGAAAACTCCAGGCCAAGGCTGTCGAATGACCTCAGAGTCATTGCCCTCTTTTCTGTCAGCTCCCTCTGCCCACCTATCACCTGCTCCTTTGTTAAATGAGTTGCATCATCAACAAAGACCCGGGCCACTTGGATAGCTGGAGTCCCACATGGTGCAAGAAGGGAAGGTAACATATTGAACCTATAATTAAACAACAAAGTGCTCTGCTCAACGTCTGTCCTTTGGTATCCTGCAATTTCATCTCCTAAGCCCAGGCTGCAGTCTGCCAAGATCAGACCCAACCCTGAAGTGCAGACAAGACCAAAGCAGGAGCCAATTGTTTCCACATTCACTTGAAAGTCCCATATCTTCTGTTTCTTTTTCCCCTGTCCTCTCCCCGGTAAAATCTGTTTTGAACTAAGGTTGCAGTAAATTCAGTCATGATGAAGTGCAAATTTCTACTGTTATAAAAGACTCTCTTTAAGTATGTATTAGCTTCAACTAGCTGACAAATCTTATCCAAATGGATGAAGTTATAATGATGGAATTTCAGAAATTAGCAGGAAAGTGTGCCTATAATTTTGTAAGGACAGAAAGAGAAACCTTTCTGGTTACTCCCAAACCATACTAACTCTATGACCAGCTTTACCTATGAGCAAATTCATTGTTGCTAATATTCACATTTTTTTTTCTTTCCAGGGAACTGACAGATGTCATTGATCTATCTAGATTTAAAAAATTAAAATACTTATGGCTTCATCATAATAAGGTAGTATTATATTTTATCTTTAAAAGTTATCTTTCATGTTTTAATGGAGCTAATATTTAAAAGTTTTAATATTGTATGCCTAAAATTTAAACTTAGGTAAGGAATCTATATATAACATATATATCTGGTACCTAAGTATCTGGAATCTATATATCGACTATACGTATATATGATATATTGAATAAAGGCAATCTGTAAGATTCTATCAGAATGTAGTTTTATGTCTATCTCTTATGTCCTGTTGAAACTGTTCAGTAGAATGTGTTTCTTTCCTGGATCCTGGGAAAAAAAGAAAAAACTTGGATAATCTCATGTTTCCTCTCCTATATAATACAAAATCTTACAGTCTATTTGGTCATAGGCATAATTTCAGTTCATAAATGGGAATACATTAATAAACTGTCTTTAATTCACAAATCTCTCTCTCTCTCTCTCTCTCTCTCTCTCTCTCTCTCACACACACACACACACACACACCCACACACACCCACACACACACAAACACACACATACACACTCACTCTCTGACCTAGCTAGGACTGACAGCCGACGGCCATCTGCCTTATTAAATAGGAAGGTGTGGTTGGCAGTTTTCCTCTCCCATCACTTCTACCCCAACCTTCTCCAGGTTTGGTATGGAGTTAGCGGTGTGGAGATTGAAGAAAGGGAAGGGAGAAGCAAGGTTCTTTCCTCTAGTACTAGCAAATGCTCAAACTGACTCCTCTTTGTAGATTATTCAGTGGCCTGCCTGTTAGACCTCTCCAACACTAATTCCTCTTCACTGGTCACTCCTGAGCTGACCTCATCCTTATTCCAATGCTACTGGCAAGTGAAGGTCTCCAGACTCTAGAAAACTATGCCCTTGGGCAGAATCCCTTGTTACGTGTTCCAAGTCAGCATTCCTGCAGTACTCCTGCATCTACCTTCAAAGACACAAACTGCTGGTTTTGCAGTCAGTGTCCAAGAGGGTCAATGCACCCAATTGCTACCAAACCAATTTAGCTTCCTTGAGAACAATCAGGCACCAGCCCACCATGCATCCACCTGCAGGGTGGAGGCCTCAAAGTCACAGTGTGGCCCTTGAGATTTCTCTTGAAGCCTAGGGTTTAGGTAGAAGTTTCCTTTTACCCTGTCCCTCATCATGGAGACCTAAGTGTGGGGCTCCAAGCTCTTTCTAAGCAAAAGAACAAGATTCAACTAAAATTCAGACCTAAAAATTTGTTATAGTTAATTAGTCATGAGGTTTTCAACTTTAAAAAATATGGCTTTCCAAGCTTGTGCTTTGTTCATTATATGTTGATAACTCAATCTTAGCATTTTGAACTTAGACTTCCCAACACAGCTGATAAAATAATTATTTCCAACAAAAATCTGCCTTCATGACCAATTCCAGATTGAATCTTTAAGCATCTAAGTTAACGAAAATGTTTGACTACTTCATTGCCTTTTTTAATCAAACAACGGAAAATGGAAAATGAAAGTGTTTCTAGTATTAACTATAAGCGTAAGTCTCATAAGTTGAAGTAATTTCTAGGGGAACAAAAACAAATAACTTCAAGGCCCAGGCAGCTAACTGAAATGGAAAGTGCATACACCACCTAAGGACATAGAAGTTCAAAACTTTTCTAACACTCTGCCAAAAATTATCCTGGGTCATAGCATGAAACCTCTGATTAGAAAAAGATGGGAATCATCAGGCATGGCAAAAATGACTCATCTTTGTTTTTGGAGTGCACTCCTTGCGGTGTTCAGTGGTATTCAGTTTTGAAAGAAATAACATGTACAAATGTTGGTGTTATGTCTACAAGGAGAGGTACAAAGAGGGGTTTAGTAATTTTTTTTACTTTCTGGGAGTGGATATTGTCTGACTTCCAACCAGTCATTAGATTTTCAGGCAGTTGAACTGCAGATGAATTATGCACACAGGAAAGATTGTGAACTCTACAACTATTTTGTTCTTTTGTTTTTTAAGGGGATGGTGTAGGAAGGGGATACAAGAAGAGACTGAATTTTTTGTGTGTATTTGATTTTATATAAATATATATATGTATGTATATATATAATTTGTTATATGCATAACAAATTAACTATATTATTTCTATAATCACCATCACTTACTTTGTTCTTTAAGATAGATTTGTGTAGTCCATATAACACTGAAAAGATATCACACCTAAAGCAGATTTTAAGTGAGATAAGAAAATAGGCTAATGTGAGTTTTCTTATTGATTGATAATTGACTAAGTGCTAAACTGCCTCAGCATTCATACTCCCAAACTCTTAACATGCATATTAGATATTATGGTGCTAAATCAAAGTTCACAGGTAAAATTTTGATTATTTATTTTTGTCAAAACCCAGATTGTACTAGGTTGACCACCTTAGAATATACTATGCCACTGTAAAATAGTCTGGAGAATTGTGTTGAACAACATTAACATTGACATATGAAAATAAATATTTAGAATTATAACATTTTGTGAAGAACCATCTGAATTTGTGACCAGCATCATTCTTACATTAGTGAATATCTTAGACTCTATTTAGAAAAAATAAGGCACAGTCAAATGAAGTGAAGACATCTTTATTTGTTTATTCACTTATTCAATCTACAATATTTACTGAGGTCTATGAAGACATTAGTGGTTGTCCACTCAATATCCATCCTCTCCTTTTTCCTATCCAACAAAATCTGGGTTTGGGTTTTGGAACATACTCTTCCTCCATTTCATTCCAGTAGGCGTCCCATTCAGATCCATGGGTGGATCCTGCACTGTCTAAGCCAACCAGGATAATACCCTCCTCCTTGTCAGGGGCTGAACTAGTCAACGAAGGGTTTGTAACCCAATTATGATGGGGACTTAAAGGCACAACTGCTGGGCGGCTTCTGGGAGAGGTTTCTTTATTCCTAAGAGGACAAGAAGAGAAATGCCTGTTTTCTTCCCTGGATGTGAAGGCAGGAGCTATACTACCAACTTAATGAATCAAACGTACAGAAAAACCCAGAGAACCATGGAGATGGCAAGATTGAGGCGCTCATGACATCTGAACTTCCTAATGGGTGAGATAATAAGAGCTCTTATCTTATGTGCTGGTTTGAATTGATCTTAGTAGTCACCTGGAGTCCAAGCATCCTAATTGATACTGCTTATTTTTTACTCCCATTGGACTCCTGACAGAATAAATGTGATGGTCCCCAATGTAGTGACAGAATTAGGAGAAGCATACAGGAGTGACCATGTTCCTGGTGAGGACATCATATTTCCAATTTGCCTAAAATGAGAGAATGCAATAGTCACTGGAGGCAATGAATGTAGTTTGGCAATTTGGGAGCCTAGCATGGTAGAAAGATACCTACTTCTTCCAAACATTATCTAGTTGTTGTCAAAACTTGACCTTCTTATCTGAACCTGGAATAGATGTTGAGGTAGACCCAGGTTTGTTTCTAAGGATCTCCTCTGTTCCAGCCTACTAGATCTCCTCTAGAAACTCTGGGTTCTTTGCGTGGCTTATTTCCTCCTCATACTTCACAGCTTTTTATTAGTACTATATTTGTTCCTTTGGGGATTGTGTTTTCCTAATGTCTCCTGATATAATTAGGGAGATAACTGTTTTGAGGTGCATATTAACTGAGGCTTTCTGAAGACTCCCTTTCTTGTCTCATCATCTGAACAAGGAAATTTTAGATGCACAGTCTCTTCTTTCTGACCTCTCATGCAAAGATGGGTTTGGTTCAGACAGGCAATCTAGGTGTTTCACATTTTATAAATTTAGTATGGCACATACATATGATCTTTCCTATTTTGCCTCATTACTTCAAAAATTTTCTTTTAGGGGCTGGGGAGATAGCTCAGTCGGTAGAGTGCTTGCCTTGTAAGCACAAGGCCATGGGTTCGATCCCCAGCACCCAAAAAAAAAAAAAAAAAAAATTTTTTTCTTTTAGGGATTTCTGATATTGAGTTCTATATTCCTAATAATGGTACCACTTGTTAGTATCCTTCTAATTCTGATACCTTCAGTACTTTGGTATATTTTATTTTGTCTCAGGTTAGGATAAGCATTTGATGAAAACTTGTATAACACCTCACCAAACAACTATTCAAAGTGGAAGCTAGGTTTCTGTTGTGCAAAAAAACTTAATTTTAACAAATTTTACAAATTCACTTTAAATAAAATATCTTCCTTTTCATCATCTAAAGAATAACTGAAACATTTATAATAACATCACTCTTACTAACTGACCAGAGAATGGTCGGGCTAGAATAAGATTGCTAGCTGGCTCCAATGGTGTGCACCTGTAGTCCTAGGTACTTAGGAGGCTGAGACAGGAAGATTGCCTGAGCCCAGAAGTTCAAGGTCAACATGGACAACATGGCAAGACATTGTTTCCAAAAAACTAAATAAATAAACAAAAAGAATAAGATTGCTTTAGGAAAGATCATAATTTGAAAATAGAAGTAATTATTTTAATGTGCTATTTTAAATATTTGATAAAGAATTCTTTCAATGGTAGTATAGTATAATCTTACCTTAACAGTGGGAAATACAATCCAAAAACCCCCTGTCTCAGGGATGCCTGTAACTATGGACAATACCAAACCTTATATATAGTATGTTTTTCATATATATATATATATATATATATATATATATATATACACACATATATATACATATATTATGTATGAGATAAAGTTTAATTTATATATTAGACATAGTAAGAGGTTAACAACAATAATAAAACAGTTATAACAATGTGCTATAATAATAATTATGTGAATGTGTTTCCTTTTCTGCTCCTAAATATTTTATTGTACTTCCACATTTTCATTTAAAGGAAACACTTTATAGTTTCTCTTGGACATATCCAAATAGCTTGCATCTCTTCTCCTGCCTTTTGGGGCCACTATGAAGTCAAATAAATGTTTCTTGAACATAAGCTCTTTGATACTGTGGCAGTTGATATGATAACCAAAAGGCCTACTGACTTTTTTGGTGGTGGGCAGGGAGGTGGTACCTATGACATGAGTTTGCTGAACAAAGGATGATTCACATCCCTGGCAGGATGAAGCAAGACAGTGTGAGATTTCAACAAGCTTCACAGAATGGTGTGTGACTTAAAACTTATGAATTGTTTATTTCTGGAATTTTGCATTTAATATTTTCAGACTGTGGTTGATAGTAGGTACCTGAAACTAAGAGAAGTAAAAACACACATGGATTAGGAAGGCTGCTGTACTTTTTCCCTAGGAATTTTACAACACGCTTTATATGGTAGAATTTGTTTGACTCCCCCAATCAGATTTATTTGTGCATTGTTTATATATACATATTTATTTGTTTATTTGCACACAACTTACCTTTTATAAAAAAGTGATTAAAAGCACACAAATCCTATGGTAGAGTATAAGAGTTATTAAAGAACAAAATGAACCACATGCATTTCATAAAATTTGTGCTCTTACACATTTCTGTCACCTCAGGGAAACATTTATTATATTGCTATGTCAATTTTGCTGAAAGAATTATGTTCTTAAAATATATTTAAAACCTCCTAAAAAAAGTAAGCTCAACATATATTACCAAAATAAACCTTCCATGGATAGTTTTGAAATTTGTGGATATGTCTGATATATATCTACTCATGATTTAACCAAGAAATATAATCTATTTTTGGAAAGAACATATACAAAAATTATAGTAACTTGGAAATGAGAGGGAAACACATGAGAATGAAAGTCTGTTTGTACTAGATAAAAATAGTTATTTCTGAATGTTTTAAACTGCAGATTTTATCTTTAAACACTACACATATTTTAAACTAAGAAATGAATGTACTATTTTAATTTACAGGATAGGAACATCACAAAAGTGAGCCAAGGAATCCTGAAAGTATATTGAATTTTTTTCTTTTTCCTTCTATATAATTCAGTGCAATTATTAAATTCTCTCCAACTCATATTTAAGGTTTATATAAATTTAAATCTCTAGTACCAAAAAAAAAAAAAAAAAAAAAAAAAAAAGAATTTCAGTGCTGTGGCAATTTTTCTGAGCCAGTTTCATAATAAATGACCAGGTGACAAGATCAATGTGCACCTGTGTCCAGTTGTGGGGTATTCTTTTTTTTAATTTTTTTTTTTTTTATGGGTGTTAGGTAAGGAATCTCCCTCTGGTGAGATTGATAAGCTCCTATGTCTGGTGTTTCTGATATGATTTGATATGCCCAAGTGTTCACGTGCTCCTATTTGAATTTAATGTTAAGTTTTCATTCACATGAATAAATTATCAATTTGTGCTTTTTGGTTGTCGTGGATAAATGGTGGTTATTTATTTGTATAAACAAGGTATGGAGTCATTCTACCTTGGGTCTTTTACTCAAAAATAGAGTAACTCATGGCAAACTACTAGCTTTATAAAACAGGGTAACTCAAGCAGGGCACAACCTGCTCTCCACACTAATCTGTGGTCCTTCCCTCTAGAATTTTCCAAACTTGATACTCCTTGATACTTGAACTGTGTAATTCCAGGTGGTGGGAGCTGTCTTGTGCATTTTAGGATGTTTAGTAGCATCCCTGGCCTCTACCTATGATTTTCCAGGAGGTTCTCCAACCCTAGAACATTTACCCAAAATATTCTCAGACATTGTCAAAAACTCCCTGGGGGCTAAAATCAATCTCTCTCTCTCTCTCTCTCTCTCTCTCTCTCTCACACACACACACACACACACACACACACATACACACACATCCCTCTGCCAAGAATCACCCAATATGACAAAAAAATGTGATTGTGGAAACCTAAGTGAAAACATGCCAGGCCTTTGCTCAAAACCCCGGATGACTCCCTGTTACTTTTAGGAATGTTTTGATAGTAATCTACAGGGTCCTACACAAGTGTGATCCTGGCTATTTCTCTGTCCTCATCACCTATGATCTGTCCCTGGCTGGCTCTATCCAGTCACCCTGGGCACCTTACTGTCTCTGGATCCAGGCCCTGGTTTGTCCCCTAGTGCTTCTTCTCCTCAGGCCCCACTCCTCCTTCAGTGAGTCATTTAAAATAACTCCTCTGGGAGGCAGACCTGATCGACCTCATTAAAATGCAGCACTGCCTCCACAGACTGATCTCCAGGCTTTATTTCTTCCCACAGCACTTAGCAACTTATAACATGCATTTTACTTATTGTATGAGTTGTTTATTTAATCTCACCCTACTACAACAAAGGCAGGAATTGTTTTTCTTTTTTACTCACTGCTATGCCCTCAGAACTTAGCAGAGAATTGAACATAAACTGCCCTACAGTGTTGAATGCAAGAATGAGTAAAACCTCTGATATTTTCTCATAAATACAATAATCCCATTTTGTCAGTGAATCACAAATGGCATGTAATTGGACATCAATTATAAATGTGAAGAGACTAATCTGGTAATTTTTTGCCTGGTACTTTTGTTCATTTGGAGATGTTACAGTCTGTTTATTCGAATCATAGCTAGAAACTTTTCTTTGCCATAAACATTTGTTCAGGTGATGGACAGAAGCATGCTTCTGCTGCTTTAAGCAGAACAATTATTAATTGAAAAGATATTGGGTGGATATTATGGAGTTCAAGAATCAAGTTCAGAAAATACTCAGAATCAAAGGGAGCTGTGGTCACAATCATGTCATAGAACCAGTTTCCACAAACACTATTGACTTGCCAATCCACAACAAAAGCCCCAGCTTGCCCTGTTGGTGCCGCTAGCACTGGCCACTGAACACACCCACTGTCACCACTGCCATCATTTCCAGTGCTCTCCCAACCACCACCAGAATTAACTCCAATGGTCTCAACCTCTTTGCCTTACCCTTTCTTGATTCGAAGTTCAGAGTGGGTGCACTGGATTGTCTTAGTCTAGGCCCTGTGAATACCCTGAAATGAGAAAACAAATACCGTGTCCAATGGGGGGAGTAAGTTCTGATTCCTACCAACAGTCACTGAGTGGGGAATATCTTGAATTATGGAAAGAAAGTTTAGATGCTAGGCATTCAAAAAATCTGACAAGTGTCTCCCAAATTTTATTGAGTAATGTTTAGGAAGTTGAAATGAAAGGAATAGCACCATTTGCCTTAATGATTCCTGTCAGAACACCCGGATGAGAGTAGTTATTTCATAAATGCATAATGAATGGTGGGTTCAGGAATGGCTCTGATTCTGTCAGCTAACAGTATTTAGCAAATCACATCATCTCTTTAGAGTTGTTTCCTCTTGTGTAATATGGTGTATTTATTCTTCATGAGTACTTCCAAGGTTGTCATGAAAAAGAAATGAGATGGCATATGTGAAGTACTAATTCAAGGAACTCACAAACAGTAGTCACAGGATAAATATTAGGATCCTATTTCCCTGCTCTTAAAAAAAGAGATAGTTCTTCTTTCAACAGAACAATTTATGCATATAATGATAGTTTAAAGAAGTAGCTAGTTCTACAAGTTGACAATAGTTCCACATGCATTGCCTCCATTTGTCTTTCTTTAGATGCAACAACTTTCAATTCCTTTAAGTGATACTTTGTTATCTATCAGCATTTCTCTAAATCATATGCAAGTGTTGCTACTACTTGATTTTTTCTCTTTTACACAATACCTATCTTGTTCTCACTGAAGAAGATGAGGATCTAATTCTTTCTTATCCCCGCTTCTACCACACACATGCATACTTTCCATTCTCCAGTCTCCTGATGTGGTTGTATTGTAATTTGAGTTAAATCAATATTTGCTGGTTATATTGTTATGACAAAGTATGCTTTTCAGAACTAAGCCATGTATTATGCTCTATGTTTCCTTTATTGCATTTCCTCTGATTCCCTGGAGTTTATATTTGTCTGGGTTTTTTTTTTTTTTTTATTTGATTTTTGTTACAGGCTGAATTATGTCCTCCCTGTCCCGCCAAATTTAGATGTTGAAGTCCTCATTTCTAGTACCTTAGATTGTGACTATGTATGGAGCTTGTGTATTTAGAGAAGAATTAAGTTAAAATGTAATTAGCCTGGGCCCTAATCTGACAGTGTCTATAAAAAGAAGAGATTAGGACACAGAAAGAGATACTAGTCATCTACCCAATACAGAGAGAAGATCATGAGAGGGCATTAGCAGGTTTTCATCTACAAGCCAAGTGGAGAGGCACCAGAGTGAAGCCCATTTCTTTCAATAAATTGTTGATCAGGGATTTTCAGCTTCCAGAACTGTAAGGAAAATTTTCCTGCTGATTAAGTCAACTGTTCTATCATGTTTACTATGGCAGCCCTAGCGAATGAATACATTTTTAAGCTGCTATTCCCACTCATTCAATCTGAACTGTTAATTGACCAAAGCTACTTAATACATTTAATTATAATAATAATTATTATTATTATTTTTTGGTGCTGATGATTGGACCCAGGGCCTCATACATGTTGAGCAAGTACCCTACCACTGAGCCACAAATCCAGCCCTACTTTCATTTTCTGCCCAGGCCTTGTGACTTGCTCTAGGACTGCTTGCCCTGTGTGACTTGTGCAACTACAATCACCCTTCATCACCACCCTGGGAGTGTCCTTGGCTCATCTCTTTCTTACACTGCATATCCTTTTTTTTTTTTTTTTCCCCCAGAGCACAGACTCCAGTGCCTTCCTGAGAAAGGAGTGCAGGTGATAAATTTTTTAAGGTTGTGCAAGCTTGTACTTGTGTTTATTCAATTCTCACATTTGAACCAATATTTTGGTCAATCTAGAATTCTAGATTGACAACAAAACACCTTCCCTCTTCTTCTAATTTTCAGTGTAGCTGAAGCATGTGAAGCCATCTGAGTCCAGATCCTTGAATGTGTGTGTGTGTGTGTGTGTGTGTGTGTGTGTGTGTGTTCTCTTTGGAGGCTCAAATTTTCAAATTTTCTTGTCTTTGTTCTCAGTGTTCTGACATTTCACAATAGTGTGTATTGGTTCAAGTTTATCATCCACTGTGTTGGATTGGGGAAAATTTCTATCTGGAAACTCATGTCTTTTAATTTTGGGATATTTGCTTGAGGGATTTTGATTTCTTCCTCTTCTACGGCTACAGTTCTTTGTTCCTGAAACTATATGTATATGGTTAAACACTGAACTTGTTCTCAAACTTACTTTTATTTTCTCATTTTTAAAAATTTTATTTTGGTTTCTTTGTCATTTTCTTCTACTTTCTGGAAGAGTTCTTCAACTTTCTCTTCCAACCCTCCTAATAGGACGTAACATGTTCCTAACATCTGCTCTCAGGTTTTTATTTTTCAAGGGCTCTTTTTTCTTTGTATGTTTGTTTATTTATTTTGGTATGGGGGATCGAACCCAGTGGTGCTTTACCACTGAGCCACTCCCCAGTCCTTTTTTATATTTTATTTTGGGACAAGACTTTCTAAGTTGCTTAGGGCCTCACTAAGTTGCTGAGACTGACTTTGAAGCCACAATTCTCCTGCCTCAGCCTCCAGTACCACTGGGATTATAGGTGTGTGTCTCTGTGCCTGGCTTCTGTGTTTATTTTTATATTATCCTTTTATAATAGTAAAATTATATGTTTATATAATATGACATTTCATATTAAAATGTATTTATATTACCTTTATGCAATTTTATGTTGTTATATTAAAGAATATATTTTCAACAGTTTTTTTGAGGCACAACTCATACATAAAAAAACTTCATGTTTAATGTATACAACTTGACGAGTTTGGACATATGCATATACCCATGAAGCAGTTACTACAATCAAGGTAATAAACTTTTCAATCACCCTAAAATATTCTTAGTATCACTTTTGTATGTCCCTTTTGTTTGTTTCTTTTTGTGGTAAGAAATACATTTTAAAATGCATTTTTTTTTTTTTTTTTTTTTTTTTTTTTTTTTTTTTTTGGTACTGGGGAATCGAACTCAGGGCCTTGTGCTTGCGAGGCAAGCACTCTACCAGCTGAGCTATCTCCCCAGCCCTTAAAATGCATTCTGCATTTTTTTTCTTTTTTTTTTCAGGGTATGTTAGCAATATATATATATATGTGTATATATATATTGCAAACAAATGGGATACATGTTGTTTCTCTGTTTGTACATGAAGTAAAGGCATACCATTTGTGTAATCATAAATTTACATAGGGTAATGTTGTTTGATTCATTCTGTTATTTTTCCCTTCCTCCCCACCCCTCCCACCCCTCTTTTCCCCCTATACAGTCCTTCCTTCTTCCATTCTTGCCCCCCTCCCTAACACTAACCCTAAACCTAGCCCTAACCCTAACACTAACCCCTTCCACCCCCCATTATGTGTCATCATCTGCTTATCAGCGAGATCATTCTTCCTTTGGTTTTTTGAGATTGGCTTATCTCACTTAGCATGATATTCTCCAATTTCATCCATTTGCCTGCAAATGCCATAATTTTATTATTCTTTATGGCTGAGTAATATTCCATTGTATATATATAAATATATGTACCACAGTTTCTTTATCCATTCATCCATTGAAGGGCATCTAGGTTGGTTCCACAATCTGGCTATTGTGAATTGAGCAGCTATGAACATTGATGTGGCTATATCTCTGTAGTATGCTGATTTTAAGTCCTTTGGGTATAGGCCAAGGAGTGGGATAGCTGGGTCAAATGGTGGTTCCATTCCAAGCTTTCTGAGGAATCTCCATACTGCTTTCCAGAGTGGCTGCACTAATTTGCAACACCACCAGCAATGTATGAGTGTACCTTTTTCCCCACATCCTCGCCAACACCTATTGTTGCTTGTGTTCTTGATAATCGCCATTCTAATTGGGGTGAGATGGAATCTTAGGGTAAGTTTTGATTTGCATTTCTCTTATGACTAGAGATGTTGAACATTTTTTCATATATCTGTTGATTGCTTGTACATCTTCTTCTGTGAAGTATCTGTTCATTTCTTTAGCCCATTTGTTGATTGGATTATTTGTATTCTTGGTGTAGAGTTTTTTGAGTTCTTTATATATTCTGGAAATTAGTGCTCTATCGGAAGTATGAGTGGCAAAGATTTTTTCCCACTCTGTAGGCTCTCTCTTCACATTACTGATAGTTTCCTTTGCTGAGAGAAAGCTATTTAGTTTGAATCTATCCCAGTTGTTGATTCTTGCTTTTATTTCTTGTGCTATGGGAGTCCTGTTAAGGAAGTCTGATCCTAGGTCGACATGTTGAAGATTTGGACCTACTTTTTCTTCTATAAGATGCAGGGTCTCTAGTCTGATTCCGAGGTCCTTGATCCATTTTGAGTTGAGTTTTGTGCAGGGTGAGAGATAGGGGTTTAATTTCATTCTGTTGAATATGGATTTCCAGTTTTCCCAGCACCATTTGTTGAAGAGGCTATCTTTTCTCCATTGCTTATTTTTGGCACCTTTGTCTAGTATGAGAAGATTGTATTTATTTGGGTTTGTGTCCGCATCCTCTATTCTGTACCATTGATCTACCTGTCTATTTTGGTACCAATACCATGCTGTTTTTGTTACTATTGCTTTGTAGTAGAGTTGAAGATCTGGTATTGCAATACCCCTGCTTCGCTCTTTCTACTGAGGATTGCTTTAGCTATTCTGGGTTTTTATTCTTCCAGATGAATTTCATAATTGCTTGCTCTATTTCTGTAAGGTACATCATTGGGATTTTAATTGGAATTGCATTGAATCTGTATAGCACTTTAGGTAGTATGGCCATTTTGACAATATTTATTCTGTCTATCCAAAAACATGGGAGATCTTTCCATCTCATAAGATTTTCTTGAATTTCTTTCTTTAGTGTTCTGTAGTTCTCATTGTAGAGGTCTTTCACCTCTTTTGTGAGCATTCCACATTGTTAACCACATGACACCACATTGTACAGCAGATTTAGAACACATTCCTCTTCTATATCTGAGATTTCCCTGCCTCCCTGCAGTCCTTGGCAACCACCACTCTACTCTCTGCTTCTAGCAGTTTGACAACTTCAGATACCTCACAACTGAAATCATATAGTATTTGTTCTTCAAGGAGTGGCTTATTTTACTTAACATAATGTCCCACAGGTCCAGCTCTGTTGTCAAAACTGTAGGATTGCCTTCTTTTTTAAGGCTGAATAACGTTCCATTGTATTTAGATAACAGATTTTCTTCATCCTCTTCATCTTTTGATAGACATTTCTGTTACTTCCACCTCTTGGCTACTTTGAATAATGCTTCAATTAACATGGAATGCAGACAACTCTTTGGGACCCTAATTTCAATTTTTGGGGGGTACATATCCAGAAGTGGGATTACTAGATCATGTAGTAATTCTATTTTTAAATTTTTGAGGAGCTTCTACAGTGGCTTCACCATTTTACATTCCTGCCAACAGTGTGCGGCTGTTCTAATTTCTCCATTTTCTTGTTGACGGTTATCTTATTTGATCACAGTTATCCTAAGAAGTATGAGCTGATTAAAATATATATTTGATGTTATCTTTTCCTTGTTTCAAGGATGAAGTATCCTAATCTTTTCAAGCATAATAATAATAGTGTTGCTGCTGCTGTTTACATTGTATCTATTTTCTCTAAATTAATCTGGTTTCCATTTATTTCTTTTAACCTTTTTTATATCAGAATTTTGCCTCTAATGTTCTTTACTAGCTGGTTGCAATTAAGATGAAGGTCTAAGATGTCAATGGGAAGTACTGAGCATGTGTGGTTGGAGCTTGTCAGCTGTGAGATTTATTGTAAGGTGGTTTGACTGGGCAGATTTGGGGAAAACCCTGGTATTAGTATACTGGGATCTCCTCTTCTGATAGTTGGAGTATCCAGAAAAACCATTTTCAATCCTCTGCCCAAATGATAAAGGTCTGAACATCAATGTTCTGGGAGCCAAGCTGGGGGCAGAGGGCTGAGAGTTCTCAGCTTTCGGTGTGCATGCATCCCCTTAATCCTCCTGTTTTTCAGACCCTCTACCTTCAATTCGTCCTGGTATTTAACTGTCCAGGGACTATGCACTATTCCATCTTTAGAAGAAGCCTCCAGTCTTCTGATGTGCTAAGAGAGGCTCAGTTGCCTAGTAGTAGACTTGAGAACATTCTCTAGGAATAGACTCTCTTCTTACACAGCTGTCCTTGACAAGGAGAGAGATACAGCACAATGTTCTAAAAAGACTCAATAACTGAAAGTAAAAATTAAAAGGAGGGAAAGAGGTTAGAGAGGATATTTTATCCTTGAAACAAGAAAAAGATAACATACTGTATATTTTTAGTCAGCTCATACTTGTTAGGATAGCTATTATCAAAGAAAGTAAGTGTTGACAAGGATATAAGGCTTATATAATTCGCTCCTCTTTGTTTTTACTTCCAGTTATTAAATATTTTTAAAACATTGTGGTATATTTCAGATTGTTTTCTGATTAGAATTTGGCTGTCTTATTTCTGATAATTCTGTTACCACCTGACAAATGCTTTTCAGCTTCCCACATTATATTACTGTTATCTCATTTCCTGTTCTGTTTGTCCTTATTGAAACATGTCTTTTAAAACAATCCCTCTACTGTCATTTTAGATAAATTTTTGGATGAAACGAAATTAGATATATGTGTATAATCTGTATCTTTAACAATGTCATTTTCCTCACCTACACAATCTCATGTGTATGATTTTTTTATTAATGTTATCTTAATTAAAAATCATAATTACACTTATGGAATATATAACACGTGGTGTTTCAATATATATTATATAATATGGAATAATTACATTAAGCTAATTAACATTTCTATCACCTTGCTCACTGGTTTTTATGGTGAGAGATTTAAAATTACTCTTTTACTTGTTTTTGAAATATATAATAATATTGACTATAGTCACCCTGCTGTGCAATAGGTCTCAAAACCTTTTCCACCTGTTGAAACTTTGTATCCTTCCATCAACAAACTTCCCATTCTTCTTTATCCTCCCATCCTCCCTTTGGTAACCATCTCTCTACTTTTCACTTCTGTTAAATTCAACTTTTAGGTTCCACATACAAGTGAGATCATGTGGAGTTTGTCCTTTTCTGGCTCACTTCACTTAGCATAATGTCCTCCAAGTTCATCCGTGCTGTTGAAAATGACAGGAAGCTGGGTACAGTGGCTCATGCCTGTAATCCCAGTGGCTTGAGAGGCTGAGGCAGGAGGATTGTGAGTTCAAAGCCAGTCTCAGCAACTTAGAGAAGCCCTAGGCAACTCCGTGAGACCCTGTCTCTAAACAAAATACAAAAAAGGGCTGGGGATGTGGTTTGGTGGTTAAGTGCCCCTGGGTTCAATCTCTAGTACCAAAAAAAAAAAAAAAAAGAAGAAGAAGAAGAAAAGAAAATGACAGGATTTTCTTCTTTTTTTTTTTTTAAGACTGAATAGTATCCCAGTGTGTATATGTACTGCATTTATTTTTCATCCATTTATCCATTGATGAACACTTTTAGGTTGACTCCGTATATTGGCTATTGTGAATAATGCAGTGAACATGGGAAGGTAGGTATCCCTTGGACATGCTAACTTTGATTCCTTTGGATATATACTCAGAAGTGGAATTAATAGATCATATGATAATTCTATGTTTAGTTTATTGATGCATGCCATTTTTCATAATGACTATATTAATTTACTTTTCAACCAGAAATATATAAAAATTTCCTTATCTGTTTTCTCCATCCTCATCAACACTACTCTTTTCTTTTTTTTGATAAAGACTATTTTGATATGTGTCTGATGATATATCATTATGATTTAATTGGCAATCACTTAATGATTCGTGATGGGTGTTTTTACATGTATCTGATGACTATATGTTCTTTTTTTTTTTTTAACAAAAAACTGTGTTCAAGTCTTTTTTTTTTTTTCCCCTATGGGGTAGCAGGGATTGAACTCAGGGGCACTCGACCACTGAGCCATATCCCCAGCACTATTTTGTATTTTATTTAAAGACAGTTGCTTAGTACCTCACTTTTTGCTGAGGCTGACTTTGAACTCTGGATCCTCCTGTCTCAGCCTCCAAAGTGACTGGGATTACAGGTGTGTGCCACAGCACTTGGCTCAAGTCCATATTTTAATCCTGAAATATGGACTTATTAAACTTATTAAACTTATTGTTTTCTTGTTATAGAATTTTTGGAATCTACATATATGGTTTGTGAATGTTTTCTCTTATTCTGTGAATTGACTCTTCATTTTGTTGATTATTGCTTTTGCTGTGCAGAAGATTTCTAGTTAGATTTCATCTCACTTGTCTATTTTCACTTTTGTTGACTGTGCATTCATGGTTATAGTCAACGAGCTCTTGCCTCAATCAGTGTTGTGCAGTTTTTCCTCAGTATTTTCTTCTAGTAGTTCCAGTTTCAGGTTCTTATATTTAAATCTTTGATCCATTTCAAATTGACTTTTGCATATGTCTGCGACAAGGATGCGATTTTATTTTTCTGCATACACAGTTTTCCTAGCATCATGAGAGCCTGTCCTTTTTCTCATGTGTGTTCTTGACATCTTTGTCAAAAAGTAATTGACCATAAATATGTGGGTTTATTTATGGACTCTCTACCTTTTCCCATTGTTCAATATGCCTATTTTTATGCCAGTAACATGCTGTGTTGATTACAACTGCTTTACATAATGTGTTTTGAAATTTGGAAATGTGATATTTCTAGCTTTGTTCTTTTTGCTCAAGATTATTTTGTCTACTCAGAGTCTTTTGTGGTTACATGTAAATTTAAGGATTGTTTTTTCTATTTCTACAAAAAAAATGACACTGGAATTTTGAGGAATTGCACTGAATCTGTAGATTACTTTGAATAGTATGGACATTTTCACAATATTAATTTTTCAAAGTCATGAACTTGTAATATTTTTCCATTAACTTATGTTTTCTTGAATTTCTTCATCAGTGTTTTATAATTTTCAGTATGCAGTATTCAGTTTTTATAATTTTTACCTCTAACTAAATTTATATCTAAGTAGTTTGGGTTATTATTGCTATCATAAATGGAATTCTCTTCCTAATTTCCTTTCTGGAGAGTTCATTACTAGCATATAGAAATGCAACTAAGTTTTGTATGCTGATTTTGTATCCTAGGACTTTACTAAATTCATTTATCAGTTTTAAGCAAGTTTGTTCATATATTAATCTTCAGATTTTTCTCTGTATAAGATCATATTGTTAGCTTATAGAGACAACTTCATTCCTTCCTTCCTTTTTTTTTTTTTTTTTTTGAGAATGCATTTGCTTTCTTTTTATTATCTAATTACACTGGCTAGGACTTTCAGTAGTATCTTCTTGAAAAGAAGTGGTGAGACTGAGCATTCTTGTCTATACCCTGATCTTAAAGGAAAAGCTCTAGTTTTACAAACATTAGCTAAAGGTTTGTCGTATCTTTATTGCGTTGAGACACATTCCTTCCAAACCTAAACCATTAAGAGTTTTTATCATGTATACAATCTGAGGTTCTCTGGCAAATCTAAAGCTCTGTGATCTTGTTTCACACAAAATGTTTGAAGCCATTTTTTTATTAGTGATGCTATTTGATTTTCATAAACGTAGTTCCCAAAGCTGATTTTACAATCCTGGTATCTTAGGAAATTGTTTTGGAACATAATTTGAGGGATATTCAAAAGTTTTTCTGGGTCAACCATGGCTATTCAAACTGACTTGAAAGTCAATAATTAGAAAATCATCGAGTGTAATCCTCTAATTTCAAAGAAATACCTTGAGATATCTAATATCTTAATCTTATGAATAATATAGTAGTTTACTTTTAGAACATTCAGAAACAGGATGTTGAAAAGGAATAAAGTGAGAAGGGAAAAGGAATAATCAAGAAGAAAAAAAAATGCTGAAAGGAAAGTTTTGTACCCTTACTTGTATATGATATTGCTTAGCACCAGTGTTGGGTAGTTCTTTTAGTTTGGATTTATTGGTAACCATAGGCATCTATCTAGGTTTGCTGAAAGGTTTTATTAAAAAATAAATAAACCATAAGAACCTCTCTTGTGGAGTGGGGAAAAAATAGAACAGTGCCTAGGATCCAAAGTTATGCTGAAGTTGGGTGACCAGTTTAGAGAAACTGTTGAAAAGAACCCAGATAGTTCGAGAGGTTGAGATATGGATCAGGTAGATGGAGAGGGCTGGACAACTCAGCTTCCTACCCTAAATGCTTCTCAAATATAGCATTTTCCAAAAGGTTCTTGGGAGCCCGAGTCAAAGCGCCCAGTTCCACCAGGTACTAACTATATAAACTTGGGCAAGTTATTTAGCTGCTCTGTGTCTTAGTTTCAACATCTTAAATTAAGATGTAAACTTTATTCCTACCTCATGTGTTTACAGTAAAGATTAAATATGCTAATATGTACATGCATAAGGCCAAGATTATTGCATTTATCTTCTTTTTCTTCACATTTCAGGTCAAATATTTTTGTGTATAATTTAGACACGTTTATGTGTTATTGCTGAAATACTGGAAATGAATTTATAGAATATTTCCCAGTACTTGATCTAATTCTCAAATTAATAACTTACAGATGGTTTACATAAAAGTCCTCACCCCAAATAAACAAACCCAATTATGATGTACAATATGCCAATTGTTGCTTTGAGAGTCGGACTTGGATTTGAATCCTCATTTTGCTACTTATGATCTATGGACTTTGAGAAAGTTATTTAACTTCTCTGAACCTCAGTTTTCTCCTAGGTAAACTGGAGACTGAGTAAATAGCATAAAATAAATAATATGATCCTTTCCTAAGGATCATACTGGATAAGTGTGTGGAAACATCTAGCTTAATTTCTCCCTCATAATAATCACTTAATAAATATTCTTTTCTTTCTTATCCTCAAGTTAGCTATCCTCAACTGGGAGCAACTATGCTCCCCTCCCAGAGAGTGTTTCTCTTGACTAGAAACAATTTTGATTGTCACAGCTGGAGTGTGTGTGCTACTGGCAACTAGTGGGTGGAGGCTAGAGATGCTGCTAAACATACTGCAATGCCCAGGGCAGCCCCATGTTCCCAAATCCAAGAATTTTCTGGTCCAGAATATCCAAGTGGGAGAGGTTGAGAACTGTGCTCTAAACTATGCCTCCTTCATTTTCAGTTCATGCTGGTATCTATTTTTCCTTGGCAGTACCTCAGTGTTTCCTGTAACTGCTTCACATTAAATACAAGAGGCTGTAACTGTATAAAAATAATAGTAATGGTTAAATAATAATAATAGCTATCATTTATCAAGCATTTTGCCATTAGCCAAACTTTGAATTAAGATATATAACTTGTGAAATATTACATAAATACAAGATTTTTTGGAAATCTTTAGAATGAATCTTTTTTTGTTTTTCTCAATGAATAAGCATAGTAACATTTCATTTTACTAATAGCTTAAGTATTAGAACAATTAGTATGTCTTCTAATTCCTGTCTCTGACTTGAACAATTTGCTAAATTTCCATATCTATTAATTTTTGTGAATTCTACCTTGGAACAATTTCTCAATTTCCTCTAATTTGTTCTTTTTTTCCACAGCCATTACTCTACTTTGGGTCACCACCTGTTTTCCCAAATTAGACTAACACCTTCCTTTTTTGTCTCCTGCCATTGTGGCTACTATTCTCTCTTCCCTATGTTCTACCCTGCCATATTTTGCTGAAGTCAAATTGAGCAATACCAACTTTTGCACCAAATATTTTAATAGCTCCCAAAGGTCCTCATGGTCTGACTTTGTCTCTTCTCATTCTACTTCCTCTCATTCACCTCATATTAACAAAGAGTACAGTCATAATATTCCAATAGTTGTAATCCAAGGATGTCAATGGGAAAACCTTGGTTTTATAATCAAGATGAGATGGTCACGTTTGTTAGTGTTCTGTGTTAGTGAGTAATAATTAGTAACACTCTTATCCCATTTGTGTACAATAATTAAAAAAATAAAGAAAAAAAATAATAATTAGTAACACTCCATTTATGTGTGGTCAGCAGAAGAAGAAGAGGCGATGATTTCCACTTTGTTCTTTGTCTACATTGATGTCAGGTGTAGTGATTATTGCAGCAGGGAGAGGTGGAAGGAAGTAGTTTCCCTGCCTTGGAGAAAGACGGATCCTCTCATGCCTTAATGAAAACTGTGGTGAAATCATTGGTGGTTCTGCTGAATGAGTGCTGACATAATTTTGTGGTGTTGAGGCTGTGAAATGATGAGATGAATGGTACACATGCCTTTTATGGCATCATAATTTATGCATGTTACCAATATGAAAAGAAAGGCAAATTCATCAAAGAAACTAGTGTTCAAACTTTGGTTACAACCTCAAATTCTTTTTCTGAAATATGAAAAGAACATGAGTAAAATTTCTAATAAATTCTCACTGTCACATGGGTTGATACCTATTTAACTGAATCTATTCCTCAAATGATAAAATAGTTCTATTTAACAATAACAGACTTATAACTTTAGAAAAACAAATTTATGATCAAGATCATATATTTCTGTATATATAAAGGATTTAATATTTGATCAATAACTGTTTCATGAGACTCTTCACGCTGTTAGATCCTTTTTAAAATAGTAAGAGACAATTCTTGACTCACCTGCTGCTCTTAGAATATATCTGCCCTCTTCTATGGCTCTACCACGGGCTCATCATAATTCAAACAAATAAGTGAAATTTTATTGAGATTATAGAGTCAATTTTTTTCAAATGGGGCTCTGATTGCAAACTAACAAGGATTTCTGAAACACATTTTATCATTGAATATGCTCTATTATGTATATAGTACTTACTGGTTCATTTAGGAAGTTTTTAAGAGAGCACTTATTTCCAGAGAGCATTTATTTCTAACTCATACACACTGAATTTTAAATCAAATCAGAACAGTAAGAATGCAACTTCACCATATGGTCCGCAGAGCAGGGAGTGGAAAGAATATGCTACTGGAGAAATATGGTTCCTTTCCCTAAGGAAGACACAAAACTTTAGTGATTGAGTGATTCGTTATACAAATCAAATAAATGTTGAAGTGGTCAAGAAAATTGAGGTTCATGAACCCAGTGATTGTCAGGAAAGGCCTTGTGAGAAATGATGAACTGCAAAGTAACAGAAGTAACAGGATCACATTGTGCCTTGTCCTCTAGTTGTCACCACTGGTTGGCTAAATTGTTAGCACCAGACCTGATGGGCAGAGTTGCCTCCTGTATCAATTCAGATTACACAGTCCAGTCCTTGGCTAAACTGAGGAGATCTGCATACCAGAAGGACAATGAGACTGGAAAGAAAAGATGGTTTTGCAGAAAAGGGCAAAGAGCATTCAAAAATGGACCTTTATTCAAGAGATATGACTCAAAGTACTGGAGCAGGTACAAATTTAGAGAAGAACATAAGTCAGTCAAAATAGCAAGGAGACAGACGTGAGATGCAAGGAGGCCAAAGGAAAGTTTTAAAAAATCGCTGGAATTGTGAAAATGTACTGTGGCAATTCACTCATGCAGGGTTTGGTATGTCTTGCTGGCCTGGGGCTGATCCTTAAAAATAACCAGAAATGTACCAGGAAGGAGGACATGCCAGCAAAGGGAAATTGTGCCTCCTACAGATGTAGAAATGTCTGCAGTATTATCTGAGGAGAGAACACTTGACTCACAATAATAATAGATGGGGCATTAATGGATGCATCAAGCCAAGTCCAATGAAACTATGTGAAGGAGAAGTAAGAGAAACATTGCCAGAGCAAAAGGAGTAGGCTAGGTTTTCAAAGCCAGGCAAGGGAGTCTGACCAAGTGTGATAAGAGAAGTTGATTTGAAGTTAGTTAAAATCATCCTTTTCTTCACATGATCCTCAATGGCAACCCAGATATAATTCACAGCCCAGTCCTAAGGGCCACAGATAATTCATAATTGCTGCTAAGGTTGAATTCCTATTGTCTTATTGTGATTATGAATACATATCTAAAATTATTATATAAAGTCTGTTATTCTTTCATTTTCAGCTCCATGGGATAGCATTTTTAACTAGAAACTATTGCCTGACTGAGTTATATCTAAACAACAATGCAATATTTGAGATAGTAGGTATGTTTTAAACTTTCTTCGTTGATTGAATAGGTTTTCAATTAACTAGTAATTTTCAATTATGGTAACCGTTAATGACATACGAAAATCTGTTTTAAATAATTCTCTTAAAAATATGTGACAATCTATTTTTAAATGTTCTTATGCACATTTCAAGAAATGTGGTGTTAGATTGGTTTTCTAATTTAATATTTTCATGTGTCTTATACGACATTTAAAAATATCTCTTTTTAACATAGGAGACTTGCTCTATTGCACAGTTGGACACAAACTAAATAGTGCGGAAATGAATTTTTAACCATATTTGGGAGCACTAATAAATATTAAAACATTATAGTCCTAAAAGTTTTTACTGGCTATAATTTTTACCAGCCATATTCCTATTTCCACTTCAAGTTAATTTTATATGTGCAACAATCTCTAAGCTGACAATTTCAAGACATATAAAAGTATATGAGGTGTCATGATCATGAAATATGAAGAGTTACAGAACAAAACATTTCTTTTTAATACCATAAATAATGAAATCAGGGGCTGGGGATATAGCTCAGTTGGTAGAGTGCTTGCTTTGAAAGCATAAGACCCTGGGTTCAATCCCCAACATTGCAAAAACAAAAACAAAAAAACCACAGCAATAATGAAATCAAAGTGTCATAAATTTTAATACCTACCATAATCTTCATGTACCATTAAGAAAAAAAATCTTGTCAATTAAACTATGATGGGACTATGATACAGCCTTATCTCACATGGATTTATGTTTAAAAATGTGGAAAAATGTACAATTCAGGAACAACGAAAATGATAGGATTTTTCTATTGTATAAAGTACTTTTCAGTTTGGAAGAAGACATTGAATTAGATGAGTAGTTAGTCCCTTGAGTGGCATTATATATCTAAGTAACAATCACGCACATGCATACAATCATGCACATGCATACGTACACACACACCCTACAAAACAAAGAGAAGAAGGCAAATGACCCATCCAAATTGAAACAAGCAAAACCATTGCTACAGAAAAACCAAATAAAACAATAGTAGTGGGAAGAAATTGACTATATTTCCACATCAAAATTAGTTATTTGAATTCATATGCTTTTATGCTTAGTAGTGATTCACAATATCATTGCTAGGCATTCCTCGTTTTACCAGCTGTAATATATTCTCTTTTGTTTAGTTAGTGTGTCTGATTAGCATTTTTAAATGTTTGTTTTCACTTATCAATTGAAAAATAAATAATCAACTAAAAGAATTGTTTAAAATCTTGTTAATTTTTTTAGGCCTGCACTATTTGCCTTCATTGCATATACTCCTGCTGCACCACAACGAGTTAACAAACATCGATGACACGGTGAAGGAATTAAAGGGAATGCTGAAACTGAGGACCCTAAGTAACAATTTATACTTTTATATGGTCATGAATTAAAATAAGCAATAGCCGACGACTATTTTCCACTTTTGAAGTATAAAATTCATTAGAGGGGGATTGCTTCTAACTAAAATGCTTACACGACTCTATTTTATTCTTTTTAAAGACATGCTTTTGAAAGAGCAACAGATAGAAAAGGATTATTTATGTAACGATATGGCATGTCCAATAAAAATGGCAAAAATAACAAGATGATTTATATGTTTAAATCTGTATTTTTGGTTTTATCTCAAAAGTATGTTTTAAAATATATGATTCTATTAATATGAAATATTCCCAACAGACACATCTCTAAATACAGCAATACTGAGAGGTAACTGTTTTTAAATAGATTAGTGTTCACTTAGGGCTGGGGAGATGAGTGAATTGGGGGATGATAGCTAAAGAGTACTATATAGCTAAAGAGTAGATATACTGAAGAGTAAGGTGGGGGGAACGGGTCTTTTTTGGGATAATAAAATGTTCTAAATTGCCTGAAATGATAAGTTGCACCACTCATGAAATCTACTAAAAATGCATAAATTATATATTTTAAATAGATTAATTGTCTCGTATGTGAAGTATATTAATAAAGTAATAAACAGCAAACAAAAAGAGTAAGCTCTTAAAGTTTTCAGTTGAGTGAGAGCAAATGTCATTTACATTTACTGAATCACATTCAACAAGGAATTGATCTCAATATTGAAGAAATCTGTCTGGAAATGGATTAAAAATATGAATCATAAGCAGATTCTACGCACAATACACTTTGATCTTGAGGTTTAATAGACATGTATACAACTGCAATACAGAACAAGCAATTCCAGGGGCCCATGGTAAAGACCCTCAGGTCAATGGGTAGGTTTTCAGACTCTGGAATTTGAAGACTTCTTCATATGCTATGCTTATGAAATAGATGTTATGAAATAGATGTTTTTCCCTATCGTTTTCTATTCATTTTTGAGAATTGCTTGAGCCAGTGTTTTAATATGTATAAACTAATCTTGATGGTTAAGGGTCTGCTCAGGTCAAAACATAGTTACTAAAGTCTCTGTGTATTTTCATTGTTATCAATAACATCTGTTGTACTGAGGAGAAATGATTCTTGTACTTCAGGTAGATTCTTCAAATCCAAATATTAAAATCACAAAATCACACCAAGTTCATGGCAATTCCAGGGTTATTTTGGAGACATGATAAGGCCACCTACTGTTAGGAGTTTTTCACAGCCTTCTGATATTCTGTGAGAGGCTTGCGATTGGCCTGTATATTTATTTTGCCCTTCTATGCTGAACAAATGCTTCTATGATTAAAAGACTATTTATACTAGATCAGGAACTCTGGCCTATCTTTGTTTTTCTATAAAATGAGCTAATAGCTACCTCTCAGAATTGCTTTAAACATAGAGATAACTCTGTAAAATGCTCCTGCCATTAATGCTATTTTGAAATAACAAAAAAATAAAAATTATTTTATTGTATGTTATATAAATAATACAAGAAATTAAGAAGTCTCTTGTAGTCTAGAAATTCTGCTAAGTTGGAATTAAACTCAATATGATAAGACTAATATTTTAAATAAGAATCATTACAGTAGCATATTTGAGTCTTCCCTGCTGATAAAATACTTTCTTATATTCTCATTTAAACTTTTACAGCAATCTTCTAATTAAAACTATTTCTTCTTCAATGACTGAAGTACAAGGTTCTGAGAGATTTGATCAAAGTATCAAGGAATGTTGAAATTTAATTCATGCCTGGTTTCAATTATCACTTATACGTTCATTCATTCAGTAAATAGTTATAATGTATTCATTCTTTCAATAAATATCATGCATTCACTATATGACACTATACTAGATTACAAAACACAAAGTTAAATGAAAGACCCAATCTGGACCTTTTTGGGACTTACAGTTTTATAACTCTCAGCCTAAAGAGTCTTAGACGGAGGGGTTTGATGCTTAACTATTTGAACATGTAATTTGCTACACGTAAAAACTCAATAATTTAAGCAAACAAAATTCAAAGAATAGTAAGTAAGGTTGACCCAATAGCAATAAACAGTTTTAGGCCCTGAACCAAGGTGCTGGGTCCAGAACTAAGGGGACCCTGAAATCCAGTCCCTGCCCTACTTGTCAAGAGGGTGTGTGAGCACAGAATTGTCAAGAATGGGGGTGGGGGTGGAATGCCCTAGTCATTTTTTGAAGACCAGCCAGGTAATATAATATCCATATCATTACCTGTCATGACAAGTAAAGAGAATTCTACTTAAAATTGTAGTGATGTGATTCAAGTTATAGCTATGTTTTCAACTAAGAAACTTGTCATGGGGTCATTTTTTTTTTTTTTTTTTTGAAGTGGAGAAAATGCTATGTCTAATTACACACACACAAAAAGCATTTTCTGAAAATTTTTGGTAGTGAATATTAATATTTCAATCCCATATCCCATTTTGGTTAAAGTTATAGGGAAAAAAATGTCTGCATTCACTCAACTGCTAACGTTATTTGTGCAATCTTGTCCTCAGATTAAGTTTCTCATTTACAATCAGAGATTAGATTCAGCTCGTTAAATAAAATGAGAAAACCATGTATTTTCAAATGTTGTTGTAATTTTTGTCTTTTCAAGTTGTAAAACCATATAAAAATTTAAAGTGTTATTATTATTCCACTTCAATTACAAGTTCTTCAGAGGGTGAGAAAATAGTCTGGAGGATAAACCTCTAATCCACTTCAGCATTGCACCCTCCGCTGGCATTTATGAGAACTGCCAAGCGATTGCCCAGGAGACGCAGGGCTGGGAGCTTCAGGGAGGCCCGAAACCAGCACAGAGTGTGAGGTCCTGGTAACTGGAATTCCTGTCTTCCAGCGAATCAGGGGCCCCACCTCTTCGCTCCAGGAGGTCTACCTTTCCACACCCTCTTTGCCAAATTCCGTTTTCCTCTTCCCTTCCCTCCTCCAAACTCTAAATCAGAATTAGCATGTGCCAAAGACCCACTTTATAGACGATGATTATTACTTGCCTTCAGTCTTCCTGCCCTTTTGTTGAGAATTAAGAGAAAAAACATTACAAGCAACACAGCACTCAAACCATTGTTCTGTATCTCTGCCTTCATTCTTACTCATTTTTCTCCAATTTTCTCTATGTTGCATCAAGCTCATTGTTGGAAAGTATCCTTAGACTTCTACCTTTCATAATTGTTAAGACATGCTTCCTGGTGGAGCTCTCAGGAGTGACCACTGGGAATGAGAGCTTGTTCTTTTATGAGAGGGTCTCCATGTTTCCAGAGGTACTGAAACAGTCTCTAACCTTGCTGTCAGCAGTGACCCCATCCTCTGCTGATGACAAAAAGCCAGGGTGAAGACAGATGTTGGGAGGTAGGATAGGACTGTGATATCCGAGGACTCTATCTGAACCTCTCTACCTTGAAATGCTCATCAAGGTGGACCTCACAAAACAATCCACCAAGTAAAAAGAAACAACTGGGTCTTTCACAACTGTTTATCTTGAAGAGAATATTCTGATCCCTCCCCTCTCTTCATCTCCTGATTTATTAGTTTGTCTTAAAATAAAAGACAATTTCCATATTCAGTTAAATCATGTGTAGTGTGGTGGCACACAGATTTAAGTTAAAATTAGATAGAGGTGACAATGGAGATGTTAACCCATCAATGTAACCTTGCCCCAGAACTTCAAAATCTAGGGGTCTGATGGGTGACAGCTGAACTTCCTTCCACAGACTGTTGGTAATGCATAAGCTTTTAACCTTTCTGTATCATTTTCATTTTCCCCATCTATTAAAAAAGTATCTTACTAATTACATCAATTTTCTCCAAAGGCAACTTAAGAACATTTGGATTCATTTAAATGATGGGTTTGTTAAATTCTGTTCTCAAAGTTTAAAAAATTAACTGAAACCAATTATTTAGATGACTGAATCTTCTTATTTTCTGTTTCATTAAGAAGTAGCTTTACACATGAGTCATGTAACTCAAGCTTGTGCAGTGTAGAGACATTTTGATATATTTTGGGAAAATGTAAATTGCTTAGACTCTGAATCCCAAATTAAGATAAGCAAGACAGTGCTGGCGCCACAGAGGTGTACTCTATAAGTAGCCTAGAGGGAAGGTGGATTAAATGGTATTAACCTATTGAAAGTGAAAGTGTAAGCAGTTTTGCTTCATAGTTTCTAAAGGAATGCGCCCATACATCACAGAAGGTTTTCAGAACATTCAGACACAGGAAACTGACTTCATATCTTGGAAACTTAATTTATGGTAATTTTAGTAGCATCCATCCCAAACCCATAAATCCAAAATGCTATATGTTTAATAGTGTAAAAGGGAGAAAAAAAAGAGTTGAAAATGCTTCCTTCTAAAATTTAAGAGCAGGGACAAAGTAAAGAATAATAAAGATGAAAAGCCATTCAAATTATTTAGTTCAATTTATTTTTTAAGTTAATGTATGCAGAGGCTGCACTAGTAACTCAATTTTCTGTCACTCAGATTTTACTTTAAGATGAGATGAATAGTGAACCACAACATGCAGTTTTTAGTATCCAGACACCTCGTTAATAAGTAACGTAAACCCAAGTTAGGTGTTTTGTTTAATTGAAGCTAGAGCTTTAAATTTACATAAAGGAGTTAACTAGAGATTAGGAAAGAAAAAAAAAAAAAAACAAGAAAAGAAGTAAAACGGTTATATTCTCTGAGGAAAAGACACTCTGAAAGGTGCATGGAGACTAAAGGTCATTGAAAGATGTTGGCACATAATCCATTAGCATCACGTGCAGAGGCAGACTGGAACTCCCAGCTGCTACAATGTAGTGCAGGGTAATGAGGTGTCAGATGCGATTCCCCAAGACAGCAACCACAAGGCAGACTTCTGCACTAAAACATTTGTGACTTTTTCTTCCTCCTAAATTCTCATTAGAAACAAATGTGCTTTGCTTTTATATCCTTGCAGGGTGTCCTTTTTTTTTTACTTTCTCTGACTCCAACTACAATGCATGATCCCTGTGGATTGCATTAAAAATCTGTCCTTATTACTGGTTTAATATACATCCTTTCTATTCCCTATCCTGCAGTTACAATTATGTGTTCCCACTTTAAATTCCTTCTCTTTTAAGAATAAAATTCAAGTCATTTTTTGTCACTTAAGACATCTTGAAAAATTTCTTTCATTCTTCCTCATTTCTTTCAATACATACAGATTTTCTTTCTTTTAAGTTTCTTTGTTGCTCCTTGTCTGCATTTTCTTTTCTGCCTTTCCTCACTCATAACTTTGTTATGTACCAGCTGTCTTCTATTGCCTGCTTTATATCCCTATAAAGCTCATGTTTTCCACAGGGAATAGCTATATGTAGAGATTTTATTAGCCAGAGAATTTGTGTTTATACAACAAATATCAGAATGTTTTATTATCTGCAGAGAATACATCCAGATTTTTTTTTTTTTTTTTTTTTTGGTGCGGTACTGGGGAATCGAACTCAGGGCCTATGTGCTTGCGAGGCAAGCATTCTACCAGCTGAGCTATCTCCCCAGACTCGGATTTTTATTTTTCAGTTTCTAACTAGTTTGCTATCTTTTAATCATGCCCCACCCAATCTTCTTTATGTTAGTCAGCTGAATACTTATATTATCGTGCCTTTATTAAACTCCGCTGTATTTTATGAATCGTCTGCAGCAGTTTTCTTACATTTAACATGGACTTTGAGGGAGTTGCGTTTTGTGATATGTCTGAGCAATAGCTGGAGCTCTTTCTGTTACTGCCATCTAGTGGTTCCCCTCACTATATGCATTTTCCAGAAATATTTTCTAGCATCGCATGGAAGCAGAATCCAAAAAGCTAGATGCCCAATTTGAAATCATAAATGCTTTGTTTCACAGTGTATTGAAATAATCTTGTCTAATATTACCTGGTGGTAAATAGGGAAGATTCTTTACTTGAAAACAAAACGCTTCTGGCTGAAGATTTTTAAAAAATGCATCTACATGCTGATTCCTGAAGGAATGTGATGGCAGAAGTGCCAGGAGCCCTTCTGCACCATGTGCCTCCCTCCTCCAGCCCCTGAACTGCAGAGTCAGGTTCATTACACAAAAGGACACCTGCACACAAGGCCCTCAGAGCTTCGGTGTCTGGCCAAAGGTATACAAGATGCAACATCCACACCTGCTGGGCTCCGCTCTTACTGAGATCCAAAGCTGCATTTACCTATTCTGAATGATGCATAATGATGTCAAGTGGAGGGAGAAAACTCTATTTCATCAGTGCACTGCATCTCTGCCCATACTCACGCTGGCCCCTGGAGACCTTTGAAACTAGCAGAAGAGTCCCAAATGATACTTTTGTCAAAAGCAGCCTCAAAACTTCCGTGGAGCTGATACCCAGTCCGTCCTTTAGGAATTTAAATTTACGTTTAAGTTTTTGCTTCTCTGTGGCAGATTTGAGTCAATAAAATGTTCCAAGCACCTAGCACATTTCCTAGTACATGGTAGTACCCAGTAATTATTTGTTGAATGAATGAATATAACAGATAGGAAAATTTAAGTGCTGCTCTAAATAAAAAAGGGTTTGATGAGGCCATTGGTTTGATATGAAGTAGAGTTTTATGTGTCCTTATGGTTGTACATGAATCCTGCAATTTCTCAAGTTTTATCAAGTGACATACGAAGCTCCTTCTGAAATCTGACATCTTATTTTGGACTCTTCCATTGTAGGTCTATACCAAAACCCTTTGTGCCAATATAAACTATACCGTTTGTATATAATCTACCACCTTCCAGGAGTAGAGCTGCTTGACCGAAATCGTAAGGACAATTCTCTCTTGTAAAGAAATATTTGAAAATCAGCCTTACAACTCAGTGGTTTAAAAATGCAGAATACCTTTGAAAATGTGTTTTTGTAAAAGAATACCATTGGATAATTGTCTTTATAATGAAAGTTTTTTAATTATTTTTTTTGAAATTTTTGCTCTCTGAAATTTGCCCTACTTTAGGAATTCATGTCTTTTCCACTTTATTGGCAGAGTCATCTAACTGAGCATGAGAAAGGCTCTCCTCGTTTTCATGTTGACGTGCTCCATGCCAAATCATTTATGCCTAGCTCCTTAGTTTCTTATCTCAAAGATGAGGGAGTTGAACTAGAACTCTGAAGACCTGAGTCCTAAAATTCATTTTCTTTTAAATTCTGTGAATTCATACATATTGAAATTAATACAATCAATGTTAATGTCTTTATAAATATATCTTCCTGCATTACAGGCAAACTAGAATGTTTGGTTTATATAAGCCATGCACACACAATCCACATCAGTGTATGACATTTTACATTTTTTTTGAAAGCTATCTTACCCCCAAGTGCTGTTTTCTACTTCCTTGTCTACACATACAGATTTGAATATTTTAAGTAATTTATTAGTAACTTTCATTTGTGAGGATTTATCAGAATCTCCTGGTTATATCTCTGCTTTCTGATAGCTTTGAGGGAAGGAAGGGACTAGAACACGTGATGTCAGTCATCCAATAGTGATGTGTTAGAAAGTGTGCAGGATGCAGTGGACTGCAGGATTGTGCTTCACCTTGTGACATGAGGAGCATGTATCAAGGGCTTCTAAGATTATGGAAGTACCTATGACAACTGCTTTACAAATCTATTTTGACAAGATGTTTCCACATAACAGTTCAGTTAAATACATTTTTGAAGCTGTTCAATTCTCTTTTGAATCACTCTATATCTATTTATAATGCTGTGTACTAACATTACTTTTTGCATTTATCAGAGGTTACAGAAAAAGAAAGAAGATCAATGATTACAATTTTTAACCATAAAAAGGCTCATATCATTCAATCAATTGCATTTGGAGAAAAAGTAGATACCTCATGGAATCCAAAATTACCACTAAAGCAGAAACCTGTCCAGAGACTACCTTCAGGTAATTGGTGGGTGGGTGTGGGGTGGAGTGGTGGAAAATGAAATTAAAATTCCTTAATTTTGGATAACAATTATAATAATAGCTAAATAAAAATTAAGTACCTACATAGTGAAATAATTTCTACTTATTTGCTAAAATTACATTTTTAATTTTATGATTTTATTAGTCCAATTACAGTGAATATACAATTTTTACCATCATTCATACATATTAAATTAAATGAGGTAATGTGATAAAATGAGATAATATTAAGAGGAAATAAAGATCATTTGCAATTTTGCCACCCAGAAATAAGCACTATTAATATTTTGGCTATATTCACATACGAGGTCATTATATGCAAATATAACAAATATATTCAGTGACAAATCATTAGCTGGAATTTAATTTCTTATTTCCAATAAATAGGGGTTTATTTTTCCCACATAGCAGAGTACAGAGATAGGTATGTAGAGTTCCATGATATCATCTGTGTTAAAGAACACATCTATCTTTGGTTCTGCTTTTCTTAGTGTGCTTTAATGATTATAAGGTGGTTGCTATACCACCATGCATCTTCATTCCAAGAAGGAAGAAAGCAGAGATGAAAAATGGTGCAAAAATATAACCTTTTTCCTCATTATGCTTTGCCAAATGGACACTCTTATTTGAAAAGAACCAGATGGATTTTATAGAAACAAAGGGGAAAATATGAAACTGGAAAGTAGCATAGAAAGAAATAGAGAATATAAATTGATAAAAATTAGATGTTGAGAAAAGGAGATATTTAAAAGAGAAAATTCAATGAAAGTTTAGTAATTCCTAAAAAAAAAATTATATAGAGAAATTAAGTAGAAGGTAATATTTGAAGTGATAATGACTTAGAATTCTCCAAAGTTGATAAATTATAGGAAGCCTTAGGTTTGGATGACAAAATGAATTTAAAGACATAAAAGACACATAAAATTTTTTAAAAAATTATTTACATTAAAGGCAAAGTAAAGTAACTTTAAAGAAGTCAGAGAAAAATGCAGATTATCTACAAAAGAATGACCCTAACTCCCCAACTGCGATTATGGAAGTCAGGAGACAGTGAACTAATACCTTAAAATGCTGAGAGAAAGTAATGACCAACAGAATCCTCAAACTGACTACATTCAACACTGAGCAAGTGAAGGAGGAGAAAGGAAGTGGGGAGAAGGCAGGAAAGAAGAGAGATGAGCCCTAAATTAAGGCTTTTTTCTTAACCTTTCACTGTGAAATTTTCTAAGTTGAAGGAATATTAAAATAAATGTCTATACATGCCCATGCTTATTCAACAATTGTTAATAGTCTGCCATATTCACCAGCCTCTATATGAGGTTTTGTTTGCCTCTTTATTCACAAAGGACAGACCTCAGACCTGGGATTTAGCTTAGTGGAAGAGCACTTCATCCCCAGTATGGCAAAGAAGAGGGAAGGAAGGACAGGCCTTCTCCGAAGCTTCTATTTATACTTCATCGTTCATCCCCAGCTACAGAGTCAACTGGAAAACATCAGTATGTGGTGGAACCACTTAAGTGTTTTAGTAGTAGAATCTCAACACTTCACTATTAAATAATTTAGCCTGCAAGTTGAAGAATAAGGGCATCGCTCTGTGTAACGACACCACCACTATCAGACATAAGAAAAATAACAAATTATTTAATATAGAATCAGTATTCACATTTTCCAAATTGTTCCAAGAAGGCTTTTGCCACTGCTTTTTTCAAACCAGAATCTAGTCAAGACTCACAATTACATTTGTTTGTACGGTTCTTTACTCTCTTTTAATTTAGAATAGATTCCTCAACTTTTTTCCCCATGACCTAGAAGTTATATTATAGGATGTGTCAATTTTGATGATTGCTTCCTCCATATGTCCTTGAATTTGTTTCTTTATCCCTTATATTTCCCACGGACTAGAGGTAATGTCTGTAGGACAGGTAGTGGATGCAGCAGAGTAACGTGTAAAGCAGGGTGGGCCTTCAGGTGTGGTCCCCAAATTACCATTATCAGCACTACTTAGGAGCTTGTTATGAATGCAAATTATTGCCTGATTTACCAAATTGGAAACTCAACCACTCCCCTACGTCACCCTGTGTTTTAAGCAGCTTTCCTAGTGATTCTGATGCCCCACTCAAGTTAGACAACAATTGATGCAAAGGTAAGAGGCCAAACTGTGGGATCAGAATCCCTGGGTTTGCATACCTGTATTGCTGATCATGGTAAAACTCGTTTTGGACATTAATTTGCTTCAACTTTCTGATGTTTAAAACAAAGATTATATCTTCCTTTGACTGTTGGGATGCTTAATATGTAAAACATTTTAACACTGGATCTGACACATACCAAGCGTATCAGAAGTTGAACTATTTCTATTAGTCACTTCTTTGGTCTTCTTTTGCTTCGTGTGAGAAGTGATGGCTCAAACTGAATATTATTGGATGCATGGGAGCAAGTTTTATTGGGGCAGGAAAGGAATCTATGGAGAGACAAGATCCCCTCTTAAAACCAGCTAATGCACACAGGAACAGGAAACACAGGCTGCTCCAGTCTGGTTTTCAGCCCTATAATTATCATAGGTGTGAGGGAAGAAATGAGCTCTATCTTTGGTACTTTATATAGTTTTTATATAAACAGATTGCTAAAAAGCTATTATCCTTTTTACTGCTTTTCATTAACTTCCAAATCAAAATCAGAGGAAAAGAGGATAGAGTATTTTATTGCATTTGAAACTTTTTCTTCTAAATTTTTTTTTTTTTTTTCTGGTACCAGGGATTAAACTCAGGGGCAGTCACCATTGAGCCACATCCCCAGTCCTATAGAGACAGAATCTCATTGAGTTGCTTAGCACCTCGCTTTTGCTGAGTCTGACTTTGACGTTGGGATCCTCCTGCCTCAGCCTCCTGTGCCACTCGGATTATAGGCGTGTGCCACCGTGCCAGCCAAATTCTTAACTCATACATATTTTGACTATAGGCATCTAAAAATCCGCAGTGTGACTCTTGATCAGTCTGCTTATTTTCCAGAAAAATGACACTTGCATCAGAGCAACTAAAAAGTATTTTTAGCTCATTTGTCTTACTTCAGCTAGCCAACCATTTAAAATGAAGCTAACAAAGCACACTACGTAAGTTTTCAAAACTCATGGCTTACAGTTTTGTAGTTTCTAAATTTGTTTTGATATAAATTTTATCTTATGGTGACATGCACATTTAGGGCTCCAAATTCTTTTCTTGCAAAGAAACCATGTTTGAAATTGTTTATGAGACAATCATTAACACCACATTTCCATTTTATTATCCTTAATCTTGAGAAAGAAACCAATTATATTCAAAATAGCTTCAGAAGCAAGGTCAATTTTAAGTTTTCTTCAAATCTCAGCTAGTACTCCTTATCTGATGGGTATGGTTAAAAGGCTTGTACCTATTTTTGTTAATGTTTTTGTGTCCTACTATATGAAAAAGTAATACATTCAGAACCAAAATGCTTTGTCCTTTTACATGGTTTTGTGGTGATTTTCCTGCAACTACCCAATTATGGAAAAACATTAGGGGTGTTTATAGTAAAATATCAATACACCTTTAAAATGTCTATTAATGATCCAAAAGTGAGACTGCTGGATTTCTATCACATGTGCTCTTCTCTCCAAACAAGACAGAGTTCCAGGAGAAGATACCAGGCTGAAGTATACTATGGCAGAGACTAGGCCTAGGAGCTAAAGTATCTACTACTCAGCAAGAAAAAGGGGTAAAGGAAAATCAGTCAGACTATTCCACAAACCACAATTTACCACTGAGTTGATCAATACAGACACAAGATAGGACAGCATCCAGAAAAAACAGAATTAAGTGATGAGCTGGGGAATTAAAAGCTCGGGGTCTAGTCTTGAAGAAATCTCTGCCTCTGGGTAGCTATGACACCAGGTTTACCCAGAAAAGTGAATGCCAGGTGCTATCTATTTATGCCTGAAGTCTAAGATAGGTACTTGAGGTCAATGTGAGGCCTAGAGTTTGGCTAGCATCAGAACTGTGCAATTGCAAGAGTTGTGCAGTCAGAACTTGTAGAGGCAAATGTCAGCAGTCCGCAGAGCTACCACATTCCACAACTCTTAGTGGGCACCATTTACATAGGAAAGGATGGGATGATTGGGGCAGAAGGCTCATCATCCTTTCTGCCCTGCACAGTCCTGGGCCAAGAGATAAACTGGACTATTATGTAAGGGAGACATTAGACACAATAATAGATCCTACAAAGATTAAATATCTAAAATGTAAATGAAATTGGAGAGTACAGGAAGAAAAATATTCTTATAATTCTGAGAGAAAGGACAATCAAAGTGCCATACAAAACCCAGAAGTCATGAAAGAGAAAATGTTGACAGATTTAACTACAGGAAAATGAAAGCTACGAGACAGCATGGGAACAAAATTAAATAGAAGTTTGGAAAAAGTATTTGCAACACATAACAGGCAAAAGGCAATATTTAGATTTCTAAAAGAATTTAACAAGTCAATTTGAAAAATTCCAGTAGATAAGTGACCAAAAACATGGACATAATTTTAATAAAAAGAAATGTAAATACTGCTCATTGTCACTAATGATCAAATTAATGTAAATCAAAGAATGAAATATCATGTTTATCTACAAGTTGGCAAAATTTTTAAAGGCTGTAAAAATGAAGGAGAAAGAGCACAATTCATTATTATTATTGAGGAGAACACAAACTGGTTCAGCTTTCTTGGAAGACCACATGGCGCTATCTATCAAATGGCAAACCATTTAACACAGCAATTGACTTGAAAATCTCCCCTTCTGAATTTCCAATACACATGAACAAAAACATGTAAGTGTGTCTAAAGTTGATTATTGCTAAATTTTTTGTAATAGCCAATATAGTAGAGACCACTAAATGGTCATTTATAGAGGAATGCTAGACTATGGCACATTCATGTACTACAACGATCCCACTATAGAATTATTCCAAGAATATATTGGGGGTGTTTAAAAACACATTGCAGAGTAATATAATGTGGAGTAATAACAACATTTAAATTTTGTCAACAAATAAATCCGTGTACATATATGTGTGAGTACGCCTGTGTGTACACACAGACTGGAAGCATACGTACAAAACTCAATAATGATACTTTTTCTTCTCTGTTTTTTATTTCTTTTTTTTTTTTTTGGTGCTGGGGATGAACCCAGGGCCTTGCATATGCTAAACCTGTGCTCTACCATTGAGAGAGATAGGGAACCCAGTGCTGAACGGTATTACTTTTTTTTGGTGGGGGGTGTAGTGGGACAGGGGCATTTTACAACTGAGCCACATCTCCAGCTCTTTTGAATATTTAGAGACAGGGTCTGGATAAGTTGCTTAGGGCCTCTGTAAAATGCTGAGACTGTCTTTGAACCTGAGATCTTCCTGTCTCAGCCTCCCAAGCAGCTTGGATTACAGGCGTGCGGCACTGCATCCAGCTAACAGCATTACTTCTGATAAGAATTGGAAAGGTAGCAAGATGTGGGGGCGCACACTTGTAATCTCAGTACTTGGGAGGCTGAGACAGGAGGATCACGCGTTTAAAGACAGAATTTAGAGAGGCCTTAAGCAATTTAGCAAGACGCCCTAGGTTCAATCTTGGGTTCAATCCCTGGGTTCAATCCTGTACCAAAAAAAAAAAAAAAAGGAAAGGTGAAATGGAGATTGTTTTTTACTCACTGTTTTTCTTTCTTATTGTTTATAATTTATATAATTTAAAATATATTTATTATTATTCATATTGTTTATCTCATTGTAGGAGATATGTATGCTCTTTGTAATTAGAGAGGCCCTACCATTTATAGCAATATGGACAAAATTGGAGGGCATCAAGTGAAATAAGCCAGACATAGAAGAAAAAATACTACAGAATATCACATATTTGAAATCTAAATGTTCTGACTCATAGAGCAGGGAATAGAATGATGGTTGCCAGGGACTGAGGAGAGGGAGAGATGGGGAGATGAAGATCAAAGGGGGCAAAATTTCAGTTATGGACGATGACTAAATTCTGAAGATTGAATGTAATATGATTTTAGTTACAGTATTATATACTTAAAATCTGCTAAGAGGGTAGATCTTAAATGTTCTCATCACCACCCACACACACCCCAGAAAAAGAAAATGGTAACTTCATGAAATGACGGATGTTAATTAGCTTATTTTGCAATGTATTTAAGTTGTGCACCTTAAATATGCTTAATTCTTAGTTTTTGATTATACCTCAATAACACTTGGGGTGGGGGGTTGAAAAAGAAAAGAGACCTTGGGCAGCCATCATGAAGGAAGCAGTGCCCTGAATCTCCCAAGGCAGTGGCTGTGCTCTCTGATGCTTGTGGATTGGCAAGAGCTCACGTTGTGCTTTAGTGGCCCAACAGGTGCTGGTAAGTTCTGCCTTTCGCCTGGCACTAGGTCTCCTGGAGAGGAATAAACAAAGCAAGGACAGTTTGGAAGATACCCTGAGGACTCCTGGCTTTGAGGACTAGTCCTTGAACTCTAAAGCTCAAAAAGATAGAGACTCTTGTGATCTAGGATTTGTTTATTCTCTTTCTTTGAAGTTAATGCCAAGAACCCAAATGGGTGAAATGGCTCTAAATATTTCTCCTCATTTGGACTATTCGTCCATTTACAGGTGCATGTGCCTGTCAAAGAAAAAAAATCTACTTCAGCATTGAGACTCAAAATTTTAATTATAAAAATTCTCACTTGGGTTCCATTAGTAACTAAAATGATTAAGTGTTTTGTTCTCAGGGTTTTGAGAATTGGATTGTATTAAAGATTCTGGCCCAAAACTAAGGGGAAACCCATCATATCTAAGAGAAAATTTCTATTTTAGGTTAGGTACCAAGGCATTTTTGATAAACTATTTGAAAACAGAAAACTAGTTTATTTATAGCACATTTATTTTTCAATGCTATTAAACACTTGAAAAATACTAATTTAGAACTTTTTTGTTTTAGATTTTGCATTTGCGGATAATGTAGACAAGTAAGTCTTTTTAAAAATCTTTTATGATCAGATTTTTTCTTCATTATTTCCCTAAATTAGCCCTAGTTCCTAAAATAGATTTTAATGAATTAAGAAATGACTAGCTCTTCAATAAATGTGAAAATGACTATGTCTTTTTGTGATAAATGAGTTCTAGTTTTGTATTCATGTTTGGCATATTTAGGTTTTTAATATGATTATTACACCCCAAATAAATGAGAAAGTGATTTGATGCATAAAAAAAATAACCGGAAAATTATTAGCTATTCCAAGTGAGGGGCTTTATTTACTCTTCCTGTAAATAGGTTCAATGAGTGCAATTATGGTGTAGATCAATGTTTTATATGCACTATAATTTACATTTTAAAAAGCAAACACTTCATTAATTCTATAGAAGGTCTTTCAAATTCATAAATATTGATGAATTTTTAAATCATTCTTTTAATTTTTGCATTTACGAATCTTTTCATTGGATTCCGTAGTTGAAAAATATTATTGGGCACATTTTTAAAATGCATCAGTGTAGAGAAATAATAACCTGGTAATAAAATGTACTTATGATCCTAATATGCATATGCTATCTGAAAGTATTTAATCATCTAACACTGTTTTCAAACATAAATGCATGACTGTGTGAGACTCAAACTTCAACCCAGATCCCTAAACATACCCAAATACTCTAGTTTTGAAATAAAACATATGCAACAAAAATAGTGTCACTTAGACTGAAAATCATTTGTCAGAGTTGGCAAGTTATTAGTAATACTATACTGCAAACACCACAGAAATATTATAGGGCATTTATTCATTTAAATAAAAAGTAATTCATTTTGATCAAACTGATTTGTTTTCTGACATGATTGCCACCCTTGCAGAACTGTCTTTGACAACCTGGAAGATGCTGTTTTTGTAAGGTCCATGAAGAGATCAGTGATGGCTCTGACTACTGTGAACTGGGACTCAGTTCCAACACGAGAAGAAAAATTCCTGGAAGAGAAAGGCTCAGAACCTCCTCAGCTGCTCACAGTTACACTGAGATAACCCCGGCACTGCCGAGCCCTAGTGGCACCCAGTTGTGTATTAAACCTCCCTGTGACTTAGCATATTATTTGTTTAGTTGATATGGTTTGAAACAGTCAAATGTAAACAGAAACACTAATAATGAAAAATAATTCCTATAGTTAGGTTTTTTAATGTAAAGATTTAGCTGAAGCAAAACATGTATACAGAAGTGTACGCAAATTATAAGGATTGAACTCAATAAATTTTCAAAAACTGAAGAGTGCCTGGCATCCTTAAGAAATAGAACATTACCAGCACTCTCAAAGCTCCTCATACAGACATCATTACCCTAAGTACATGTATGATTACATGAATGGCGTGAATCTACATCATGTGCAACCACAGAAATGAAAAGCTGCACTCCATTTGTGTACATGAATCAAAATGCTTTGTAAAAATAAATAAATGCCCCTCATTCCTATTACCAGTCACTGACCAACCTTCCAAAGTAATTGCTGTCCTGTCCTGATTTATAGATAATAAATTAAGTTTTGTGAAAGATATATAAATAGAATTATAGCAGATGAGTAGTTTGTGTCTAGATTCTTTCCCTTGACCTTGTAAGATTCATCCTTTTTGCTTACAACAATAATTCTATCATTCTCACTGCTGTATAGTATTCCATCAGATAACAATACACAATTTATTTACCCAGTGTACTGTTTTTTTTCTTGCCTCTGGAGACATTTGTCAGTTTCCTATGTGGGCTATAATGATCTGGGCTTGGCCTAGCTACAAGCCTGCTGCTAGGGAAAAGAGAAACCAGATAAACTTTTAGCAACTGCCTGGTGACTGAGTGACAAAATTAGACACTTACGTTAACTCAAACTCATTGGTGTTTTTTCCCAACTAATAAAGTAAAAAAAAAAAAAAAACCTTATAAAAGGCAGAGTATTTCTCCCTATCCTGTCCACACTGGGGAACACACACACACACTGTAGAAGGAAGGCTGGCAAAATAGGCAAGAGATGAAAGCTTAGGAGTAGTGAATTGACACCAGGAATCTATTGCCGCCTTTGTCCGTGGGCACTTAGAATTGTGGGCACAGACAAGAGCCTAAATTTTGGGTACGATTCCTAGCAGAAGATTGTAGTTAGGGTAAATTAGAGCAATGATTTGCATATTTATGTGAGGGTGCCTGATATGAAGGTGAAAGCAATTGCATGTGATATTCAAGATTAGGGGATAGAAGGAACTGACACATTCTGCTCTCCTGAATCACTTCCTTTGGGGGAATCCAGATGCCAAGTCATAATGACACCCAAGCAGTCCTTTGGAAAAATCCATATTCTAAGGAACTGAGATTCTCTCCAAAAGCCAATGAGGATCAAGTCTCTCAGCCAACAACCATGCACACAGATCCTCAATACCCACTGAAACCTTCAGATGACTGCAGCTGAAAGCTGAAAGCTGGCTGAAACTTTTCTGTACTCTCAAGCCAAGAAACCCCATACCAGAACCACTCACCCAGTTAAGCTGATTCTGGATTTCTGGCCTTAGAAATGGTATGAGCTAATGCTTATGGATGTTTCAAGATGATAACTTTGGGAAAAATTTCTTACACAGCAACAGATATCCAATGCAATAACCTGGGCTAATCCATGGTGTTGTGGAGTCCCTGACAGGCTCCAACAGGAGAGTCACAACATAGTCTACAAGGGTTCATGAGCACAGACACACCACCTGGAGCAAAGGACTATTCATTATTCACATAACATTTCTAGCCATTCTACTGAATCCATCTTAGTACTAAAAGCCTGACCATTAATCAAGTAATTAACTAAAGCAACTCGCCATGAGCTGAGACCAACCCCAAGCATCAAGCAATAACACTGGGTGACAGCAATCCATTTCATGGTGAAAATACTGTATGTGGGATCAGGTTTAAGCTGGTCCATCACTTACAAAAGCACTATTCTTTAATTAGCAGTAAATTAAGGATGGGATATTATAATCTCTAGATTAACCACTAAAAGAGGACTGTGCAGTCTTTGTAACTATATTTTAAATCCCAAAACCACTGAAAAGAATGACAAATTTGTCCAAAAAAAAAAAAAAAAAGTCCAGGGCAGACAGTGTAGCTCAGTGGTAGAGTCTTGCCTAGCATGTATGAGGCCCTGGGTTCAATCCCCAGCACTGGGGGGAAAAAAAAAAAAATCCTAATAAATGTTACTTGTTCTTCTTGTTAGGGAACTAATGCAATCATGCTTCAAAGAAAAAAGTGTTCTGTAAAGTGCATTCTTTAGTACGGGATATATTTTACTCAATTATGAAGGGCTGTGACAGTGATTAGAAAACAAGTGTTAAATACCATTTGGGAAGAACACAAAATGAAGATGTGGCCCAGAAGTTAGCTAAAACTCTACGTGAGTGCAACACACCATTAAGAGGATTTTTAAAATTATATGAGATTATATTCTTTACTTTTAACAGATCTACTCAAGTGTGACTCAACTGGAAGCATATTTCAGCATCCATTGGGAGGTCTCATGACTAGGAAACAGAAATCCTGATATATACAGTTATAGAGCTATAGAGGATTGTGGCTGAAAGCTGGGGCTCTGGAATCAAATCTACCTTTTTTTTTTTTTAAACTTATTGTTACTTAGAAAATTTAGTTAACCTCTCTAGGCCTTAATTTCCTCTTATATAAAATAATAATAAAAGTGACCTCATAGTCTCAAAGATTTGCATATACAGTTCAAGTAAGTACTCAATGTATACCTACTGCTATTCTTATTCCAAGGACAATTGTGCCACTTAGGGACTGAATTCAACCCTTATGGGCTAAATACTGGTGTATGTCTAATATTCATTTGTTAAAATCCAATTCCTAATGCAATATTATGTGGAGTTGCTGACTTTGAGAGATAACTAGGTCTTGAGAGTCCTCATGAATGGGCTTAGTGCCCTATTACAAGGCCAGAGAGCTAGTTTGCCTTCTTCTATGTGAGGACACAGTAAGAGGGCCCTTCATAATCAGTTGGTCACCAAGAGCCCAAATCTGCTGGTACCCTGATCTCAGACTTCCAACTTCCAAAACCATAAGTAATAAATACTTTTGTTTCAGTTATTTGGTATATGATAAATTATAGCAGTAGTCCAAACTGACCCAGATACCAGATGTATTAAGGTTCTCCAGAAAAACAGAACTCACAGACACAGGCAGAGACAGAGAGAAACACTAACTCATTCTAAGAAATTGGCTCATGCTCTTGTCAGGGCTGGGAGGTCCAGAGCTTGGAGGACAGGTTGGCAGGCTGGCAATTCAGGTACAACTGGAAGATATAATCTTTAGTTTGCAATCCATAGGGCTGGCTAGCAGAGTGGCAGGCTTTTGATGGAACTTTTTAGTCTGTAGCTGTTGGAGTTTCCATGTTGCAGGTTCCTTCAACCCCAAGTGTGGGATATATGAGGCAAAAAAGAATACATGAGTTACTAATCAGTGTCACTGCCCAAATCCCAGGGTCCCAAGCCAGTCTGCTAGAGCCCAGCCTGGCAGAGAGCAGGGAGAGGGAAAGGAGGAGAATGATAATAACACAAACATGCAAAACCATTAAAATTTAACTGGGAACTCATGTTTGTGGGGAGAGCAAGGCCTACAAAGACACTTTTACTACTGAAAAATAAATGCTTATCACTGTATAGATGAGGGTACTCTGATTTTTATTTTGTCAAGGGAGGCTTATTATAATTGACAATTCAAACAAAAAAAATCACCCACTGAATTCCTACTCAGCTAACCCTTAGTGTTGGATTTACTTGCATGAAGTCATCCTGGACCAGAGTGGTACAGGGTGTGTGAGAAATGCATGTGCTCGGGCTGGGAGAAAGATTGAGTGTAAAGAAGTGAGGGTCAAAAGATGGAATCTGACGTGCAAAGAAGTGAGAATTCTAGTCACTTGGCCCTTGATGGCACATATTAAAATAACTTTTACTTTGTTCTCCAGCGTTGGCCACATTTCCTACTATTTGTCATGTTCTCTAGTATTTGTCACCTCCTGACAACAATAAATTATGAAACAAGATGAGCTGTTTACATTAGTAGGCACGATTTATTTTAAAGTCAACACAAGAAACTTTGAAACACAGAATCATCTTCAGACCTCATACCCAAGCTCTGTTTAAACACCACATCTGCTGAACATGGGGGCTAGCAAATCCTCTGAATGATAGTTATAAATCAGTTTCTGGGTTTAGAGTCCCATGAAAAGCTTGCAGGAAGATAAAAGTCAGCCTTTCAGGTAGTATATGGCACATGAATAAATTTTACACGAATTGTATATTCAGTCAGTACTGAGTCAAGAACTTTGGGAAGTATCTTTTAATGCACATGTTGAAACAGCCCTGGCTCTGCCTTGGTTCCTTTGAGAGATGTGACATTTCTGAAGGTAAAAATACTACACAGAGGACATTGCTACAGGAACTGCGTAAAGTTCGGACTTGCTCAGGATAATTTCTATATACAACTACAGTTAACTGAACTATGGCAAAGATCTCTAATGTATAGCTTTTCTTCAGTTCAATGTGTCTTAATGTGTAGAACTTCACTACAGTAAATGCTATTTATAGGTATTTTATTCACATATAATTTTTTTTTCCTAACTACACATCTCTGTGGCTGTAAAAATTTTCTTTCCTGAAAATCTCTTGTCTCACATATCTGTTCTCCTTGTCCCTTTGTTCCCTAGAGCCTATATTTCTTCTTTAAGGGGATTTATTTTCTTTTGAGAACAATTGCTGGGGAGCCAGCCTCAGAAAGGGGACAAAAATGTTTTTCCTATATTGAAAGGAAAAAAAACATATATACACACATATAGAGGAATACCTGTTAAATTATGGTACAGAAATCAATGGGGATTTAGGGTATGGTAGACAGAGCTTTGCTTGAAAGCCTCTATTCTATGAAATGTGCAGTCCTGCCATGCAGGTGTCACGAGGCAATGAGGGTACATTCACATGTGTTTCCCAGCTACCTGTCAGGGTGAGGCCCCTCCATGCTGGCACCTGCTACGTACAGCTTTTACTCCTCAGATACCTGCGGACCTGCAGGAGCATCCTGTATACCTTCTAACCCAGCCTCACTTCCAAGAGACTCTTTTTTCTCTTCCACAGAATTGTTAGGATTGGAATCCTTTTGGGAGATGCCCATTTCAGCCTCTGGTTGCTCTTCATTAACACAATTAGAATTGACATCGAGTTTGCCATCTGATAAAAAGAAAAAAAAAATTTGTTCCTACCATGTGCCAGATACTATTAATGCTTTACATGTATTGACATTTAATTCTCATAACTACAAGAGATAGATTATGTCTATTACAATTACCATCATTGCTTTACAAATAGGGAGAAGACATGGGTTTGGTTACTTGTTCTAAGCTTTATAGTAAAATAGCAGAATTATCATAGAACTCAGACCCTGGGCTCCTAAGCCAATCTTCCAAACCAGGATTACAGTTTGGGATTTGACCCAATCAGCATTTAAATACAGTTTTCCTTTTTTTTTTTTTTTTTTTAAATTTTGCAGGTAAATGGATGGAATTGGAGAATATCATGCTAAGTGAAATAAGCCAATCTCCAAAAACCAAAGGCTGAATGTTTTCTCTGATAGGTGAATGATGATACATAATGGGGGTGGGGAGGTAAGAGAAGAATGGAGGAACATTAGATTACATAGAGGGAAATGAGAGGGGGGGGGGTATGAAAGATGGTGGAATGAGACAGATATCATTACCCATGTACATGTATGATTATATGAATGGTGTGAGTCTACATCGTGTACACCCATAGAAATGAAAAGCTGTACCCCATTTGTGTACAATGAATTAAAATGTAGTCTGTAAAAATTAAAAAAAAGAAAAAAATTAAAAATTTTAAACATTTTTATTACTTATAATTTTGCTTCTGCCATCTTCATAAATCAGAGCTTTTCTTATAAATGGCTTGATGTCTCTGGGTAGGTAAATGCCTCTATTCCTTGTTTTCTTATCTATAAAATCATGTTTGTAATAAAGCCTACCCTGCATTTGTGAAGAAAAAAGGTATCTGTAACATTTAGAATAGTGTATGGCACATGGCTGGGAATTCTCACTCTACTGATACTTCTATTCTCTCATGATGGTTATTAGTACATAAATAGGTACCATTCTCTGTCCTAAGCACAGGATAAAAAGTTTGGTCCAGAGAACAAGAGAGGTCAAGGTAGTCAGAAGGCCTGACTATTATCTTAATGATAAATGGTTTAATTTTATATAGATCATTCAATCAAAACAAGAGTGTTCTTAAACCAAGTGATAAAGAGGACACTGTCCCATCATGGGTGGAAATAGAAATACCTAGGATTGATCACTTCAGCAATTTTATCAAACTACATATATTTCCTAAGAACACAGGATAGCTTCTCTGGGGTGGGGCACAGGAGTGTGATGATTCTCCTCTTGAATATAAGAATCACTGCTGAAGCAATTAAGTTACTGAAAAAAATGAGTCATGTAAACTTACAAGTGAAAGAAAGAGAAAGAATGTGGAACTCACTACTCTGACATTTGAAGACATTTAATCTGTATATTAGATCTGCAACTTAATCTGTAATTTATAAATATACTCTAATTTCATCTGTAGTATTAAAATTTAATTAAGAAATTTAAAGGCTTCTAATTTTAAAATCTTCTGATACCTATTAGGGCAAATTTAAGTATCCCCTTGTTCAAAAACCTTAAAATCCTTCATAAGCAGAACACAAGTGAGTATCCATTAAGAGTCCCATCATTTCAGGGCAGTCTCCTGAGTTAGTGTACTGAATGTGGAATAAACCACATTCCCTCAGTATCCTGTGTTCGTTTTCCAGTGACATTTCATCTGACTATATCCTATGTGTTATTCCAAAGACTAAAAGGGGATGCATTTAGGTGTGGTCCTTATGTCGGTCACTCTTGAGCTTCCTTGTTCCCCAGAGACTATTCAGTTCCCATGTTCTCAGTGTAAATATCAACTACCTTTCATTTCTCCCACCAAGAAGCAGAATGAGCTAAGTGGTTACATATACATACTATTCTCCTCTTGACTCTTTTCTTTGGCAGTCTCCAACTGTTGCTTCTCATAAACGTCCTTCAGATTCTTACAGATTTTCTTATGTGCAAACCAGTGTGTTTTTTGGCACGTTTGATCACAATATATCACCTGAAAGCAATTGTAGGTTTATTTTCATTTTAAGAGTTAGGACTGCACGATTTCCCAATTATAATATTAAACCAAGAACTATTCTGTAAAAATGTTAAGTTTCCCCTGTGTGTCTCTAATTGCCCAGTGGAACTTTTCCATTGCCATGAGAACAAGCTCAGCTGTCCATCTGTCCCAACTGAGGCCAGTCAATGACAAAACAGAAAGTAAGCGATCATCATTATAAGCACTGGTTTTAGAGGGTTTTCACAAGTGGCAATAGTTAGCCAACATGGATAGTTAAACTTTCACAATTGTAGCCCCAAATCACACATAAGGAAACTGAGGTTCAGAGAAGTAAATAATTAAAGGAGATAAAGCTGGAGTAGACTGTAGCAGATTGTGATGGGGTTTGTATAGTATGTTAAGAATTTCACCTTAAAATCAATAGGAGAAAAAAAAGTCAACAGGAGATTGTTACCAATGGGATTAAGTGAATGTACAGACACACACATGCGAGACATTTGTGGATCTGAGAAGATATACACAATCAGATATGCCCTTTACGAAGATAATTCTGGCAGAAGTGGGCAGTGTATTCTCTAGTGATTAAAATTTGGTGACAGTCAGAAGAAGCAATAGTTTCTTTTATTTTTATGGTACTGAGGATTGAACCTAGGGATGCTTGACCCATGAAGTTACATCCCCAGTCCCCCACCCCATCACCTTTTGTCTTTCTGAACAGGAACTCCCTAAGTTGCTTGGCTGGCTAAAATTTGGGATCATCCTGCTTCAGCTTCCCAAGTAGTTGGGATTAAAGTTGTAGTTTTAAAAAGAGTTGATGAAAAGACTGTAGTTACAGTCAACATAAAAACAGTTAACACTACTGTGTGTTGGGGCTGTGGCTGTGGCTCAATGGTAAAGCACTTGCCTGGCATGTGTACAGCCCTGGATTCGATCCTTAGCACCGCGTATAAATAAATGAAAAATAAATGAATAAATAAAGGTCCATTGACAACTAAAAAATTAAGCAAAAAATACTGTGTATTTGTGAACTGTCTTAATCTAGGTTTCCATATCTGCTCCAACCTCAGTCCCCTCATGAATATTTTCTCATATCCACCCATTCATATCCTTTCTTTCTGTGGTATAGCATAGAAACTCAGGCAGACTGGTAATTTGGCAGAAGATAAAACACAGAACTACATCTGTTCTATAATTCTCTTTCAAAACTAGTGTTTAAAATATTAGATGCAACATTTTCATGTATTAGAACTTATTAAAGACTAACATCAACTGCTATGTTTACAGAATATTAAAACACAATAGCCAGCTTGGATACAATATTAGCCAGACAATGATGAACTTAAAAGAACTCCATTCTCACCATTTTGCACACTGAACATCTCTTACTTGCTCCCTTTTCTCCACAGGTGGTGCAAAATTCAACATCCACAAAACCCACCTGACCAGTGATGGCTTGGGTAAGAACAGAGAATGCGGTGGGATCAGAACCCTAGAGTGGGTATGAAGAGAAAACAAAACAAAACTCTGAAATCACCATAGAAGAATACTAAGATGTCACCCCATGAACAATGTTATCTAGAAACAGAAACACAAGAAAGAAAGCATTAAGAAATCATTTACATTGACTTTTTGACAAAATGACAAATATCCTTTAAGTATACATTTTTCTATACAAAGCATACAAGAAATAAATCCCCAGATCCCAAAAATTACAGAGAAAAAAAATATGACCTATTCTTGAATACAAGCATTTTTCAATTAGTATTACTCAGTAAGCCCATAGTGATTTCAGATAAAGGACAATGAACTCAAGAGTAGAATTTTTGAAAACTGACATCAAGACAATATTCATATAATTGTGGGACAGTTATAGGGCACATCACGAATGTTTAACCATCTTGATTCTTAAAAGTGTGGTACAATTTAAGCATTTAAATTAATTACTAATAAAAATCAACAGTGTGAAATTATTATTACAGGGCTATTGAAAATTAAAATGGGATGTTAAAGAAGATATATGAAAATTTGTATGAAGAGAATTATGAGGGGAAATATTTAGCTACCTGAGGTGATGCTATTAAAACCTACCTAGAATAAGTAAGCAAAAATAATTATGGAGCATCTATTTTTCTTACCTATTCCTAATAGTTCTTTGCTATGGATTACTTATTTTGAACCAATATTTTTCCACTATTCATAATTTTCATTTTCATTTGAGTCTTTACTTCTTCCTGAAAATGTTTTTTCTGTTTTTTACATTATCTTACCAATTGTACATAAAGGTCTTTAGAAATTAACACCTGGGAGCAATGTTCTTTACTGTTCTATATAGTCAAGATAGTTAAAAGACTCAAGTATTTTTAAAGTAGAATTCTTTTTGAAACTCTCATGCTCCTGAACACAAATAATAATGACAATAATATTAACTTTTCATGTTAAGGTGTTAGGAATTCTCTTTTGCAATAAATATTATATTCTACTAAGAAAAAATTAGGTGAAATGACCTCTAGGATATCAGATATTATCTTAATAATTCTACCAGAAATAAAGGTGGCAATTGTGCTCAAATGCTGACATACATCAGAGAACTTATTAAAAATTTAGATCCACCCCCTTAGTCCATATCTAAATTAGAACTTCTTAGGGTGCGGTCAAGGTACCTGCATTATTACCAACATCCCAGGTATTTTTTTTTTTTTTTTTTTTTTTTAGCATTTGCTTCAAGTTTATTATTTCTATGTGTTGGGAACATATAAAATACATAATGTTAAGTGGAATAAGCCAGAGGTGGAAGAAGAAATAATATTCTCATATACGACATGTTATCACTCCTATATGAAAGTCAAAAATATTGATCTCATTGAAGAAGAGAAAGTAGGGATTAAAAGAAGCTGGTAAGAGGAGGGAGAGGAGGGGTAGAGCGAAATTGGATAACAGGTACCAAAATACAGGTAAATAACAACAACAGCCAAGGTCAAATGCTGGTGAGGATACAGAGAAAAGGAACTCCTATACACTATTGATGGGAGTGCAATTAGTATTGCTGTTATGGGGAATGGTGTTGAGGATCCTCGAAAAAATTAAATCTACTATAAAATCCAACTATCCCACTTCTGGGTATATATCAAAAGGAAATTATATCAGTATATCCAAGAGACACTGCGTGCCCATGTTCACTGCTGCACTATTTACAATAGCTATATCATGTAATCAGCCTAGGTGCCCATCAATGGATGAATGAGTAATGAAACAATAGAATATTATTCATCCACAAAAAACGATAGTGCTCTATACTAAACAGCAAAATGGATGGAACTGAAGGACACTGTATTAAATAAAATAAATCAAGTGCAGAAAGGTAAGTATTTCTCATATGTGGATGCTTTTAAGAAAAGTCAATCTGAATATGGAATCATGATTATTAGAGAATGGAAAGGAGATGGGGGAGGGGGACAGAGAAAGGTTGGATAATGGATACCCAAACACAGTTATATAAAAGAAAGAAGTTCTAGGGTTCTATAGGACAGTGAGATGACTACATTTTACAATAACCTATTATATATTTTGTGAATAATTAGAAAAGAGAAGCTTGAAGTTTCCAAAAACAAAGTAATGATAGGGAGTTGGAAATGTTACTTTGATTTACTCATTATACACCAGGTAATTCTAAGGCATATTAAAAGTTTGAGAATCACTGATACTTAACATAACACTGAATGCTATATAATTCTTTTGCCTTCATAGTAGAGTATCAGATTAGATAGCAATCTGGTCCACAAATCAAAAGAGTATATGATATATCCAATAGACACAGCAACAATTACATTTTTCATATCCCAATAGTTCTTCACAGAACTGCCCAAGACATATTCAAAATCTCCCCCAAAATGGGACTTTTGTGGGAATCATACAACACACTGACATTCCCATGAATAAAACTGAAGGTAAAACCAAAGGATATTTTACTAGGAATATGGCTGTTCATGTGAACTACTACTTCCAAAGAAAAATTAATGATGGAACAGATGAGAAACCACAGAGAATCTTTCTTATCACTGATGTGTGACAAGAACTTTCCTGTTATACAAAATCTTGTTATCTACTTAATTAAACAAGAATTTGTTTAGGTGCCAGAGCTTCTTTTATGAAAAGATATTCAGATTGGAAATAAATAGGAAGCTTTATCCGATGTATCCTATACAATCAGAGACAGGAGCTAGGCTTTTCAAAGTTAAAATACATAATATCAATGGACACAGCAAAACATCTGCAACAGCATGATCTGCTGCAATGCTGCAGTACTATTTCTTAAATCTGGCCATGTGCCACACTTCCTACTAAGCTTTGTGACTGATAGAAGCAGAGTCCTGTACCAGGCAGAAGGAATCAAAACCTGCCACCGGTGAACCTAGGCACGAACACTCAGAAAGCAACAGGCAATCCTCAAGGTAGCGGCCCTGGGAACCTCATGTTACAGGAAAAGGTCAGAATTATTTCAGAGGCTTAAGAACTTGTGATACAACAAAAACTATTAGGCAATGAACAGTGGCTATCTGCACTCAACTACAAGCATTCAAAATAAAGTTCTCCAGAGAGTAGATTACATAACAAAGGACAACATTTTTAAAAAGAAACATCTTTCTAAATTGCATTAAGTACTATCTTAACTTTATTATGAACCTTTTCTTGATGACTTAGATCATTAGCATAAATATGAATCATTATATTTTTAAATTTAATCACATTATTCTATCATGTGGGGCTAAGATGAATTGTTGAACCCTACGCTGACCTGCATTGACTTTTTTAAGTACTCTGGGCTGCTGTTTAAGTTTTTCTGTTTTCTTCCATGAAGGTGGAATGCCAGCAGCACTTCTTAGTGCTGGAACCCCCCCACAGCAGCCTCTGCTAGTTCCTTTTCTGATGTCAGTTTCTCCAACTTCCTCACTAACATAAGCATAATCTTGTTTAGAGCAGTAGAGTATGAATAAGACAAAAACACTCATTTCCCCAGATTCCTGTGCAGCTCAGTGGTCATGTGATACAGACAGAGGGTGTCTCAGAGAGTTTATATGTTCCAGATATGGGACCCTCTGTCTTTCTGCCTGCCTGGGATGGGAATGTGAGCCTGTAGGAAGTGTCAAAAGCCTTGTGAACACGTGGGTGTCAGCATGACTATGAGAACCCACACGGCTAAGGAAAATTGGGTGGAAAGTGTTTTTGAGAAATGCACCAGACCTGGTCTGCCTACCTTGGGCATTTGAGTATATGTGACTATATAAATCCTTATCTGTTTAAGTTAGTTGGCTGGAGTTTGATATGAGCAGCCAAAACATATTTATAATTAATAAGTTAACCTCACAATTTGCTAACTTTTATGTCTGAAGGCATAAATACCAAATAGCAAACTACATTAAAATGGAAAAGTAAAGAATCTCTGTGTGTTCCACATCATATACAACCACAAGAATGAGATCCTAATTAGAATAACTTATACTCCATGTATGTATAGTATGTCAAAATATAATCTACATAAAGAACAAATAAAAAAAAAAGAATCTCTGACCAGATAGGGAATTCTCATGAATAAATTAATGTATGAAGTCTATGAGATCTTCTTGCCTATTTCATATTTCACAGTAGGTGAAGTCTTAATGTACAAAGGAGCAGCCAGAAATCATTTCTAGCCTTGATTTTCTGCACTAAGAGTGATACAACAGTCTAGAGAATGAAACTAAATGCCAGAAGGAGAGAGGGAGACCTGTTTTAGGACTAGTTTTTTTATTTTTATTTTTAATATATATATTTTTTAGTTGTAGGTGGACACACCTTTATTCTATTTTTATGTGGTGCTGAGGATTGAACCCAGGGCCTCATGTACTAGGCGAGTACTCTACCACTGAGCCACAACCCCAGCCCAGGACCAGTTTCTTGGCTGAGACACAACGGCTGACACTGATAAAGGATTTGACTGATATATATAAAAGCATGAATGGGATGGATAAGCTGAACAGAAACATAATCAAAATAAGGAAGACAGAGAACGTCTTAAGAAATACTACTTAAATAAATGGTAAAAGGACAATCAGTAATTTAAAAAAACAGAGATAAAGTTAACAAAATTTATTTAGCTGGGAAATACATATACACAGTTTGTTTGTGTTTTTTTTAAGTGTGGAAGGTTCCCAATCAGAGGCATCAAGAAGGAATAAAAGAAGCTGGGATATGCTTTGAGATTAGGAACCACATGAACCTTCCCATGGATCATTCAGCTACACACCCACAGCCTGGATATCATCACCTCTTATCATCTGTACATGATGCAAGACCTTGTACTGATAATTCTTAATAGCTACAAGTATACCTGTGTGTATCTGTATTACACAGTAGATGTGTACCCACCTGCATAGGTTTCACAGACGTATTTAAAATCTAAGTGTCTATTATAACCATCTACCTTCCTACATAAAGAAACTCTGATAATTAAATTGAGTACTATAAAAATGTAAGAAGAGGATCACCAGAGGGGAAATGAATAAACAGGAACAGGTTTAGTAGGCAAACCTATCTCCATTTTAGTTCCTAAAAACTTTACAAAAAATAAAAATAAATACTAAAAGATAATTCATCTTTAATGATAGAACACATAGTAACTAGGTCTTACTGATAGTAAACTTGGTTAAGAGGAGCCTTACAATTTCAACAGGAGCAATGCTTCGCACCAGCTGCTGGAGGAGTGTAGCTTCACAGTAAGGGAATTTTCTGATACTTTCTCTAATGATCTTTTCCTGATACACTGGAAAGCCATCAGAAGCTCGGCCTTTTAACAAGCTGAAAGATATTTTTTAAGAACATGTTGAAGCTGACTCACTAAACATTCCCTACTAGCTGAACCCAATAGCTTTTATTAGTTTCTTCTTCGTTACGTAAGATTTTCATCATTTCTTTAAATCATGAAGATGGACTCAATTCAAACTGCAGTTCAACCTGAACATTAGGCCAAGCCTTTACAAGTTTCCAGGTTCTGAGATGCACAGGCAAAAGTGACCCCACTAGAAAAAGCTAACCACTGTTATCAGATTAGTTGGTTACTTATTACCACGTCAGTTATTTGTAGGAAGAATACAAACTCATTGAGTCACACCCTTCTGACTTGGTTCCCATTTCTCAGTAAAGCTGCAAGAGAATATATCTCTGGTGGTCAGAGAACAAGGACAACACTCAGCTCTCCCAAATACGGCAACAGAAATACCCTGAGTGCCATTATGAATCCTCAGTAGCAACCTCTACCACAACACACTGAATCTCACACTTGGACTTAGGCATTTTCTAGCTGCATGATCTTATACATACTACTTAACCTCAGAATCCTCATGTATAAACCAATGATAACAAAAAAGCTACTGCAAAGTCTGTAAATAACCAATCTAAGTATAATATGGTCGGTCCCCTTATTTCTTGCAGACTAAATGTGATCCCAACAGTAGCAATCGCTGCTAAAATTCTTAATTTTTAAATTGATAACTAGGTTTCATATAATAAAACATTATCTACTTGTCTGTAGTTTACACATGACATGGTAAAAACAGTACCTTTTGATCAGGGTGTCCAATTTATTCTCTCCATCTTTTAAGAAGTTAATGCATTTCTGAAAGATACAGCTGATATAATGCATTTTCATAGCTAATACTTCATTCATGTCTCTTTGTTTCATACATTTTTCACAAATCAAATCCATCACTTTATAGCACTTATTCAGGGCTGCTTCTTCTGCCAGCAGAGGATTCTCATTTACAAGCATCACAATCTAAAAGAAATTCCAGTGAACTTAGAAATTCCATGAGATATTTTCTATTTACAAATTAGGGAGATAATTCAGTTGAATGCAAGAGATTACCAAATAAAGTCTTTCTTAGGATCATATAATTGGTGTACTAATTCAAATTCGAATGCAAATTGCCTCCAAAGTAATAAAACTCATACGCAAGAACTCTAACATCATGATATCTCTTCATATCAAAGTTAAAACATGACCTGCCATCTCTCTGAATCAAGGTATTAGTATGTCACTTCAAGTACATGGTTTTATTGCCTCTAGAATAATCATGGCACATTCGTACAATCTTTATGTATAAATCAAGTCATTGAGAAATCACTCCTTTTACTTAGCATTACTAAGTTCTATAATTTCATGATTACAAGCATAATTCTCATTAATTCTTATTAATTATAAGGAAATGAGATTTTTATTAAAAAATATAAAAATAAAATTGTTTTTCTTTCCAATTAACTATATTTCTCTGAGGAAATTTTCATGAAGATGCTTCAAATCATCTACACTAATGTGAATAGGTCAAAGAAGAAACTATAAATAGCTTTAAAAGTGTTTGAAATAGTCAAGAGTTATCAAATCTTACATATTATGAATCCCACATTTCTTTGTTTACCTTTTTACTTTTAAGTTCCACATCTCTTATGAATGTACAGATTAAGCTTGAATTTGGTGTAATGAGTATTTTTCTTATTAGCTTTGTTACAGCACAGATTACTTGAAGTTCAGTCTATATGAGAGTCTGCATAGAAACCCATGGTGAACATCTATATAACATGACCACAATTGTGTGCACAGTCAGTACTTGCTAATCTACATGTTCCAGTTAACTACTTATCCCAGGAATTGTAAATGTCAGGAAACACAGATAGCAGATTTAATAAATTACATTCTTCTCTTCAGGTATGAAGAAAGATCATTTGTTAAAGTAAAACCTATACCTAGCCTTCTTGGAAATTTAACACAGATTAAATGGACATGAAAAACTGAAACAGGATTTTCACTTAATCTCGATACTACTAGATTTATATATAAACTACTTTTCTTAAAATCTAACACTTATAAATTATCAGGCTTAAGTACATATAATCAGAATCCTTATTGGCCAATTTATTGATTACTCTCCCCTCCAAATATATATCAAAAATTAATTTGTGGAGGAAAAGACTCATTAATTACCTTGTTTATGTCTGCTTACTGCAGCCATTTAAAATTGTTTGCTCAATAATTTTATATATTGCATTGCAATCAGAGTATAAGCTCTTAACTTACAATTGAGAATTCTTTTTCAAAGAATCTCAAAGAGAACCTAGATTAATGATTTGTCTTGAGACACTAGGCCTTATTTTACAGAGCAAATATTTACAAATATGATAACTCACATTTCTTTTTTACTTACCTCTCATTTTCTTTTGGGTTCCACATTTCTTATGTATGCACAGATAAAGCTTGAATTTAGCGTAATGAAGCATTAGCACGCATTTCCTGAAACATTTACATAGTGGTACACAAAGGAATATTTGTGCTAGTTTCCTTCCTTTTATCTGTGCAGCATTATGAAGTAATATATTATGAAATGAATCCTTATTATTAATTACCAAGGAGAAGAAATGTATGCTTTTCAGCATTAAAAACTAGTTGAATCTGAACTCTCAAAAGACCGATACCTGAGAATACGTTCATGCAGTGGCATTTTGAATTCATTTTTTAACCGCCCCCCTGCTTTATTTACAGTGCTGGAAATCAATCCCAGGGCCTCATACAAACTAGGCAAACATTCTACCACTACAAATACAGCCCCAAATTTCATTTTTAAAATTGCTATATCAATAATTTGGGACTTTACAATCATCTTAATAATCAAAAACAGGATTGCTCTATGTACACTTCTCTCCTTTCCACTTAGAGACCCTGCTCAGCTCTGTTCCTATTTTTTCTGTGATTTTTTTTCTCTAGATAACCTTTATTTTCTGATTATTAGCATAATTCCCCAAGTACCTTTTGAAAATAAACACATCGTTACTGCCATAGCAGCCACTTAACCTAGACACAAATGCAGCTATGTTATGTGCAAGGGAATGGAAAGGTGAGTTGTATATTGAGGAAATTTCTGTGCTTAGTTTAAAAGCTATTTGACTTTAGACAATGGCTGCTTGTTACTTTTTTATAATACTCCCTAGGAAGAACCATGCTAGCTTGAAAAGAAGTGAAACAATGGAAATGGACCATAATGAAAGCAACTGGGCAGCTGTTAGATCCAAAGTATAGATAAAAGAAATATTTTCAAGTGAATAAATTTTTTATACCTAAGAAAAGCAAGGTCAGGTCTGAAGGATGTTACTATGGTTATAGAATAATCTCTTTTTATCAGACTAAGTGATACAAAAATATTATGTAGAATATTTCAGATTATATACCTTTGCAATTTATTACCTGTATAAATATGCCCTTTACCTAATTTACTCAAAATATATGCCTTTAAAGATACATGAAGGTAGAATAATTCTTAGGATTTTTTAAACCTGAAAGACCAGGTTCCATACAAACATCAAAAATTATTCCAGAACCTCCTCGTAATCTAAAGGCATAGAAATGTAGATTTAAAAAGTCAGTGAATTCGGGGTTGGTGATATAACTTGGGGTAGACTGATTGTCTAACACATGGGCTACCATCGGTTCCATCCCCAGCACTGAAGAAAAAAGAGTTGGTGATTCAGAAAAATAGAGGAAACTTCTTCCAATCAATCTAAACTAGAAATCCCTGTAATACTCAGGGCAAAAGGAAAGAAGGATTTTATAAAACCATATACATTCTCTACAGTGAGAAATCTGGTATCCCTATGAAAAACCTGTCGTCTTCCCAGCCAAGCCTGCCACACATCAGAGTGTCACAGACAAGGAGGTGATGCTGCTGTTCCCTGGAATTCTCTCTTCTGAAGGTGTGCTGGGAAGGAAAGAGCCATTAACACAAAAAAGGCAATTTTTTTTAAAGGTAAATTCTAAGTTCCATTTTCTTCAGATTTTTTATGCAGTTTTTTTTTGTTGTTGTTGTTTATAAAATGATGAATCCAAACAAAATAGCAGTGAAAATAGTGAGGAATGATTCTTGAAGCTTCCCAGTTAAGCAATTTGAACTTATATGTTGGTCTAAAAGTTGAACGATCTGTTAGATTTGACTAACTGCTGGAAGAAGTATATTACTTAAAGTCATCGAAGAGTCACTTGCATTAAAGATGTGTTCATGGGGCTGGGGAGATAGCTCAGTCGGTAGAGTGCTTGCCTCACAAGCACAAGGCCCTGAGTTCAATCCCCAGTACCACAAAAAAAAAAAAAAAAAAAAAAAAAAAAAAAAAAGATGTGTTCATGATTTCAGAATATTTCCTAGAAAGATAACAGGAGATGCCAACAGAGCACTACTCAGATCCTTTTTAATAGTCCTGTGCATCAGGCTCTGGCCACTCTGAGTGTTGGCTGAAAAAGGTTCAGAGTGGCCTCCTCCTGTCCTCAGTCAATGGCAGCCATCTCACTTCTTTCTAGATGGCAAGTTGTCTCTTCTCTCCAGGAATGGACACAAAAGCCTGAATCACTTGCCACTCAGAGCAAGATGGGGTGAAGACGACTCCACCTGGGCCCCACTCTTTGCTTGGCCTTTCCTCCTACTCCAGCGTGTTGCCCCCGCTGTCTCCTAGGTTTCAGCTGAGCATGCTCCTTCAAGAAATCTAATGAACAAAGGAGCCCACTCCAAACTCCACATCTATAAAGCTCAAACCCAGACCATTATGATCCCATATAATAAGAGCAGTTCAAACTCTGAAGCAATATTGAAATGAAAAGCAAATACAATCAACACCGTACTACCTTGACAGGATGAAGATTTGTTGTGGTGATAATTTTGTGCAGTGGGCCTGCCAACTTTGGGGGCAGTTTTGGCTCTTTATCCAGTCCCTGGGGTTTAGTGTAATAATCCAGTCTCTCTCTTGGAAAGAAATTGTTGATTATAGTCACACAATCATGTTGACCTTTGAATAGAAAAATAGAAAAGTTGTACTTTTATCATTAAAACAAGGCATCATCTGGATTTTTTTTAACTATGATGCTGTTTCCTTGTGAAGTAATCATGCATCAGGAAGGGAGTGTGGAGGAGGAAAAGGAGAGGTACATTATTTTAGAGAACATTTATAAGCATTCTAAAGTAAAGAAACAATCTTTTAAAGGTGCAGAATCCACAAAATATATGAAGATTATGTGGATTACAAAAAAAGTAGTGTTCAAGTTATTAATGACCCTAAAGTCTTTTGTAAAAATTGGGTGTAATTTAAATGTCTCTTCTTCCACCCCTACACAAATGATAATCGTGCTTCCCTAGTCACAACCAGTTGTATTCACACGTAATTCAAATATACTCTAATATAAAGTATATCACTATAATAATTATTATTAAACTATCCTCCCCCCCCCCCCATTTGAGAAAAGCATGGCCTCTGAGAGAGTTTTCCTTTTTTTTTTTTTTTTTTGCTCCCACAAGTATGGTTTCTCATGAATCTCTAAGCCACTCCTCTGACCATCTCTAGGATTAGAAATGGTTCTACCGAAGCAAACCCTTCCCAGCGAGGTTGGTGGCCTCGGAGTGAGTTCCTGCTGCCTCCCCCTCCTGCGCTCCCTCTCCACTACTTCTCTGGAGCAGGGAAGTGGCCACTCTGGGCAAGCAGGCAGAACCTGCAGGGCACACTCGAGGGCACAGGCTCTTCCGTGATCTCTGGAGGAGAAACCTTTTCCTCCTCTCTGCCTGGTGAGGGCCGAGGGCCCTGTGGCAGCCAGTCCTCGGAAGGGCGCCTGATTGACGCGGCTCCTGAAGGGTGATCCGCCCTGGGCTGCCTGCGAGGCGCCTGCCCACGTGTGCACGGTCCTGGGAGCATCTGCTTGATTCTTTCGACAACAGGTGACCTGCAGGGGGATTGCACTGTGGGCCGGCTGGACCCTCGGCACTTGAGGCTGGCAGAGGGCTCAGCTTGTCTCTGGGCATTCCTGGGACAACACGGGAATGGAGCAATCCCTCTTTGTACCAGAGTCAACCCTGGGCCCAAAGGCAGAGACTGTCGCACTTCCTCCACTGATGCCTAATCCTGGCATCCTCCCCTGGCTGCCTAACAGACACAGAGCAAAGTACCCAGGGAGACCCAGCAGTTCCAAGACTACACAGTATCTAGGGCAGATGGCATCTTGGATTGACAGTGTACTAACATTAACCATGACAACTAAGGCCACAACCACAGCTGGAAAATAACAGCCCTTCAGTGGATTCTATTGCAGTATATAAAGACTTTCAAGAACCACAGAAACATTCTAAATTTTAAAGATTATTACAGAAACCGAAAGAGGTAATCCTGTTGACTATTGAGAACTAAATCATTAATGCAGATCAAGTGAACAAAGCATCACAAGACAGAATAATTCAAAGATAAAAATTATTTCAGAAGAGAGAAGGGAGCTGAAGAGATCCAAGAAATCTAATAGTGAATAATCCCAGAGAGAAAAAAAGGAATATAGAAAGAATTAAACAAATGATAGAAGAATATGTCACTGATTGGGAAAGAGAATTTAGTAGTGATCACAATATCGTTTTTGGTATTTCATGCTACCATCAAATACCGAACCACCAGTTAGTAAGGTCACTAGTTTCTATCTTTTTATCTTTCCTTTGGGTGGGAGAGGGGGTCTTTTTCTTCTTTCTTTTCACTTTCTCTCTCATTCTCCTTTTCCTCCCTTCATCCCTTCTTTCTCTTTCTTTCCCTTTCCTTATATCAGAAAGCTCAATGGCCTGCACCTTGAGGAGAAGTCAAACAGCAACAATCTAAATTGAAAAATCTGTAATGAGCCAAAGCGCTCTCCAGGGAATGATCAGATCTCCCTCCAGAATCTTAAAGAAGAGAGGAAAATGACATTCCTCCTAAGGAAGGTGCGTTGGGAATATGATAGCAGCAAAGGCAGTACAGGTATCTCTGTGTGTGTCTTACAACTGTACTTGAAGAAACTAGAGAAGATGAGACAGATTACACATGCTTCCTTGAAACACAATCTACACCCAGATTGAATAAAACATATGTTCCTATATTTTTTAAAAAAGTTGTTCCAAAATATCTCATTGAAATTACCAAACCAGATACTTTTTTATCTGGTGTGACTATAAAGGAGTCAGAGGGAAATATGGAATTACTTTAAAACTGACCCTCTTTATCAGTCCCCAATTAGTACAGTCTGAAAACACTGTTAGCAGTTGGACATGGCTGTACATAAAAATTACAATGACATTGTCACAAGACTAGGGGTTTAATATTATACCTTTTTGAAAGGTAAAGATAATATTACTTTACTTTTTGTCAAGATCAATCTTTTTCATTTTAGGTGATGCTTAATTTGATATTTTGTTTCAACTAATCAACTAATGATTTATATTATAGTGATATATATGTTTAAAGTTTATCTTTGTAAATGTAATTTTTACTTGATAATGTGTTTTAATTTTTGTAATTGGAATTCTTAAATATTTAGTTTTGCTGATTTTTAATTTATAAATTCTGAATACACAAATATAAAGTATTATCAATATAAAGAATAAATACTAAGGGAAAAAGTCAGTACATCATTTAGCTCTAGTAGTACAATGACTAGACTTGAGTCTTCTAGCCTACAAAAACTCATAACATATCCTAGTAAAACTGTTTAATTTCAAGGATGAACTAAACATCAAACATTCTTTCATAATAAAAGATGAATGGTTTACAAAAGAAAATAAACTGAATTCTCATTTGCAAAACTAGAAGTGATAAAAACCAATAACAATATCATACTAACATACCATATTAAAAGGTGAAAAACTAAAAACATGTTCACTAAAACCAGGATGAATTATTTATCTTTAATTTGAAATTTGACAATAATGCAAATACAAAATAAAATGGAATTGAAAAGCTGTAAAATCCAAGAGACTAATAGAGATGACAAGAATAAAAAAAGGAATCAACAGTTCTTCTCTTTTTACACATAATGAGATTGGAAAAGTGGCAGAGTGTTGAGGTGATAGTAAGAATTCAACTTAAAATAGGGACGATAACCACAAATTATTCAATATGAACTTCTTAAAAATGATTGATATTAAGGAATCCATTAAATATTGTTGAGAGACCAAACAAGTCCTCCCCCAAAAAACACATAAAGACATACTATGTAGTTGGATGGGAAGTTCTGACATCAAATAGATGTTTATTCTCTGCATATATATAATGACCATTAAATAAAAGATAATTTAACTTAAGGTGGTATTTCAGTACAGTGGGAAAAAGCTGGGTGGTTTAATAAATGATACTATCACAGCTAAATATCCAGGAGAAAACAAACTGTTCAAAAAAATAAACTCTAGAAGTACAAAAAAAAAATCCTTAGATAAAACAATCCAAAGGACATTTAGGAGAATACTTGTGTAATCCCCTAACCAAGAAGACCTCTAACAAGAGAAGAAACATGGAATTTATAAAAATAAGACTACTTAAAAATAAACTCCCTGTGGTAAAGCCCCTCATAAAAATCAAAGGGGAAAAAAAAAAGAGAGACTGGCATAAAATAATTGAAATACATTTGGTAGAGAAGGGCTTAACAACCATAAAATACACGAAACTCCTTGGCATAAGAAAAGACACCAAAAAAGAAAAATAATTAAAGAATATGAGCAGGGCTGGGGTTGTGGCTCAGTGGTAGAGTGCTTGCCTAACATGTATGAGGCACTGGGTTCAATCCTCAGCACCACATAAAGATAAATAAATAAAATAAAGGTATTGTGTCTACCTACAACTAAAAAATTTTTTAAATAAATAAAGAATATGGGCAGGCCATCCACAGAAGAGAAAATACATTTGACCACCAATAGCAGTTTAATTTCACTAAATGGAAACTTTCTCCTTATGAAGGGAAGGTAAATTCATGATCTACCATCTTTTCAACTATCATATTGGCAAAACTGAAAGAATGCTAACATCCAGTTGAGGATACTAATGTGAATTGCTATATCCTTTTGGAAAACAATCTAGACTTACATTAAAACTATATATCTTTTGTCTCAGCAACTTTACTTCTGAGAATATATATCTTATATATACAAAAGAACTAACCTGTAATAATTATAGCAAGGATGATTATTACATAGTTTCTACTGAAGTGGTCAAAAAAACCTGTAAAATCTGTCAACAAGGAGGAGCTAAATGAACTGGGAAACATTTATATCAAGGAATGTTATATAGCTATTGAAATAAATGAACTGGATTAAACTTACTGAGTTTGGAGGAACTCCCATGGTGTACTGGTAAGTGAAGGAAACAAGTTGCAAGGAATGTTTACTGTATAGTTGATCGCATTTAAAAAATTTTTTTGTACAAGTGTATGCTCATGTATATATACTGACCCACTTGAAGGAAACAAAAAGGGGAAGTGACTTTTTTTTTTGGTACTGGGGACTAACCTCAGGGACACCTAACCACTGAGCCATATTCCTAATACCTTTCATATTTTATTTAGATACAGGGTCTCACTACATTGCTCAGGTCCTCACTAAATTGCTGAGGCTGTCTTTGAACTTGTGATCTTCCTGCCTCAGTCTCCTGAACTGCTAGGATTACAGGCATGTGTGTCACACCTGGCACGAATGATGTTTTTTAAAAGCTATGTATATGGAAAACATAAGTAATCTTTCCAACTGAAGGGTGCAATGTAATTTTCGGTGAGTGAAATCAGTCTAAACAGATTAAAATTCTATTCTTATTTTAGAATATGACCGTGGACAATTTCTGCTTTAGATTTTTGTTAATGTTGCAGTGTAAAGAAAAAAGAACAGGGGGCTGGGGAGATAGCTCAGTTGGTAGAGTGCTTGCTTTGCAACCACAAAGCCCTGGGTTCGATCCCCAGCACCCAAAAAAAAAAAAAAAAAAAAAAACAGAAAAAGAAAAAAGAACATGTGTTAATGACTGCAAGAAAAGCTCCTCCACTTCCAGGCCTATGAGCTTGGGAAGGTTAACCTCTACCTGAGCTCTGTTTTGTTTCATTGTGGACACAATGATCCTCATAGAGCTAAACAAAAGTTTGGGCATCATGTAATTCCCCTGCTTCATTGCACATAGATCAGAAAACTGAGGCTCATGGAAGTGATTGGATTTTCTCAGGATGCCAGTAACAGCAGACATCAACTAAAATATGTTTCCATATTGGTAGTTTAGCATTCTTTTCCCACTGCACTGACCCCCTCAAAATTAGCTTAGAGATGAGCAGAGAGCAACCATGGGGTCCCCAACAGGGAGACAAAATATCTCTCTGAAGCTTGCACAGCAAGGCCATACACTTCTCAAATCCTTCTGAAATCAAATTGAAATAAAATAGGAATATTTGTTTTTATAAAGCTGTCACAAAGTGACTAAGTATCTGAATTAATCAATGAAAGTTTCTATTCTCTTTAAGAAAATTTAATAATAAAATTTAACTTGATACTTAGTTACAGTTGTGCATACCTGACTAATGTCCACTGTATCTCAACTCAAACACCTTGGAATAAAAAAGAATATCTCCTCCTATGTTTTTCTATGGAATTAAATTCTCCCTTGATGTAGAGTTTCACACTGTCATTGCTATTTGCTTTTAAATACCATGTTTTCATGGCATTTAAAAGCTGTTGACCACTGTTGACCACTATAACTGAGCCACCTAAGAGTGATACTGGGTATGTAGGTTACAAACATTAAGAATTTTTAAAAATTAATCATTGGCCCCAAGCTCACTTACTGCAGACCCAATAAATCAGATGCTTCTGTCTTTGCTTTTTTTAAAAAAATCAATGGACTCTCTTAATTACTAGATCAATGAGGCCAGAATGTCAATGATCAAGCATTCATTGTCATTTTGTCCTAAACTCATATATTGTATCAGGTAACAGGACTAACATGCCAAGAATCATTAGACACACAAAATAAACATTTGTGATTGATTGAGAAGATAATGAAGCAGCTGAATATTATCACTAAACATTCCTTCCTAAAAAGAATTGCATCACTGTTGTAATTATTAATAGAAACTGATACAATTTGTTTAGGACTGCACGTAAGGTCCCTTAAGTCTATCATCTCTTTTAATCCTTAAAATAACCCTGTAACCATTTTACAATGAGGAAACTGAAAGAATTGTTAAGTGCCTTGTTATTAAATGGCACAGCCAAAATTTCAATTTAGGATTGCTGACTTCACAGTCCATATTTTTAAACTTTAAGTCAAACTACTTCCATTAGAGAAATAAAACATTGTACTTCAAAGCACTTGACTGCAATTAAAATGGCCCTACCACTCTTTGTATCTCACAAAATGGAAATTCAATATAGCTGTTCTTTTTCCCCAAAGTGTCATTAGGTATTTTATTATGCTAGAGAGAATGGACTGTAAACATTTTGTTTTTTAAAAGATAACAACAAAATTTGCACTCTGAGAAGCAAAGTGGTGTTTTTTTTTTTTTTCCAGAAGGAAAACTTTGAGAATAATCTAATGGAAAATTATAGCAAAAACTCACCCACAAAAGCTGCCATCTGAGCTGCAGTTCTTCCTACAGAGTTGACAACATCTGTCTCTGCACCAGCCTCCAACATTGCCCACGTGATGTCTTTGTTACCTGGTGTTAAAGGAAATATATTTGTTAATATAAGAAACGCACAATGTAAATACCTTCAAAATTATCTATATCTCTCCTTCCTCCACTAACTTTTAGCTTTCCATCATGGGAATATTTTCATGTTTTTCAAAATATGAATCATAATTATATGTAAAAAGTAAAATGCTACAAACCGACTTAAAAATCAGGCAAATAAAAAAAAAAAAAGGAATGGCAAGGGATCAACTATCGTATTTAAAAATAATTGAAATGTTTTCCTAATGATAATCCTCAATATAAAATCAAAACAAACATACAAAAGTATCAAAAACAACAACAGAAGAGAAAAAATGAATAGGAATTCTCCTTTAATGTCCACTAACTCATTCTGACCCTCACAATTAAGGTTCTGCAATAACTATTAACCACTTAGAATTTATCTTTCTAGATGTTTTTCTATTAAACATCATAGCTGTTCACGTTCTTTCACTATTGGAATCATTACAGATGCTTTGCCATTAAAAACTACAGTTAGTGAATATTATTTTCCATCCATTTTTCTAAATTTGAGTCATGATCTCCTGAGGAACTGTTCCTGGAAAATATGGATGGCTTGAAGGTTAGGCATATTTTCAATGTATTTTGCCAGGCTGACATCTAGGAAAGTTGGACTAAAATGTACTCACCAAAACACTGCAAACAGTTCCTGGGCATTATCACTTTCTTAACCTTTGCCAATATAATAAGTATAAAATTATAATTCATTTGGTTATTGCTGAAAATGTTTTGTATGTTGATCAGCTAATTGTATTTCTTTTGTTCTTTGGTAATACAGTACTTACCTTTTTCTAGTTGATTTATAAGAATTGTTTATATACAAATATAGCAATATGACCATTTAAGATATGTAATAAATATTTTCCTTCATTTTTCTTTTAACTATTTATGGTATATATCATATATGACAATGTTTAAATTTTATGTAATAAAATTAGTCAATGTTGTCCTTTTGGGGCTGTTTTTAAAATATGAGATTATTGAAAAACTGCAATAATCACAGATAACCTCATTTAATTTTAGATCATATTTCTCAATTGTCTTTTTCAGCAAATAATAAACATCATGAATAAATTTCTAAATGGGTGATCATTTTAAAATTGCAGTGAAACAAATTGCCCTATCATAGCAGCTACTTGATCAAGAGAACCAAGAAGCGTTCACCTAAAAATATCAAGATATAAAACAAAGTAACTAACTTAAAAAAACCAGCTCCTCAATTATGTATTGGCAACATAAAAAACCAATTGAACAGATTACCAAATTAGCTATATAACTGATTTCATACTTTATAACTTTTCAAAAACCAATTCCCACCATTCTATCCCATCAAATTTGATCTTAAAATTACTAAAATAAAAATGCATTTAATTTTAAATTCATATGTACTTAAAACAAACTTGTGTAAGTAACTAATATTAATAGAGCAAATGCTCAGACTTCACCAGAAAGTGCAGCAAACATGAGGGCTGTGTATCCATGTTCATGTTGATGACAATTCACATCAGCTCCGTGTCGCAGAAGTAACTTGCACATGTCAAGTTTTCCTTTATATGCTGCATGCATGAGAGGAGTCATTCCATTCTTCAACAGAAAGGAGAAGCACATTAATTTTACATATTTACATTTTCCTTACCATGAACATAAAATAAACATGAATTAATAAAGGCATGTTAAAATCTGTAAAGTAATTTTTATATTCATTTCTCCATCTGGATCTTTCATCAATTTCTGAGGGGTTTTTTTATAGATAAGCATACAAATTCAGAAAGAATATGTTTGACCTCACATGAATAATAAATGGGTGGGCCAAAGACAGGAACACAGATTTCCCAGCATTCTCATCTCTACCATACATACTTAGCTCCTGGGGAACATATAAACACATATCAAACTGAAGAAAAATCTTTAAGCAAACAGGATACCTATCAAGGGGAAAGCTGAATAAAGAATAGCATAGCCTTAACAATGGGTATTATTTAGCTATCAAATAAACTAATTTATCTGTACCTACTCATTTGGAAAAATTTGAATGTATTACTGCCAATGAGAAAAAGAAGGTGCAACAAGTGTTTATTAGAGTACTATCATTTAATAAAACAAATATCCCCCAAATCACATCTAGTGTGATCACATTATGATATCATATATATGACTGTATATAGAGAGATGATTGGCAGTATTCACAATAGACTATATCGTTTGGTCTCCAAATACTTTGTACATATTCAATGAAATAGTAATCTTTATATGTACTGTGCTTCTAATATTATTTGGTGGATACATGAATGAGCTGTTTTCTATAAGTGAATTTTCTCCAGACTAAACTCTACGTGCTGGAATGCCAAAGTGGTTTAGGATAAAAACCTTCCTAAACACATAATCCTTCATTATTGTAAATCTTAGAATGCTAATATAATTTGAATTGCTTTTGATGATTTCAGACATTTTTCTTTTTCCCAGTACTGAGGATTGAACCCAGGAGACTATGCTACATCTCCAGCCTTTAAAAAAATTTTTGAGAGTCTCACTAAGTTACCCAGGCTGTCCTTGAACTTGCAATCCTTCTGCCTCATCCTCCTGAGTATCTGGAATTACAGGCTTGTTCTACCATGCCTGGCCAGATTATTATTCTTAATACAAACTATCATCTTAACACAATGCCATACTGTTCTTAAGAAGGTGGCTGACAGAAGGATAGGACCTTTCAGGTGGTTACACAAGAGGAAACTCATTGGGAGTAATCAATATTTCTTGGGTATAAAAATGGAAAAATAAGGAGATAATAACTGAAGACACCCTTAATTGAGTGTTTTTACAGGAACAGAGTGGATGGGTTAGTGCAGCACTCAGACTCTCACTGTACGCAGGCCGCCAGTGGAATGCTTTAGGGAGAGGGAATGGACTGCATGGGAATAGGCCTTGAGTAAAGCAAAAATTGAGAACATAGGATGACAGCCCTAATGGATGCTATAACCTGCACATAAAAGGAGAATGTGTAGAGCAGGCTGGAAGGACTATCAGGGCTACCACAAAGAAGCAATCAGGTATTTCTTTCACAAATTTTTAGGAGTCAGGCTTCAGTCAGGGAGTTTAGCATTTTCTGTTCATCCAGAACACTAGGCAGCCAAAGGGTGCTCATTTTCTTGTCTGTGCTTTAACTAACTGTGTTAATCAGTTCTGCCCATTGACCTGTCTACTTCCCATTGTTTCCCACTACTCCCTTTCCTCTCATTTTAAAATGTTCTTTCTTTTTTCTTCTCTCCTGTTCTTTCTCATTTACCAGTTATCACCATAGCGGGAATTATATTCTAAAGCCAACCAATAAGTGAGCTTCTTTCCAAAAACATAAAGTTATCTCAATTACATCGTTTGCTGTGCAGTCTCTGAAACTGATGATGTTTTCTTGTGTCAATAATGCAGTATATCTCCTAGTTCAATTTTGCATTGTATGAATTTAGAGCAGTATAAAGTAAATTATAAACTTTGAGTGCAATGTTACTATGTATCACCTTAGTTCTAGTACCTTTTATGGACACATTTCAATGGGCCACAAAAAAGAAGTGGTATTATAAATTTTGATGTTCCAAGAGATGTAAAGCCAGCACTATAAATTTTCTATCTTTCTAGTATTTTTATACTATTTCAGAGTTAATACCAAGAAATTGAGATGAATAATTCAAAACACAACTGCTAATCTTCTAGAAGAATAATATTCCCATGTTTAAAATAAATTTGGTAAATTAAATTTAATATGCCACATTCCAATTATAACAGTTTCAGGAAAAAATTAAAATATTGAATGTTCAGCTCTGTTGAAATTAGGAAAGTAGTGAAGTTTCATAAAATGTTAGTGTTAAATGTAATTCATCAATTTTATGAAATATTTCATTTTTATATTTAACATCTATGAAATTGAGTTTCCATTTAAGAGTACTGGAATCCTACAAATCATAATGTTGCTACCCCTCTTTTTTAACATCTCTAAAATCTAGATGAGTTTTTAAATCTATGGCATCTTGGATCCAATGAAAGACCAGAATGAAACTTCTAACTTCTGCGTCCTTTCCCAAAGACAAACTAGGAATATCTATTTAACTAAATTGTATGAAAAATAAGTTTTTATAATTCTTTAAATACAATGACTTTAAAGATAATTTATATGTATCTTCCATAATTCTCAAAGAATTCATCAATATTAGGCTACTATGTTGCATTTCTGTAAGAACTCTAATTTCTTCACATCATCATGGATATTCATTATTACCTACTTTTTAAAAATTATAACTATTCCAAGTGGATAAAGTAGTATGTCATTGTGGCTTTGATTCGCAATTCCTGGTGGCTAATGATGTTGGGCATTTTTCCACGTGTATATTGATCATTGATCTATTTTCTGTGGAGTAAAGAATTTTTTTGAATAAAGTTATATGTATCTTATTTATTAATTTATAGATGTTTTTAATGCATGTTCTTGCTGGAAGTCCCACCTCACATATACTTTAAAATTTTTCTCCTATTTTATAGGTTCTATTTTCACTTTCTTAATGGTGGCTTTGAAACATAAAAGGTTTTATTTTGGTGATTTCCAATTTATCTAGTCTTCATTTTGTTGCTTTGCTTTATGGCTTTTAAATATTTTATTATATTTAATTTTATTTTTCCTAACTCATTTCTCTTACTTTTTGTGTATACTTTAGTCTTTTTATATAATTCCATGAGTTTAAAACTTAGACCATCACAAAGATTGATATACAATGATAGCTAGGCATGGTGGTACACTCCTGTAATTTCAGTGACTTGGGAGGCTAACTAAGGAAGGAGAATCTTAAGTTCAAAGCCAGCCTTAGCAACAAGGTGAGGCTTTAAGCAACTTAATGAGCCCATGTCTTGAAATTAAAATAAAATAATAAAAAGGGCTGGGGATGTGGTTCAGTGGTAAAAAGGACTCATATTCAATCCCTGGCACCCACCTCCCCCCCAAAAAAAGAAAAAGTACAATGATAAATGCATATCATTTCTTCTAAATATCACTTTGGTCACCTAGCACACCTTTTGATAAATGTTGTATTTTTAGTTCAAGAGTAGGCAATTTCTATTTCTACTTCTTCATTAACCTAAGATTTATTTTCTTGTTTTATTTTTATTTTTTTTTTATTTTTTTTTTTTGGTACCAAGAATTGAACCAGAGCCACATTCCCACCCTTTTAATTTTTTATTTTGAGACAGGCTCTTGCTAAGTTGCTGAGGCTGGCTTTGAACTTACCATCCTCCTGCCTCAGCCTCTCGAGTTGCTGGGATTATAGGAGTGTACCAACACTAGCCTGTTGGTAAGAATTATTTAGAGTTAACATATTCTAAGATATATGTTTAATTATTTTGATTACTTTTTATTTTTCATAATGCATTTGGTGAACCTGTTTGATATCAGCTAAAATTTCCTTTAAAATAGTATAACACATAATTAATTAGTATATAAAAGATCTTGTTTCTTATACTTGACCAAAAACAATATGATTTGGACTTAATTTGTACTTATTTGATTACTAACAAGGTTAAACATGTTTCAGATGCATGTCTTTTGTGACTGCTTACATTGGCTTGGAGATTGTCAGCATAATTTGAACACGAATACTAGACAACTTTTATTGACAGATTATATATGTTATCCATTCACGCAGGAAATAAAACTTAATGTTTTTCATTTTACCTCATCCAAACAGTTAACACGAACATTCTTACTGGATAAAAGTGTTCCAGCTTCTTGGACAGTACCTGAAAATAAGTTGAAAACTAAGATTATTTACCACTCAAATTAAACATATCAAATAATAAACTTTAAAGGTTTATCTATAAAACTAAGGCCAGTCAGCTTGGGTTGCAAGGAAATACAGCATCCAGTCACATACTATTTATTCATAAAGTCCAGAGGAATAGATTTATAGAAACTAAAATAGATCATCCCGTTTTTACTTTAACTGACCTTAAATTATGTTAAATTGGCCACATTTTCCTTTTGGCTGTAATACAATAACCACAAAGCATAAGGATTAATACTGAAACAAATCTTAAAGAACATCTGATCTAAATTACCATACACAGCTTAAATTCCAGTCAGTGTAATACTTGGAATTTAAAATGCAGTCAGTCAGTATTTATATAATTTGTCAGCACTAGGTCTTATGAATTGTTGCATGTTTATAATGGAATGCTTGGTTTGGAAATGCTTAGGTAAAACTCAACTGTAAAGTCTGGTACCCCACAAAAGTGTTCTATGGTCAATATTCAAACCAGCATGCTGAAAGTGATCAAATTTAAATTTGAAGGTCAGTCCTCAGTGAATTTGGAAACCATTCATAATTGGGCCATGATTATCAGGTTTTTCCAGTTTTCTGTGAGGCGTAATGGCAGAAGCAAGTGATTGTGGGAGAGAACGTTGAAATTATCATCATTAATACAAGACATCTTCTGCCAAATAATTTCTGGTTTGACTGGAAAAAGAACAAAAAAATTGATGTTCTCAGGGAGAAAGGATGAGATGAGCCTCTTCTCTAAAAGAACATTAACAAATAGGTTATCTCTGCTTTTCAGAATTACTGTTCGAGAATGTGCTAAATTCTGCTAGTCTTCCAGAGTAAAAGATGGAATACTTAATGAAGATTAGCATGTTCTTTTCCCCCAACCCACCTCACAGACAAGTCCTCTCAGTGTTGCACTCCAACAGAGGAGGAAGAGAAATTCCCCTTGGTATACGAAGACATGGCTCTGTTGGGAAAATGTCAAGAGAATGATCTACATGTCCCTGGAGTATGACAGCAGCTATTTTTGTAAATAGTGCATTTTTCTGACCCTGAACTCCAACCAAAGACAGTTGGTATCGTTAGCTGAATGGCTGGGGGTTGGGAAGAGAAGGGGGTGCTTTCAAGTTAATAAGCAAATTCTATATTAACCTTATTCATACCTGTGGCTTCTTGTCAGAGACTTTCTCAACCCGCTTTAGAGAAGAATTAAAACTGAACAAAAACTCCTGCATACCATTTTCACTTGAGGAAGACATTTCAGCTGAATCCCATTCTCCACTGGGAACTAATGCAGTTGCTTTGGCTAGGAGATGTATATGCAGTGAAGAACACTATAGGGATTGTGAGCATGTCAAAGCCTGCTACGTGTCAAGGTGAGAATGGGGATTACAATCAAAATCATTTGGCTCTCATTAGCAAAGAGTCTGCTAATTCTATAAAATGTTTGCTCAGTAGCCAACAATCCGAGTTAATCTGGTCAGAGAACATTTTTTTTTAAGTGTAAAGAGACAAAGCAAGTTGTAATGAGGGGAAAAAACACAAAAACAAAAACAAAAAAACAAACTGTTCTCTTCTGCTAAACTCTCACTCAATACTTCACTTCTGACACCAGATATGTGAAGGTTTTATTTTCCAACACCAATCAATTCTCCAGCAGACAACAATGGGGTGTTCTTCTTGAGTCTGAAGTCTTCCTAAGATAGCTCACAGAACTCAGGGAAAACCTTTGCCTACTAATTTTAAAGAACATTACAAAGGATGCAGCTAAAAAGCTCAATGGAAGAGAAACATAGGGCAAGTGTATCATCCTTCAAGAAAGGGGGAACTTTAGGAGGCTGAAGGAGGATCCCAGTTTGAAGCCAGTCCCAGCAACTTAGTGAGACATGGTCTCAAAGGAAAAAAATTAAAATGAACTGCAGTGGTCAAGTGCTGCTGGGTTCAATCCCCAGTACCCTCATCCTCCAAAAACAGAAAAGGGTGACAGTAAAACACCATGTCCCTGAATGCTCCCGAAAGTTTCCAAATACCTAGCCAACTTAAGGGAAGAAGTGAGAGCAAGCCTGGGCCAGAATGTCCAGATACATATTATCTTGAAGGACACTTGGCTTTCTCAGGCACACTAGGGGCAAGTTAGTGCTCTCTGCTGAAAGCTACTTTCTTGCATGTATGCCAGGACAGTTACTCCTAGGGCTGCTTATCACATAAGCAAACTAAGCAAGCTAATGCTGATGTCACTTCTGCAACCTAACACAAAATTCCTCTGTCAGTGGTGACTAGTGCAGAACTGAGGGCATTGTATAAAGGATATGTGTCACTCATCCAGCCAAACACCACTGGACAAAATCCACGAGGAACAGAAGTACTACTTGGTGAAGCACTTTGAGGGATGGAGGTACTTTCAGCCTATTGCCACAGAACTCTTCTTACAGCTGTCACTGATATCTTGTAAGTTTTTCTCAAAAAGTCATGTTTCCCATACCATCTCTGGGCACTTTCTTTGATCTTTCAGCAACATTACCAATGACCTGGCACAACTGGGGCTGTGAATGTGACAACAAGGTATATGGAAAGGGAGACAAAACTCTCTTTGGGTGTTCCAATTAGAGTAACCTGGATACTCTCCAAACCTCATAGTTCAACAATACATGGAGAGGCTTCAACACAGGGACGTAATCTATTATTGACTCAATCTTCAGCCCCTCTGCCCTTCCTGGAGGATGGCAAGAGGACAAAACTAAAAGATTCTAATTAGGGCTTGGGCTCTAGTGACCAGCCCCATTCTTAAGCTATCTAGGAGACCACCAAGAGGCAACTTATTATAACAAAAGACATTCCTGTGTCCCCAGATATTAAAAGACATTAACAACTGTTTTCAGGAACCAGGGTCAAAGAACAAATGTTAGAGCAAAAGATGCACCTAGAACTCCTGTTATTTAGGAGTTTCTGAGAGTTTTAGAAACTGTCAGGAACTGAAGGCAGAGAGCAAATACGTATTTATTATATCACAAATGCATGTGCCTGCATACACACAAACACACACACATAAATGCCACTTAATAAGCTAAAGAGTTAGCCTTTTGAAATGCAAGGACCAGGATGAGAAAATTTCTGAAATAGTTTGGGCTTCTATGGAATAAAAACAGGTTTTGGAAAATGGATGAGCAACAGTATCTCAAGAAGAAAAACTTAATATCGTCAAAATGGCTATACTACCTAAAGTTCTATACAGATTCAATGCAATTCCAATTAAAATCCCAATGATGTACCTCGCAGAAATAGAGCAAGCAATTATGAAATTCATCTGGAAGAATAAAAAACCTAGAATAGCTAAAGCAATCCTCAGTAGCAAGAGCGAAGCAGGGGGTATTGCAATACCAGATCTTCAACTCTACTACAAAGCAATAGTAACAAAAACGGCATGGTATTGGTACCAAAATAGACAGGTAGATCAATGGTACAGAATAGAGGACATGGACACAAACCCAAATAAATACAATTTTCTCATACTAGACAAAGGTTCCAACAATATGCAATGGAGAAAAGATAGCCTCTTCAACAAATGGTGCTGGGAAAACTGGAAAACTATATGCAATAGAATGAAACTAAACCCCTATCTCTCACCCTACACAAAACTCAACTCAAAATGGATCAAGGACCTCGGAATCAGACCAGAGACCCTGCATCTTATAGAAGAAAAAGTAGGTCCAAATCTTCAACTTGTTGGCTCAGGATCAGATTTCCTTAACAGGACTCCCATAGCACAAGAAATAAAAGCAAGAATAAACAACTGGGATAGATTCAAACTAAAAAGCTTTCTCTCAGCAAAGGAAACTATCAGCAATGTGAAGAGAGAGCCTACAGAGTGGGAGAATATCTTTGCCAACCATACCTCAGATAGAGCGCTAATTTCCAGAATCTATAAAGAACTCAAAAAACTCTACACGAAGAATACAAATAATCCAATCAACAAATGGGCTAAGGAAATGAACAGACACTTCACAGAAGAAGATGTACAAGTAATCACCAGATATATGAAAAAATGTTCAACATCCCTAGTAATAAGGGAAATGCAAATCAAAACTACCCTAAGATTTCATCTCACCCCAATTAGAATGGCGATTATCAAGAATACAAGCAACAATAGGTGTTGGCGAGGATGTGGTGAAAAAGGAACACTCATACATTGCTGGTGGTGTTGCAAATTAGTGCAACCACTCTGGAAAGCAGTGTGGAGATTCCTCAGAAAGCTTGGAATGGAAACACCATTTGACCCAGCTATCCCACTCCTTGGCCTATACCCAAAGGACTTAAAATCAGCATACTACAGAGATACAGCCACATCAATGTTCATTGCTGCTCAATTCACCATAGCCAGATTGTGGAACCAACCTAGATGCCCTTCAGTTGATGAATGGATAAAGAAACTGTGGCATATTTATACAATGGAATATTACTCCGCAATGAAGAATGATAAAATTATGGCATTTGTAGGCAAATGGTCGAAATTGGAGAATATCATGCTAAGTGAGATAAGCCAATCTCAAAAAACTAAAGGACGAATGATCTCGCTGATAAGCGGATGAGGACATATAATGGGGGGTGGGACGGGCTAGCATTAGGTTTAGGGTTAGGTTTAGAGTTAGGCTAAGGAGAGCAGTAAGAATGAAGGAAAGAAGGACTGTGTAGAGGGAAAAGAGGGGTGGGAGGGGTGGGAGGGGTGGGAGGGGTGGGGGGGAGGGGAAAAATATAATAAACATCATTACCCTATGTAAACGTAAAAAAAAAAAAAAAAAAAAAAAAAAAAAAAAAAAAAACTTGTGATGGCTTCTGAATTGGTGTTTCTAATTTAATGATAGTAGAAGAAACCATAGACAGTCCAGAATAGTATAGAAGTGCGAAAAACATGGCTCATATGGAGGTTTTACTTTATTCATTCCTTATTGCCCATAGTACATCTCAAACAATATTTTTCAATGAAGTTTGAAAGACAAACTGATATAGTCTGAGACAGAAATGTGTTAAATATGATATAACAAACTCTTAAGGTGTGGAGATACATCACTGAAAGAAGAGATGTGATAAAGCCAAAATGTACCTTCACTGGAGAAAAAAAATTAACAGATCTAATTTCTTTTGCTATTTTAAATAAAAATTCACTTTTGTGTTAAAAAAATTAACATATCTAAACTAATGAAAGTAATATTAATGATTTATTTCCCTTTTGAGGAGTTCTCTGGGTTGCTCAAACCAAAGAAAACACAACACAACATGCTTCATTGAAGTGAAACTAATCGATTTATCTGAATAAATCAGCATTTCAGCAGGGAAGAGGTGGTGCAAGGAGTTACATTTTCTGTTATTGTGTTCTCTTCCTCCATACTACTGCCCTTTCAGGACTACTATGAAATTCAACATGACCTACAAAACCCTCAGATTCTTCATAGATGAAACAAAGATAGTAGTATCCATCCCACAGGATTCTTAAGAGGACTAAAGGTTTTCCCCAATGTAGGTAAGCTGTAAGCCTTTGTTGCGTATTAGCTGCTCTTTTTATTTCATATTCAGAGCAACACAATATAATTCATGGTTATATTTCTAATATCTAGAGACAGTAGCTCATTACTGAAGATAATCAGATATAGCCAAAGCAAACAAAAAGGGAGCAACAAACCTGTGACATTCTGTTGCCAGAAGTCCATCACCAGAAAATCATGAGATTCAGGCATGTATTTTTCTTTTTTTTTTTTTGCAGTGCTGGGGATTAAACCCAGGGCCTCACACATGCTGGATGTTCAGTCTACCGCTGAGCTACACCCTCAGCCCTTAGGTAGGTATATATCTGAATAATTATTTTAGTGAAATCCCCAAAAATGGACATTGGAAGGAATCTATACCTGAGTGAAGGATTTAAAAACTATTTGGCATGTTACTTGCTATAATGTTTATGTATAAATAAAGTTATATAAAAACATTTAAAGTGCCTTAATTTAAGAACATACAGATTTTGATATAATCACAGATATAAAGTTATAAATATATTTCTATAGACTGTCATGTGTATTTGCAATAGTGGATTTGTGTGAAGTCTCTAAAAGTTCTCCTACTTCATTTTCCTTGTCTATAAAGAAGAGATTACCATATTTGCCATAGCAACAGGTAGCAGTGCTTTAAATGCTTTACCTATACAAACTCATCTCATTCTAAGAACAATGTTGTGAGGGAGGTACTGCTATTATTTTCATTTTTCACATGGAAAACTTGGAACTTAGGAAAAATAACTTTCACACAGCCACATCAGTAGTAAATGATTAATTCAAAACCAGACCACATGGCTAACCACCACCCCATGTGGAACCTCAAAATGTAATAGTTTAAAACTAATTTCTAGCTCATCAAGATTAAATGCATTAATAAATGCACAGAGCTTAGAATTATGCTTGTAATAACATTCAATCAATACTGCCTATAGTTGTTATCTTCTCGTATCTCCCATTACCCTTCTTGAGAGGGCAGGAATCACCCACAGACTTTCATTTATGAACAATAAATGAACAAACTAAATTCACTTCCATTCTTTTCTCATTGATATGGGCCAATAAAAGTGATGAAACATAGCATCCTGCACTCATGCAACTTGATCCATTATGTGATTCCAGAAACATCACAGTACATGAATTCTGTTCTACATAATCTTCAGAATAATAACTGGTGGACCTCTCAGACTTTATCCAAGAATACCCTCCTCCTCTTTCAGAGACCTAGTTTATAAAACTGCTCACTTTTTTCACTTTCAACAGAGTATGTGATAGTTCTGGCCTGTTAAAAATCAGGATTCTCATCCTGGTGGACTGCAAGTTGATCTTCTGTCCCCCCCTTTTTTTTGGCCCAGCAAAAAAAGCTGGTACACCCCTGGAATTCACATGTTTCCTGAACTGACTCCCTCAGACACCAAAGAGAGGGAGAGATTACTCAGAGACAGGCAGAACAGAAAGACTGCAATGCCAAATAGGTCATCCAGAACTGTGCAGTACCAACAATAACAACCCAACCCGAAGTTCCACAATTCTGGCAAAGAACACAAGATAAATCTAGCTGCAACTGACTTGGAAATGTTAAGATCAAATGAAATGGGCTCAGCCCATCGTCACCTGTTGAGTTTAAACCCATTTTCTTTTCTCCTTTACGTCCGGGTTTTCCTTATTGCTACGTAGAATAAATAGGCCTTATTCTCTGAGATTTCACATTTTAAGTGGCTATTTAGAAGATGGGAAATTGGGGGGCCTTATGCTGCAATGCTGGGCCTCTCTGCCATTCGAGGGCAGACGTGGCTTTCTAATTCTTGAATTTAAAAGCACCACATTAATCATGCCGACAGTCCCACGCATCCTCATCCCATAGCTGTGACAGTGCAGGAGAAGCACGCGGTCGTGCGGTTACCTGCCAGGTAACGGGATTCGGCAGGGAACTCCTCTGGGACGTGCACTCTAGGGACTGAGGGCAAAACATGGCTTCTGGCTGATCCCGGTGACTCCCTTTCTACAACCTCGAGCAGCGGAAGTGGGACATGCGTAGGGAGGGTGGAAGCAAAAGTGCTGAGAAGCGGGATTAGAAGACCCCAGAGGTGCAACACTAGCAGAAGGGTGATATGGAAGTCTTGACCATTTCCTCGCCTTTCTGCATGATCTTGCGGCGGCCGGGGCTTCTGGAAGCAAGCCAGGGAGGCCCTGGATGCGGGGACCTCAATGCAGCAAATTACGGACCTAGTTCTGTGCCCCTGTAAGAACTCGCATCTGTAGTAGGTCCCACCACTATCCAAGAGGGGGCGGGGACTAGCAAGGGATCCAGATCATTAGGCCTCCGGAAGTCGAAAGGGCCCTTTAGACGCCCGCCTAAGAACCTGAAACTACCAGGCCACTGTGGACAAGACGAACTGTGGTTAAAATCACCGGAGGAATTTTGAAGAACATGCACGCTGGGGCCCTCGCCCCGGAGAGGCTTCATTATGGTCTGAGGTGGGCAGTGGCAATCTGTACGTTCCCAAAAGCTGATTTAGAGGACGCTCTTCTGCAAACCTCCTTTCCTGTACCAGCAGTGCTTCTGCTTCCCTTACCTTCGACCCCGCAACGCTTTTCCTCCGGCCCCAGGCTGCCAATTTCACAGAATCGCAGAAAAGGGTCACCCGGACCAGGGACGCCCCCAGGGTCCAGCCACTTCCCGCGGCCAGGTTTGCAGCTCCCAGATCAAAGCCCGACACCCATACCTTTCCCGATAACTTCCAGCAGCTCCTTTTCCTCCTGAGTCAGTTCGCCTTTCTTTATGTGAACCATTGCTCCCGCCAGCTTGAAGATTGGTTTCTTTGGAAGTGTTAAAAAAGAAATGATGTCCCTGTGTTTCAAACGTGAACCGCAAAGACGCAACTTGAGACCTGGACACAGTAGCCAACCGCGGAAGCGCTAGACTTCTCTGGCTCCCACAGGCTGGCGGGCTAGGGGCGAGCTCGGGCGAGCCGGGAGGGCGGTCTCCGCAGATCCAGCTGCAGTCACCGCCCCCCGCGCGTCATTGGCCCGGCCAGAAGGAGGAGCAGCAATAGGCAGCATTAAGAGATCTCAATTGGAGCAGTCTAGGAGGGAAAATCCAAGTGAAAAAAACTAGAGGGGGATATTAAATTCGCCTTACACATTCCACACCTGCATCAGGTCTGGTTCACTTATTTGGGGATAAGTATATTTAACATTTTGTACTTGTCATTCTCTGTCCGACATTGGCTTCCTAGGGTGCGCAAAGGTCTCGCTTCAATCGCAAGAAAACCCCGGGAGTGGCGCTATCCCGGCGCGGGGCGGGCTCGGAGGCGGGGGCGGTGCGGGAGGCGGAGCTTCACCGGGTTCCGTGTGTCTATGTCAATGTGTCTGTCCTTCACTCCTCCATTGTCTGCCGCCGCCACTGCAGCTGCAGGGATCGCCGCAGCCCCCAGCCTCGCGCGTCGTCGCTACCTCCTCGGACAGGTAAGAGGAAACGCAGATGGGACCGGGAGACCCAGCAGGATTGTGGGAGCCGTGGCTGCCACCGCGTCGGGGGCTTCCACCCAGCCAGACCAGGCGGGGAAGAAGCATGTGCCTCCTGGGGTGGCTTCCTGCCTTTAGGTGAAGAAGCCCCGATTCCACCCCAACATCGCCACGTATATCATGTATCAGTGCCCGGGAATGGAGACCCCCCCGACTCGCCACGTTTGGCAGCCCCGGGAGACCCTATGAGCACGAGCGGGCGGGGGCCGACCACGCGGTGAGAAGTGGCGGGTGCACATGGTCTCGTGCGTGGCACCGCCAGATGCGACCCCGGGGGAGGCGGGGACTGTGGCTCTGGGCTAGAGATGAGGAGTGGAGCTCCTTTTTGCGAGCGAGATGAGCTCATGGTGAACGACTCGGAGAAGGTAGTTTTCTTTTGGCAAACCTCGCCCTCCTACTACTTGTCATCTCCTTTTGGCCTCTGTGGAAGCTGTAGGAGACAACCGGACTTGATCACCCTGTGGTGCCTATTAAGGATGTTTGGAAGCAATTTACACTTCCACTAATACTAGGTTTATGAGAGACAACCTGGAGGAGGGGGAAGGAAGGGCCTCTTCACTCTTCTAGAGTTCCCAGTCTCTTTGTAACTCAGATTTTGAGATTTATGGAACTAGGGAGGGGAGGGTGGAGAGGGTGGAGAGGGCGGAGATTATATTGGTGTTGCTGTCTATATATAGCCTTAGATTAGCCTCTTAATCCAAACTTCATTCAACTGTAATAATGTAGCCCGAGTTTCCCCATAGGTAAATAGTGGGTATATAAAAGTGTGTACTCTCCTGTGGCTTAGAAGAAACAAGACTTGCTTTCTAAAATATGTAGTCAGTCATTCCTCCAAGGTGCATATCCATAATGTATTTACAGCATCAACGAAAGCTTCTTTAAAAATTACTGTTTGCAGTTTTACTGTTGTTTCTCTACAGGCTAGTATTGATGTTTCTCTCAAGACCCATCTGTGTCAGAGAGAAATATTTGAATAATTATGTAGATGGTTTTTGCTAAGCATCCCCAGGACCACTCTTTCTTCCCACAGTGCTATATATAAAGTGAAATGCATTTTCCTCTAGCCTTATGTCTTCATTGTGCTTAAAGCATTTACTAACTCTTTTGAAATCCAGGGAAGATGTTCATCATTATTTCTTACCTTTAACAAAAATTTTTCTCAACTCCTGCTACACCCCTCCACCAAGGCTTCAACTTTCGGGGGAGGAGGGTAGATGTGGGCCAGAATATCTCACATAAAAATGGTTTGAAATTATTCATCTCCATGTACAACAAAGAAACTTTTGTTTGATGATGCTTTAATAATGATGTGGCTGTTCAAACAAGTAGCATAGCTTTTGAGAGAGACCAGTCTTTTGTAACACTCAGAATGCTTTACTGCCACAGTTACAATCAATTTATAATGTATCCTGCCAAAGGAACCCAGGAACCTAAGAAAATGCTTGAGGGGTAACCTCAACATGTGACATAATATCTTACCAGCAGATGCATAGGCAGAATTGGGTGCTTCCCTGCCAGTATTTCCATCTCTTGTGCCAAATCTGGGCCATGGTTACTTGAAGGTCACACCTGTTTGTCTTGCTGGGGTTGTCAGTTCCTCGAGGATACCAATTTATTATCTATTTTCTTGGTGTTTTATGATACCTGGTTAATCTGTGAATAATGACTTCTGTCAGTTTAGTCAATAAAATTTAAAGACAAAGAAAAACTAACATCCACCTAGAATGCAGATAAATCGCATATGCAGTTTAAATTTCTAGAAACTGATACCTAATGGAGCATCTTCATCAGATAGATCAAGTTAATTAACTTTATGTAATATGAATAATTAGTGCAGGGATAGGATTAAATAATGAGCATATTATTAAAATGTTTTCATATCAAAGAAGTATTTTGATAATAAAATTGCTATTCAATATTGAGTATTTCGTCTATCCTAGTTATTCTACCAGATCTTTGCATAGAATTATTTTTTCATTGTTGTAACAACCAAGGAATCAGCCAGTATTATCCCTTTATGCAAATAAGAAAACAAATTAAGGTAAGTTATTTTGCTCGTAACCCCATAGTTAAAAAGTGTCAAAGCCAGAATTGGAACCCAGTTGGTTGGTCTATCTCTAAAACTTTTTTCTTTTCATTATTCTTTATGTGCCTGCAAGAAGAGGGACATTATATATTTTTCGACTAGATAATAGTTAGTAAATCCATGTAGTTCAACATGCAAAGGTACAGAAGTCTTCCTCCAACCTCTTCCCCCAGTTTCTTTTCCATTATGTACAACTAATGGGAATGAGTATGTGTGTGTGTGTCTTCTTTCTGAAATATAGCATGTATCTGTATTTCTACTACTCTTTTTCTTCTTCTTTTTTTCGCCCAGAATTGGGAATATATTAATAGACCATTGTTTAATGAAATTTTTATGGTGCTCTCTTCCATATCTGTCTCTACCTTTTTAAAAATAATCATTTCTGAGATATTCTTCTGTATCCTCTCATCTCCTTTTCTACTACTACTACTGCCCTAGACTTCTCTTGGCCTATTCTAGTGAGTTCTGAAATAACCTGCATTTTCCTCACTTCTACCCATCCACCTAATTCAAGGAACTCTCAGTTCAACAAATATTGAATACCTACCATGCTGTTATTGTCTCTCCACCAACCACAAAACAGGACTCCATCTTGTGGTCCCAACAAGCATTTCCAGTCAACCAGACCCTCCCATATTGCCCTGAGGTCACCACACTGCTGGTTCCCTAATTTCCACCCTTTTGTTCCTGCTTTTCTCTTCTGGGAATCACCTCCCTTCTTTTTTCACCCAGTCTCTTCTCCCCAGATCTGATGAACTCTTCAACTCTCAAGACATGACTTAAAATATGTTGTTTCCTCCAACTTTCATATTCACTTCTCCCACCCTGTCCAGTGAGGGGAGTACAGAGCCTGTTAAACACATTATTCACGTCTCTGAGCAAGTAGGCAAGGAAAATCTTTGTACAAAGATGGCATTGACAAGCATCATAGTAGCTGGTACTATTATTGTTGTTCTCTAATTCTCTCCCATCTTCTTAAGGACCCCAGGAAGCTCCGCCCCTTACCCTCCTCTGAATTAACGTCATTACTTCTGGATATGGATCCACATAAAAATTTGTAAAGCTAGCACCACTCTTATCACATTCTGTTATAGCTTATATTAATTTGTTTGGCCCCTTCCTGTTCTATGCTATAAATTAACTAGGTCAAATTCATCTTTGTTTCTCAAGATATAACCCAGTAACTTGCTCAGTAAATGCTGAGTTGAATTCATTTGATCTCTAAGTTATTTTAGGTGGATTTGTTTCCCTACTTGACTAATCCTTCCTGGCAATGTGAGATGATGTGGCACTGAGCACATATAACCATAACCAGGGGCAGAAAGTTTTTAAATGCTTTGAGTCTCAAGCTTCTTGACATTCGAGTGAATGCTGTCAACCAAGAAAAGAAAAATTGTTCATAAGCACATATTAGAAATTTGTCATTCCATTCCTAGATTCCGCCATTCAAGAGTCTGATCTCCAGCTCCACTTTAAGAGGACCCTATGTCCTTTATATTGCAGTACACAGCTCATTTTTTGAGTTTTGATTGTCTTTCAGATACTGTTTGCCTTGACATTGTCTTAGACTTATACTGAGTGTATATCTTAATTGTTACTTGATATTAAGGAATTTTAATTGTTTTTACATTTGAAATAATGTTGTGGTTGTTTTCAAAACATTCCTATCTTTCAGAGAAATGTTTTGAATTATTTAAGGGGGGGATGGTATGACATCTGGGATTTGCTTTAATGTAATTCTGTGACGGGGGAAAGGGACTGAGTGAGGTTATAAATGAGACAAAATTAACTATGCTGTTAGTGGTTGAAGCTGGACGATGACTACATTATACTGTTTCCTCTTCTGTGGATATGTTTGTAATTTTCCATATCAAGAGTTTTAAAGGGAAAATTTGGAAGTAAAACAGCCCCTAAGAAATTGTTTTTGTTTTTGTTTTTTTTTTTCACACAACATGAACTACTATGAATGCAAATGTCATTTCTGTATGATTGGAGTTTGACTTATGCAATTATTCATTTAAGTACTAAAACAATTACACTTAAATCTGCAAAGGACTGTTTTGTGAACATTTCCATAAGCAAATCACATCACATTTTAAACTTCTCAACAGAACTAGAAGGTAGGTGGCATCACTCAGTGCTTGTTTCACAGTTTTATGAGTATCTTGCTGGCAGTTCATCTCCATCTTTTTTGGAAACCAATGAAGTAATTTTGCAGGCAAGTCAGAAGGGGTGCAAATATATTTAGCTTAACGAAGAATTGAAATGTGAATGAAGTGGAGATAACTGATTCTCTTCTGTGTCTTCTAAGCCAACTTCAGAAAGTATTCTCAAAAAAGAAATATGAAAACTGTTGTGAGCAGTATCAGCATTGTTAGGATAAGTATGTTAATATTGAAAAATCAGGGCCAGAGGACAGGGTGTGCCTGCTAGTTTCTTACTCAGGGTTTGCGTAACTGAACACTAGCTTAGACATCTTCTTTCTGCTTCTTTTAACTTTGTAGTTTGTTTCCTGGTGTTCAAATATCTTTGTGGGCCTGGTTTGTGGCTCAGTGGTAGAGTACTTCCCTATCATGTGTGAGGCCCTGGGTTCAATCCCCAGTACCAGGAGGGGAAAATTTTGCTTTATATTTTAGATATGTTTATTATTATTATTATTATTACTTTATGGTGCTGGGGATTGAACCCAGGACTTCGTGCCTGTGAGGTAAGCACTGTACAAACTGAGCTATATCCCTACCCCAGTATTATTTTTTATCATGTCTTCACACACATTGTTTGAAGGGTTTTTAGAGATCACTTAATTACTATAAAATCTACCAATATTAATAGTTCATACACAAGAATGCTTTCCAATCTTTGCTCACTCTGGTGTTTGTGTATTGAGGCCACAGATCTCTTCAGCAAGTATCCTTTGGGCAGTTAGGTTCCAAGTGGAATGATTTGGCCTGTTCCATATTTGGCATGTGTTGAGTAAAGAGTGCCAAAAATGCTCAGATAGTCATATTTGTAAACTATCTGCATTGAAAATAAGGTTTAGGTAACTCACTGAATGAACCATTCTTTGTTAAATACCAAAGAGACAATATTCTCTTTATTCTTTCTTGGATTTTAGCATTGGGTACTTCCTTTGATTTTGTTGTATGTATGTCAAAAACAAAGGAAATATGATGATGTAGATAAGAAAGATTAATGTCCCATATTAATATTAAGGGTTTTGTAGTCCTTTGGCTATCTTTAATTCTCTTAATTCTAGAAATATTATTATTTTAATAGGAAAACAATTTGTGTAAGATGGAAAATTAGAGTTTCTCTTCATATGTCAACTTATTTTTATACTAGATGAAGACTTTTAAAAAATAATTATTAGATGTACCTGTTATTTTTGAGAACTTCAAATATATCTCAAGAAAAGCCCCAGGGCAGAGGAAATAAGGGTACTAGGACTTAGCCACTGTAGAGAGCATATCATAAGATCCTATGGGGTATGTAGTGTTGCAATTCTCCTGTCATCCTTCTTCTGTAATCACAAAAGGACTTTAATGCTTTTCACGCTCATCTGGATAGCTTTCTAGATTTATGGTCATTTCTAATGAAAAAAAGAGCATGACATATGTTTTTCTCAGTGTACAGAGTAATAGAATGGGGCCATTATAAACAGGAAAGGGAACCCCAAGTTGATGGTGCAGAGGAAACTGCTGACTGAAGGAAGAGGATGTAGGGTTGGTGTTTGGAAGGCTAAAGATTGTTTTTGCTAGAGTTGATTTCTACAGGAAACAATTTAGAAACTAGATTCTATAGTGTTACAAAAATCATGGTGCCATAAATTTCCTAATATTAGTATGTTCCTAAGAGGCAGTATTTTTGTTAAATCCTCTCTAAAGATAAGTGGTTGTTTTCCTTAATAGATCTCTGTGGAACCGGATGTGGCAGCACACACATATAATCTCAGCCACTCAGGAGGCCGAGGCAGGAGGATCACAAGTTCAAAGCCAGCCTCAGCAACCTAGTGAGGCCCTAAGCAACTTAGTAAGACCCTGTCCCAAAATAAAAAAATGAAAAGGACTGGAGATGTGACTCAGTGGTTAAGTGCCCCTGGGTTCAATCTCTGGTACCCAAATAAAAATGATGAACTCTATGGAGAGCTGTTTGGCATTTTGGAGGTAACACATGCTAATTCAATTTATCTAAGTGCTGAACTAGGCTTTAAATTAATATTTATGTTCTACTCTATCTAATTCTAGACTATAAAAATCTCTGAGGCAAATAATGAAAAAACTGCCTTCAGGAATCATATAAATAACTTGCCAAGACATTGCAACAACTTTGGTTCTTTGGAAGGTGCATTGAGTAGAAACAGTTGATCGACTCTGGCCCCTACTCTTCTATCCGTTTAAGGTCCAGATGAGCAAGGATCTTTGTGCTTTGATCTCCACTGTATCACCACTTCTAAAGTGAAATGTATGCCCTCAGCCAAGTGATTTGTCCTCTCCGTACCTTATCTTGGAGTTAGCTGAGACCTGTGTTTAGAGCCATGGTTTTCAGAGTGTTCCATTCCTCATAGATGTCAATTATAATTTAAAAAGGAAAAAAAAAAAAACAGTATTATTAAAACATTAATAAACACAACTGAACTACAACTCAAATTCACGACGACATAATGTATGATCATTAGTGCTTGCTTGTACCTTCTGACTGCCAGATTTTTTTTTTTTTTTTTTTTTTTTTTGGTCAGTGCTTGGAACTAAAGCTCCACCTGCTAGAAAGCAAGCATCATGAAACCTATCTGATCTGCTGATCTGGTCCCTATTGTCTCCCTATCAACTAAGCACCAGACCTGGTTGTGTATTTGGCAAACAAGTCAATGAATGATTCTCTATGTGTTTGAACCTTGTCAAAAAGTGCAGTTGAGAGAGTTTCTGTTGCAGTGGTCTCCCCACCTCCTTTTTAATTAGAATTTGTGTGGTCTACTTCTATACAATCCTATCAGGGAATGTTGTCCAATATCATAGGTATGCTGTGTCTTATCTGGTTTGTGTTCTCACTCTGTAATAGGCTTGTGTGTAGTTTGTGTGTGTGTGTGTGTGTGTGTGTGAGAGAGAGAGAGAGAGAGAGAGGGGGGAGAAAAGACAAACCCTTCAAATAAAGCTTCACTTGGTAGACAGGCTTGGATAAGTTCCCTACCAAGAGGAAGGGACAGGAGGTTCTTAGTTGAGAGAACTAATAAGTGAGCAAATGTTTGAACACATGCTCACTACCACCACCTATAAGCTTCTAGAAAATCTATTACCATGTATTTTAAACAGTTGCTACAATGCAAAATTCTTCCACTATTACCAATCTAGGACTTTATTTTTCCCCCAAAAGATTGTTTTTCTTAGGAATTAAAACCCTGTGAAGAGAGAGATACATTTCAGTACACATGATAGAAACTTCAATTTTGGCTTCCATTTTGACCCACTAGCCACAAACACTCCCATCTGTTTTGTGTTCATCCGGCCCTCAAAAACTGACTACTCTCTGACATTTGACATCCATTCCTTGTATCTCCTGGATTTACTTACCTAAGTTAGGAAGGCCTTGGTTGTATGTGCATCTTGGATGTACGTACATCTAGGTGAAAGGCAAGTCTCATGTAAAAATCATCTTTTTCCTGTACTAAGTAAGGCAATCTTCTCAAGAGGTAGACCTTTCCTGGAGGAATAAACATTGGAGATGAGGAGACTTTTACCTTTGTGTTTTATTCAATATAGGTGGAAATCTCATACATACACTTTTTCTGAAGGTCATACAAGACAATGTTAAAGAGTTAAAATTACTGTCCTTCCCATAGAGTGCAGCTAGCACATGAGAACAGTGAAAAATTGAGAAATGGACTTCACTTTTTACTTTATGCCCTCTGTATGTTATTAGTATTTGTTGTTGTTTTGTCATAGGTACATTATCAATATAGAAACCATCTTGTTATTTCCTGAGCTTAAAACTATAATGATGATTAACAAATTTCATGTATATTTCCCTTTCCAAGAAAGATTTCTACTTTTCCTAAAGTGAAGCATTGAAACATAACTCCCATTGCTGGAGATCAAACCCAGAGCCTTGTGCATGCTAGGCTCTGAGCCATACCCGCAGCCCAAAATAATGCTTTTAAAAGAAAGATGCTAGAGACTTTCGTTGAATTAAGTCATATAACTCCAAGTCCTAATGCAACATTTTTTAAAGTTATACTTTAAGATTAGAAAAGATGATAGAATTGGATTTTAATTTTTTTCTGCGTATATGCTGTCTATGAAAAGAAGGAATTTACATTTCAAGTACATAAAAAGAGTATGTATATCAGGAAATATGACTTGATTGAATATAGAAATACATACACCAGGTAGCTTCAAAATGGCCACATGCTTTTTTCAACTGATTAGATTCTAAATTATCTCTGATTTCCTAAAATTAAACCCTCCATCAAACAGTGAAATTTTTCATCATTGAAGATAATGAAGAGAATGTTTTCCAGACTCTGGGGGAAATTCTTTATAACTCCCTTTAACTCCAGGGATTGGAGTTGAGAAATATATTAATTAAAAGGAGTTTTGATCAGTAGTAGCATTATTAGTTTAATTTATAATCTTCGTGGGGGGTTTTGTTGTTAGTTTTTGTGTAAATTCTGAAATATATGCTTTTTAATGAGTTTAATTACTATGTACCATTGTGTACTTACATGTGTATTGCTTTAATAAGTTTTTTTAATGTAGAAAATGGATTTTAATAAATGTTTAAAAATTTTTGTTCAGCAATCATTTTTTTAGGTATTTGTTTTGAATTTGCATTTTCTTTAAACACCTCGTTTTATTTTACACACACACACTTTTTTAGTGTTGAGTTTATTCTTTTCAGGATGACAGTCTTTAATAATCACTTTCATTTTATATATTTCTGAATTTTTCCTCCATTGACAGTGTAATGTGGAAAAATATTTCCACAGCAGGAGTTGCAGAGGTAGTACAAGGCGTGGCTAAGCACTTCATGGCTCACTTAAGCCAAGGATTTTATATAAAGTTGGTGTGCAGCAAGGTGAAGAACCCCCTACTGTGCTATAGCAATAAAAACTTTAAAAAAAAAATTCATCATTGTGCACAGAACAATGAAACACAAGCTAATATACTAGCCAGAATAATCTATTTATTATTAACAGGTTCATAGCAGGAGTTAATTTGTTTTTTCCTCAGTGTGCTGAGTTGTTTCCTACTTTACAGCTGAGCAAATTCTGAGGGATGTGGAAAGTGATGCTACCTCCCTCTGTGGCAAGCTGTATTTCTTAGCAGTCCCAGAAAATACAAAATCCCTGTGAAACTGAGCTTCCTGGGCTTGTTCAGCTCCTTGAATCATCCCCCATGCCAAAATCCATTCTCTAAGATATAAATGGCTTCCTGTGTTTGCCTTTGCTCTGTGTGTATATAATCATTTATGTTTCTGAAGGATTTGAAAGTAAGTTGTGTACACTATAACCTTTTTCTCTTGAGTATTTCTGAAGAATAAGATACTTTTCTTACAGAACCACGGTGCAATAATATTCAGTTAATATAACATAGATACTAGTATTAGTTATAACTTTTTGGTTCTCTTTTAATCTAAAACAGTTCTTTGGTCTTTGGTTGTAGAGACATTTACATTTTCTAAGAGTACAGGCCAGTTGTTTTTGGAGAGTATTCCTAGGTATACTGTTGTTTCTTGATGATTAGATTCAGATTATCCATTTTTGTGTGGAATACCACATGAGCAATTGCCCATGTTTCTCCAATGTGTACTCACTGTGTTTCCTTTTGTGATTTGTGTGAAGATGCTTTAAGGCTTTGCAGTTGTCCTGTTGATTATCACGGGCTTCCCAACACACACACACACATACACATGCATATTCATCTTGATTTAGCATATAGTGATGAATCTTCCATATATTGATGCATGAGTCAGTTTTTAGTGTGATGATTGCAGAATGGTGAATTTTCTAATTCCATGTTTTCTTTTCTTGTTTTTATTTATTTATTTTGTTTATCTGTTGGTTTTATGGTGCTGGGGAACAAAACCAGAACCTGGCATGTGTTAGGCAAGCACTCTGCCACTGAGCTACTATATCCCCAGTTCCCATGTTTCCTTTTCTATTTACTTGTTGATATTCTATTTAAAGAAAAATTTTACCTTCTCCCCAATTACTTCCCTTTCTGTTATATATGAAGTTGTTTACTTTAAAAGGAATATGAGCCAGGGGCAGCGACACATACCTGTAACTGTAGGGACTCAGGAGACTGAGGCAGAAGGATCTCGAGTTCAAAGCTGGTCTCAGCAACTTAGTGAGGCCGTAAACAATGTATGGAGATCCTGTCTCAAAATAATAAAATGAAATAGGGCTAGGGATGTGACTCAGTAGTTAAGCGCCCCTTGGGTTCGATCCTTGACATAAATAAATAAATAAATAAATAGAATATGAAGGTATAAGTATAAAATTATGGGTTCTTTTATTCAATAGCTTATTCATTATTGCTATTCTTTAATTATTTTGTTAATCAAGTTGTCCCCAAGCTAAGCTAGAGGAATTGTGTTCTATCTCAGTATCTACTCCACCCCCACCTCCCAAAAAAAAGATCCTGTGTTGTGTTTAATTCTGAGTTTTTTTAAACAGTTTATATTTTCTGGCATAAGACATTCCAGGATTACAGTGAATCTAACCACCTGTAGTCTTGGAATCAGCCATTTATCCAAGGAATCTTGATTTCTTTTAGCAGGGAATGCTAGTATTATAGAAAGTTGTTTAAATCCTGTCTAATATAATTTCTCTTCATGCACAAATAATATTGTTGCTTGTGACTCTGAATTTGATAGGAATTTCAGAGGAAGTTAAAGTTTTTCACTTAAATATATACAATTTTTTTTATCTATGCCTGTACTTATATTACAAATAATCTAGAGAAGTATAGATAAGAGGAATTAAGTGTCCCCTTGAACCCACTACTCATTGAGTGCTGATGTATTTTACATAGCCAGAGTCATATCATGCATACAAAATTTTGCATTTTACTGTATCCACTCAGCATATCTTTCTTTTCTCCAAGTCATAAAAATTAGACAATTTCATTTTTAGTAATGTTTATCATTTTAAAATTTGTCTTGGTTGTTTTTTTGCTCCTATTCATTGTTGCACCATCCTAAAATAGGAAAAATACATCTGCTAGTGCTCAACCTTCTCTTTTCTAATTCTTTTTTAAAATTATATTCTATCTGTCCTCTACCCTCCCCATGAATATCATAGAATATAAAACTATCGGTGCAGAAATAAAAAACTGGAAAACATTTATTTCATACATTATGGTACTTTGCTTTCATGTAAAACAGTCTACTCAGTGACAATTTTTTTTTCCCAATATTTGACATCAGTGTTTGACAAATGTAAACAAGTCATTCAATTAAATATCTACCAAGTTGCTGCTGTGGTATGGTTAGTCCTGTGTGCAGAATTTTTAGCTCTTAAATACACCACTATTTCTTTTCTAGTGTAATGTCTTTTAACCAGAGCACTGTTGAAATTTTGGACCACATACTCCTTTGTTGTGGAGGGCTTTTTTGTGCTTGCAGGTTGTAGGATGTTTAGCACCATTGCTACTCGATGCCAGTAGCATCCATCCCCATCCTCTGACTGTGACAATCAGAAGAATCTCTCTAGAAGCCAGGCACAGTGGCACGTGACTATAATCCCAGTAATTTGGGAGGTTGAGGCAGGAGGCTCACAAGTTCAAGGCCAGCCTCAGCAACTTAGTGAGACCTTAAGCAATTTAGCAAAAACCTGTCTCAGAATAAAAAATGTCTAGACAGGCTCAGTGGTTAAGTGCCCTTGGGTTCAATTCTCAGTAACTGCACCCCTCCCCCAAAATAAAAAATAAAAAATGTCTCCAGACATTGCCAAGTGCTCCTGGGGGACAAAATTATCAACTATCCCTAAGTGAAAACACTGTTCCAGTACAATCAATGCCTTACCTATAATAGGCACCCCCAAATACTTGATGCATTAATATATACATTTTAGAAATTGGATAGATCCTTGTTTTATACCACTATTTCCTCAAAATTTTCAGGATTTACGATTTTCAATATTAGAGGTATTCAATTGTTATTACAATTATGTTATCTTGTAGACAGAGGTTCTTAGGGTCTTATTTAGAATAGAGGTTTTAGGCCATCAAGCGATAGGTTTTCTGTTCTTTAATGTGGGTAGGGTGCTTGTGTCCATGTCTTTGCAAGTACTGAAAGACATAAGAATGGGCTCAGAAGATCAGAGCTTCTGGAAGATTGAATAAGCCTGGTCAGTTGAAGAGAGGTGGTTGAGAATCAGGGAGAAATGTCCATCTGGGGACAGCTTAAGGGTTCAAAGAAGGAAACATGGATGCCCTAAAGGACTTGGAGGTTAGATGAAGTGGAGAGCAGGAGTTGACTGGTAAGACTTAAGTATTTTAGGAATAAAGTATGTTTCTTAAAAGTTTTTGAAAATAACTTCATTAAGATAAATTATATGTAATTGCCTTAATTTGGTTCTATATAAAGGTTGTACATGGATACTTAGCATGTAATTTTTGGAACATTTCTATTTTTATTCCAAAGGAAATATCAGCATTCAGAACTTAGGTAGTTCTAATTACACTTGATAGGAACTAGTCCTGGAAATATGAAAATGCCAACTTTGTCATGGTGCCTTTATGTTTTCTTTCTCTTATTTTCACAAGCCAATTCCCTTGGGCTTAGATAATTCCTTCCTTATAAGGTAGTTGCTTAGCACGACTTGATTCCACCATTAATGTTCCCCGCTGAAAAATATGCTTGTAAATTTTTGAGAAGAAACTAATATTGTTTTATGCTATTTAACAAGGTTATTCATGCTCTTTTATATTTATAAGAAGAGGACCTGAACATAACAATATTTTTGTCTTTTAAGAATATTGGATTTATTTAGAAACATTTTATAGCTATACTATCTTGTTTTTAATTTTAATAGTATAACTTAGAATTCGTTAGGGCATTTCATTAAGTTTTTTGCAGTGACTGGATGATTTTGAGTATGAAGAGGCTTATTTACAAAGTCATAATAAGCAAACTAATGCTATTCTGGGCAACAAATTGCATGGTATTATTATAGACATTTAGTTGATTGCTTTAGTGGTAATATTTTAAACTTGTAAAACCAGTTTAATTATTTTTGGGGTTTTTTTAGAGACCTTTGCTACAATATTATTGACCCAAAAGTTTCCTGGATTGGACATGTTTTATAAAGGATTTTATGATGCTTGTTCTTGAACTTTAATGAAAAGAAAAATGGTTTATAATTTCAGGTAATTTTTAGTTCCTTCTTTTTTGGTGAGGTATCTTACTCATTAGGATGTGGTATAAAAGATAATTCTTGAATCTTGGTCCTAAACACAAAATACCTCAGAAGAATGGCTTAGTTTTATTGAGTTTTATGGGGTGGTTGTGTTCCATCTTTATAAAACTCTTTCTACTTTGGAGGTGATATTCTTGTCTTATACCCATTAGACTCTAAAGTTTTCTTCCCCAAAGTCTTAAGCAATATTGTTGGTACACAGGGCTCTTTGAAGCGTGATGCCATATGACTTTGATATTTGGATAAAATGCTCCACAGAGCTACTTTATTTGAAAAATATTCATTAAAAGTTTCTGTCTTTTGGATGTATTTTACTTTTTTATCATTAAGTATTAGGCAAGAGAAGGATAACTTCATAAGTGCAGTCCCCAACATGGGCCATCAGCCACATTGACTATTTAAATTTAAATTTTAACTAATAATATGAAATAGAATTAAACATTCAGCTCCTCATTCATACTAGCCACAGTTCAAGGGCTCAATGCCCAAATGTGACTATGGTTACCATATTAGACTATGAAATGTAGAACAATTCCCTCATCAAATATGGTTCTATTAGATACAGTGCTATAGAATAGAGGCCTATAAACCGACTTGGGAGGCCAATGTGGACTACTATCCATTTTGTTAATAAAGTTTTATTGGAATACAGCCATTATTGTCTGTTTGCATATTGTCCATAACTGTTTTCAGACCAGGGAATCAAGTAGTTGGAACAGAAACTATGTCACCCGCAGAGCCTAAAATATTTTTTTTTTGTCCTTTCACAGGAAAAAAAAAAAAATTGTGACCTCTGCTTTTGACTATATATATTCATAAGGCTGAGGTTAAATAATGTGATTATTATGTGCATAGCACATATTGAATACATTTGCAGTATAGCATGTCATGTAAGGCAGTTTATCATAGTTTAAAGATGAGCTAAGCCAGAAAAAGAGTTAAAAATAAAGCATGAGACCACACCTTTCGATTACTGGGTAAGAACACTCACTCTCATGTAGGAACAACTGAAAGATTAAGTCCTTCTCTGGTAAATCAGCTCTTTTAAAAAATGTAGAGAATTAAACAAGAATACTGGGCAAGACTCAACAGCCAACATCCAAGTTGTCGGTCCACCTAAAGTGGACTGGGAAAACTAGCAGGATTGGTGCTATGAGGCCCATCCAGGCTGCAGGCCCAGTTTTCACCTGTGGGCCCAGAACTTGGTTCTAAGTTAAGGATTGACTCTATGGTGGACACTAGACAGTTTGAGGATTAGTGTAGTTGGGTGTGGTGAGAAGCATCTAATGTGTCAGACCTTAAAACCTTCCCGTTAAACCCTTCAACATACTTTAAAAGAATGCCCCCCCCAAAAAAAGGTTTTTAATTCATTAAAAACTAGTTCCCAAATTTTGACTGAATCAGTTAAATGTTTTTATGACTCTTATTTTGTGTGATATCCAAGAAATGCAGTCTTTAGGTGACCCGTAAAATACTTAAATCCATTTTGTTAACCATTCTGCATACAAATCTTAATACTATTAAACCATAGAGCTGTTCCACTTTGTTATTTGATTTCAAATTATAATGAAAATTAATACATGTAAGTTTTTGACATGTAAGCCCGTAGAATTGCCTGTTACTGTTTCTTTGTTACTTTCCCAGGTTTAAGCTAACACTGTTTTCTGCTCAAAGTGCCCTGGCTTCTCTTAGGCCAGGGCTCTCTCTGATAAGGGCTCAGCAAGGACCTTATAAAGGCTGACCCTCACTGAGCAGATTATAGTGTAGCATGGAGCTAAATTTAGAGGAAAGCTGTGTCTCTGCTCCAAATAGTAACAGCTAAACCATAGATACTCTTGGTGAAGAGAATACCTTCATTTAGTCTTTCACTACGTGGGTGAGTTTTTGAGTTTTGTTAGTTTTATATGGTAGTTTTTATGTCAAATCTTTGCATATATAACTGTTTACATTTTATTATGTTATTGTCTACATAAACCATATTGATGGTGTGGAAAATAAGCCCCCATAACTGGGCTCTGAAGAGGACCTTTTTCATTTAGAACTGAAGTAGGTATAAAAGCTAGGAATTTTTAAAATAGAGTAATTCTCTCATACTATGTTGATAATTCTCCATTAACAGAAAAAAATAGAAACAAGGTGCAAAGGTAGAGTTACTTAGAGAGAATTCCATGAGTTTGTAATCTAGACTAAAAATAAAAAATTTAGGTATGGTTCATGTTTAAATTGTTTTAAAATTAATTATGAAACAAAAACATCTTTGGTAGAGTTACCAAATGTTGAATGTTTGAATGTTTGCCTACTGAAGACCTTTCAGTCTATTTAGGCTCTGTTTTGTTTTCGAATGAGACCCAAACTCTTGACAGATTTACATTGTTGCTTTTTTTTTTTTTTAATAATAAAACAAGAATACATTCTGAATATTTGTTATGTTTGGAAGGTACAGAGACAAGGAGAAACTACTTACACAGTGACATCAATTTTGCACCATTAAATGTTTGTTGATCCACAATGAATCTGAAAATGCCAACAGGGAACTTTCTGAATGAGTTTTACAGTGAATATAAATAATGGATTAGAAACGATTTCCAACATCCATCAAATGAAATGGGATTTTATCAATTACGTTGATAGTACTTGAAACTGTTGGTATGCAGCTATTGCCCCATATTTGAGCTGCAGTTTGTCACTGTCTCTAACCTGATTCTGGTCTGTACTTCTGTTTCAAGGGTTGCATTGTTTTGTGAAGTTTTGGATTTTATCTCTCCTGCTAGGTTCCTCAAGTGTGGATTTTTGGCTTAGTCACCTTTTGTATCTCCAAGTGCTCTGTTAAGTTCATTTTACTTTATAGAAATGATCAAATTTCTCTCAGGTGGTAAAATAAGTTACTTTTGCATTGTTACAGTTTTTGTAATTAGTTTCACTTTTTAAATAATGATTGATTAGAACTGTTCTATGGCAAATTGTTATTTTGTTTTACTTTGTTCGTGCTGAGGATCTACCTAGGGCCCCCAGCATGGTAAGCAAATGCTCTGCCACTGAACTACAGCCCTGGAATGGAAAGTTTGTTTCATAAATAAAATAATGATTTTTCCATGTTTTTAAAACTCTGGAAGATGAGATAATTTGCCTCAATAGTACATAAATCTTTCATAATTTAAGCAATCCAGATATATTTTAGTTTATGATATCTATACCAGCATACTTATTCTCAATTGTTAAAGAGGTCTTTTGGAGCAAGTTTTACATAATTTTTAATCCTTCTCAAAATTTCCTTTTGTAGAAAAATATATATTCTATTTATTCCCTTTTTAATCAAATAAAATTATACATTCCATTCTTCTTCTTCTTCTTCTTCTTATTATTATTATTTTGATTGTTTTTGTTTTCTGTTTTGTTTTTGTTTATTTCTTTCCCACTAGCATTATGCCTGGAACATTCTTCTCTATCAGTGGAGCAGTGTATTTGATGAGCATTTATTAAATGCTATACTTTGTTAGCTTTTTAGGTATTAAAGATACATTATTGAGTAAAACCTACATGACTCTTACCTCATTAAGGTTAACTTTCATGGGGTAAGCAGACCACAAACAGATAATAATAAAATAGCAGATAATGCTAAAGGTTAGGATGGTAGAAAAAACTAAGTAAAGAGAGAGTGACAAGGGGCCATCCATGTTTGTCAGAACAGTCAGGAAGGCCTCTCTGAAAATGAGGCATTTGAATGAATGCAGTAGGTAAGCCTTGTGGACAACTGGGGAAGAGGCTTCCTGAAAGAGGCAGGTGCAGAGCCTCAGAAACAGGACCCTGTCAACAGCAGGGTAGTGTGGCTGAAACTCACTGAGTGATAGGAAGAGATGTAGATTTAACATGCATATGTAATGAGAGACACAGCTAGGGCCAGAAATCTAATTCATTCTTTTGTAAAGCTGCCTAATGTTTCATGCAGTGACTGACTTAGGTCTTGTCTAATCAGACTCATATTTATGGTCATTTAACTCTCCTTGTTTTTTGTTTTTGTTTTTGTTTTGTTTTTGTTTTTGTTTTTCATGAATCCAGCAATACTGCAACTAAATCCTTTTACTCATACACACACACATGTATGTTGGCATTTTGTGTGGTTATAGCTGTAGGGTAAATTCCTAGGAAAGGAATTGATGTAGTATTTATAGATACTCACCATATGCTCCTCAAAAGTATGCTATTGAGTCTAACCTTTGCCAAAGTTGACATGTGGTTGTTTTCCCCGTGTCGTTTGAAAACATTTGGTATTAGTAAACTTTAAAAATTTTTCTAGTACAATTATTTTAAAATGATGTTCGTTTGTTGGTTGAGAGTGAACATATTTATTAACCATATTTTTTATATGAACTGCTTATTTTAAGTATATAACGTTTATTTTCTTTTTCAGAAATTTTATGAATAAGCATCAGAAGCCAGTGCTAACAGGCCAGCGGTTCAAAACTCGGAAAAGGGGTAGGCTGTATTGTGTTTGTGTGTTTAAAATTCTAATCAAAATATCAGATTGAAGGAGAATTCAATGATTTGTGCTTCCACTTAATCCCACTAATTACATTCATTTTTGCTCTGAATGTAGAATCTAAAGTTTTGCAATCAAGCGAACTACCAGTTTCCTGGATGTTTGTTGGACAAGTAATTTAGCTTGAGAGCAGTTGATATACTTTATTCTTTTTAACATCAGCATTTGTATTTGGATTTTGTTTTGTTTTCTTTTTTTTTTTTGAGAAAATATTGATAGCAAAGGTGGTAATACCGAGAGAAACATGGATTATGAAAAGAGATGTTGAAGATGTTTGCTTTCTCAGAACTTAGGAAGTCAAATTAAATCTATCTTAAATTCATAGTATTTTCAAATCTCTTATTGTGAATAGAAAAGTAATAAGACCCAGTCTGACAATGATTGATAAAATTTCTCTTTTTTGTATTCTGTTCATCTTAACTGTTCTTTCTGTGTAAGAATATTTTAAACATGATTTTACATTTAGTCAGTTTTACACAATTACACAAATTATTTTACAATTATTTTACACAAATATATAGTTTTACTCAATTACACATTATATATTTTGCATTTAGTAAGTTTTGTGCAATTATGTCCTTTCGTATAAAACAGTTGACCTGAAACTCAAAGAGGAAACATGAAATGAATTATTAAGCTAACTAATATTGAGGGGAATGGCTGAAAAGATTTAAGAAAGTATGCTGTAAAGATAAATAACCTTGAAGTATAATCCCACTCAGTGATCTGGAGTACTGAATTGTTTTGTTGGTGACCCATTGTGTGCCCTTGAGTTTCTCAGTGCTAAGCAGTATCTGAAGCATACAGTATTTCCATTTTCCACTTTCCTTATCCTGTTTTTATTTTTAATTCCTGGTTCATCCCATAAGCTGAATAAGTATAGGTATAGCCTGTGCCACCTGCATTTAGTCCTCAACTAATGTCATCCTCACTGCATTTCCCCACTGGAATCTGAATGCAAATACCAAACATGAGGTGCTAACCAGCATGCATTTATTGTCTCCTTGTTTAAAACAGTGTTAAGGAAAAAAAAAAAAAAAAGATGCAGATAATTTTGAAAGGAGTTTAAAGGTCATGAACAATATAGTTCAGAAACCTTATTACAGTGAAGGTTTTGTGGGACCCAGTAATGTGACACCAGTTAATCTATGCCCAACTGCGAGGCACAGAGAGATTTGCTGCTGAAGGGGACGTGCTAATCTCAGACCTGGATCTCCAGCTCAAGCTGCGTGATGAGCATGACGCTGATTCACTGTAACTGAGCTTCCAGAGCCAGGAGAGCCCAAGAACTATTGCACAACTGCAGCCGTGACTCCACCAGTAAGCTGGCCCTTGCCATCAGCCTGCAGTTGGGAGCCACAAAGATGTTCCCTAATTCTGAACAGGTTTGCCTTGATTCATTGGGTGGTCAAGATATGCAGCAAAGGCATTCAGGGAGAGCTACTGAGAGATATATATTATTTGTCAGTTGATCTGGATTTGTATCACTCAGGTCTGTTGGGGATTTAAGCAACGCTTGAGCCATTTTGTGCCAAACTGCTGACTGGGAAAAATGAAATTGTGTCAACCTCATTTTCTGCTCTTCATACTAAATTGCCTCCTGATAATTTATTGTGTATTGACTTTTCCTTGCCTTTATCATGGGACTGATTTCATATAATTGGTTAGCAGTTTGATAGGTGTGAGCAAGGGGAACTATAGGGGCTATCTCAAGGACATTTAATGGGCTATCTTCTAAAGATCTGTCTTTACTTTGAAACTTTTCCTAACAAAGATAATGCTTTTGCATGCCAAGTTAGTTAAAAAAAAAATTGTATTTCTTATTGCCTAACTTAAATATAAACATTATTGTAGGACATATCACATAGGATCCATTTATACCCTTTTTTATGAAATATATGTTCTACAAATTTATGTTTTCTTCTATGACTTGTAGAATTAGAGGATTGGATAAAAACTGAAATCAAAAGAGGGAAAAAAAGAGGAACAAATTGTAGGCATCCAAAGTGACAATGTACTCAAGCTTGTCCCTCAGACTTTAGCTTTGTGCTGTTGGGTTTCAATCACTTTTAGATTTATAGGACTGGAGTTTAGCATAGTAGCAGAGCAGTTGTCTAGCATATGTGGGACCCTGGGTTTGGCTACAAAAAAGGATTTATGATAAGTATATCAGTAGCTAATTGAGTAAACCTATAAATCTTGAAATATTTAATCTATGTATAATTAGAAAATACATGATTTTTTTACTCGTTTACCAAGTCTCTGACTTGGGAAGGGATGTAGGTTATATTATTAATCGTTTCATTAACAGATTAGACAAATGCTTTATTAAACAGTTACTGTAGCTCTTATAGTAAGCAATGCTGTCAGATAACTTACAGGCACATTCGAGCGTCAGGAATAGGCCTGCTTTTCTATGTCAGTGAAAGGGCCATTATGACTAACTCCTCAGCGTCGCATTTGTGAATCACCAACACAGTATAAATTTGAGACCCTAATTATATACTTACCACTTCAGCAGAGTTTTGAACTGCCAAATGGAAACCAAAGGAGGCAATGGTATATTTTTGTTAGGATTTTTAGTATTTCTGCTAGTTTGTCCTCAAATTAAATGTGAACTACACAATATTCTGTTGTTTCAGATGAAAGGGAATCTTTGGGTAAAATGTTGTCTTGTTTCCTCAAACTTCCATTAGTGGTTCTTGACATTTTCTTCTATAGGAGTTTCTATTTCTGTTAATAGAGGCTATCTTAGCAGTTGAGAGATTTTTGAGCATGCAAGAATCATGAGTCCCTACATATCATCCTAAGTTTTTAAGGCTTACAAGCTATAAATGGTCATTTTGACTTAATGCATTAATGTTCACTGTTAGAATGTCCTTGGCCATAATATACTGTCTTCCTTTTATTTTTTTCCTTGGCAATTTGTTTGGAAAATTAGAATGGGACAATGAAGGCCTTTTTCACAAACACAAGTTTTTAAATCATTCCTTAAATTCAAAACAAGGTCTTCCACATGGATTCTTGGCCTACCCTAAGTTTTTCCTTATTTACCAATTATATTACCCCATGTCTCAATTTGTAATTTTCAAACCATCAAAATCTGATCTACCACCTGAGTCAACATCCAAACATGTGTCATTGTGGGGATGGCCTCAATTCATTTTGGAAGCTGACCACAAGAGTTAATAAACAGCCTGTGGTTTTTCACTTCCAGTGTTCTCATATTATAGGAAAGAAAACATTTTTCTCTTAAGAGGAAGGAGAATTACCCTTTGGTTAGATCCTGAATAAGAAGTGAAGTTTTCTTTGCTTGTCAGTGGCTTCCTCTTGCTTAGAGATGCAGTTTTCCTCTCTTCCAGCTCTACATAATATGTTCCTCTAGAACTCTTATCTATTCCCACCATTCAACACAAGACTCTAATTATATTTTTTTTCTGCTGTCAACATTTGTGTGTTCTTGGCTGCATGATGTTTTGCTTATGGCATCAAAAGGACTTTTTATCTTGTGTGATGAATATTGTTCTGTTCATTTGTGTATGTCTTTATGGCTCCGACTGGTACTGGTAATGCCATTCTTCCCCGGTTCTGATGCTGATGTAAGTTAACCACTGAAAACCCATCCTTTCTGTTAGATACTACAACTAGTCAGTCTGTACAAACCAGACAGTTTGGTTTTTAAATGTAATTTTAATTTTATTAAAATTATGCAAGCACATCATTTAAATAGCCAAACAGTTCTGCAAGACAGGTTATAACAACAGCAGGGCCTGCTCTTTGAACCTTTTTAAGTGCTCCTTTTGATATTTACATTCATGTAGTCAGACAGCATTCTTGTATAGCTATTTCTTGATTTTTCTGTAGGAGGTGTTAAATAGGCACTACCTACTATAGAATGTGAGGATTCTGCTTTCTCACTGTCCACACCCACCTCGTACCTCTTGGCCTAGTCTTCTATATCATAATTTCATTTAGACTTGTGCTTAGGATTCATAGTATTATGACTTATGCATGCTGTCCACAACTGAACTGTTATTTGATTACTTTTTTTAACATCATTTTTTTTCTGAATTAAGTGAATTTAATAACATCTATTCGACTTAGTTTTCAATGACTTAAAACTAGTCGGCCTTTGGCTGGGGGTGTAACTCAGTGGTATATCATATACGTAGCCTGCGTCAAGGCCTGGGTTCTATCCCCCACACTGCCAAAGAAAAACTAAAATGAAAACTAGGCTACCTTCACCTTTCCTGTTGTATAAATCTCTTCATACAAGACACTTGAGGTTTCTAGCAGTGAGAGGATAGTGAAGGGATTTGTATGTCCTAACACCTTGATGAACTCTAGGTCAGCTGTGGAGCCATCGGCTTGATGTGTTTGAAATGTCCTTTCACCATTATCCTCAACTGTGCTATTTGTTTTTGTTTGTTTTCCACAACTTGTTCCTTAGTTCTCTGTTTTGGAAGCTTTGGATGTTTCACTGTACATTCACTTTGCTCTTACTCTTAATTAGTCATTTGGCTAAACACTACTATTCTAGGTTGGCGGCTCTTTTTCCTCAAAATTTTGAAGAAGCTTCTTCTGCTTTCTGATATGTCATGAATTTTTGAATAGTTCTCATCACTCTGTTCTTGTTGCTTTCTGTATGACTTCTTGTTTTTGTTTCCCTCAGAAATTCTGGATAGTTCCTCTGTTCCCAATATTCTGTAATTTCATGATAATAAACATACCTAGTGTGGATCCCCTTTCAATCATTGTGCTGGGCGCTCAGAAAGCTCTTTATTTGAAAGCTTGCAATCTTCAATTCTATGAAACTTAATGAGTTTCCTTTACATTTTCTTATTCTTTTTCTATACTTAACGTGAATATTTTACTGATCTGCTCTTGTTAACATTTTTGCTCCTATTTTCTAGGCCTCTGTCATATACACACAAACACACACACACACATACACACACACACACACATGTTTTGTTTTTTCTCATATTTTATTGGTTCGTTATAATTGTATATAATGGTGGGGTTTGTTACATATTCATACATACACACATAGCAATATAATTTGGCCAGTATCATTCCCCAGTTTCTAACAGATATTTTCAGCTTTCCCTTTCAATTCTTCCATTGGGCTTTTCACTTTTTTGTCATATTTTTTATTTCTAAGAACTCATTTGTACTTGTGAATTTTTATAGTATTATTCCCTCCCCTTCCACCTCCAATTTGTCTCCTCCTCCTCCAACATTGACTCCAAATCCACCTTCCATGAGACGTATCTTTAGTGTCTAGAACAAAACTCCTTCCAGTACTTCCCCTCCTGACAAGTTCTCTGTGCTCACCCACCCGGTTCCCTGCAGCAATTCATTTATGCTAGTGAATATATGCCTTTATGATTGTTTTAGATTTGTCTTATCAATGTTTGCTGAGAATAAAAAGCTGTACAACATCTATAGTCCTTTAAATATTCTTTCAGGGGATCGACAAACCAAAACTGTTAACAATACTAACTGTTATTAACCTCTTTTAATAAACTCTCTGAGTTTGCAGAGGAACTTATACAGTCTGTATGGTATGTGATATTACAGTAGATTGAACACAGTGAGGGTAACACCTGTCCGTCTATTATTAATCAGGTGTTAAAAAGTTTTTAAGTGTGTAAATCAGCACCACTCTTCTCACTACTTTTCTCCTCTAATAAATATTCTAAAGTTTTCTATTTTGATTTCTGGTAAAATAAGTATCCACAGATATAACCTCCATGAACAAAAAAACTCTTTTTAATCCTTAGTACCTTTTAAGAGTGTCAGGGGTTGAGGAGATCAAAAAGTTTACATGCTCTGCTCTGAAGCTATAATATAAAAGAGATATTCCTTCTCATTTCTGCCTTCTCAAATTTTGCTTTTTAGTTTTATTCTTATAAATTCTTTGGTGTTTCTCTGGATCATCTTCTTGCTTGGTCTTAGATGAAAAAGTAATTAAAGTTTCAATTGTTACTCTCTTTATTTTTTTATTCTGATTAAAATTATTAGATTATATTGGCCCAGCCTACAAATGAGAATTGAGCAATCATTACTTTTATTATATATTAGATAATTAAAATATATTTGTGGTCCCTTTGAATAGAATATACATTATTTGCCTCAGTAAATGTTTCAACAAGGGTAGAACATGGAATTAGAATAAAGAACTTAAATTGTCCTTCAACTTCTAAATAAATAAATAATCAACTTCTAAATAATCACACTAAATAAAGAACAGTGGACAAAGGGAATGTGTGGTCAATCTTCTTGAGGAAATATAAAAGAATAATTTTATGAATTTTCAATTTTAGATGAAAAAGAGAAATTCGAACCCACAGTCTTCAGGGATACACTTGTCCAGGGACTTAATGAAGCTGGTGATGACCTTGAAGCTGTAGCCAAATTTCTGGACTCAACAGGCTCAAGATTAGATTATCGTCGCTATGCAGACACACTCTTTGATATCTTGGTGGCAGGCAGTATGCTTGGTAAGCCATGCATTATAACATCTTCTAATATATATATAAATGTTTTAATTCTATTTTAATATTTCATTATAAAATCCTTTAAGCTTGCATGTATTAGAATTTATTTTTAAAATGCAAGCAAGAGTCTACAATTTTTTACCTAACTTACAATTTGGAATGATATTAATATGGATTTGAAATGATAACGCACTAATAAAGGCAGAACTGAAATTTTCTGTTGACATTACAGCAGTCAGCTACTTTGCTTTCACTAAAGCCAACTATCCCATGTATCCCTAATCCTTAAATGTTTATGAAGACGCCCTGAGAAAGATATTTTCTACATTGTAGTGTAACTTTGTATATGTCATCTGGATCTTTCTGGTACACTTACTGAGACCAAATGTTATCATATGGCAACTTTTCTTTTGAACCTCACCCCTTTATTTGGTACATTGAAATGTAACTGTCAATAAATTCAGAAACAATTTTTCAAGGTTTAGTTAATGCCTTTTCATCCATAAATAATAAAATATTCAAGAAGTATAGTTTAAGCCTAGTTTCTTTTTATTGTTTTGTAGTACTTGGAATTTAACCCAAGGCCTTGCAGATGTTCAAGGCAAGTGCTCTAACACTAAGCTACATTCCCAGCCCTTTTTTGAAACTAAATTGCCCAACCTGGCCTTGAACTTGTAACCCTCCTACCCTACTTAGCCTTCAGGGTAGGGAGAATTACAGGTGTGTACCAACATGTCTGCCTTAAGCCTACCTAGTGTTCCTTTTAATTGTGAATACTCTACATGACTAGGACTAAAGATAGAACATTGGAAATTATTAAAGACTGGTAAAAAACAAAATAAAAGCTGTTTCTTACAGAGCAGAGAAATCAGGGGGAAAGGTTTCAGGATACTATTTGTGTGTATTAAACCGCTGACCAAAAAGCTTACTTAGGTAACATAACCGCTCATTTTCTTTTCTTTTTTTTTTCCCCTATCAAGATCATTCTTAGATCTTGATTGTTATAATTAGTTTCTATGGCAGTCATAATCACTGGAAGGGGTCAGTTTTCCTAGGCCAGTGATTTTTCAATTGTTTCGGGGACATTTGCAAATGTATGGAAGTATTTTGATTGTTACAAAGACTTGGGGTGGGGGCAGGTATGTTTCCTATTTTGCTATGTGAAGTATTTCAACACAATGAAATATTGCCCTGCCTTAAATTCCATCTGGGCCTCCTCATTGAGAAACACTGCTCAAGTCAGCTTTCTTTGACTTTGAGACACGGTGTGTAAATTCCCCCATTTTGAGGTGGAGCCTGTTCTAAGCTCTTATTCCCACTACTTGTTTTGGTACTTGGTCTCATTTATAACTAGGCTTTATTGTCCTGCATTGCTGATTTTCAGCACACAATGAATTAGTTTTATTGTTCTTACTGTTTACATAGATTGCCTATTATCACTTCAGATTATTCAAATTCAAATATAAAACTGTATACATTGTGTTCAGCTCCTAATACCCAGAAATGACCATTGTTTATATTTTGTTTGATTTTCTTCTAGAATCTCTTTACCTCATAAACTTTTGAGAATGTGATGATACCCAAAATATGAGACTATGTGTAGGAATTTACATTTACTCAGCAATTTATTAAAGCTTTTCACACCCATGAGTGTTACATTCAATGATTTTAAAAAGAATTAAAGCCAAACTTACTTTAAATAATATTTGTTTCAACATTGTAAACAATGGTATCAGTGTCTGTGTATACATCTTAGTGGTATTATCTGATTTACATCTTTATTTACATAGCAAAGGAAGGATTAATGGATTAAAGGATGTACATACCCATATCTATTTGTATTTGCCTGAGAGAGAAAATTAGCCATCAAAATGAATACTGTAGTTAATATTTTGTCAAAAATCACAAGTACTTACTTATGTGCACTTTCAGCAATGTTTGTGTAAGCTCAGCGGATTTGGCGGGCACAGTTAGCGGCCAAGTAAAATTGGACAGAAAGTGGCCAGAGCAAGCTTTATTGGAATTTGGCTCTGGGACGAAATTCCCAGACCCCTGGGGTATAGGGACCCCTGGCCTGGCTGCCCATGGGTTTTCTAGGCTGGGATGCGAGGGGGTCCTGTTGAGTGACAGGTGGGTGTGAAGGGTCAGTGGAACTTTCCATTCACCTTGCTGGGAACTTTCTGGTCACCTTTGGCAGGCTGGTCTTTGTTCCAGCTGCTCAGCTTCTTTGTTCCAGCTGCTCAGCTCTGCCCACTACAGTCCCCTGATTTCCGACCTAACAGATAACTGAGTGTTATTGGCTTTTTATTTAGAAATCCATCAATTAGGTGATAAATATTTCAAAATTATAATTGGTAGCAAAATCAAGAATTTCCTAATATGATTATTGGCTTTAGTTATTGCATTTATTTTAAAAAATTTTATTGACACACTGGTAACACCATGCAAAAATAATCTTCAGCAAGTTCTTACCAAAGTTCCACATGACTGCATTAATCAATCATATGGATTTTGTTGTTGTTACTATTTATACAGATTGTTCATTGTCACTTTAGATAATCCAAGTCAAGATATAAAAGCTGTATGTAGTGTTTTCAACTCTGAGTGACTTCCAGGCCACACTATTGATCTTTCTGTCATTCTGAGATTTGCTTTTTGTTGTTGTTTTGTTTTGTTTTTGGTATTGGGAATTGAACCCAGAGGTGCTTTGCACTGAGGCTGATTCCTAGCACCCTCTCCCCTTTTTTTAATTTTGATACAGGGCCTCCCTAAGTTGCTGAGGCTGGTCTTGAACTTATGATCCTTTTGCATTAGCCTCCTGAGTCGGAATTACAGGCATGCATCACTGTGCCCAGATGATTTATTTACTTTCTTGAGGCTACCTGGACTCCTCCAACCTCTCTGAATATCAGTTATACATGATTCCTGCATCTAGTCACCCTCCACTCCCTTGTATTAAATTATCTATATACTTTGCATTGATTATTTCAAGGCAGTATTTGCCATGATCAGCAAATTAATCTCTGAAGTCCATATATCGCTCCTTTCACCCTGTGTTCACACATCTAGGAAGGAGGTTGGGCAAAAATGTTTGGTACCACTTAGCACAGTCGTACATGCCTTCTGAATCCATGTTTATGGTGTGATTAATGAAGTCAGCCATCTGCATGCTTTTACTATAAACACCTTGTTTAATTATCACGTATATAGGAATTTTCTTCGCACAAAAAATTTACCTTCTATTATTCCTGAGTCAGCAACCATATTATTCTTCATATTATTCTTTCAGGTTTAGCCTTGACATAATGGCTACAAGACATAGTGTACTTTTCTTTTGCTTCTACATTGAGAAAAATAGCAGGACCTCAAAAAACTTCAGAAATGGTGATTTGATACCTGATTCCAATATCAGGGGAAAACATAAATGCCAGCTGTGGCGATATTTTAATGTGTAACAAGTGTTGTAAAAAATAATGATTTTTTTTTTTTTTATTTACTTTTTAGGACAGCAAATACACTTTTAAAGTCAGAGCTCTCAGTTATATAATTTTTATCAAGAAGAATTAGCCCAGAGTGTTTAGGAGATTATCATCTTAATAAAATTTTGTTCCAGGTGGTTGTGTTCATTAAAAAGGGCTAATTAAATATTGTGCATAAATTAATTGAGTGAAAATGAACTTCTGAAGGAACTGACAACTCTAAAACTAATTTACTTACAAGACTGTTTGCTGGAGTCTGAAGCACATGAAGGAAACAATAAACAAAAAAAGTAATTCCATTGAATTTTTATTTGCCTGTGTCTTCTAACTAACTAAGGTCACTATGTGTGGCTCTTTTCATCCAAAGATCTGAAATCACAAGTTAAATCAAGGCAAGTATGCTCTAAAATGCACAAAAGGAGTGGCCCGGATGAGTAGATAACATTGTCCTTCACCTTTGATCACTACTATATTGTTACTGCCTAGCAGAGTAGCTGACATAAGTATATACCTACAAATACTGGTCAAGTACATGAAAGGTATCATTCTAACTTGCCCTGTTTATACCATCTGCACTAATTACTATGCAGGAGAATCAGAAAACAAAAAATACCTAATGTTCTCAATCTGTCCTTCTAATCAGTCAATGCTTATAATGGCCATCATTAAAAGTTAGAGTAGGAGCCCCTGAATGTGGAAAGTTGAATTGTAGAAAAGAAAGGCATTCTTTTGTTCAAGTGCATTCAGTATATCAGGAAAAAGATAGCAAGGAGTCAGGGTGTGCTGTGTTCAACCAGGCATGGATGACTGGATTAGTGGAGGAGGGAAAAGTAATACCGATCCAAGTGGAAGCCAAGAAGATCTGTAAGAGTCTGATCTGGTTAGTCCCATGCTTGGGTAAACAAGAGTTCAATAAAATATTACCAAACCTAGAAAGAGAACCATGTTGGAAAGAACCAGGTTTTTAGCAATAGGCTCTAATAAAGGCAAGGATATGGAGCAATGTTATACATAGTGGTTGGCATATGAAATGAAACAACCAATTTGTATTATATTGGAAACATAAATATGTAGTAGCCTATATATTTACACAGGCACATTATCTATGAAATTTTGTGTGCCTCACATTTTATATCTCCTTTCATTGTTGTCCTTGATATGCAGGAATTGATATGTTCTGCAGGTGCTCTTGTCATTTGAATATTGTCCTGACTGTAATTGGTTTTCTCTTTTCAGCCCCTGGAGGAACACGCATAGATGATGGTGACAAGACTAAGATGACCAACCACTGTGTGTTTTCAGCAAATGAAGATCATGAAACCATCCGGAACTATGCTCAGGTAGAGCCTGGCCTTGAGAGGTTGCCATAGTGTTAGAAGAGAAACATTTGAACAGGATTGAAGAAAACAAAACTCTACAGCCCACTTTTTAAATATGGATGCTATTTAACTTTTAAACATATGAAATAATATCCAATTGCATTCATAATAACAATAGGCAGTAAAACTACAATAAAATACCATTTTCTTTACCTTTCACCTTTAAAAAGTATGACAGACCAGATACCCACAGCCATTGCTGGTGGGAATGAAAATTGGTCCTATCTTTGGAGAAAGTCTTGTGTACTATCTTACGAAATTAAAACTTCACATTTTATCTGACCCAACAGTTTCACTTCTGGTTCTTCATTCTGAAACTCTGCTTGCACATGTGTGAAATGCCACAGTCACGTAGTATTGCTTATTGTAGTACTGAAGGATGAAAACAACATAAAAATCAACAGGGGACTATTTAAATAAAATTTGGTAATTGATATTAATAAACTACTATGTAGCCATTAGAGGTAAGAAGATTACTTGTAATGCATAGAACCTATAAAGATTCATATCTAGATTAAGGAAAAAATTGTAAATAAGGATACTGTAGCTCAGTGGTAGAGCACTTGCCTAGCATGTGTGAGGCACTGGGTTCCATCTTAAGCACCACATAAAAATAAATAAATAAAATAAAATAAAGAACTGCAAATAAAGAGAAGATAAGCAACCAATTAGGAAAAAATATCTACTGGTATTTCAAAGGCAAGGAATCACAGTTCCCCAAAAATATATGAAAGCATGTTCAAACTCATGAAGTCATAAGTTCTAGTAAGGTCAGAAAGTGGTGGGACTGTAAAAAGGACCAACCTATTAGACATTACCTTAAAATGTGAATGAATGTGCATTACTGCACAGCTTAGGGCTGGCATATTTCTTTTTTGGATTCTATCACTGACCCTTCTTAAAAGACAGTTGTTGACTCCAGCTAAGCTCTTAGGGCAAGTCCCAGGGGAACAAGTTGTCTTATTATACAATTTCAGTATACAAGATGGAAAAGGCCATGAGAATTAACCATGGCTAAGTGGTCAAACTTTAGATGTTAGAGAATATGCCTTTACTTCAGTTATTAAAACATGAAAGGCATGCTGAGCCAAGTGATTTGGGATGTGTGGCCATTAATAATTTAAACTTTTATGAAAACATTTTAACCACCTGCTATTTTAGCAAAGACATCTTTTCCTTTTTTATATTTAAAAAATAAACAAGGGAAATATTTTTAAATAGAGAAAAAAATTGAGTAGACAGGATTGAGTGGGTCAGACTTTAATCTGTCCTCGAAAACTCTATGGTTCTACTGTTTGTAATGGCTATCAATGTCTTGAGAAGGTATATCCTGAGGTAAGTATACTCAGTTCAGAAGCTGGTTCTTCTAAATGTTCCATTTACCTGGATAAGGGTAGTTCACAAGGGATCATAATTTTTAAGTGCATATTTATGCTTTGATACTTAGTAGTTGTTTTCAGCTCTTCCAAGGGATGATAAATGGTTCTTACCTTCTCCATAGAATTTTTTCAGGATCAAATTAATGTGAATACAAGTTGCATTATTCATTATTTTAAGTCTGATTAATGGAAAGATAAGGGCTGGAAGAAAATTCAGTATAGCCATTCCCATAAACATAAAAAGGTAAAGAGCTTAGCCTCTTCATTATTATACATAGGGTGTTTTCTTTTTACTGATGACTTATTTTTCATATGGAGTATGGATATTTGAAGAAATATCCTTTGACTTGTCATTTGAGTTTTTAATATTGTATATTTACAAATTGGCCAGATGGGTCAATGGAAGGTTCAGACTGAGAGAAGTTAAATGGAGGGGAATATCTGAGTGGAGTTAATCTTATAAGCTGTTAACTCACTGGAGAATGCTTTTGTTGTATGATAACATTTGCTTTCTTATGTAGACATTTACCTGTAGGAATATAGATTATCATTCTTAAAGGGAATTATGTTTCATATTAATAATCATGTTAAGGAATATGCGAGTACTAGTATAAATTGGAAATCAAATTTTATAGGGCTTTAATGCAATTGATTTCTTTTTCTTACTTCATATCAATTCCCTGCTTGGGCCACTAATCTTTACTCCATAAAGGACAACTATAATCTTCACTCTTAAACTCCATCTTAACTATACTAATAACTGCAGCAAAAGCTGTCAGAGTAGATCACACAGATATAAGAGAAAGGATATAGATTCGGAAAACATTTCCACAGTTATTAAAAATAAAGAATATTCACAAGATCTCTCCTGAAATAAAAACATTATCTGACTGAAACAGTGACACCCTGTTTCAGAATCTAACTGGTTTGTAGGGACCAGTAATCCTTGACTGCCAGAAAACGATAACATTTTTTGCTCATATGCAAACATGCTTGTTGTCCATCTGGAGAGTGATCTGCCTGGTTTCTGCTTTCCCCTTCAGCATGTCATTATCTGAGGGTTAGAATTCTGATCCCTTCTCTCAGCTCTTCTCCATCACTATATCCCGAAGATGTAAAACCCTCCTCATTTCATTTTCATCAACATTTTTGGTTTCTCTACTTGTTCTGCTCTTAAATCGATCTGTTTTATCCTGCTTGTGCATTTTGACCCTATTTCCCCCCAGGTCATCATAACCCTTTTGTAGTTCTCATATCAGACACGAGCATGTTTAACCAGTTGTTATGATGATGCTGATTAGTCCATGGGGTAGTTTTGGTGAGTTTCTACACTTCTGTAGTTTTTTAAACTGCTTACGTAATATTTAATGGTTCTGTTTTATGTGTAGGTCTTCAATAAACTCATCAGGAGATACAAGTATTTAGAAAAGGCATTTGAAGATGAAATGAAAAAGGTAAATAAATAATGCCTACCTATTTGAAGTGATGGAATGGAGGGGAACAAAAAATTTGCACACACCATGGTAGCCCCAAAGCGTATGATGAGTTTTAATAAATGTTTGTTGAATAAATGATTTGGTATGACAGATAGTAGCTTGCAACTGAAGGAAGAAGCATGTAATTATCCTAGACTTTCTTTATTATTACTATTTATTTAATGTAGAACAGTGTGTTTTGTTCCATTGGAATAGTTTTACAAATTGTGATCTCTTCTATCACAAAGGTTTAAATGATGCACAAGAAAAAGAAATGCAATCATTTGTCACTTAACGAAGAGGATCTAATCTGAGAAATGTATCATTAGCTGATTTTGTGTTGGGCAAACATCATGAAATGTACTTGCACAAACCCAGATGGTATAGCCTACTACACCCTTAGGCTGTTATAATCTCATGAGACTACCATCATATGTGTGGTCCATTATTAAGCAGAAAGTTATGTGGTACGTGACTGTTTATCAAGGCAAGACTCAAGATGAGGCGATTAATTACTTATGGCATATGCAATAGTGTAGCATAGCAGCTAACACTCAGTAAAATTCTTTAATTTTTGGAAAATGCAATGCAGCAAAGGAAGTAAAAGCACATCTTTTTTTACAGGTTTAAGTTCAGTGCTTTTTCTCTTCATTGAATGGCTGTAATATGAGGATATACCTTACCTGTGTTGTGGGAATAAATGAGATAATATAAGGTGATTAACATAGTAATTGGCTTCTAGTAAGTTGCCAAATCAGCAGTAGTACTTTTTTTAAAAAGTTGGGATTTTCAGTGATTGCAACTTGTTTCCTCTTCTAATTTGTAACTCCATTATATTTATATACAGCATTCAATGTATTAAATTCCAGCTTTGTATGTTGCTGGGTCATTGTTTCAAAGTTTATATATCTGCCTAAACAAAATAACCACATGAAGTACCATAACATCTACTTCTTTTCTATTTATTCTGCCCCTGTTCAAAGTGATCCCATAGGTAATATTGAAGAATGTTTTATCAGTAAATTCATGTGAAAAAATAACATAATCCATGACCCTCCCACTCATTTATAAGAATTCTACAGCATGGATATCTAAAGCTAAATGTGTGAAGATGTTCATAACAACATTGAGAAGCTCACTGGTAGAGACTAGTTATGGCCTATCCACACGTTGGAGTACTCTGTGGTCCTATGAAGACGGAGGCATAGCTGCACTCATTAATAAGGGGAAATATCTATGATAAATTAAGTGAAAAGGCTAGGTTGGAAAACAACCATTTAGTAATAGTTTTACCTTGACTAAGTTAGTTTCTTTGTTTCTTAGATGTCTTTTCTGTAATTGAGGATCGTGGCTATTTGTATTAGTCCATTTCCTGTTGGCAATAATACAATACTGCAGATTGGGTGACTTGTAAGGAAAAGTTTATTTCAGTCCATGGTTCTGAAGGTCTGTGGTTAGGGACTTCATCTGGTGATGGTCTTCTTACTGTCAGAGTTCCCAGGTGGTACAGGGTATCACATGGCAATAGATGGGGAGGGGTGTGTGTGTGTGTGTGTGTGTGTGTGTGTGTGTATGTATGTCTGTCTGTGTCTGTCTGTCTCCTGGTTTCTCCCCATCTTATAAAGCTACCAGGATTCAATCACCTGGGCACTGCCCTGATGACCTTGTCTAATCCTAATCCCCTCCCAAAGCCCTATCTCTTAAACTCCACAGTCGGATTAAGTTTCCTCTTAATACCTCACAACGGGAATTAAATTTCACCACCTGAGTCATTGGGGGATGCCCAAACTATGTACAAACCCTAGCAGGATTGTAAGCATTAAGACACATAAAGCCATCAGAAATGTTTCCGGTTCACTCAGGGAGTTTTCATTTTTTCGGCATATCATAACATAGAAACTGTGTACACAGTGATTATAGAATGTAGACGAATATAAGTGCATTAAAATACTAAACCGTCACGTGTAACGAAAAAGAACAAATTTTTAAACATACCTGGAAGGACACATCAGACTGTTAGTTAAAATTCTAAGAGAAGAATTAGGGGTATTTTTCACATCTTTATAGTATTCTACAATTGTTTGATCATGTTCAACAAGCATATAACAATTTTTAATATGAAAAATTAAGTGAGAAAGAAAATTGTCCACTGTACTGGTAGCTGCTCTGAAAATAATTAGTATTCTATTTTTTATGGTATTTCTGTTTTTAAGCCAACTGTTATAAACCATATAATTGTAATGTTGACCAATACAATTAAGCAATGTGATTATTTATTTCCAAGGAAATATGATTAGGTATATTTTAATGAACATGAGTATATTAATGTGCTTAAGGAAATAGTATTAAATTTTTATTTTGGAAGTTCTTTATTATTTAGTTTTATCTGTTGATCGGTTTTTACAAGGAGAAAAGGCTAACTTTCTGTTAGCTCTTTCCCACTTCTCTCTTCCTGGTGTTTTGGGAACTTTAATCTTTGAAATTCTTGTTTCATCTCTCCTGGCACTTAGATGGTGACTTCTATTTGTTGAGTATAGAAAGGATATAAATTGAAAATCAAACGTACTGATTTGACTGTAGAACTGTTCCTTATTCACAGTGTAAATATTTGGATAGTTACATAGCTCCCTGCAATATAGTAATAATCCTCCAACTGTTGGGGAAAGTCAGTTCCTATTGTTCTGTCAGCCATAGAGCCAGGGAAGAATCAAGCCTTTAGCACATGTGCACTTGGTGTGTATTGATGCCAGTGAGTTTTCAAAGTGTTGGAAAATCAGCAAGGTCTCTGCAGTGATGGTAGCCCCTGGAAATCTCAGTGTTGTGCTTGAGAAGTGATGAAATAGAGAAAAGGCTGGGGCATATTCAAAGCACGAAGTAGAGAAGCATTAGGAAAAAGGAGGGTTTCTCACCAGGCTGATTACTCTTAAAACTCAAAATGGAAAATGGGGTATAATCCCCTCTCATATTTCACTTAAACTTTCTGGAGTCATCCTTTATTCAGTTCCACTATTCATGGGGCAAGAGAATTAGAGCTTGGGTCTTTCTGGGATCCAGCGTCTTTGCCCCCTCAGATTGCTCTTTCCAGCCCATGTTAGTTGTGTTTAGAACTTCTCCTACCTGATACCCTACAATGCCTCTTCACTAAAGCTAATAGTAAAGCTATATAGTCCAGAAAATACATCTTTGAATCTAAATATGTTTAAGTGTCAAAACCAAAGGCCGAATGTTTTCCCTGATAAGTGGATGATGATATATAATGGGGGTGGGGGATGAGAGAAGAATGGAGGAACTTTAGATTACATAGAGGGAGGGGGGTATGAAAAATGGTGGAATGAAACAGACATCATTACCCTATGTACATGTATGATTACACGAATGGTATGAATCTACATGGTGCTCAACCACAGAAATGAAAAGATGTACCCCATTTGTATACAATGAATCAAAATGCAAAAAAAAAAAATGCAGCCTTTTAAAAAGAACTGAGGATGTAGCTCAGTGGTAGAGTACCACTGGGTTCAATCCCCAGTACTGCCAAAAAAAAAACCCAAACAAACCTTGAACCTTTCCCTCTTTTTTGGTGGATGTTTTCCCATAAAAATTCTATTCTTCCCAAAAGAAAATGGATATATTTAACAGTTGGAAGAAGCAAGAACCCAAAGAAGTGAAAAAATGTGAAAGTCAATGTATTTCAGAAAACATTCTGTTCATTGTATGTACTTACCTTTTTTCATGTTTGTAACCAAGTGCGAATTATTTATTTGCACACATCGTTCTCCCAATGTCTTTTTCTTTTCATGGTGTGTGGATGACCTTAGAGGAAGGGAACTAGTCTGATGCACTGCTTTCTATAGCATCTATTCCTAATTGAACATGTGTGCTTCCAGGGTATAACAGCCTAGTGCTACATGTAACGTACTGTTTGTGCACCATGGATGTACATTCTAGTTGTTACTCTCCTACTTTGCTGCTGTGCTTTATAGACATGGTTTCTTTTGTTTGACCCACAGCTTCTCCTCTTCCTTAAAGCCTTTTCTGAAACAGAGCAGACAAAGTTGGCCATGCTGTCCGGGATCCTGCTGGGCAATGGCACCCTTCCTGCCACCATCCTCACCAGTCTCTTCACTGACAGCTTAGTTAAAGAAGGTAATTGCTCAGGTCTTCTCACCTGTCAGATGTACAAAGGAAAGGGAAGCCATAGACAGGAAAACACCAGTACCTCTTTTTAGTGTCTTTTGCTGCTTGTCCTCAGAATGTGTCCTCAGAATGTTGCACATGTTCACTGCAGAAAATTAAAAGAAAAAATACACCTGTCAAAGATATGTACATGCCTAGTCTTAGGCATAAGACTAAATATCTAGGTTAGAGACCCTGAAACTGATCCAATCCAAACCATTTTTTAAACATAATTTTTTTTTAAATTTTTATCTTCTTAGTTGTAGATGGACACATACTTTTTATTTTATTTATTTTTATGTGGTGCTAAGGATCGAACCCAGTGCCTCACACAAGGCAAGCACTCAACTGCTGAGCTCTCACGCCAGCCTGACATTTAACCTTTTCACCTTAGATACAAAATGCCAGCTGGTAGCACCTACTCAACATTTGTTATAAACAATTAAAAGTACTCCATAACATTTAAATGTTCCCCAAATAGGGCCACTCTTCTAAACCAGCTCCTCTCGAGATCTGGAGAAACATCCTCAAGTGTCCATTTTGATCACACCTTTAAGATATTCATTGTCTTAAAGACAATGACCACTTTTAGAAAGAAATTGAGACTGTTTTATCAGAAAGAGGTTTGTCTTAATTTTAAGGCATTAAAATTTAATGGGAATGCATACAATGATGTGGTTATAGAATAAAACAAAAGTGGACTGTTTTCTTGTAGGAGGATAATGATATTCAAATTGATGTAACACAACATACAGTTATTTTTCCTTAAAAATAAATTAAAAGAGCTTTTGTGAGAACATCTGTTTCTTTGGAGAATTTTAGATTTTTTTCCTCCTACAGATATGAAGTCCCAGCCCCATTCATGCCCATAGTTAAAGGGGTTATAGTTTTCTTAGAGGTAAGGAAAAAAAAAAAAGTAGATCAAGAATATATTCAAAGACTCTATAATGTTTGACTTAAAACAGCTCAGATTTATGATAATTCAGATTACCCAGATTCTGTATTTGTTATGTGTTGTTAATGTTAGGACATTTGAAAGTATTCTCCTAAAGAGAATTCATGATACCTCACATGTCTTATTTAGTTATTCACCATTTTACCCAGAAAAACAGGTAGAATTTAAACCTTGAACATGAATGAAATTAAATTATCTTAGACATTATAACAAAGATAATTGCCTTTCTAGTTAACATTAAAAACCTAAGTAATGTCTGTAATTTCTTTTGAAACATCCAGAATATTAACAGTTATAGAATCTAGATGGAGTAGATATGAGTGTATATTCATTTTGTACAACTTTTCTATAGCTTTGAAATTTTTTGCGATAAAATATTGAGGGGAGAGAATGTATTTGCTATGGAAGGAAAATAGTGGCTTTGTCATGGTTTTTCCTTTTATTCTACCATCTTTAGAAACTCATGTTTTAAACTCTTGCTTCCTCATTAGAAAAGGATTAAGAAATTACACCTTTGCCCAGAAAATGTATCCAGCAAATGCTAAGGGGCAGGGTCACTCCACTCAGTAAAGTATTACTATAAGATTCAAATCTAGTTTTTAGACTCTTAACTTCTAGTGTACTTTATTTTCTTACCTATGGGACGGATTGCAGTCTCATGCTAATATTATTTAATTACATAAATTTTATATTGATTTTATGAACTAATAATGTTTAAAATCCCTATTAATAAATTGTTATCACTGGGCACAGTGGCGCATGCCAGTATTCCCAGCGGCTAGGGAGGCTGAGGCAGGAGAATCGAGAGTTCAAAGCCAGCCTCAGCAAAAGAGAGGCACTACGCAACTCGATGAGACCCTTTCTCTAAATAAAATACAATATAGGGCAGGAGATACAATTCAGTGGTTGAATGCCCCTGAGTTCAATCCCTGCCCCCCCCCAATAATTAATAAATAAATAAATAAATTGTTATCTTTAAATTTAACAGTTTATAATGCATTTTTTATTGCCATTACCTAATTTTTCTACGTAGTCTCTCTGTTGCTTCAAGTAAAAAATGTCAAGCAAAGTTAGTATCTATAAATGATAAATCAGTTGAATGCTTTTACCTGCCAATAACAGGAAGACCTGCACCAAATAGGTATATAAGGATTTTATTTCTTATATAATAGTATAAAAGAAGGTCAGACTGTGGGATAAACACCAATATGGTTTCCCCTTTACCAGGATACATTATTGTACCTCCCTCCTTGTTCAGGTTCAGTAGAAGAGCACTTCTCTTGAACACAGGATAATTTATCTTTCCATAAGCTGATTAGCTGATGTGGGTCACATGACCAGTGTGGGCTAGTGAGTAAGGCTGAGATTACTAAGTTAATCAGGCCAGGTAACTGTGGTTAGTCTAAGTCCTGGCACCACCTCCTGGCCTGAAAAACGTGGGAATTCACTTAAAAAAAGAGGTAAGGAGAGAGAGGCTGCTTGGACCACAATAGATGAAAACATCAATTCAGGAAAAATCTCTTAAATATTTCAACTGCTCCTTAAAAAATGCAACATAATAGAACTTAAAAGTGTTTTGCACAAGGCCCTGAGTTCGATCCCCAGCACCCAAAAAAAAAAAAAGTGTTTTTAGAAGAGCTGACTCCTAGTTTTCTGATTATTTATATTTGGAAATAAATAGTATAAATGTGGATATGTGATTGAGTGGTTTCCTGATCAAAATAAACTAATTTGATAATTTTTAAAAATCCAGATAAGTGCTTAATTTGAAAGATCCTTGATATTTATATAGTCTGACTCAAGAATATTTTTAAATGCCTTTTTTTCCAAAGAGAAATGTAAAGTAAATGATGCAATCTTATCCATAGCTATACTTTTATTAGTCACTGTTAGTTTTCTTTTACCAGCAGCACTAATCAGGAAATTAGTTGCCATCTATTGACATTAGTAGCTTACTTTTTGCCTCAGGATCACTATTGTAGGGTTTGGGGTGTAGCTCAGTGATAGAGCACCTACCTATCATTCATAAGGCCTTGGGTTTGATCCCTAGCACTGCAAAAGAAAAATAAATAAATAAATAAAAAAGGTCACCTTATAAACATGAAATACTGATGAACCACAGAATGAAGTAGATGCAAAACCCCTGTAAATTCTGACTTTGAATGTTATTTTTGACCAAAGTAAAAATAAAATACATAAACCAGGTTGGAATCAGGGTGTCCAACTTTGAAAAATACTTTAACTCTTCATATGAAAGTGTTCTATTTATTGTAATGAAAAGAGAAGAACTATGTCTGCAGATCAATCCACTTTTTTCTTTGTACCAAATCAAGTCTTTTCATTATTTACCCGTTTCAGGAAACCTGGTAAGAAATGTTAATTCATACATCATCACGAGTGTTTTTTCTTATACAAGGAATGAAATTCTCTTGTTTTCTTTTTTTTAACAGGCATTGCAGCCTCGTTTGCTGTCAAGCTTTTCAAAGCCTGGATGGCAGAAAAAGACGCCAACTCTGTTACCTCGTCCTTGAGAAAAGCCAACTTAGACAAGAGGCTGCTTGTGAGTGTCCCCAGCAGAGGTTGTGTGCGTGATGCTGCTCGGGGCCGGAGCTGCACCCGCAGTGTATCACGGGACACAGATGCTTGAGTCTGACCTGAATTGGAATCATGTTCCCTTTATTTCTGTATAATTGGCAAATAGAAACTAATTCCATTTTCATCTTTATTGGGTAAAAATAACAGCCCGATAAGTTTAAAGGATTACGGATGTAGACTTTCAGACTTGAAAGTTTGTTGACATAGTGTTAACATTTTATTAGAGTTAAAACTTCCTTTTCTAATCAATAACTTTATGGAAACTCTGGAAATACTTAAGCTGTTGAAGAATGCAAGCAAATTAATTACAGTTAATTTGAAGTTTCCATGGTCACAATTGTTTGATTATAATTTTATTCCTCCATCTTTACATTTTCCAAAGAAAATTATTTTGTTCTTCAAATTTCTCTCTGCTCCCTACAGTTTCTTTGTGCTAAAAGCAATAGCTCTGCAGATGCAAAGACTTTACCAAGTGGAATTGCTCTTATAATTCTAAGATGAAGTCTAAAATTGAGATACCCCTGCCATATTCTCTTCTTATCTTTTCCATTTTTCTCTTTGTTGTACAAGGAACCTATTCAATGGATAATTCTAAAACATTTTTCATCAAGAAAATCTGAAAATGATTTTATATTTAAATCCTTGTACTTCCAGTCTCTTAAAATTCCATTTGTCACTGAATGTTTAACTTACAATAGCCCTATTTCTAAAGTCTTTGCATTATGGTAAAGAAGAAAAATGAAGGATTTTTATGTTCTGACTCATTTTTGCTAATGATAAGTTTTCATTCAGGGTGTATTTGTTTTTATGCTGGGTGTTGTGGTGGAACCAGTGGAAAATAGTATCAAAAACTTCCTTGCCTTCTTAAAACCTACTTCCTACTGTATTGACGGCAAATCTCTGTAAATAGAAGCGAAAATCAAAAGATGAGTGAATACGTTGTTGAGGGAGCATATATCTCACCCATGAGCCTGTGAGTTGTTTTGTGTATTAGCTATATCTAGGCTAGGCCCAGCTGGACTCTCTGTGTCTTTTCATTCTGGAACCCAGGCTGGAGGAGCAGCACCCCTCTTGTTCACTCTGTCCTCATGTCAGAGGACTACAACACAGGGACTGAACTGAACCCCTCAAGTGCATAAAACTTAACTTCTATCTACCAAAAGAAATCACTTACAACCTTGGCAATGAGTGGGAAAATCCAGTCCACTGCTAGGCTACTTCTGCACCCCTGCAGATAGATAGCAAGGAGGGGGATCCCTTGATACTCTTGAAGAAAGGGGGGTGGATGATTAGAAACGAAGGTATGAACTATTACAACTTGTGAAAAAGACTGTTACTTCATATAAAAAGAAAATAATTTCCTTTCAAAAACACATGTCATTGAGCTGTTCTTACTAGATTTATGTCTGTACATATTTTGGGAGTGAGAAGCATGGGTGGTGACTTCTACCAGATGTACAGCACCATAAGCTGGTTGAGAACAGAGTAGCTGGCAGTGCATCGGAACTGTGCCTGCCTGGTATTTGCTGATTCAACACGTAAAGAAGGACCTAGAGCATCCATTTCATTTTCAAGGGGGAAATGTTTGTTTCATGAATCCATATAACAAATTCTCTTTAACTCTGAGCCACTACATACTAGAAAACAGTTCAAGGAACTGGAGATATTGAAAGAAAGCAAACAGGTAGACTTCTCGAGCTTACATCCTATTTAGACTAAACAAGTAAAACACACTGAAATAAAAGGTGACATGCTATGGAGAAAAATAATTATGTAGGGAAAAGCTGAAGGGTATCAAAATTTGAGACACAGTTTTCAGTGGTCAGGGAAACCAATGTAGTAAGGTCCTAACATTGTACAAAGACTTGAAGAGATAAGTGAGTGAATTATAGGAATATTTCAAAGAAGAGCATTCTGGACAAAGGGAACAGAAAATACATAGGCTTGAAACATGGAGTGTTAAAGATAGCAGGAGAAGAAGGTTGGTAAGGGTGAGAGTATAGATTAGCTCAGAGAAGCAGCAGGCCTTGTAAGACAGAGACTTGGGCTTTTATTCCTAGTCAGACGGAAGCTATTGGGATATTCCCTGCAGAACTGTATGCTTAATGTGATTGATTCTTCCTGCTGTCACTCTGATTGATGCACTGGGAATAGACTCCGGAGCAAGGCAGAACAGGGAGACCTAAATCTAGGGATGAAATGATGGAAATTTGTACAAATTTAGGGTTTTTTAAACAAACGTAAACCATGTTCCAAACCAAAGAATGACATGGTATGGTTTAGACTGGCTTTACCTCAGTTTAATCTGAATAATATTTTTAGTATATTACATAGCATTCATAATGTCTTTGGATATGCTTCATAAATAAATCACAAGTGTTATATTTGATGACATATTGCTGTGAACATAACTTTAGATCAAACTTTGTAGTCATGCTCTTCCAAGTAGAATATTGAGTGCCATCACCAAGTAATGGAGTAAGTTTGACTTTGGGGCAAACAGCTCTGTCCTTGAATATTATTTCTAGCTGTAGAAATTGGGTCAAGCTGCTAAACCTTCAGACTTAGCTTATCATGTAGGAAAATTTCTACTTTACACAGTGATTATGAAGAAAATGCCCATATATATTGATTCACAGAAGAAACTCCATAAAATTAAATTCCCCTAAATTTGGAAGCTCGAGTGATAGTGGAAATAGTAGTGACAAAATTTCAGTGTGGTGTAAAATGTTTTCTTTAACATGAATATGTGTTCGATAGCTGCTCCCACCAACTCTGTTCTGACATTTTGAAACATCTGACTCAAGGGAAATTATAGGATGATAATATGGGGAATATTAAAAATTAGTCCTGGCAAGGAAACCCCCTAGCTATGTTTCTATAAAGGGTGAAAAAAACCTATTGCACATCTCTCCACTGAGACTTATATTGGAGTCACATACCCTTTGGTTATAGATATATGCAAATTAACCAATATAAAGTTTGGGTCTATTTTTTATACTCTGAAGCAGTTTGAATAACTTGAAAGCTTTGAAAATTGCCTTAATTTCATAGTTGGGTGCTGGAATTCACATAGGATTAGATCATGACTAAGTGTTACTGAGATTCTGCCAAGCTTTGTAGGGTAAAATGAAATGTACAAAAATATGAGAGCAACTATGGTATATTGCTCTTTTTTAAAAAAAAATTCCTTAAAATTATGTAATGATGGGGAGGGTTTAGATTAGTTCTCACTGTGAACTTAATTGAGAACCACCATGATTAGTAGATAATGACAAAAATCTCCATAACTCCTGAATAATAGCATTTTTTCAAAACAAGAATAAAGGTCCTTAAGATAATGGTCGGTATTGTTTCTCTAATATTATCTCCAATGATCACATACAGCATCACCAAAACTGACTTTTGTCTAGTAACTGTTAAGGGAACAGTATAAATATCTAATAATTTCAATATTTTTCTTAGTTTACCACAGTTAAAAAGGGACTAATGGTTCAAAAGGAATGTAGCTATTTTATCTAGGTTGCTTAACATTCTCTTTGTAAAATTGCTACAATTGAGAAAGTACTTAGCTCAATAAATATACTAGAGATTTATTCTGTTTTTTTGGAGCGGGGTGGGGAAGAGAGTACTGGGATTAATCCAAAGTACTCTCTGCTGCAGAGCTATACCCCCACTCCTTTTTTTTCTTCTTTTTGGACATAGAGTCTCACTAATTTGCCCAGACTGGACTTGAATTTGTGATCCTCCTGCCTCAGCCTCCCAAGTCACTGAACTTATAAGCATGCACCACCCTGCCCAGCTCAAGAGATTTATTCTTTTGAAAACTACTCCTTGCTACTCATTGTTCTTCTCTTCCAAATATGAGCTGTCTTAAGCAATATTTTTAAATGGAAATTTTGTCCTTTATGCCTGTTGAAATTTAAATAGCTTGTTGTATAACAGTCTCTTTTACTTTCTTTCAGGAACTCTTTCCAGTAAATAGACAGAGTGTGGATCATTTTGCTAAATACTTCACTGATGCAGGTCTGAAGGAGCTTTCAGATTTCCTCCGAGTCCAGCAATCCCTGGGCACCAGGAAAGAACTGCAGAAAGAGCTCCAAGAGAGACTGTCTCAGGAATGCCCAATCAAGGAGGTGGGAGACCATGGGCAGACACCACCATGGGCAAATAAAGGAATGGAAGTCTGGTGATGTCACTCAGTGGTAGAGTGCTTGGTGAACATATGTGAGGCTCTGGTTCAATCCCCAACACCACCCCCTAAAAAACATACAAATGAGAAGAATTATGTAGGTCATGTACCACAAGCTTTGCCTCCCTACTATTCAAATTAGTTCAAAGTATTGATTCAGAATCCTCTATTTCAATACATTTTAGAGGGTATCCAGAATTAATGTCAGTCCATGTAAATGACTTATTTTGCCAGTGATTATGTGATTATGAAAATATTTCATCTGACAAATGGATTTGACTATTCATTCCCCGAATACCCTTTTATGTGATGGTTTTTCTGTTTTGTAGTAGATTTTCTAACCTGATTAAGCATTTGATTACTGTTTGAAATCAATACAAGGTATTTTTTTGCATCACTGAGTATGAATATGTGGGGTTTACTTATTTAGTGGTGCCAGGGATTGAACCCAGGACCTCACACATGGTAGGCAAGTGCTCCATCACTGAACTATAGCCCAACCCTAGGGCTTTATATTTGAAGGAAAAAAAAGACCTACTGTACTAGTTTCTTGTTTGATCTCATTCATACTGGCTGTGTATCTCCATAATGTAGAAGTTGAAGAGTTCTTTCTTTTCCCACATACTCCCTCCCTGGCCCTGCCACCCTCCACCATGCTGTAAGTCCTGCAGGGCTTCTTGTATGGTTGAGGGTTGGAAATTTTCAGATTGATACTTCCCAGCAAGTGGGGAGGTGTTGGAGAAATGAATATTCCTTAAGCCCCATGGCAGTAAGGTCATGATTTTCCATAGTGTAAAAAAAAAAAAAAAAAGTTAAAACAAAAGCCTTTTCACTCAAGAAAGAGAAGGAAAAGGTTGTACTACTACTCACAAAGTAACATACTTGATGTGCTCTAATCACTTCTAAGGTACTAATCTCAATTTGTGATTTTATTTCAAAAGGAAAAATCATCCCAATAAGTTTGATATACAGTACGTTGTTGGGCCAACCTACATTCCATACTGTCAGAGTTGAGAATAAATTTACATATTTATACATAATTCAAAGGGGGAAGATATCCAGCTGAGTATGGCTGAGCTGATGTGTACCTAATAAAGAAAATTGCCTTTGCATTTTATGATGTGTTCACAAATTAACTTTCCACTGAGGTGTGGGGCATAAAGATCAGCAAAAGTGTTAATAAGTTGTGGAGAATGGGCTTTTACAAACCCAAGACATTATCCATCAAGAGGTTTAATGCTGAGCAATGGAGGCAAAAATTCACAGCCCTGTTACCTTCTTCAAACCCCAGAAAAATCAAATTGGTCCAAGTGTTCTCCTTTGGGAATAAATCATTACGTTTTCCCTTTCTCTCATAATCTGAGAATACTTACCAGGAAAGAAGGAACTTTCTTATCTATGTCAAACCTTTTACTGCTGAGGCAATGAGAGGGGAAATCTCCATCTGCCTCTTGCTTTCTGACCCTCTTTCCATGAAATGTAGGTGGTGCTTTATGTCAAAGAAGAAATGAAGAGGAATGATCTTCCAGAAACAGCAGTGATTGGACTTCTGTGGACCTGTATAATGAATGCTGTTGAATGGAACAAGAAGGAAGAACTTGTTGCAGAGCAAGCTCTTAAGCACCTGAAGGTAAAAATCTTAATACAGAATTCTTTGAGCTGTGGACCAACTGCAACTCTTAAAAGTATAACAAAAGGGTTCTAACTATGCTTTTTCAGAATCAAGCTAAACATATGCTTTGTAATATTTTCCTTTTCAAATATCTTGGGGTACATTCTCAATAAAAATAGTATTAGAAATAGTATTCAATACGTCATCATATACACTGTTTTACATTAAAGAGAAATATCTATTGGCTTTCTGTTGTATATGAAAAAAAGGTCAAATATTTTTGTTTAAATAAACAATGAGTTGACATTAGAATTTGAAAATATCTAAGTAGTCGAAGAAATCAACCGATTGTGTTTTGTATATTCAGGTGCATAGTTACATATGTTTGTTGGTTTTTTTTTTTTTTTTTTTTTTTTTTTGGCTTATCCCTATAGAACTATATTAAGGCAAGTGGAAGGTTTAGATCCTGCCTTTATGTACAGTTTACACTTGAGTTGGGAAGTCAATGTCAGAATGTAAACTAGGTAGAATAGAAGTCAAAAAAGATGACTCTGAGTGTTTATGAGAACAGAGGAATACATTGTGCAGCTCCGTTGATCGGAGAAGGCTCTTCAGAGAAAAGCGCTGCGTAGGTCTTAGAAAACAACGTCTTAACATCTGAGACAGAAAGTCAGGACATTTGGGCTGAGAGAACAGTAGCAACAAAGCCTTACAGATGACCTGTAAAGGTTCTGGGATGTCTGGGGAAGGAGAATCCCACTTTTCTAAAGGCAGAGCCTTACCACTGACACAATAAATAGTGTGTGAGGGTGTAATTCATTTTCACAGTACCTATTACACATAGTAGGCCCAGCAGTGATCTTTAATATAGGCAGTCTCACATTCGATGTGTTTTCATGGATACAGTGAGGGAAATCTGTTAAGATAGTAGGATAAAAAAAAACTTTTGATTGGATATAAGACAAAGATGGTAATCCCCAAGTGAACATTATCTAAACAAGCCTCCAGATTATTGCTATGATTCCAGCAACATTGGCCCCATACCTTCCACATAAGTAATGAGGTCTACCCTCTGCTTCTGTCCTAGCAATACGCTCCCCTGCTGGCTGTGTTCAGCTCCCAAGGTCAGTCAGAGCTAATCCTCCTCCAGAAGGTTCAGGAATACTGCTATGACAACATCCACTTCATGAAAGCCTTCCAGAAGATTGTGGTTCTCTTTTACAAAGGTATCCATCCATGTTGTTCCACAACTGTGTTTCTAAATTTGTTGAAGTCCTTTGAGGGCAGAGTGGGATGAGGCACAGAAGATCAAAGGTTCTGTTGATGGGGGAGCAGCCAAGATACCAGTTTGTGAAAGTTTTAGTGAGGCAACCGTATCATGTAGAGAGAGTGCACAGGCCATGTATATGCATTGCCTCAGGAACTGAGTCCTGATTAGGCTCCTGGGCACTTCTCACTGGTGGAAGTTGCCAGAAGACAGGATGAACTGGTTGTTACTTGGGGGTTGTGAGAGAATGTAATTATATAAGATAATTAGTCTGCTTTTGAATAGTAACAATTAGCTCTAATAACAATGATTATCAAAATGCTACATATTCTATGTTCAGACCCTTTTAGGTGCCATAAAACTGACTTGGAAATTGCTGAAATAATTAGTCTTTTCACTTGGTATTTTAGTTTTCTGGCCCAGCCATTCTCCTATTTTCCAAGGAAATGAGTATTTTTAGATTTTCACATTTAGTGTCTTTTCATTGTATTTATAAGGGTTAGGTTGCCTTGACAACTGGCACTAAAAATGAATGTTAAAGGTTTTGACTGATCTCAATCCCCATACCTTCAGCATATAAAAAAATGATCCTTGACTACTCCTTAGTCTAGATCTGCATAGTTTTATGGGGCAAAGAACACTTAAGAGACATTTTAAACATCATAAGCTTCTTATCAAAAGTCATTATCAAACATAGATGGCATAAGATCAGAAAAATCAAAATATAAAGTAATAACAGTAAATGTTTATTTTCCCTTTGATGTATTCTTAAAATTGTCTATTTTGAATGATAACTTTGGAATTTGATTAATGACTATTCTTAGACTGTTTACTAGCATTTCATAATGTACTTTTTTAAAGGAACATTTTTTTTTTTTTTAATTTTTATTTTTAGTTGTTGATGAGCCTTTATTTAATTAATTTATTTATATGTGGTTCTGAGAATCAACCTAGTGCCTCACACATGCCTGGCAAGCACTCTACCACTGAGCCACAACTCCAGCCCTCACAATGTTTTTTGTTTTTGTTTTTTGTTTGTGTTTTTTGGTACCAGGAATTGAACTCAGGGCCACTCGGCCACTGAGCCACATCCCCAGCCTGATTTTTTTATTTTATTTAGAGACAGGGTCCCCCTGAGTTGTTTAGCGCCTTACTTTTGCTGAGGCTGGCTTTGAACTCTTCATCCTCCTGCCTCAGCCTCACAAGCTGCACCCAGCTAACAGTGAATTTTAATTGGCCTTCCACATTTTCGAATGTACACATCTTGTTCACAAGTTGACCACAATCAGATCTTTTTGAATGTGGTCATGAGATACCTGTGTCGTAGAATGAGTTCACCAAATGATACCTAAGGTGACCTATCAGAACCAAGCCTGCAGGTCATATTGCCAACACACAGGTGCTTGCTGGCAGCCATGAATCAGAAGTGGGTCCACCTAGCCACTGACCATTCTGTTCCCTGTAGGCACACTGAATCTGTTTGAAAGATTGATAGAGAAGCCCACAGAACAGATTTCACATTTGCTTTGAGAGCTTCTTTTTTTTTTTTTTTATACTACAGAAAAGCAAATTGTTTATAAACTAGTTTCCCAAACACAGTTTCTTTTCTTGTCACTTAATAGATAATCCAACCAACCAGTTTCTTCACAAAACTTTTTCTAATTGAGCACAGTTGTTTGAGCAACCCATTTCATTATACTTAATTCACACACAAAAAATGACAAACTGATATCAATAACAGCATCTAGATGGCATTTGAACTATTAACATCCTTCAAATTTCTCATTTTGTCAATTAATGAGAACATCTTTTCCCATTATGCTCTTATAACAACTTCTGACTGGGAAATAGCTACTTGGAGTTATTTATTCTTTTTCAGTCCTAAACAAAAAAGTGACAGTGACCTGATGTTATAAAATAACCCAGAAGTAGGCACCAGGAAGTGAGACCTCAGCTCCTCAGGCCATTCTTTAACCAAATAATCAGCTTTTAAATAACCTTAAGTTGGTAAGGTCTTTGGCCAGTCTGAGGAGACCCAAGGAAACATGGGAAAGTTGTCAACATCAATTTTATTCTGCTTATTTTTTTGAAATGAAATCAGGAAACTTTGTTTTTTAATGGAAACCTAAATTATATTACTGATACATTAAAACTTTCTAGGTAATGTCATAATATTCCATAAGCTTTATACATGGAGTTTCCTAAATGAAATAATCATGTTTTCCTGAATATGGAGTCCCTGAAGAATGCGTGTTACTGTGATTACACTTACCTCTCTGGCACACGCATGCTCTTTTAAGTAGTTATTTACTTTGACATTACTTTGTCCAACAAATCCTTGTGTGCTAGGCATCATGTATTTCACCTGTCTCTGTGAGAATGTGCATGCCCTCATTCTGTGTTTTATATGCCTAGAAGGGCAAGATGAACGCTGAGTTTTAAAGCACTCCTTTTCCAACTCCAGTGAGCATAGAGATACCTGGGGTGCTTGTTTAAAGAGATTTCCTAGGGGTTCTGGCTCAGTTTGTCCAGGGTTGAGCTCATGAAGTTGCATTTTAACAAGATTCCCACTTTAAGGAACATTTTGCTTTAAAGCAAGTTTTCAGAACTGTCATAGAAGCCCATCACTTCCTTTTCATTTTTCATCTCTCTTTCTCTTATACACACACACACACACACACACCTTCTCCAACATTTCTAGAACTTGAGGATAACAGAAATTTATTATTAAATTTAAATTTAATTTTATGATTAACCATGTCCCTATAACTGAATGCCATTCAAAACCATTATTGAAAGATTTTTAAGACTTTTATAGAAACAGTAAAATAAAAGTGAATAAACTATAAATCATACCTTTCAGCAATAAAAGAAACAAGTGATTAGTCATTTAGCAAAGGTTCACTTTCTGTATTAAAATCTAGATTTTTATATTTCTAAGGCAGTGGGAATAAATAGTAAAGCCACCACTTTGAACCAATACATTATTCAGTTTTTAATATAATTTCTCCCTTCCTTTCTCCTGAAGGTAAATGCCACAGTCTGGGTATGTAGGTCTATAAATAAAATTGCCTTCTCAGGTACTATTATTATCTCTCTCATGGGTTTTCTTATTTGCAGAAATTTCTTAGGTTAAATTCTGTCCCTTATGCAAGTTTTTCTAAAAAGACTGTCTTATTCTTGTTCTTTAAAAAAAAAAAAAAGAATGGCCTTCTTAGCAGAAATTCCCACCATTAGGGGAAATTATTATTATTATTTTGTATTCCTAAGTGACATTATTAATTTAAAAAATTCTGAATTTCCTAAGTTTCAAGCAATGTAGTTTTAGATTAAACTTCCTAAATAACTAGCATTTTGTAAAGCTTAGCGCTTCTCAAACTACTTTTATAATATTGTCTTTTTGATCCTCATATACACCCAAATTTTAAATCAGAGCTCTACAAATTGAGAAATTATTAATTTTTCTCACAACTTAGTGCATCTGTCTATTGTACGTGTATTAAATTATACTATATTTTGGATCTTGTGTTAAATGCTGGAAATGAGATGAACAAAGTAGCTGCCTACTTCCTGAATTTCAGGATATGGAAAAAAACAGAATTACAGTCCCCATGTCAATTGCTAAAATAAGCTTCCTACAGAGGGTGTCAATAATGGTAGGAAAACAGAGAAGGGCACTAACTTGGAGTTGAAGCTCATTTTGGAGAAGGAAAAGAGAAGGTACCCAAGGGGTGCAAATAATTGCTGCAGACATAATGAAGAGGATGGCCAGATGGAAGGAAAAAATATGTATTCTAATCTGAGGGAACTCTGTGCAATCGAGAATGTCTCCTTTCTTACTGTGTTTTCACTGATATTGTATGTTGCTAGTAGGCACATCTGGAAAATCTCAATAAAAACTTAATGGTTTTCCAACTTTAATTGACCCCTCACACCACTTTTCCTTAGTAGAAAAAAATAAATTGCTCCTCTTCTTAATTCATCTACAGCTTCTTTTTTAGATTAGATTTTCACTAAACAGATGTTAGTTGTTCTTAAACTTTTTGATGTTTAGGTTTTGCCTCATAAGTTGTCCTGTATGCTGCTTTGTTCTCTGTTATTAATTCCCTTGTACTAGAAATTTGCTCTTTATCAAGTATTTATTACTAAATTGGGTCTTAATGTCTAAGAACTCAGTTTTGCACTGCTTATCTGATTTTATGTGGACAGTGCAATTGATAGACTTTATCTCTCGTTTTGTGTTGTATTCATAAGCACTGTCACTAACAAGCATTTTAGTAAATGCATGGCCTCTTTCAGCCTCTGTGGGGCAATAAAACACAGGAATGCTCTCTCAACCTTCAGAAGGAAACCCCAGACAAATAGTATCACTAAACAGCAGGCTAAATCAGCTTTCCAACATGTTCTTTTTACACCCCCAATTCGCTAAGGTATGGAGAGAAAATAGAATTTCCCTTCACATTCTTGTCACATCTTTTAATTCTATTTTTTGTTTTATAACAATAATAATAGCTCAACTCTGCATAAGTGGAATTTATAAGCTCAAAAATATGCTCAAAATTGTCTTGCTGACAGGGATGCATGATCAAAACAGTTTCACAATTACTGTTCTAAATCACAACTATCCTAAAGATAGTTCACCAATTATATAAAAGGGGCTTTTACAATCCCTAATTAGTGTGCTTGAAAATTCTCTGCAAGGCAGTCTTCCACAGTTACCGTCACTTCCTGAGGCCAGAGCTGCCTACTCCTCACCTGTGAAGACTGACCTCTGATGTCTAGTGGAAATTTCTTTTATACTTCTGAGTGGATATTGGAGAGCAGAAAATGTAAACAGCTTGAAAGACTGGAAGATAAGAGTAATTTTGTAGGATCTTTGAGTTTAACTCTTGGGGTTCAGGCCTTGTAAATGAATAAATCCAGACCGCTAAATGTGTAGTACATTTAATGGTAAAGGTAAACCAAAAAACCAGTTTTCTAAGACCAATCATGTCCATTTATAGTCAGTTTAGTCTCTTTGGTTCAATTCATGAGCCTCTTCCAAGAGCCAGTTTCTTTTTAAAAGGAAGGAAGAAATAATCCTTAATGTTTTTTGTTATGAGGTTTTATTTTAAATGAAATAATGTTGGATCATTTCTAACATTTTCATAAGGAAAATTTTTATTTTAGTTGCAAATATGTCATCAGAGTGATGTGATTTGTCAACATCGCATGAATTTATAAGCATTTGTAATGGATTTGGTACCCATTGGGGACAGTAATAAATACTTTTTATGTTTGCTATCTCATTCTTACTCAAATCCCAAATGACAATCCATCAGAACACAGGCAGGCCATCAGGCTTTTATTTCCATATTTACCCTTCTTTTTTTAACATTAAATATTCTCAATGGTAACTTGGGCATGAAGGTACATGATAGAGTTTAAAGTTTTAGGTAATAGGTAATTGACACTTTTTGTTCAAAACCTTAGGAAATCTATCTACTGTGTTTTTTTTTTCTTAATGTAGTACAAGAATAATAGTACTCATGATTTAGGATATTGTGCTGAATGAAAATAAATGAATGATTTAGTGATAGCCTAAGTGTAGCACTTCGGGTTATGAGCGTATTGATCCTGCCACATACCCAAGAAGTTCATCTTTATGTCCAATTATTAGCATCATTTTTGCATCCTATCTACATTTTTTTCCCTTTGCCAATTTCCCCTAGAAAAGAAACCCCCTTAAGAGTCATTTGAAGTTGCTCTTTAATCAAGATAGGATTGAACTTGGCAGGACACAGAGTATTCTAAAATGCTGGAATTGCTGATTCATTTGCAAAATTACATAATAACCCTGCTTCCTACCAGCAAACCAACACTGTAGATTTCCACATGCCATTACCCAGCTATATGCTTGTGTTACATCATGCCTGATAAGATGCCATCATCATCAACAAAGCGATTATTAAACTGTTAGAATATGACAGTGTGCTACTTGGAAATGAACTTAGATCTTCTGTTAAGTTTCAGAATGGATTTCTCTTAAAATGGAGCTTTAAATATTAAGAGATTGCTTTCTACTAAGGTATAGGACCTGAAGTTCTTTTGAAATATGACAGTCAGTCTGGGGACATGCATCTGAGGTAAAGCACTTTCCTAGCATGTGCAAGGCCCTGGCTTCAATCTCCAGCACCACAAAAATAAATTCAAAAGTGAAAATAAAACAACGTTCATGTAGTAACATTAAAATATTTTATTTGAAATTACAGCTGATGTTCTGAGTGAAGAAGCGATATTGAAGTGGTATAAAGAAGCACATGTTGCCAAAGGCAAAAGTGTTTTTCTTGACCAGATGAAGAAATTTGTTGAGTGGTTACAAAATGCAGAAGAAGGTATGCTTCCATTTAATAATTGATGGTCATGAGACAAATAGTTAATCATATTTCAAATGATATACTTCTTTCACTGCTTCCTCCACCCCTGGCTTTCCTAGACTAAAGTTCTTTTTCTCTTCTTCTTTTTAATTTTCTTTCTTTTTTAATGGGGTCTTACTCTGTGTTGCCCAGACTGGTCTTGAGCCCCTGAGCTCAAGTAATCCTCCCACCCCAGCCTCCCGAGTTCTGGGATTACAGGTGTACATCTCTGTACCTGGCCCAAAGTTCGTGACATGTCTCCCATATCCAACATTTTGCCTATATCTTAGGGCTCCTTTCTAAAATTAAGGCAGCAAAAGTTTCTAGATGGTACAAAGTCAAAGACAAAAGAAACTAATTATCCTGATAGGATACAATGAGGAAGAAATAATCGGCAGATGTAAACCGAAACAAATATCTTTTGCTTTGTCACCCATTATGGAATTATGTAGATTTTTATAGCACCTTTACCAGTATTTAGAATACGAACACAAGGTAAAAGATAATAATGGATGAGAGCGAATCTAAGTAGAATAAAAAGTTCATTTTAGATGAACCAAAGAATGAGAGAGGCCATATTCTTCATTAATACATATGCGTGGGTTGTATTTTTCAGAAAGGCAATATTCTCTTGAAAGTGGAAAAAAGGAGTAAGAGCTCGCTATCAGCCCCCATAGATACCTGCTTTACCTAGTGAATGGGAAAGTGCCCTGGGTTGATGGCAAGTTGGAGCCATGATGATTCGGAATTTTTTCATGATTGTTTTTAAAGGAATATGGGCAGAAATACCTGACTTCTCTCTTTCTTCTCTCCTAGAATCGGAATCAGAAGGTGAGGAAAATTAAAGGGCGGACAAGCACAATACCTAGGTTACCACACACACTGTCTGACTGGGAACCTGACTCATTTGGGAAGAGAAACTTGGCTTCAGTTTTCACAAAGGAAAAAAAAAAAATAGGATAGGCTTCCCTTGTGCAAAGGGGAAATGGTTTCTGTTCTTGTTTTGTTTTAAATGGAGCCCTGAGGCATTGCTACGACACTTGGGACTCTACCTCTCACTCACTGTATGCTAACTTAAAGCCATTCAACCAGGAGTCCAGTAGGAATCTGAAACTCAATACTCAGCAGACTCCTCTTTTTTAGCTGTATTTTTCAGGTACTGTGTGGTGAACGCCCCACTGGTGTCTAATACAGGGCCACTTTGGTAGTTGTGTATCTGCTCGTGTATGTGATTTGACAAACCAGTTTTTTAAAATAAATGGCTTTTTAAAAATCTGCGTTTATATTCTCAGAGCTTTCATTTCTTTACCACACACAACTTGTCACTCACACGAGTGCATTTCCGCCTTTGCGTCCACAATGTTGAATAACTGCATTTCTCACCATCCCTAAAAACTGCTGTGTGACTTTTACATTCCCATCATCTCCATAGTGAAATAGAAATGAGCCCAAAACACAGTCATTATTGGCAATAACACCATGAAGTTATTAATGACTATTATTAACCATAAATATATAGTTCTCATGTTTTCCTCAGCTTTCTTTCCTATTTAAAGGGGAACTAACAAGTCAGTTGATTTAATTCTCAAAATTATCCTGATCTCAATAATAATATGAAACATCATTTGGGAAAGCTTACAGTTTTATTACAGAAGTCTTTCTTACTCATAAGAAAACCTAAGATACGGCCCCGTTGTAGTGGCACACACCTGTAATCCCAGCAGCTCAGGGAGACCCTGTCTCTAAATGAAATATAAAAAAAAAAGGCTGGGGATGTGGCTCAGTGGTTAAGCACTATTGGATTCAATCCCTGGCACACATACAAAAAAAGAAAAAAAACCTAAGATACTGCCCTGTTATTAGGGCAATAGTCATCTTCAAGAAGGCAAACATTTTATCTAAATAAGAGTCAAACAAAAAGGAGATATACATTAGTAACTATACTCTCCAAGATAAGAATCTGAAAAATCTTATCATTGTTAGGTCATTATCAAACATCAAAAGATGTTTCCTATTTGTTCAGGATGAAAACAGGACCACACGACGAAATCATCTATGCGTGAGGGTGTTATTTTTATTACACAGGAAATTATGACAGGACATCTGTGGCCAGAATGACTGAAAGTCACAGAAGAAAGAAATACGTAAGGTGCTTAGCACACCTCTGGATGCACATATATATTCTTTCCTAAAATTGATCTCTGGATTGCAACCCTCATTTTGGGGTTTTTTTTTGGGGGGGGGGATTGGGTGGTGCCAGGTACTGGACTCAAGGGCACTCGACCACTGAGCCACATCCTCAGCCCTATTTTGTATTTTATTTAGAGGCAGGGTCTCACTGAGTTGCTTAGCACCTGTCTTTTTTGCTGAGGCTGGCTTTGAACTCTCCATCCTCCTGCCTCAGCCTCCTGAGCCGCTGGGATTACAGGTGTGTGCCACCACGCCAGGCTGACATCCCTCTTTCATATGCTATTTTTCCTTCCCAGTCTCCCACTTCACAATTGCCCAACTTCTGTTTAATGAAATAAATTTTAACTCACCCATCCCATTAGTATTCACTGCTCTGGGGATGAAAAACACACGGAATAAACAATGGGAAAACCCTAGAATGTGGTGTTCTCATAGCATGGACTCATGGCAAATCTCCATTACCTATCTTTCCATCTGAAACTTGGAATTATGAAATTAAATGGGAGTCCCATCATAGAGTGTGTGTTAATGTGCCTTTTTGGATTGAGAAAGTAAAAAGTTTTAATTGAAAAATAAAATTGGCTAACTAGTTTGACAGATGTCTACTACCAGTCAGGATACACAGCAGGTGTGCTTCATAAATTCAATCTGCTTCTCTAATATGCTGACAAAAAAATGTATCTGAAGATTTGGGAAATTATGCAATTTATAATTCTCTTGACTTTCCGTTTTGTTTGATATGTTTCACATTTAATTTGTATGTCGCTACTTAGGGAAGTATTCATGAGGAAGTGCAAAGGCCCCTGCTTGACAGCACGTCTGACTTTGTCCCATCATTTCTAAGGTGACCAAGCTGAGGCCCGGGACAGTACAGGTGTCCAAAGGCTTAGAGTCAGCAACCCAGAGGAAACTAGAAGGCCCATCTTCAGACACCCACACCTATGCTCTATTGCGTACTGAGAATAACTTTCTACACTTCAAGTAAATGTGTTTTTAAAACTAACACTTCTGGACTGGGGATGTGGCTCAGTGGTCAGGCGCCCCTGGGTTCGATCCCCAGTACCAAGAAAATAAATAAATAAAAAGAAGTCATGCCACAGGTGTACTAAGTACAATGATGACTATATTAGAGATGAAACTGGTAAATTAGAACATCTAAGAGAAAAGGACTAATTGGCTATGATGAATCCTTATCAGAGACTGAGATAGGCCCAGAGATGCTCATAATAAATTAAGGAAAAATGTAATTTAAAAAGACTATTTTCTCCATTAAAAAGCTAGGTAAGTACATTGCTTGTGGAGTTGCAAATTGGTGCAGCCACTCAGGAAAGCAGTATGGAGATTCCTCAGAAAACTTGGAATGAACCCACTATTTGACCCAGCTATCCCACTCCTCGGTTTATACCCAAAGAACTTAAAATCAGCATACTACAGCATACTACATTGATGCACCCACATCAATGTTTATAGCAACTCAATTCACAATAGCTAGATTGTGGAACTAAATGAGATACCCTTCAACAGATGAATGGATAAAAAAAAAAAATAACTGGTATATATACACAGTGGAATATTATATAGCCATAAAGAAGAATAAAATTATGGCATTTGCAGGTAAATGGATGGAATTGGAGAATATCACGCTAAGTGAAATAAGCCCATCTCCTAAAACCTAAGACTGAATGTTTAATAAGTGGATGATGATACATAATGGGTGTGGGAGTTAGAGAAGAATGAAGGAACTTTGGATTATGTATAGGGAAATGAGTGGAATGAGACAGACATTATTACCCTATGTACATGTATGATTATATGAATGGTATGAATTTACATCGTGTACAATCATAGAAATGAAAAGTTGTACCCCATTAGTGTATGATGAATCAAAATGCAGTCTATAAAAATAAAAAAAATTTTAAAAAGCTAGGTAAGGTATAGTTCAGTGGTGAAGTGTGTGTTTAGCATAGGAGTCCCTGGGTTTGATCCCCAGCATCAAAGGAAAACAAAACAAACAATAAAAAAACTTTGTATATATAATATACCTTATAGGTACAGAGAAAAGGAATAATATTTAATAATTATTGTAAATCATTGTTTTTCTTCACTATGTTCCAGGCAGGGGTAGGAGAAAAAAAGATGAAGAATTATTTCTAGTCATGGATGTTTATTTGTGTTTCTTTAAAAAAGATCATTCAATATCTTTATGATTTTAAAAAATTAATATATATTTAAAACATTAAAGAGCTTTTAGAAGAAAGTAAACATTGAACAGTATTCAGCCATAGGAGCATTTCTAATATTCTTATATTTTTACAAATATGGTTTTGCTGAACTCGGTAGAAACTCAAGTCCTTTTTATACCAGATGGTTTGTTTCTGGTTTTTTGTACCAGGGATTTACTCCGGGGTGTTTAACCAATGAGTTATATCCACAGACCATTTTTTTATTTATTTTTATTTACTTATTTATTTTTTTGAGACAGGGTCTCACTAAATTGTTTACGACGTCACTAAGTTAATGAGGCTGGCCTCAAGCTTTCGATCCTTCTGGCTTGGCCTCCCTAATAGCTGGCATTGCAGGCATGTACCACCACACTAAGCTCTATACCTGTTTTCTGCCCTGCTGTTTAATAATATTCTGTAACATTTTACCATATCAACATAGTAACTGTTCTTCAAAAGCATGGTTTTTAAATGTAAATAATTGTTCTTGGTATGGATGAGGCATAACTTTATTATTTTGTATATGGTATTCTTATTACTTTTAAAAATTGTCATTTAAAATATTCTTTACATAAATTATTCATTCATGGTTATTAAAACAAAAGGAATTTGGATCAAAAGATTTGAACATAACACAACATGGTCTCATTCTCTGAGTTTGCCTTTGTACATTTGAATGCATTTTATTCCCATTTTGGGCATATTTCAAGATGATTATTTCAGTAAGAAGTGAACAAATTTGCCAGACATAGTGACACAAGCCTGTAATCCCAGTGAAGCAGAGGATCTCAAGTTTGAGGCTAGCCTCCGAAACTTAGCAAGATCCTCAGCATTTTAATGAGACCCTGTCTCAAAATACAAAATACAACTGGGATGTAGCTCAGTGGTAAAACATCACTGGGTTCAATACCTAGGATCCTAAAAAAGAAAAGAAATGAAAAATTGATTTGTTTTTAACCTCTAAAAATAGGAAATTATGGAACTTTCCGAATTAAGCAGTTTTCAAATTATAAAATTGTGTAAAGGCAGAAGGAAGTAAAAATCTTTCTTCTTCAAGTCAAGAAACCAACCATCATAAAACACATCAGGTTCTGCATGGTCACAGGGTCACTGGTTTGAGTCAGTGTGCATCCCATTACTAATTACACACTCCCTTCCCAGGCTCATTCAGTGATCTGACCTCACCTCAGAGCTAATGGCAATTATTCCCTTTCAGCTGTCTGTACTTGAGAAAAACAGTGGACTTCAACATCCCTCCTGGTAGATGTCCCTGCACTGCTATGGCCCCCAGTTTGTGGAATAGGTGCTCCTAAAATATTTTTTCCATGAAAAACACTTTTAGAGCTGGTCTTTACATATTTAAAATTTCTACACCGTGATTTTGTGTGGTTTTAACTATTGTATTAAGACACAACATATAGAAAAATACAACTAAGTCTATAGCTTGAATAGAATCAGAACACACCTGTTTGATTAGTAAATGAAGAAACAGAACATAGCTCCTTCAGGCCTCCTGCCAACTCAGTCTCCACCCTCAAGGAAAATTCTGGCAGCATAGATTCCTTCTGCCTGTGTTTGAAATGGGAGCAGGTAGTATTATTTCGTTAATGCCTCCTTTCACTCAACTTTGTTTTGCCTTCTGTTGTTCCCTGTGTTTCCTTACTTTCTGGTGAATGATTAAGCGAACACGGTTGATCTACCAACAATAATGCCCAACTCTTTCAGCAAGAACACATTGATCATGAAAGCATTGTTTTTAATGAACCAGAGGGTAGCACTGTTCTCTTCTGACACAGAAAATAATCCCAGCAACTAGGGAGGCTGAGGCACGTTTCTGTTCCTCAGAGATAATTTTGGATCACATACTTCTCCTCTAAAAATCACTACAGAAAGAAAATCATCTTTGCTTTCTCTGAAGAGTAGTCACATTTTAAAGGGGTATGATAGATTTTAAAAAGAAATCATAGATCTCTGTGACTTTAGTTGTTTATGTCTTAGCACATTTGACCTTTGCTCCTAAGAAGAGATGGACTCAAGAATTGGTTGAGTTGAGCTTGAAACACCAGTGTACCCTTTAATTAGCTGTTTAAGTAATTAGCAAGTCACTTAACACTTGGTATTAACTTTGCTTAATTATAAAATGAGGGTCTGGACAAGATCAGTCCCTAAACTGGAACTGTGAACCTTAGAAAGAATTATGCAAAACTCTGTTTTCATCAGATTCTCAGACCAGTGACATAAGAAAGGTTAAAATCATTGTGCCCCTACCCAAGGGTCTGACTCATCTGTCTACTAGGGTCTAAGGATGTGTGCATTGCTAACAAGTTCCCAGGAAGTGCTGATCCTTCTGTGTCAGAATCACACTTTGAAAACTGCTGGGACAAATGGTTACTAAGGTCTATTTTTGTGCTGACTTTCTAAAGTACATCATGTCCTCAGCCAAAGAGATGGATTGTAGTTTGCTCAACTCTGTATTTTTGATTGCCATTTAGCACAATGCATAGCTTGCAGGAAGTTGGTGTTCAGTGAATGTTTGAATGAATAAATGAGCAAATATACATTAAAAATTCCTTTTTGAGGGGTTGATGATAAATTTATCCTTATGTGCTTCTATTCCTTCTTTTTAAAGTTCAACAGTGGGCCCACAGTTTGCTTTTTAGTGAGTACTTGGATTAATGTACTAAATAGAACTGCAACATTATTGATTGTGTCATTCTCTGAAACAGAGCCAATAAAATGTGTTCCCATAATTTATTTATAAAATAGTCTTGACGCTTTATTACGTATCTCCAAACAAAACAAAAATATTAGCTGGATGTGGTGGTGCATGCCTATAATCCCAGCAACTCGGGAGGCTGAGGCAGGAGGATTGCAAGTTCAAGGCCAACCTCAGCAATTTAGCCAGGCTCTAAGCAACTTAGCAAGACCGTGTCTCAAAATAAAAAACATTAAAAGGAGGGGCGCTTGGGATGCAGCTCAATGGTAAAGTGCTCCTGGATTCCATCCCTACTACCAAAAAACAACTTTCCTGTGAGAGTTGTGTCACCTGACTCTGTAACAACCCAACCAACACATTGTAGGCATTGACCACAAAATATTGGCTGACTGAGTCCTTCAGCCTAACTTCTACACCCTAGAGCCGGTCTAAGACAGTAAAATATCACTGGGCTAGGTCACCAATTCTCAGACTTTAATGTGCATCATATCCCCCAAGAGTGCTTGTTAATTACAGATGACTGGCAATAGTTCCAGGAGCTCTGACTCAGGACCCCTGGACACTGGTGGGACCTGAGGATTTGCCTTTCTAACAAGTTCCCAGGTGGTTCCACTGCTGCTAATCCAGTGACTCCAGATTGAGAACTACTGAGCTAGTTGATTCCTAATCTCCAGTAAAAGGCAGTTTGAAGCAAACCCGCCCCATAGATTGAAAGCTTGGGTTAGGCCAGCTCAAAAGCTATTGAATTTCCATAATTTCCAACTTAATTCTCCCTAACTCTTGTCTTCTCCGAAACCCTAAAATATTCTCAAGAGGCATGGGAAGGTTGGAAATACCTCCACTTGAAATCCTGGACTTTCTACAACAGACTACATCTTCGGATAAATCCTACATCCTATCTCAGCATTCTCTTTTCCCTTTACCAGGAAAGCCAACGACTTTCTAAGTGCAATCCCCAGACCAGCGTCATCAGTATTATGGGGGAGCTTGCTAGAAATGCATGTTGTTAGCACCCACACCAGACCTGCTAAATTAGAAAGAGGAAGGGGGGTCCTCTATTTACGAAGCCCTCCTGGTGGCTCTGATGCATGCTCAGGTTGAAGAACCACTAATCTAGCCTAACCTTCAGGTGCCTACCCATCTTGGAACACACCGCCAAAGAGACTGAAGGGTAGCAGACAATTACAACAGAGACAGGACCAGGCATTGACACAATTAGTGAGATGGCAGATTTCATTTTATTTTTTAAGGTTGATTGAAGATTGAAAAGTTTTAAAAAAGAGAGAGGCAGAGAGACTGGAAAGCATTTCTGGAGGCAAGGTTAACAGCATCCTCCAGCAGTTTTTACCTGATGTAAGAGGATGCCTGTCAGCCCCCTGTAGCCATATGACTCAGATAGAGTCATGAAAATAACTGGCTGCTATTATAAACTCATTCCCAAGTATGTGGGAACTGGCTTTTCTCAACTTTTCTGTTTTCTCATTAAACAAAGAAATAAAAATATATTCAGTTTCCCCTCACCCTTCTTTCCAGTAGGCTCATCAAGTGCAAGGGCACGTTTTGCAGTACCAAAAGGCAGCTCTTGTGAATATGATGGAATCTAGGAGATGAATCATTATAACATACCTCAAAATAAACTGATGGATAATTGAGAGGAACCCAGGGGCATAAGAGGAGTGAAAAATGAATGGATTTTCTGTGTACTTGCATATTGGAATCTACATAGCAGAGCACAACTTAACAGGCTTGCAGAAAAAAGATTGAGAAATTCTGAGGCAGCACTAATGCACTATAACACGTGAATAATTTGATCATTTATCTTTTCTGGCCCAACTTCAAAGTTTTCCCATGGATTTTAGAAAAGCTGTTCATTTTGCCCATATGGCCTCTAGTCTTTTATTCTAATCAAAACATGTTTCACATCATAGCATGTACATCCTAAATGACTTCTAAACATTATGAGCAGGGGCAATGGCCCATGGATGATTTACAAGTACTGTGTTTAATTTCCAGATATTTGGGTTTTTCTAATATATTATAGTCACTGCTTTCTAGTTGAATTTCTTTGTCGTCAGAGAACATACACAGTATGATTTCAGTGCTTTTAAATTTACTGAGACTCGTTTTATAGCCCAGCATATGGTCTATCTTGGTGAATGTACCATGTGCTCTTGAAAACAATGTGTATTCTGCAGTTGTTGAATGGAGTGTTCTATAAATATCAATGAGCTCTTGGTGGTGGATTGCTTTGTTTGGAGATTCTGCATCATTAATTTTTTTTTTATTTGCGTAGTTATATCAGTGACTAAAAAGGGGTATTAAAATCTCTGGCTATGATTATAAACTGTCTGTTTCTCTGTTTAACTTAGCCACTTTTGTTTCATGTATCTGGAAGCTCTATTATTAGATGTGTATACATCTAAAACTTATGTCTCTTGCATGTTCGGCTAGTTTTTCATTATGAAATATCCCACTTTGCCTCTGGTAATAATCTTTATTTTGAATTCTACTTTATCTGATATTAGCATAGTACTCCACCCTTTTAGGCATAGTGTTTGCATGACATATCTTTTTTATTCATTAACTTTCAACCTATCTGTCTTTGTACTTAAAGTATAGCTCTTGTATACATACAGCACATTACTGAGTCTTGCTTTAAAAGAAAAAAAAAAAAAAAAAAACCCTGGAACTGGGAACATAGTTTAGTGATGGAGGACTTGACTACCCTGGGTTTGAAACCCAGCACTGAAAAAAAAAAATCTGTTCGGATAATCTTTGCCTTTCAAATATTATGTTTGGTTCATTATTGTTATCATTGTTATTCCAAGGATGATTGAGCCCAGGGGTGCTTAACCACTGAGCCACATCCCCAGCCATTTTTATTTTTTTATTTGAGACAGGATCTTGCTAGGTTGCTTAGAGCCCTGATAAATTGCTGAGGTTGGTTTCAAACCTGTGATCCTCCTGCATCAGCCTCCCGAGTCACTAGGATTATAGGCATGAGCCACCATGGCTGGCTTGGTCCATTATTGATGTGGTTGAATTTAAGTCTACAATTTTACAGTTTATGTTCCCCTGATGTCTCTTAGGTTTTATTCCTCTGTCCCTCCTTTCCTGGCTTCATTTTGAATTCATCGAACATTTTTTTAAATCCTGTTTGGGGACAGGGTTGTGGCTCAGTGGTAGAGTGCTTGCCTAGCATGAATGAGGTCCTTGGTTCGATCCTTAGCACCACATAAAAATAATAATAAGATTCTGTTTTAATTTGTCTATTGCCCGTTAGTTATACCCCTCCACAGACCATCACTAGGGGTTGAATCCAGGGGTGCTTTACCACTAAGTTACATCCCCAGTCCTTTTTATTTTTGATTTTGAGACAGGACCTATCTAAATTGCCCCAGACACTGCTTCTTGAGTCACTGGGATTACAGGAATGCCACCATGCCTGACAAGTGACACTTCTTTTGGTTATCTTTATACTGTTATCTTTATACTGTTTCACTAGGGATTTATAATATACTATCTTAAGTTTTCATTCTACTGTGATTATCTTTATACTGTTTCACTAGGGATTTATAATAGACTGTCTTAAGTTTTCATTCTAGGTAGAATAGCTATTGTAGTATACTGCATAAGACATAAATGCCTTGAGATTGTATAGGTCAATGTACTCTCTCCCCAATCTTTTATATAGTCATTGTCATATGTATTACATCTAAAAACATAAACTTCATAATATAATGCTATTAATTTTTATTTTAGACAGTTCTATGTATTTTTATGAGTGATGCTGGGGATCGAACCCAATGCCTTGCACACCCTAAGCACATACTCTACTGCTGAGCTATGTCCGCCTCCCCCAGTTCTATGCATATTTTAACCCTCCTCCAGTTCTATGCATATTTTAAATAATTTGAGAGAAATCTGTGCTATGTTTTAAGCATATGCCCCCAAAGTTCATGTGTTAGAGGCTTAATCTCCAAATTCTTTGGTTAATGGTATTTGTAAGTTGGGCCGTTAGGAAGTATTTAGGGACAGATGAAGTCACCAGGGAACCTGGGATGGCATTCATGGCTTTATAAGAATAAGAAGAGAACTGAGCTGGACACTACCTGTGTTTCACCATGTGATGCCTCCACCACATTGTGTTGCAGCAAGAAGGCCCTTGCCAGATGCTATGCAGATGCCAATGCCACGTACTTAGTATTCCCAGTCTTCAGAACCATGACTCTAATAAACCTCTATTCTTTATAAATTATCAGATCTCAGGTATTCAATTATAGCAACAGAAAACAGACAGTTTAACCTATTTGTATATCATTTCTGGTGTTCCACTTCATAAATAATCAGCATTTCCATCTGATATAATTTCTTTCTCATAAAACAAAACCCTATTTTTAGAATTTCTAGTAGTATAGTTGTGCAGAAAAATGTTCTTAGTTTTTCAGTTTTTGTTTTTGTTTTTGTTTTTTTGCAGTGCTGGGGATCAAACCTCACACATGCTATACCACTGAGATCATGGCCTCTCGGTTCTTTTTTCTTATCTTTATAGGATTTTGGTTCCATTTCTTAAAAAGTCAGAGAATTCAGGGCTGGGAATGCAGCTTGGTGGTAGAGCACATGCCTGGCATGTGAGAGGCCCTGGGTTCAATCCCCAATACTACTCACGGTGGTGACATAATGACCTATGTCTATAAGTCTACACTTCCAAAAATAAGATCCAGACTTGAAGAAGCTCTGAATTTGCCTCCTGAACTCCTTAAACCCTGTTGATACGCTCTCAGAGCACCCTAAAAAACAGTTATACTAGAATGACATAAAGATTTGCTAATTCTACAAATCACACTTTTTAAATGCTCAGTGAAATTCACGGAAGCTATTAATAAAATCCTCCCCACCCTATGGTTTAAAATAATCATTTAAATCAAACATTCATGCCTAAAGTTGTTTTAGAGTTCTAAGTTTTGTCCTATCTCCCACTTAGAGTTAAAAAAAAAAGTTCTTTCCTGGATACAATAGAAATGAAGTTTGAAGCAAACAAACTCTCTACAGGCAGTTATGATTTGGGCATTATTTCATTATTTTAGGTGTGGGGGAAATGTTCTTGAAATCATGCTGAAAATAATAATTCTGACAGTGAAAGACTTGTGAGTAACTGAAGGAAAACAGTAGATGCCTTTGAAGACTGAACTACAAAATATGTTAAAAATGTGTGCATTCAGGAAAATTACAGGGAACTCTTAAAAGAATATGCCACTTCTAAGAAAAACAAATGGCCTCCAGCTGGTGAGGGCTTGCCAAGCCAAGGAATCAAGGTAACTCTGGAAGCCAGTCACAGCCCCATGGCCACCTCTCAGGTGAAACGTGTGTGCCACTTATCAATATCAGAGTCCCCTTCCGGAATCTCATTTTTATCCAGGGGGATGTTCTTCCTTCCTTCCAACATATTCTCACAATGGAAAAGTAAAGAGGAAAGGAGGACAGAGAGTATGAACAATTGAAGGGACACAAAGAGGAAGAATGTGCGCTGACTTAATGAAATGCCTGCTCCAGGGCCACTTTTGTTCACCTTTCAGTTGGCAATTAGCTCTACAGCACTGCAGCTTGAGACCAGGCTGGGAAACATAGTGAGAACTTGTTCCAAAACACCAATGGCTCCTTTTCTATAAAAATATGAAGTTTAGGTAACTCATTTTGTATTCTTATTTTTATAAACATTGTCCAACACAATAAGCCAGATATTGTGTTGTGGTCTCTTGGTGTCTGTTTTGGAGATGTTCTTTTTCCCTCCCCTTTATAAACAATTTTGAAAGTAAAATTTAAAAAGTGACCTGAGGTCTGGAGGTATAGTGCAGTAATGGGGTGCTTGCCTAGCATGCCCAAGGCCCTGGGTTTAATCCCCATCACTGCAAATAACAGAAACAAACAGAGATCAGGCCCGAAGATTCTGTAAGTGGAGAAAATCACTTAAACTTCTTTAATGACCTTGCTAGATAAACATAAGTAAAATTTAATTTGAGTTCAGTAAATGCCCACATTAAAAAAAAAAAAAAAAAATGTGTTTAACCAGGCACAGTGGTGCATACCTGTAGTCACAGCTACTCAGGAGGCTAAAGAGGAAAAATCACAAGTCCAGGAGCTTGAGACCACGCTGGGAAACATAGTGAGAACTTGTCTCATAAGTAAAATAAGCCAGGCATGATGGCACATGCCTGTAATCCCAGCAGCTCAGGACTGAGGCAGGATCACAAGTTCAAAGCCAGCCTCAGCAATTTAGGGACACCCTAAGCAACTTAGTGAGACCCTGTCTCTAAACAAAATATAAAAAGGGTTGGGGATATGGCTTAGTGGTTAGGTACCCCTGGGGTCAGTAAGATAAAATAATTTCAAAAGGACTGAACTTAATCTAATGAAATTAAAGTAAACAAAATAAAATATTTTAAATATTTTAAATTATATCAGTAGGGACCATCTATGAGGATAGACCAAATAACCAACCAACTATAACCAACCAAATATTTTCTTTCCTTCTCTATCCATCCTGTAACATGCCCTGAGTGGGGCTGCTAATCCACTTCTGGTTACAAACTAGTTACCCAGTTTATAAGCTGTTTTTTGCTCAAACTCTTCAAACTATTTATCATGCTTCACTTTACCTTTTCAATACACTGAAAAATAACTTTAAAAGTAAACTACTTAGTGTTAAAGATCATTTTTCAATTTTGATTGGAATGGTTAGAGGTGATGCTAGTTTCCAGAATTCCAATACCCAGAGTGAATCAAATTTAACTTTATGCTTTGCCCTTTTAAAATTTGATCTTGCATAGGCCATCTTTCAACAGGATTTTAGCAGAAAACGTGGAGGGACACACACACACACACACACACACACACACACACACACGCATCATTACCTCAGAAAAGATGACCCAAATGAGTGAGAGGAATAGTCAGAAAAAGCATCACAGATCGATATTTAATTAAGGAAAATGAAAGTATTGTGGTGGGAAAACATTTTTTATATCAAATTGTTGTGATAGTTCCAGGCTTACAGAATAAAGATTCTAGTTAATTCTACTTGAATTCCCAGAAAACCTAAATTAGATCCAACAGTAAAGAAGAGCTGAAAATCCTGATTAGTCACTAGTTGGGTACAGGGATTGGTGTTGCTTTGTGTGTTCCTATATATTGTCATCTTTAAAATAAATACTAGTTTTATGTTATGTTGAATGATCCTTCTAATCTATATCTTGGGCATTCAGACGCAAGAAAAGAGCCCACCCTTCCTGCAAGACAGCTGGAGCAACTCACTGGAGACTCAGCTACCTTTCACTATGGTAGCCACTGGCCTGAGCAGCATGGGACTCACAGACACTCACCTAAACGTAATGCCTGGGTTAAGCGGGAGGATCCCACGGGGTGATGAGGGCGGCTGAAGACCACTGCTGTTTTAGTGTCCCACTGGCACTGTGACAAATCGCAAATGGAATGGCCACAAATTTGCTGTTTTACAATTCTGGAAGTTGGAAGTCAACAGAGCCTGGTTCCTCCTGGAAGCCCTAGGGAAGAGCCCAAGGTCCAGCGTTCTTCACTGAGACTTTGGGTTCCTGGCCTTTGCTCCAACTTCAGAGCCAGCAGTACAGCCTGGCTTCCCTTGGCACTGGGCTAACTCTCCCTCTTATAGGACCGGTGTGACTCTCAGGGTCCGAAACAATCTAGGGTACTCTGCACGTCTCACAACCCTTACTAAGAATTCTTAGTTTTTTGCAGTGCTGGGGATCAAACCTCACACATGCTATACCACTGAGATCATGGGTTCAATCCCCAGAAATACCCACGGTGGTGACATAATGACCTATGTCTAAAAGTCTACACTTCCATAAATAAGATCAAGACTTGGAGAAGCTCCGGATTTGCCTCCTGACCTCCTTGAACCCTGTCGGTATGCTCTCAGAGCACCCTAAAAAACACCTATACTAGAATGACTTAAAGATTTGCTAACTCTACAAATCAAACTTTTTAAATGCAAAGGCTCTTTTGCCACATAAAAGGTTCCAGAGGTTGGGATGAGGATATGTTAGGGGCCATTATTCCACATACAGTTATGAAAATGCTAATCAGAATATAAAGAAGTTTGGTAGAGTACAAGCATGCTTAGCATGAAAGAGGACTGACCTATGGGTCGACCCTCAACACCAAAGATATATATATTATACATGAATGATCATGTAAAGCACTATGTTAGCTATTACTAGGTGCTTAAGCCAGAGGAAGGGGGAGTTCAAAGCCAGCCTCAGCAACTTAGCTGGACCCTGTCTGTAAATAAAAAATAAAATGGGATGAGGCTGAGGCTGAGTGGTTAAGCAAGCTTAACCACTTATGAGGTTCAATCCCCCATACTAAAAAAAAAGGGGGAGGGGAGATGGGAGAAAGATAAATAGCTAGCTCTTATTTATCTTTATTTATGTTCCCTATTGTCCTAAAGTTAACTCTTAGTCTGATTACTAAAAGGGAACAAGAATCCTCCTGATTTCTCGGTTTTGTAGTTTTTTACATTTATATTTAAATTTGCTTTTATTAGTTATGCTCTTAAGTATTGTTGACCGTAGAGTCATTTTGTTTTATGGAAGGCAATATTTGTTTTAGAGAATTGCATTTGTTTTCTTACAGTTGTAAAACGTGTTTGCCTAGGATGTCGGATTTCCTTATCAGCCTTGTGATCACTGCAGATCGTGAGTTCATCGATCCACTCATAACCCACTCAGCCAAAAAAATAAAAAATAAAAATCACTGTTTAAGGAAAAAACAGTGTTTTGTACTCTTATTTTGTGAGCAAAACACAAACATAAACTGTTTTCTCAGCAGCACAATGTTTTTATGAGTCTTTTGATTCATCTATCAACTCCTTTCAATAGCATGTGGTCATGTCCTGAATGTGTATATCCAGGTCCTGGCATCTCTGTTTTTAGACACGTTCAAAATTTTTTGTAATTTAAAAGAGAAAAAAAATTAAACTATTCTTATAATCATTCAACACTATACATTTGGGGGAAAAAAAAAAAAACAACAACAACAAAACCTTTCATTTGAAATTATATTTTAAGCAGGCTACTGTGGTGCACACCTGTGACCTCAGGCTCTAGAAGCTGAGGCAGGAGAAGCACAATTTTCAGACCAGCCTCAACTTAATGAGACCCTGATTCAAAATAAAAAATAAAAGGACTGGCAGGGCTAGGGATATAGCTCAGTTGGTAGAGTGCTTACCTTGCAAGCACAAGGCCCTGGGTTCAATCCCCAGCACCCCCCCCAAAAAAAAAAAAAGGACTGGCAGTGTTGCTCAGTGGGAACTGAATTCAACCCCCAGTAACACACCCATGCACACACACACACACACACACACACACAAATACACAAATTCTGAGCAGACAGTAGAGTACATGCTCACAGCATGTGCAGGGCCCTGGGTTCAGTCCCTAGTTGTGGGAAGCCGTTGGTGTTTAGCAGAATCAGGCTTGACTGAGCCATGGGACATGGAAGTCTGACTCCCAGGAACTGGCAGTTATGAGAGACTGTTTCAGATAACCTGGGGTAGGAGACCCTGTACAGAGGTGGCTCACCCCTGAGGAAATGCTAATTCTGTAAGCAGATGGTTTCCCTAACGCCACCCCATCCTGATCCCTCACAGAAGAGCCTCCCGGTCCCCCTTTACCTCTGAGACTATAAATAAAGGGAAGGTGGGCTGCTCCATGTTTTTTTGAGACCAGATCTTGGCATGGCCCAATCTGTCACCCCCCCTCCCGTTTAAAAAGATTATTGGCTCTGTGTTTATTTAATTAGTTAAATTTCTTAGTGATTAATCAATAGCCGGCACCATCCGCTGACAGAAACCTTTTCCCTTATCCATGCTGGACGTGACAAGAGAACCCCCACACCTAGTACCTTCCAAAACCACACACCCAAAATTACTATTTAATCAAGTGTATTAAAATAAAAGCAGTCAGCCACCAGTCATTAGGGAAATACAAGTAAAAGCCACAATGAGATACTGCCTCACATTCATAAGAACTGCTATTATCAAAACAAAATTAAGGAAAAAAAAAAACTAGAAAATAGCAAGTGCTGGCACTGAGGTGGAAAAATTAGAAAATTTGTGCACTGTTTGTGGGAATGGAAAATAGTGCCACTGCCATGGAAAATATTATAATGGTTCCTCAAAAAACTAAAAATAGTTTATTATTCATCCAATCCAGCAATTCCACTTCTGGGTAGATATCCAAAATAATTGGAAACAGTTTTGAAGAGACTTGTACACACATAATTCACAATAACCCAGGGGTAGCAGCCAACCAAAAGTCCATCGATAAACAGATAAACAAATGTGACACATGTTGCCACATAGGCAGTGTCATGGATGAAACTAGGAAACACTAAGTGAAATTAGCCAGTCACAAAAGTCGAAGGTATGATTTCATTTATATCAGGTGTGTATAGAAGTCAAATCTCTAGGCGTAGAAAATAGAATGGTCATTCTCAGGGGCTGGAGGAGAGCTTCAAATTTCTTTGGACTTTCAAGGGAGTACTCCAGAATACTTCCAGCATATCTTGATTTTCATTGTCATTAAAGACCCTGCTAGCCAGCAACTTTCTCTAAGGCAAATGATACAAACTCAAAGAAGTAAAGTTATGATAAGATTTTGAATTTACTAAGTGGGCTATATGCCAATGGGTCCAAATATGTAAAAGATTATTTGCTAGTCCTTTCTAAATCATTTGATAACCCTGAGTGGTACGTAAATAATTAAGTAGTGACTTTTAATTAAGGCTCTGTAGAGAAAGCTGCTTTATGCAAAATTAAATGCTTTTTCACAGCTAATTTAGAAAACATTTTTTAACCTGGATGCACCATACCAGAACACTGAGAAAATTGCTAATTTTATCTGGCAATATTCTCAAAGAACACACATGGCACTCAATTTATTTTTTTGTAAATGAATATTTCTTACACAATGCTCAAAAAAATGTCGTTGCTGCTGTGGATCAAATCCAGGGCCTTGCACATGTTAGGCAAGTGCTCTGTCACTGAGCTACACTCCCAGTCCTTAGAATTTTGTTTCAATATTAATAACACTTCTCACAGAACAAAGACATCAAGTAATGTCTTTGTGATACAGATCACATACTATATTAAATATTTTATAATATTTGGTAATGTTAAATATTTCATTATAATGTGAAAAAATAATATAAACACTTGAAAGCTAAAGAATGAGTTCCGTATCCTCATCTATTTTTTATAGACATTAAATGTAACTGGGTGTTGTGGGTTGAATTATGTCCTCAACAAATTCATAAGTTGATGTCTTAATCCCCAGTATCTTAGAATATGAAATTGGGAATAGAGTCATCATGGATGTAATTATTTAAGAGGAGGCAATAATGGAATAGAGTGGGCTCCTAAGTCATTATGACTGGTGTCCTTATAAAAAGGGACAATGCAGACAGAGACATTGACACAGAAGTACAGCGACACAGAAGGAGAGGAGGTGATGCTGAGGGCAGAGATTGGGGTGATATAGCAGCAGAATCCTAGGGACACCAAAGGTGGCCAGAAAGTTCGCACATGCTGGGGAGTGGCATGGAATAGTCTCTCCATCCGCCCTCAGCAGGAACCAGCTCTGCTGACACATTGACGTCAGACTTTCAACCTCCATAAATGTGCAATAAATTTCCTCTATTTAAGTCACATTGTTTTTGGAACTTTATCACAGCAGCCCTAGCCAAATACGATGAACTGAAAGTTTCTGTTTCTTCAAAATTCATATTTTGAAACCCCTAACTACCATTGCAAGGGTATTGGAGGTGAGACCTTTGAGAGGTAATTAAATTCACATGAGGTCATAAGAATGGGGCCTCCAACATGAGCTTAGTGTCCTCATAGAAAGAAACACCAGAGAGCTTGCTCTCTCACCATCTGAGGACACAAGAAGGCTGACTTTGCAAGCCCAGAAGAGAGCCCTCACCTGAAACCTAACCATGTCGGCACCCAGATCTTCCCAATCTCCAGAACTGTGAGAAATAAATATTTGTTTTTTGAGCCACTCAGTCTACAGTGTTTTGTTATAGCTACCTGAACTGACTAAAAAAAACAATTAAGAAAGTAGGTATCCCACCTGAAACTCGAAGTTGAGTAATTAGCACAAAAAGCTCTGTTGGTTGCTAAAGTCAAGTTGATATTAAAATTTCTTTTTGAACATTCAAGATATTTATGACAAAATATTAAATTTGCAAAAATCCTAAAACTGATCACAAATTGCTTTTAGAGACAGATAAATATAGCAAATACTATAAAATGTGCACTTTAATATTCAATTCAAGAATGCCAGATGTGGTGGTGCATGTCTGTAATCCCAGTGATTAGGGAGGCTGAGGCAGGAAGATCTCAAGTTTGAGGACAGTCTCAGCAACTTAAGGAGGCCTGTCTCAAAATTTAAAAAGAAAAAGAAAAGAATTCTTCAATATTGGAACTCTTGTCACTCAGATCTAATTTAGCTATTTCCAAATTAAACATATAGCCATCAAATAAATACACAAACTTCTGTAAATGTGCCTAGGCAAACATAACTGTCATTTCAGTAATTATACTTAATTCTGCATGGCAAAAAAAAGAATTTGTTTTTATCTTATAAACAACTTTTCAGAGTAAAGTCATTATTAATCTGATTTAACAGCTGGCAAACTAGCTTAATGAAGCTGAGTTACATTTTTACAAATAACAAGTCATGGAATTCTGACTCCTAGGCATGGGTATTTCTGTTCATGCTCTACTACCCTCAAAGAAAACGCATAGCTTTCTAATACAAATTCTGTTTGTTTTACAGGTCTATCATTGTTTTAATAAAATGTTAAAAATGGAAATTATCCCTGGAATTTATCATCTGTAAATATTTGGACAGACCCTTTGAAGTCTATGATTATACTCAAATATACTTAAGGATATTATTTGGCTTTTCTTTTTTTTTTTTTTTTTTTTGCTTAAGTAGAGTCTTTAAGGTAAGATTTAAACTCAACATTGATGGATGTCTTTTTTTTTTTTTTTTTCTTTCTTGGTACTGGGTATTCAACCCAGGAGCACTTTACCACTGAGCTACATCTTCAGCTCATTTTACTTTTTATTTATTTATTTATTGGTACCACAGATTGAACGCAGGGGTGCTTACCAACTATACCACTCTCCAGTCCTTTTTTCTTTTTCTTTTCTTTTTTTTTTTTTTTTTACAGACTGCATTGATTCATTGTACACAAATGGGGTGCAACTTTTCATTTCTATGATTGTACACAATGTAGATTCACACCATTCATGTAATCATACATATACGTAGGGTAATATTGTCTGTTTCATCTACTATCTTTCTGTCCCCCACCCCCTCCCACCCATTTTCCTCTACAGCATCCAAAGTTTCTTCATTCTTCTCTTCCTCCACCACTGCCCCCCCTCGTTATATATTGTCAAGCACTTATCAGAGAAAACATTAGGTAGGTCTTTGGTGTTTTGGGCTTGGCCTATTTCACTTAGCATGATATTTTCCAACTTCATCCATTTACCAGCAAATGCCATAATTTTCCAGTCCTTTTTATTTTTTATTTTGAGACAGGGTCTCACTAGTTACTTAGGGCCTTGCTGAGTTGCTGAGGCTGGCCTCAAACTTGGAATCCTCCTGCCTCAGCCTCCTGAATAGCTAGGTTTACAGGCATGCACCACCATGCCTGGCTTACTTCTTATTTTGAGATGTGTTCTTACTAAGTTACTTAGGGTCTCACTAAATTGCTGAAACTGGCCTCAAACTTGGAATTCTCCTGTCTCAACCTCCCAAATAGCTGGGATTACAGGCATGCCCCCTGCACCCAGCTGTGGGGATCCTTAAACATACTGTTACTTAACTTTTCCATCTAGTATTTGAAGAATTAAACTGAATGGAACAAACGTGTTTTGCAAAGACATATTGCTATTTCTTATGACTGATCTAATAGAATATTGGTGTTAATATAGCAGTCTGTAATCTTGTGTTCTGTTTAAGATCAGTCTTTCCCTAACAAATACATTGATCGTTTGGCAGTACCAATAGAACCCAGGACCTTGAACCTGCTAGGCAGGTTCTCTACCATAGAGCCACAACCCTGTCCAACCCATTATGCTGAAACAAACTCATCTGCTTTTTTTTATCTAGGGCTTTGCTGCAATTGTTAATTTTCCACAAATATCCTCCAAACCTCTTTTTAAAAGAATAGTTATTGTGTTTATTTGAAAGTTAATTGATGCCAGGAGCAGTGGTACACACCTGTAATGCCAGCTGCTCGGGAGGCTGAGGCAGGAAGATCCCGACTTCAAAGCCAACCTCAGCAACTTAGCAAGGCCCTAAGCAACTCAGTGAGACCCTGTCTCTAAATAAAATATTAAAAAGAGGTGGAGATGTGGCCCAGTCGTCAAGGAGCCCTGGGTTCAAACCCCGGTACCAAAAAAAAAAAAAAAGAAAAGAAAGTTAATTGACCTTTCATAGGGTTGCTGTCACAATTGGATCAGATCACTATAGTTATTAATACAAGTTATCTCAGACATAAGCTTATAAAAGTGAGCTTCTCATGAAACTGTAATCTTAATTAGATGAAGTGATATACATAATATGCTTAGCATGCTGTCAGGAACAATACAGGCACTCATTACGTATTAGTTGTTACTAATAACAATGAGATCCTCTTAATAATGAATAAAGAGCCAGATGCTGTGATGGACACCTATAATCCCAGAATTTTGGGAGGCTGAGGGAGGAGGATTGCAAGTTCAATGCCAACCTCAGCAATTTAGCAAGGTCCTAAGCAACTTAGAGAGACCCTGTCTCAAAAAAAAAAGAAAAAGAAAAAGAAAAAAATGGACTAGGGATGTGGCTTAGTGGTTAAGCACCCCCGTCACTACTACTACTACTAATAATAATAATAAATAAAAAGTTTTTTTTGGGGGGAAGGGTACCAGGGATTGAACTCAGGGGCACTTAACCACTGAGTCACATCCCCAGCCATATTTTGTATTTTATTTAGAGACCGGGTCTCACTGAGTTGCTTAGTGCCTCACTTTTGCTAAGGCTGGCTTTGAACTCTCTATCCTCCTGCCTCCCTAGTCACTGGGATTACAGGCATGCAACACCACTCCTGGCAATAAAGAGATTTTATGTTATAATAATGAACCATTTATCATGTATAGTCTGATGGTAAAAGGATGATTTAAAATGGGAAATAAGCCTTTATCTATACTCAATAAATTAAAACAAAAATGTAAATACTTTTTTTGCATGCCTTTGTACTTTCACCTGCTCATCAGTAGGGATACCCCAGAAAGTCAAGCCAATAGACGCAGATTGCTCTTGAGGCCCAAGGGGAAGCTATGGTATCTGGATGATAGTTGGATTTGGAGCCTACATGCACTCCATGACCTGAGTCTCATTCTCCAGGGCTCCTCCATGACCAAAAAATTGCTCTCCAAACCATCGGCGATTGTTTCATTGACTGAGTTGAGATTGCTTCCTGTGCAATAATTGCTAACTTGAGAGCTAAATAAGTTGAAATGTGCCACTTCTCACAAAGATGATCAAGCTCAAGATATCCACTGCCTAGAAAGATGGGGGTTATAAGAATTTATGCAGGATGATTGCTTCAGAAGTTCCTGGCAATTTCCTTGATGAGTTCTAGAGTCTAGTTAGCTATGTCAGTGTTAAAAGGTGGAAACAAAGAATGTAGGAAAGTATGTCTGTGTTGTCTTCTTTCATCATGTTTCCGGGATCAAGTGTCCATGCTGCCAAAGTTGGTGGCAGAAAACAGTTTTATGGGGGTTCAGAGCACAAAGGGCTTTTATAGGAGAAAAAGAGGATGCAGAGTGACAATGGGCAGGAAATGCCCAGGGTGGGTGGGGCTTTCCTCTCCACAATGCAAACCTGCATGTCTCTGTCTGCTCCTGCTCCAGAACATCTTAAAAGACCTCACCTCCTAAGGCCACTACCTGCATTTTCCTTTCTGACAGTCATGTTACTTTTCTGCAATTCAATTCAATGATCTTAAGAAAGGAGTGGTTATTATGGAGATCTCTCTTTAGATTTAGAATACAGTGTGAAAGGGGTGGGTCCTTAAGAGATTAGAGAAAGGATTAGGAAGAGGAGAAAGTCATTTTGGTACAGAGAGCTTGAGGGTGAGGGAGCTGCTCTGTTACAAAAGTTGAGGGTGCTATAATCTCCCTTTCTTTATTTTTTTACTGATTATCATAAAAAAGTAGATTTTTTTTTCTGTCCTTGTTATTGTGGCACTGGGTATCCAATACAGGACTGTGAACATGCTAGAGAACATCTCTATCACTGAGCTACATCCCCAACTGGTACAATGCTTTGTTTTTTGAGTGGTGATTGGATGATTTAAAACACACACACACACACACACACACACACACACACACACACACTAATAAAGAGCAGATGGCTCTTTGCTGGTTTTAATATTTGGCAAATATCCTTGAGTCGAAACAAGACTGGCAGAAACATTTTGGATTTCTGTGAGTATCCTCTGTAACAGAAATGATTGAACTAGTAGAATTAAATAGAAACTTCCATATAATATTGGAAGAGCTTTAGTAATGTCCACGTGGTAGTAAGTAACAATGGTGCTGGGTTGTGTGCTTCAAGATGAGTGGTATGCGGATGTCGCAGGACAATGTAAATGCTGCTGAGGGAAGAAAGCGAGCAGGAATTTTATTAAAAACAGAAGAATGAAAAGTTATACTCCATTTATGTATGATGTGCCAAAATGCTTTCTTTCATGTATAACTAATTAGGACAAATTTTAAAAGGAGGGCGCAAAGTTAGAGAAAGACTCAGAACTTTCAATGCAGTGTGTTTGGGAGGGGCAAGAGTGCATTTAAGACTTACGACCCTCCTCCTTTTAAAGGCAAGTAAGAAATTGATGAGCTCCTCTTGAATGGTTTTTGATATTTCAGTTGTTCCATGGTGAGCACCGGCCGGATTATGGGTTATGCAGTTGTTTTCCTAATTATGGGAATTTATGCCCTTTCTGAGAAATAGGAACTGTTTTATAAGGTCAGAGCATGTTAAAAAGGCTGTTCTCATGCTTGCCCTCATGTCAACCATTACTGTCCCTTCCCTACTCTCCACTGAGTACCCTGCGTATCTCACTATGACCAAAGGACCTAAACAACACAGAAGAGGGAAAGTTTTAGTTGGGCTTATGTTCTCAGAGGGCCCAGTACATAGATGGGCAACTCCATTGTTCTGGGCTCAAGATTAAGCAGAACATCATGTGGGAAGGACATGGCAGAGGAAAGTATCTCAGGACATGGCAACAGGAAGCAAAGAAGGAGCTTCACTCACCAGGGACAAAATATAGACCCCAAAGTCGTATCCCCCCTGCCCCAGTGACCTTCCTCCTCCAGTCACAAACTACCTGCTTATAGTTACCACTCAGTTAACCCTTACCAGTGGATTAATTTACTGATTAGATTAAACCTCTTATAACCTGATTGTTTTACCTCTAAAAATTCTTGCACTGTATAACACATGAGTTTTAGGGAGACAGCTCTTATCTAAACCGTAACAAGTGGTTTTGTAACAGAGGTCCACTTTTTGCTTTGAATATAACCTTGTTGCTCTACCACTGCAGCTTGTTTTTAAACGGATATGTTTCTTTCTCTTCCTTTCTCCCTGTTTCTCCCTGATCTTTCCTCCTCCCAATCTCAGGAGAAACAGGATTACTTTCCTCCCCATTTTAGGCAGATATATCGGTCCTTGAGCACACACCCACCATAGGAAGGAAGCAATCCAGACTTTGGGAATGGTACCAGAAGATCTCAGAAATGACTCTCAAATTAACAAGTGAATTACAACTCCAACAGAGAACATGTGGAATGCAGCCTTTGAGACCTCCTTAAAAGCCCCCTGTTCCTGCTGATGGGCAGAATCACAGCCTTTGGAACAGGAGTTCCCTTTGTTTCTCTTTTGCTAGCAAAGCAATAATCCTTTTTCCTTTTTCTCAAAACTGTGTCCTCGTTATTGGACTGACATCAGGACAAGGACCAAGCTTTTGGCAACAAATTTGGTGACTCAGATGGGACCTGAGAGCAGCCCCTGCTCTAGCTTTCTAGACAAGACCTGGCTTTCTAAGGAACCCCACTTCCATGTTGAGGATTCATGGTGCTGGTGAACTTTTTGAGTGCCAACTTCAGGAGAGTTAGGGTAAGACTGAGTTTGCGCAGGTCGAACCAGAGGAGCTGTTCCTGTGAGTAAAGGGAGGGACTGAGGGACCATCCCAGCAGCTGCTGAAGCTCCTTTTGCTTTGGGGAACTTCTACCTTCTCTCCCTGAATGGTATAGTTTGCTCCATCAGAATCCACTTTGAGAAAAATGAAACTGAACTCAGGAAAGTCGTGACAACTTTGCCCATTTGGTAAGTCCCTCAGTGTGCACACTGAGATCCTTTATTTCACATGCCTGGTTCCTCTTTGTGGGAACATCTGGACCCTCTTTCTGGGGACATCTATGGTGCTACTGGTATAGGAGTCATGGTTAAGCGGGACTTGAGAGCATAGGGATATGTACTCCCTTCTGATCTATTCTAGGTTCTCATCTGTTTGTTGGCAGTAGGCTTGGGAACTCCCTCTGGTTTCTGTTTTGTTTGTATCCCTTTTAAGACATGGCCAGTACTGCGCTGATTCTATAGGTATCCCTTGGGAAATACCTTGGCTGTTCAATTTAATGATTCCCATCTGTCAGCAATGATTTCAGTGATTCTCTCCTGCCTGTATTTTTTTTTTTCTTTTTTCTGTCTGTTAATGGTCCTTTAAGATGTGGGCCATGCTGCATTATCTTACCTGTAGTCTGTTGAGCAGAGAGATCTTGACTGAATGGGTCACCTATAGGTGTGAGCCTGTCTAAGAGAAAGTGGTTTACTGCAACACAATCTGGCCTTTGAATGGTTTTTCTGGATTATTATACAATCTTGAAGTTGAAGTTGGGCTGTCAGGGTAAAGTATATGAAAGAGATTCTGTATGTACAGGCATTTAAGCAGTTGCATGATAAGGGGTCTGAACCATCAGGAGCTAAGTTGAAGGTGCCAAAAGGCACTGCCTCTGGTGTGCAAGGATAGCAGGACACCAGAAGAAAGGGTTTTTAAAAAAGACTAAAATCCTTTAGCTTCTGTGCTGACAGATCTACTCAGCACTGTTTCTCACCCCAGGCAACTGCAGATCATCTTTCTGTGGTTAAGGATACTGGCTCTAAACTGGGTGTGTGTGTGGGGGGGTGAATCCCAGAAAAGCTGCCTGAACTGTAGAAAAATGGTGAAGGAGAACCTGGCCTCTGCCCTGCCTTCCAGCCCCTTTTGCCCATGGAAGGTAGAGGCTGCTGGCCACAAAGGATGTGGCAGTAGGTTCCAGCACTCTCAGTTTATGACATGGGGACAGGAATGGTCTCCCCCTTTAAGATCTGACAGGACATCCCATTTGGCCAGGGGATATCCATCAATTGGGCAAAGCAATTCTTGCTATAATAGTATCCCATCCAACTAAATGCCTGGGGAGATTGGCAGGATAAATAACTGCACCCAGAAAAAGAAAAAGAAAATAAGACCAACCTGTGTTTTGTTGTGCAAAGGAATCTCAAAGAAACCTAAAGAAAATGGAAAGGGCCTCCCCCATTGAATATCAATATGCCTCATATGAGAAAAAGGCCCAAAAGGAGCCTCTGGATACAGTGGTCAGTGGGGAACCGTTGATGGCATGATAATGATAATGGAAAAAATACCCTGTGCTCCAAACCCTTGAATGCCACCTGGGAGAAAAAAGATAAAGGCACAGTTTTTTTGTGTATGCTAGATTGTCCAACCCTCTCCTGAGATGAAATTTGTTGTGTAAATTACATGCACAGATAGCATTCATAGGGTCTGTTTCAGAATATGAATTTAAGTTTCAAAACTAGAAAAGACAAAAGAAAGTTATAGGCTTGGAAATATTTTAGAATGGAAAATTAGAAGGTAAAAAAAATGTTTCTGAATGGGAAAGTATTTGTCTGGTAAAGTACCATTCTTGGGCTAAAGTTCAAGATAAAAGAGGACAAAACTAAGAATGTAAAGTTGTGAGTATTTAATTAAGTCACAGAAAGTTTATGGAAGGTAAATCTTCAAAAAGTTTGTGTTTATGATTAAATTGGCTATAATTAGCACAGTCAATTAAAATTATTTGAACTTTAATATACTGATGTGAAGCAAAGTCTGAAACATTGATCTTTTATCTATTGAGATAATTTTCTTCTATTTGTTAGATTTTATTACTTGGGGGAAACTAAGTCTTAAAGGAATTAGGTTTGTGCCTGCTTTAAAGTCTTAAATGATTATTTTGTAACTGGTTAAACAAACCACTGTTATTTAGGTTATAACAATATTGTTTACACCCAAAATATATGTGACTAGCTATATGTATGCATCTGAGAACTATATCTAGCTAAGCCGTGTCTAAGTGTTATGTAAAACTTTATAAAATGAATGCTTTTGTAAGTTTACCAGCAAGATAACCAGTAAATGTTCTCTTTTATACATTGTATCTGACACTGTCATTTGAAGACCTGTCTTGTGTCTATTTGCTTCAACTAAGTCAATTTCTGATCCTTAACAGTGTTTCCTAATTGTATTAAGGATTTAAGATTATCCTTTGATTTTTGTTAACATATGCAGACATGTGATTATTGTTACCATACAATCTGGATTCTAAATTGTATTTTAAAAGTTAAACTTAGTTAAATGTAAAGCTTAAGAGAGCACTTTGCCAAGTTAGTGTTATCCAAACTAAAATTATCTGTAGCAAGTCTTGGATTTATATAGATATAGAAAATTTGGTTGGTATTTACTCATGTCATTTGATGTTTTATAGCTAGATAAAGTAATCTGTTGTCAATAAGTTATATAGACAATTTTGTGTTATTCTTCACATTGGAATTGGAACTTAGATGAATTTTTGGAAGATAATAAAGAGATCCTGATCTGTTTAAAGGTGGCACTGTAAAACATGCAGGCATTTTGCCACTTTTTCCACAAAAAGAAAGTAAAAAGCTCTCTTAGCTTTTTTTGATTCATGTTTCAGATGTAATGTTGTGTTATTTGTGAAAAGCCCCACCTTACCTGAGATAAAGCTCTACCTCCCAACTTACTCCATGTTAAAATGGCTCCAAAATAGGCTAGACTTCAGCTTTTTTAAAGTTTTGTTCAAAAGATTGATTTTTGTTGTAAAGATTACTATGATCTGAAACAGGAATATACTAAATAACTAGTAAAGGTTCAAGATTATAAAAGTCATTTTTCTTGGTTCATAACTATAACACAAACTAAATATGTTTTTACTTTGTTAATTTCATTTTGTATTTTTCTTGTAAACTTTATAACTGTTGCTGTTAGTGTTTTGCAAAGGTACTCTTCTAAAAAAAAAAAAACCTGGGTTAATTTAAGAAAATAAACCTTCACCTACAGGACAGACAGTATATAATGCTACTTCCAGTACTAATACTAACCCTAATTAAATGAAAGGGGTAACTGTAAAATTATAGATATTGAAGTTATAACCTGTTGCTCCCTCTTTAAGACTGGTGAAACTGGCTTGCTGGGTGTTTAAAACCAAAAACTTGGAGACCAAAGTCAAGGAAGTAAAAAGGTCAAGGAAAAACAGCCAACATTTTGGCCCTTGCCCTTTACAGTCAGCCAGAACCCAGAGAATGATAGGACCCTTCTCTGGGCCCTACAGCTCTGGTGAGTCACCTTATCTGCTGATCAGGGAGATTGAGGGGACCCTAGAAAACAGGAAGTCAACCATTACACATTCAGTAAAGAGGAGGGTCATTGGAGATGGAAATGTCCCTGATGCTTCCAAGAGAAGCCACATATGATCAGCCAGACCCAACCCATTCTGGCAAATGGCATCACTGGTAGAGGAAAGCTAAAGGAGTCAGGAGTTTTGCACATGTCTCCATAGTGATCTCTGAGGAATCTCAGATGACTCTTAAGAATAAAGAGGAATAAAGTCAGTTTTGACCAAAGTGGTCTTAAACACTTGGCAGGAGAGTATAGCCAAAGCAAGTCTAAATGGACATTTAAAGGGGAAAAAAAAAATTATTATTTTTTTGTTTTGTTTTGAATGAAACTTAAGATGTACACTCTTATCAGCCATACCAAAAGTAAGGCTATATAGGAAGGATTCTTGTATGGAAGTGCCTAAGAATAATGATTTCAAAAGACTCCAGATTTGCCAGTTTGTCCTGAGTTAATTTGAGCCTAATATCATAGACATACACATCTACCTAACCTCCTACATTGATAAACTTGATCTGTCTTTCACTGATATGATTATGAGTTACTGTCCTCATGCTTTTCAGAGACTGGCTGAAATACTTACTGCTTTTGTGTTAATTGTTTACAAAAGGTAATGCTTTGCTGTCTTTATTGTTGTCATGGCATGATCTGCACCCTATGTATGCCTTCTCCAGTCACCTGCCATCCACCACTGTTGACCTCTGGACTGCTCTGACGCTGAATGCCCTTAACTGTTCATGCCCCACCTGATAGAGAACAAGGACTTTGGGTTACTTCCCCTAACTTTGCCCCCTTTCAGCAAGAAGTAGTTTGGAGATGTGGTCACCCATTTTTCCATAGAAATGGAATGCAGAAATTGACAGTGGAGAAATATAACAGCGGTCCACTTTACGCTTTGAATAGAACCCTTGTTGCTCTGCTATTGCAGTTTATTTTTTAAATGGGCAAATTTCTTTCTCTTCCTCTCTCCCTGCTCCTCCCTAGTCTCTCCCCTTCCCTAACACAGGGAACACAGGATTACTTTTCTTCCCCCATCCTAAGCAGAGTCTTCTGTCCCTGAGTATACACCCACCATAGGAATGAAGTAATCCAGACTTTAGGGATGGTTCCAGAGGATCTCAGAAATGACTGTCTCCAAACTAACAAGTGAATTAGGACTCCAATAGAGAACACATGGAATATAGCTTTTAAGTCACCTCTTTAAAAGTCCCCTGTCCCTGCTGGTGGGCATAATCACAGCCTTTGGGACAGGGGTCCTCTGTGCTTCTCCTTTGCTAGCAAAGCAATAAGCCATTTTTCTTTTTCTCAAAACAGTGTCCACATTATTGGATTGGCATCAGGGACAAGGACCAAGCTTTCAGCAACAGTTAAGCATCTCTGGGTTCAATCCCCAGACTGGGTAAAGAAAAAAAAAAAAAAAAAAAGAAAGAAAGAAAAAGGTTTATGATAAGAAAAATCAAAGCGGAGACATCATCAATGGAACAATTGGAAGGTTATGGTATCTTCTGAATAATTAATATGCAGAGGACTCCTTAAAGATTGAATGGCTATGGATGACATTACCAAAACAAAAAGAACCACGTGAAAAAGAACACTGCTACTTCAATGCGGTATAACATCTCTTTTCCAATGCAAACCTATCAGATGCTAGGGTATCTTATTCTTTCTAAAGAAAGAATAGACAACCTCAGACTGGGTAGGACTACACCCACCACCTCATCTTTCATTGTCAGTTTGATGAAAGGAATAATTTCCCTTTTGGTGTGTCATGACCAGACTTTTCAAAGACATTCTCTAAAAATTTAAGTATACATAACTTGGGTAAAGTCTTTAATCAGTTAATTAGCATTTCAAAAATCAAAGATAATAAGTTTCTCGAAGTCTCACATCTCTATAGAGCTGTCTAACTGCAAAGCAGATAGCCCCTGTTTCTCTCTTCCCCTCTGAAGTATTATGGAAAATAATATCCCTGCAAAATAGTCCCCAGAGAAAAATGGAGAGAGGTATATCTGGAGGAGGGAGGGTAAACTAGCCAAGGATTAGTCTCCCAGAAGATCGTTTTCTGATAACAATGGGCTCTGGGGGAGTTTGGGGGTACACTGAATGCTGGGCCCTAAAACCTTGACCATCCTCCATGGCAAATTAGTCCTAAATGAAGGCACAGCAAATAACAATGGGCAAGATTTGAGAACACATCCCTCAGGGTCTGAACTCTTATTTCTCAAGATAACAATGAGTTTTGAACTTTTTATAACTGCCCTCCTAAATTAAAATTTTAACCTGTACAACTAGCCCCTGGTCTGCATGGTCAAAACTGCACATACACAGCTTCCAATGATTACATCATCCTCATTGTACCCTATAAGACCAAATCCCCTCTGAAACTGATGGCCATTTTTGGATCGGAAAATGTGCCCTGATGGTACCTGAGTCTGTGAATGACTAAAGGCTTCTCTGAATTCCTTGAGGTCTGCTTCCTGTCCTTTTGCACTTATACCCTCTATCTGCTCTAGGCTGCTCTCTCTCTCTCTCTCTCTCTCTCTCTCTCTCTCTCTCTCTCTCTCTCTCCTTACCCCCTTTCTCCTCCTCAGTTTTAGGAATAGGTTATTTGTATTTTTTCTTTATGATGACTCTGTGATCATCTTTACCATTTTCTCTACCTGTTCAGTTGTTCTTACTCCTGTACCTCTCATAACAAATATTTATGCAACTTCTACTTTGTATTAGGCTCTGTGCTGAACTTTTGTAAGTGTATATTTACATATAAAATGCTTGCATTTCCTGCTTTTCTTCAGTCTGTACTTCTCCCGTTTTTCTTTTCTTTTTTTGGGGGGTGGGGGGGAGTGGTGGAGGTACTGGAGATGAAACTCAAGGGCACACAACCACTGAGTCACATCCCAAGCCCTATTTTGTATTTTATTTAGAGACAGGGTCTCACTGAGTTGCTTAGTACCTCACTTTTGCTGAGGATGGTTTTGAATTCGCAATCCTCCTGCCTCAGACTCTCAAACTGCTGAGATTGCAGATGCATGTCACAGTGCCTGGAGTCTCCTCTTTTTCTTCTTACTTCTTCAACCTAATTAACTGGATATAATGTGGAGTTTTTATTTCATTTTGATTTTTTCCCACATTTTTTATTGGTGCATTATAGTTGTATATATTGATGTGTGGAGTTTATTTTTAAAAATATCATTTGTCCTAGGTGTGGTGGTGCATGCCTGTAATTCCAGAGACTCAGGAGTCTACGGTAGAAGGATTATAAGTTCCAGGCCATCTCAGGAATTTAGTGAAACCCAGTTTCAAAATAAAAATAAAAAGGGCTGGGGGTGTAGATCAGTGGTAAAGTGCCCTGGGCATTGTTAGGGTACATGCAGATGAAGATCATGGGAAAACGAGGTTAAGAATAATTCTATGAAATGGGCCCACTGTGCTCATCCCCATATGTTTCCTTGACCCCTGCATGCTTTCTTTGCCCAAAACCAATTTACCTGCAGCCCTGCCAGGCCTAAGTGGACAGGATATGTCACATTCCTCAGCAAACTACCCCTTATCTGCAAGGAAATGCAGGCAGGAAGTAACAATATGAGGAGTCCAAGTTACTTTGAAAGGAGAAACATTTGTGAACCTTTTCACAAACTAGATTCCAGAAGATAAAGATAATTCCTCCTAACCATAAACTTGGAAAAGTGATGAAAAATCCAACTAGAACCAGTCTGCACTGGCCAACGTGAGAATTTTCATAGCAATTGGGACTTAAAAGTCTGATGTCACCGTGTAGTCAGTCCAAAGTCAAAAGGTGGGCCTGGGCTGGACTCTCTGGAAATGTCCCTGGGACACCCCCCCCAACTCCAATAAAACTGGAGTGCAGGAGAGTCACGTTGTCTCTCTCTACTCTGAGAGCCCCTCCTCTCTTACTTGAGAATGTCCTCTTTCCCTTTTCCTATCCCTTCACTAAACTCATTCCTATTGTTTTGAGGAACATTTCTGAAATCTTTTGACTTAATCACAAGAACTGGGGCTTGAAGGGGGGTTCTTCATGCTGCCTTAGTTTCTCAGAAGGCCTGATCTCTGTAACAGGGATAAATTCCCAGTATGTAGGTATATTTGGTACTGGGGATAAATACAAAATCAAATCCCCTGCCTCTATCCCACATTTTAATGTTTTTTACTTTGAAATTTAAAATAAAAAAATTAAGCAATAATGAAGCTAAGCAGTCTAAGGTATCGTGTATGTATTCAAGCACATTAATAATTTTCAGAAAAATCAGTTAAGGTTATTAACAAATGGACTAAATAAAGATTTTACTTAGTCTCATGTCATTTGAGGTCAAGTTTTATTCCCAAAAGAATCTCAGCACTAGACTTACAAAATTTGTATAATTCTCAGAGATTTTTATTATGGAACAAGTATAAAAGATTTTAGAGTTGCCAAGCATATGCCTGACATACAGTAGGCACTGTTAGAAGTATTTATTGAATGAAAAAAAAATCACTGACTTTGTTGTCTTGGTATTTAAATTCAAATCAAAATATGTACATCATATAAGGGCAAAGACAAATTATTAGAAAAGAGGCTTAATTATCCCTGTTGAAGACAGGAAGAGTTTTTCTTCCCCTTGCAACAGTGGTGAGACTGGGCAAAAGGACAGTCAGTGTAGATAATGAATCATTGTCAGGAAGATGGGAACTCAAAATGCTAATATCTCCAGAACACTTTCCCCTCCTCACCTACCTCCAGGGAATTGTTCCTTCCAGCAAGGAGTTGTTAATGAATGCCCCTTTGGGTGGCTCCCTTCCTGCCTTTCTGGGCAGATATGGAAAAAAAGGAAAAGTAACCCTGGATTGCTTCTTTCCTGCTTTGACCATGTAGGCAAGATAAAAGGAGGAGAGGAATGAGAAGGAACGAAACCCCAAATCTATAAAAGGGGCAAGAACCCAAAATCTATAAAAGGGGCAAGACACCCCCACTCCCTGGGGCACCAACTCTGGACCCCCTCCTCTCTGGAGGAGTCTCTCTCTCTCTCTGTTCTATAAGTAAAACTTTTTGCCACACTACTTCTTGGGTGTTCAATCTTCAACACCAGGGGGTTGGAACCCAATGCTGTTCAAGACAGGTTTCAGTGATCCACTTTATGCTTTGAATATAGTCCTTGCTTCTCTGCCACTGTAACTGATTTTTAAAGTGGACATGTTTCTTTCTCTTCTTCTTTCCCTTCTCCTTCATAAGTGCCCCCATCACAGAGAAACAGGATTACTTTCTTCCCCATGTGAGGCAGAGTTTTTTGTCCTTGAGCACACACCCTCACCTTGAACTCACCTTCCATTTTATCGAGCACTCGACTTCTCATCCACCACTGACTGATTGGGGTAAGTTACCCTGCCTTCAGTTGACTCAAATGGCCTGTAGGTACTGGGAAGTGACCATTGAATATCTGGTACTCCCAGCATTTCTTGTTTGGCCAGGGGCACCCCCAATCACCGCTTTCGGAGCTACAGTTGATCCCTACCATCAACTGAGTCTGCAGGTCCAGAGGGCCTCACTCTGGTAAAAGATCCTCCTCTGCGGGTCTCTTCCACTCTTCTGGCTGAAAGCCCTGGTTCCAGGCATCAAGAACCCCTACAGGCCTTAGCCCAAGCTACCACTGTCCTGAGATAGTGACGAGTCCCAAGAGAACACAGAGGGACACCTCTGCTTCTGCCTACCGACTCTTTCTTTTCCCATGGGTGCAGCCACATCTACCATCCCCTCAGCCACCCCTTTGGGTTGCCTTTTGGCAAATTGGGACTCACTCTGCCTTATCCCTGACTTGAAGGCACAAAATTAGTTTGTCTTTGCAACCAAATTTGGCTCCTCTATACCTTAGAAAATGACTCCAAATGGCTGCTTAATGGCACCCTAGATCCTAACATTTTGAGGAACATTTTCAACTTTTGTGAGTGCTTGGGAAATGGAAAGAGATCTCATATGTCCAGGCCTTCTACTTCCTCTGTTTCAAGCCATCCCTCTGCTCTTCTTATTCTCTGGTCCAGGTTCTACTAGACTTTAAGACCCCCTCAACCTCAGGATCTTCCTGAAAATCCAGATTTTGACCCTGTTTATGAGCCCCCTCCCTACTTATCTCAACCTTCTGCTAAAGAGACCTTGGATGATTAGTAAGAAAATGCCCATGTTCCCTTTGTTTGTATAGCTACCCTTCACTAGCCTATCTAGAATCTCCCCATTACTGTTCCTGTGCTTAAATTTTCTCACTGTGTTCTTTTTAAGCTACAAGAGGGAGGCATTTAAAATCAACCCCTCCCATGAGACCCTCCAAGAAAAGGATGTTATATGCCTAACAACCAATAGATGTTCCCTCACTCTCTGGAGACTCCTTTAGTCTACAGGGCAAAAGAAGTAGGCAAAAAATGCAAAATTTTTACTTTTTTGGTTTTTCATAATTAGTAGTTTATAGTGGCAGGGAGGAAAGCAGTAATGGCCCTTAAGTCTGAATCCTCCAAGGGTCTCTGGCATAGGGCAAACTTGGACACTAGCACTTTGCCAAAGAAGGCCAGAAATAACTTTGACAAAACCAGGCAGTGAGAGACAGGCTCTTCTGGACTGTATGTCCCTAATACTACTTCTTATTCAGATGGAAACTTCTCTCTTAACAGTATTGCTAGGTTCACCACTAGCCTGCATACTGAAAAATTATAAATGATCAAGAAAAGTGCCTCTCATATGTTACCAGGCTTGGCCTCAATAATCTCTACCATGAGAGGAGAAAACCTTAAGGAATAACCTACTACCGGAGAAAAATCAAGGGGAGTCCCCACAACTTAAGACAGATAAAAATAAATTTAGGAAGGTTTTTGGAGGATCCAAATAAATATATTGAGATGTTTAAGAACTTATGTCAGATATTTGGCTTCACCTGGAAAAATTATGCTATTACTTAGCCATCTACAGCACAGGCAGTTCCCAGAAACCATCCTAACTGGGATTCAGATAATGAGTAGAATGGCTAGAAAACTATTCTATGAGGCCTTCAGGAAAGTCCTGCTATTTTCATGGAGAGGCAATAAGAAAACATGCGACCATGAATCCTGAATCCATAGAGGGCCACTACTTCTAACGGATAAATTTATCATTCAATCAGCCCCAAACATTTAGAGGAAATTACAAAATTGGGATATGGCCCTGATCAATTCTTAGAGGATCTCTTCCAGCTTGCCTCTTCCCTTTTTTATAATAGAGATCAAAAGGAAAAGAAAGAAAGGGAGCATAAAGACAAGAAAAAGGACTTATTTAAGATAATCCAAAACCTCAAATGGCAGAAATTTTTAATGCCTTGCAACAGCCCATGCAATTCACACATTTTAGGAGTTCAAAAGCCAACTGCCTAGTTCAAAACCTTAGAACAATTAATGAAGCAATAATTTCCCTCCACCCTGTAGTTCTTAATCCAAGTACTCTATTGTCTGAAACTCTAGCTGCTGCTTGGTTTACTATGTTAGATTTAAAAGATGCCTTTTTCGGGGCTGGGGAGATAGCTCAGACGGTAGAGTGCTTGCCTTGTAAGCACAAGGCCCTGTGTTCGATCCCCAGCACCCAAAAAAAAAAAAAACAAAAACAAAGATGCCTTTTTCTGTATACCCTAGACTCTCAATTGCAATACCTATTTGCCTTTGAGAAACCAGATAGTGGATCTCAACTAACCTTGACAGAGTTGCTTCAAGGATTTGGAGATAGCCCTCACCTGTTTGGACAAACCCTAGCTAAGGACTTAACAAAATTCAGAGGTAAAACATCTGTAATTGTTCTCCAATATGTAGATGACATCCTTCATGTCATTTAATGTTCTGTACCTGGATCGGAACCTTATGTTACCTTCTTCACTGGGATAAAAATGTAAATGTATTTCTAAAAGATAATGAGAGGCTGATGTGTTTAAATGTTGATATTATGAAACATGAAAGCATTTTGCCACTTTGCTACACAAAAGGAAAGTTAAAAACTCTCTCAGCCTTTCCTTGATTTATGTTTTAGATGTAATGTCATATTGTGCTAACATTCATATAGACTTAGGAAAAATATATGTAAACTTTGTAACATGATATTTAAAAAGGAGGCAAAAATGAGATTCAGAACTAGAACACTTAAGATTTGTGATGAACCCCACCTTACCTGAAATAAGGCTCTGACTCCCACCTTACTGCATGTTTGATTGGTTCCAAAATAAGCCAGACTTCAGCTCATTTAAAGTAATATTCAAAAGATTGTTTTTTGTTGTAAAGCTACTGTGATCCCAAACAGGATATAATGTGATGTAATGTATAGTTAAGCCATAATTCAAGATAGCTATTACACAAACTAAATATGTTTTTACTATTGTTAATTTCATTTTGTATTTTACTTGTAAACTTTATAACTGTTTCCTGATTAATGTTTTGCAGAAGTACTGCTTCAAGAACAAACAACCTGAATTAATTTGAGATAATAAGTTATCACCTATAGGACATATGGGATAATACAGACCCCAATTAAATAAAAGGGAGTAAATGACTGTAAAGTTATAGATATTGAATTTAAAGCCCAGTACTCTTACTTTATGACTGGTGAGATTGGCTTGCTGGAAGTTTAAGATCAAGATTTAAAGATTGAGATTAAAATGAAGAGGCCAAGAAAACCAATATTTGGCTCTTGTCCTCTGAGGCAGCCTGAACCCAGGGAATGGGAGAACTTCTCTAAGGAGTTTTGCAAGTCTTGGCCACATAACCTCATGATCAGGGAGATTAATGAGACCATTAGAGGATGAAAAGCCAATCAGAGCATCTGCTGCAGAGAGGAGGGTCATTAAAAAAGGGAGACATCTCTGATGCTTCCAAAGGAAGCCACCTCATCAAGGAGACCCTACCTAGCAAATGGCACTAAAGGAGCTAAGAAGCTGCTCTCAACTTCTCCAGGAGTGACACCTGTGGGAACTCAGCTGACTCTTAACAGCAGATAGGAACAAGGTCAATTTCACCAGCTTGATCTTGAATATCTAGCAAAACAATTAAAACCAAAATATAGCTGTTCCTGGGCATTTAAAAGAAGAAACAAAGTTAAATGTAACTTTAGATGTACAGTTGTGTTAGCCCCAAGAGTAAGTAAGACTGGAGGTTACAAAAGGGATTCTTAGGCAGGAGTGCCTGATAATTATCAAGAGAAACTGCCAGAGTCAGAAATTTTTAGTCTGTTTAAGGCCTACAGATCTTCCTAAACAGGACCATGTCTGCTAAATTACAGAAGTTCCTACAAGATAAGATACACAAATTCACCAACCAATCAGTCAATCAACTGCTTCTCCTTCAAGACTACCAGTCCCTGACACCCAAAGCTGAGATCTACAACTCACTATTGACACCTCTGGCTCCAAAAATTCTGCTCCCACCTAAAGTCCTCCCTGATCCCCTTCTTACAGAATGAGACTCTTCGCCCCTAACCAGCAGGAAGAAGCTACAGAAGAAAGACCATCATCCCACCCCCCCCCACCCCTGGTATCTATAAAAATGAAAAGGGAGGAATATTGGCATCAGATCCACATTTTAGGTCAGAAGACATTTTACCTATGGGGCTCCTAAGTTTTGATCCTGAGGCAATGCTGCTGAGCTTCTTGTAAAATGTAGAGGTCAACCCCACCCCAGTCCACGATGCAACCCCTAGGAAGGATTCCTATTGCAGGTTATAAAACTGCTCTGTAAGAACTGACACGCTGCTTCTCTCCCAGGAGGTCAACCTTGTCAGTTGGCCAGTGTGCTATTGACAATAAATCTCTTGTGTGAGATTCCGGTGTGTGGCATGGTGCTTGGACTCTGTTCGGACTTTGCATGTGTCCTTTCACCCTGTTCCCTCTGATGGGCAGAATCACAGCCTCTGGGACAGGAGGCCCCTGTGCTTCTCCTTTGCCAGCAAAGTAATAAAGCTTCTTTTTCCTTTTTCCTCAAAACCACATTCTCCTTATTGGATTGGCATAGGGGACAAGGACCAAGCTTTCTTTAACATATTGGCACCCCAGATGGAACCTGAGAGCAGTACCCACTCTGGCTTTCTTGAGCAGGTCTGGCACACCGTGCATCTCCACTTTCATGCTGAGGAAGAACAATGGCTGGTGAACTTGTTGAACATCATCTGCTGAAGTTAGGAGACAGGTGAATTTTCCTCAGGTCAAGCCAGTGAATAAAAGGAACGACTGAGGGATGGTCCCAACAGCTGCCAAAACTCCTTTTGCTTTAGAAAACTTCTGCCTTCTCTATCTGAATGGGACAGTGTGCTCCATCTTGGTCTACTTTGAGCAAAAGGAAACCAAACACATAAACTCCTGACACCCTTGACAATCTGGCAACTCCACCAGTGTGCATGCCAAGACCCTTGATTCCAGAGATCTTGCTCCTTTTTGTGGAGATATCTGTGGCACCATTGGTGTAAGAGTCATGATTAAGCAGGATTTGAGAACGGGAGAAGTTTTTACTCCCTTATGGTCTGTTCTAGTTTCTCATCTGTTTGTTGGTGTTGGATTCAGGAATCCCTCTGGTCGTCTCTGTTTTTTGGGTTTGTTTTTGTTTTTTTTTTTTCCCCAGTGCTGGGGTTTAAACCCAGGGCCTTAGTGCTTGCAAAGCAAGCACTCTACAAAGTGAGCTATATCCCCAGCCCCTTGTCTGTGTTTTTGTTTGCATTTATTACTGCTCCCTTTTAGACAAGGGCAATGCTGCATTAATCCTATAGGTAGTCTTTTGGGAAAGATTTTGACTGAAAGGGCACCTGTAGGTATAAGCCTATCTAAGAAAAAGATGATGTTTTATTGTAATGATCTAACCTTTGAAAGGCTTTCTGAATTATTACACAATCTTGTAGTTGGAGTTGGTCTATCAGAAGTAAAGTAAATGAAAGAAATTCTGTATGTGCAGGTCTCTGTTTTAAAGGCTCCCATCTCTTGGCCATGGTTTCAGGAGTCCTCTTCGGTTATCTGTCTGTGTTTCTTTCTTTGTTGTTGTTGTATCTTTTACTGGCCCTTTAAGACATGGGCTATGTTACAGCAGACTTCCAGTAGTCTGTTGAGAAGAAAGATCTTGAATGAATGAGCCACCTATAGGTCTAAAAGAAAGATGTTTTACTGTAACACAATCTGGCCTTTGAAAGGATTTCTAGATTATGATACAATCTTGCAGTTAGAGTTCATCTGTAAGAGATAAAGTAAATGGAAGAAATTCTATATGGACAAGCATTTATGCAGAACCATGATAAATAGTCAGAACAGTCAGAAACTAGGTTGAGGATGCAAAAAAAAAAAACGCACTGTCTCTTGTGTATAATGATACCAGGACACCAGAAGAAAGGATTTTTTAAAAAGTCTTAAATCCTTTAGGCTGTGCTGACAGTTCTACTCAGCCCTGTTTTTCAGCCTAGCCCCAGGAAGCTGCAGATCATTTTACTGTTAATCAGGGACGCCAACCCTGGGTTGGGAAAAAAAAATCCAGGAAAGCTGCCTGAGCTGTAGAAAAGTGTGCAAAGAGGACCTGACCTCTGTTCAGCCTTCCCAGCCCCTTTTGCCCATGGAGGGTAGAGGCTGCTGGCCACAAAGGATGTGGCAGTAGGTTCCAGCACTCTCAGTTTATGACATGGGGACAGAAATGGTCTCCCTCTTTAAGATCTGACAGGACATCCCATTTGGCCAGGGGATATCCATCACTTGCGCAAAGCAATTCTTGTTATAATAGTATTCCATCAAACTAAATGCCTGGGGAGATTGGCAGGATAAATAACTGCACCTAGAAAAGAAAAAACAGACACTAAGGCCAACCTGTGTTTTGTTGGCAGCTTCTGCAAAGGGATTTTCAAGGATGCCTAAAGAAGAAAATGGAAAGGGCCTTCTCCATTGAATATCAATATGCCTAGCATAAAAAAAAGACCCAAAAGGAACCTCTGGGTACAGTTGACAATGGGGAACTCACTTAAATTTGGTGGCATAATGATAATGATAAGGCAGACAGGTGAAGCTCAAAAATATCCTGTGCTCCAAACACTTGAATGCAACCTGGGAGAAAAAAGATTAAGGCACAATTTTTTGCCTGTGCTGGATTGTCTAACCCTCTCCTGGGATTAAATTTACTGTGTAAATTAAATGCACAGATGATGTTCATAAGGATTATTTCAGAATATGAATTTAAGAAAGGGTCTGAAACTAGAAAAAAGATATTTAAAAGGTACAGGTACAGACATATATTTTAGTATAAAAAATTAGAAGATAAAAAGAAATGTTTCTGGATGAGAAAGTATTTTGTTTGGTGAAGTAATATTCTTGTATTAAAAGTTCAAAATAAAGATAGGACAAAATTAAGAATGTAAATAAGTTGTAGCTGTCTAAGTAAGTTGCAGAAGGTTTGTGGAAGGTAAATCTCAGAATGTGTGTGTATATGATTAAATTGTCTCTAATTAGCATAGTCAAAATTATTTGAATTTTAATGTACTGATAATGAAGCAAAATCTGAAACATTGATCTACTCTTGGTTATCAAAATAATTGTCTTGTACCTGTTAGGTTTTATTACTTTAGGGAAACTAAGTTTTAAAGGAATTAGGATTTGTACCTGTTTTAAAGCCTTTTAAATGATAACTTAGTAACTTGTTAAATACAACAACTCTTATTTTAGGTTGGAACAATACAGTTGACACCATAAATATATGTGACTAGATAATTGTATACATCTGAAAACTATGGTTTGTCTGAGCCTTGTCAATGGGTTATGTGAAAGTTTGTAAAATGACAGTTTATAAAACCAAAGTGCTCTTTTTTATATACATTGTATCAGACATAGAAGGACCACACTCCCATTTGAAAACCTGACTTACATCTGTTTGCTTTGACTTAGTCTATTTCTGATCATTAACACTGATTCCTAAGCGTATAAGAGATTTAAAGCTATTCTTTGATTTTTTGCTAGTACTACTAACACATGCAGATCTGTGATTATTGTTATTGTACACTACGGATTCTATATTTTACTTTAAAAGCTAAACTTAGTTAATGTAAGGACATCTATGTAATTGTGACCCTAACCATTACTAGCTTTTCTATTCATTAGATGTATTCATATTCTTTAAGTATACAAGCATTTTAAAATGTAAAGCTTAGGAGAACACTTCACCAAGTTGGTGTTCTCCAAACTAAAATTATCTGTAATAGTCTTCCTCAGCTTTATAGATAACAAATTTTGAATCTATTTATTTGTCATTTAATGTTTTATAACTGGATAAAGGTAACCTGTTGTCAGTAAGTTATACACAAAATTTTGTGTTTCTCTTTAGACTGGGATGGGAATTTAAATGCATTTTTGGAAGAAAATAGGAGATCCTGATTTTTTCAAGTGTTAACAATGTGGAACATAAAAACATTTTGCCACCTTTTGCACAAAAAGAAAGTTAAGAACTCTCAGCCTTTCTGTTTGATTCATGTTTCAGATGTAATGTAGTATCATGTTAACTCACATTCCGATAGACTTGGTAAACAATACATAAGAACTCTGTAAAATGATGCTTTCTATATTTAAAAAAAGGCAAAGATCAGCTTCAGAAATAAAACACTTTAAGATTTGTTAAGAGACCTCACTTGAGTTAAGGCTCTGCCTGTTATCTTTCTCTATGTTAGGATGGCTCCAAAGTAGGCTAGAATTAAACTTATTTAAAGTTGTGTTCAAAAGATAGTTTTTTTTTTTTAATTGTTCTAAAGATTATTTGATCTCAAAATAAACAGAGAGTAATCCCAGCATGGTGGCCTATGCTTATAATCCCAGCAGCTCTAGACGCTGAGGCAGGAGGATTATAAGTTCACAACCAGTCTCAGCAACTTGGTGAGGCCCTAAGCAAATGAGTGAGACACTATCTCTAAGCACAATATAAAAAAGAACTGGGGATATGTCTCACTGGTTAAGTGCTCCTGTGTTTAATTCCTGGTACCAAAATAAATAAATAAAAATAAACAGGGGATATAATGCAAAACTTTAGTATGGTTTTTGATAAATTGTAAAAGGTACTTAGTTTTGTAATAGAGTTTTAAAAGAAAGTAAAACTTGTATGTAATTGAGTTGATAAACACATGGGTATTTGTAGAGGCTCAATAGATATCAAAGATACATTAGTGTTCATTTTGTATTTTCCTTGTAAAACTTTATAACTGTTGCCTCTCAGTGTTTTTCAGAAATACTACTTCTAATGGAACAACCTGAGTTAATTTAAGACAATGAGTCATCTGTAGTACAGCTAGAATGTAATGCTGACTTCCAGTACTAATACTGACCTCAATTAAATGAAAAGGGGTAACTTTAAAACTATAAATATTCAAGTTATAATCCATTACTCCCACTTTAAGACTAGTGAAACTGGCCTGCTGGATGTTTTAAACCCCAAACTTGGAGACCAAAGTCAAGGAAGTAAAAGAACCAAAGAAAAATCAGTCAACATTTTTTATTTTTGCCTTCTAAGGTTAGCCAGGACCCAGAGAATAATGGGACCCCTCTCTAGGTCCTGCAGTTCTGGTAAGTCACCTGACCTTCTGATCAGGGGACTTTAGAGGAACCTAGATAACAGGAAGCCAACCAGTACATGTTCTGCAAAAAGGAGGGTCATCAGAGAGAGAAATGTCCCTGATGCTTCCAAGAGAAGCTACCTATAATCAGCAAGAATGTGACCCATTCTCCAGATAGTATGACTGGTAAAGGAAATCTAAGAAAACCAAGAGGCTTCTCACATGTTCCCAAGAGTGATCTCTGAGGAATCTCAGTTGACTCTTAAGAGTAGATAAGAACAAGGTCAATTTTGACCAAATACTTAGCAGGAGAGTATGACCAAAGCACAATCATACATGAACATTTAAAAGGAAGGACAATGGTTTTTTAAATGTAACTTAAGATTGTATACTTATGTTAACCCTACCAAAAGTAAGTAATGCTCGAGGCTATAAACAAAGGGTTCTTGTGTGGGAGTGCCCAATAATAATGATCACAAAGGACTTTAGAGTCACAAGTTTGTCCTGAGTCAATTTGAGCCTGATCGCACAGACATACAAATCTTCCTAACCTCCTACATAGACAAACTAGATCTGTTTTTCACTGGTATAATTGAGTTACTGTCTTCATGGTTTTCAGAGACTGGCTGAAATACTAATTGCTTTTGTGCTATTTGAAAAAAAGTAATGCTTTGCTGTTTTGTTTATCATTGGCTTAGCATGATCCCTGCCTTATGAATGCCTTGCCCAGTCACCCACCAACTTCCAATGGTCCTCTGGACTGTCTTTTTTTTTTTTTATTGTAAACAAATGGGATACATGTTGTTTCTCTGTTTGTACATGGCGTAAAGGCATACCATTTGTGTAATCATAAATTTACATAGGGTAATGTTGTTTGATTCATTCTGTTATTTTTTCCCTTCTCCCCACCCCTCCCACCCCTCTTTTCCCTCTATACAGTCCTTCCTTCCTCCATTCTTGCCCCCCTCCCTAACCCTAACTCTAACCCTAACACTAACCCCTCCCACCCCCCATTATGTGTCATCATCCACTTATTAGCGATATCATTCATCCTTTGGTTTTTTGAGATTGGCTTATCTCACTTAGCATGATATTCTCCAATTTCATCCATTTGCCTGCAAATGCCATAATTTTATCATTCTTTATGGCTGAGTAATATTCCATTGTATATATATACCACAGTTTCTTTATCCATTCATCAATTGAAGGACATCTAGGTTGGTTCCACAATCTGGCTATTGTGAACTGAGCAGCTATGAACATTGATGTGGCTGTATCTCTGTAATATGCTGATTTTAAGTCCTTTGGGTATAGGCCAAGGAGTGGGATAGCTGGGTCAAATGGTGGTTCCATTCCGAGTTTTCTAAGGAGTCTCCACACTGCTTTCCAGAGTGGCTGCACTAATTTGCAGCCCCACCAGCAATGTATGAGTGTACCTTTCTCCCCACATCCTCGCCAACACCTGTTGTTGCTTGTATTCTTGATAATCACCATTCTAATTGGGGTGAGATGGAATCTTAGGGTGGTTTTGATTTGCATTTCTCTCATTACTAGAGATGTTGAACATTTTTCCATATGTTTGTTGATTGCTTGTAGATCTTCTGTGAAGTGTCTATTCATTTCCTTAGCCCATTTGTCGATTGGATTATTTGCATTCTTGGTGTAGAGTTTTTTGAGTTCTTTATAGATTCTGGAGATTAGTGCTCTATCTGAAGTATGATTGGCAAAGATTTTCTCCCACTCTGTAGGCTCTTTCTTTGCATTGCTGATAGTTTCCTTTGCTGAGAGAAAGCTTTTTAGTTTGAATCTATCCCAGTTATTGATTCTTGCTTTTATTTCTTGTGCTATGGGAGTCCTGTTGAGGAAGTCTGGTCCTAAGCCGACATGTTGAAGCTCTGGACCTACTTTTTCTTCTATAAGATGCACGGTCTCTGGTCTGATTCCAAGATCCTTAATCCATTTTGAGTTTAGTTTCCTGCATGGTGAGAGATATGGGTTTAGTTTCATTCTGTTGCATATGGATTTCCAATTCTCCCAGCACCATTTGTTGAAGAGGCTATCTTTTCTCCATTGCATATTTTTGGCCCCTTTGTCTAGTATGAGAAAATTGTATTTATTTGGGTTTGTGTCCGTGTCCTCTATTCTGTACCATTGATCCAACTTTCTATTTTGGTACCAATACCATGCCGTTTTTGTTACTATTGCTTTGTAGTAGAGTTGAAGATCTGGTATTGAGATACCCCCTGCTTCACTCTTTCTGCCAAGGATTGCTTTAGCTATTCTGGGTTTTTTATTCTTCCAGATGAATTTCATAATTGCTTGCTCTATTTCTGTAAGGTACATCATTGGGATTTTAATTGGAATTGCATTGAATCTGTATAGCACTTTTGGTAGTATGGCCATTTTGACAATATTAATTCTTCCTATCCAAGAACATGGGAGATCTTTCCATCTTCTGAGGTTTTCTTTAATTTCTTTCTTTAGTGTTCTGTAGTTCTCATTGTAGAGGTCTTTCACCTCTTTTGTGAGATTGATTCCCAAGTATTTTATTTTTTTCGATGCTATTATGAATGGGGTAGTTTTCCTAAATTCTTGTTCTGAAGATTCATTGCTTATGTATAAAAATGCCTTAGGTTTATGTGCATTGATCTTATATCCCGCTACTTTACTGAATTCATTTATGAGATCTAAAAGTTTTCTGGTGGAATTTCCTGGTTCCTCTAAGTATATAATCATATCATCAGCAAATAGGGATAGTTTGAGTTCTTCTTTTCCTATTTGTATCCCTTTAATTTCTTTGGTCTGTCTAATTGCTCTGGCTAGAGTTTCAAGGACGATATTGAAAAGAAGTGGTGAAAGAGGGCATCCCTGCCTTGTTCCAGTTTTTAGGGGAAATGCTTTCAGTTTTTCACCATTTAGAATGATATTAGCCATGGGCTTAGCATAGATGGCCTTTACAATGTTAAGGAATGTTCCCACTATCCCTATTTTTTCTAGTGTTTTGAGCATGAAGGGATGCTGTATTTTATCAAATGCTTTCTCTGCATCTATTGAAATAATCATGTGATTCTTGACTTTAAGTCTATTGATATGGTGAATGACATTTATTGATTTCCTGACGTTGAACCAACCTTGCATCCCTGGGATGAAACCCACTTGATCATGGTGCACTATCTTTTTAATATGTTTTTGTATGCGACTTGCTAAAATTTTGTTGAGAATTTTTGCGTTGATGTTCATTAAGGATATTGGTCTGAAATTTTCTTTCCTCTTTGTGTCTCTGTCTGGTTTAGGTATCAGGGTGATATTGGCTTCATAGAATGAGTTTGGGAGGGTTCCCTCCTCTTCTATTTTATGAAATACTTTGAGAAGTATTGGAATGAGCTCTTCTTTAAAGATTTTGTAGAACTCGGCTGAGAACCCATCTGGTCCTGGACTTTTCTTTGTTGGTAGATTTTTGATGACTTCTTCTATTTCATTACTTGAAATTGGTCTATTTAAATTGTGTATGTCCTCCTCGTTCAGTTTAGGCAATTCATATGTCTCTAGAAACCTGTTGATGTCTTTGAAATTTTCTCTTTTGTTGGAGTATAGACTTTCAAAATAGTTTCTAATTATGTTTTGTATTTCAGTCGTGTCTGTTGTGATATTTCCTTGTTCATTCCGAATTTTAGTGATTTGGGTTTTCTCTCGTCTTCTCTTTGTTAGTGTGGCTAAAGGTTTATCAATTTTGTTTATTTTTTTGAAGAACCAACTATGTATTTTGTCAATTTTTTGTATTGTTTCTTTTGTTTCAATTTCGTTGATTTCAGCTCTGAGTTTAACTATTTCCTGTCTTCTACTACTTTTGGTGTTGGTCTGTTCTTCTTTTTCTAGGACTTTGAGCTGCAGTGTTAGGTCGTTTATTTGTTGAGTTTTACTTCTTTTATTAAATGCACTCCATGAAATAAATTTTCCTCTAAGTACTGCTTTCATAGTGTCCCAGAGATTTTGATATGATGTTTCTTTGTTCTCATTTACCTCTAAGAATTTTTTAATTTCCTTCCTAATATCTTCTGTTATCCATTCATCATATAATAACATATTGTTTAATCTCCAGGTATTGGAGTAGTTTCTGTTTTTTACTCTTTCATTTATTTCTAACCTCAACCCATTATGATCTGATAGAATACAAGGTAGTGTCTCTATCTTCTTGTATTTGCTAACATTAGCTTTGTGGCATAATATATGGTCTATTTTAGAGAATGATCCATGTGCTGCTGAGAAGAAAGTGTATTCGCTCTTGGTTGGATGGTATATTCTATAAATGTCTGTTAAGTCTAAATTATTGATTGTGTTATTGAGATCTATGGTTTCTTTGTTCAATTTTTGTTTGGAAGATCTGTCCAGTGGTGAGAGAGGCATGTTAAAATCACCTAGTATTATTGTGTTATGGTCTATTTGGTTTCTAAAGTTGAGAAGGATTTGTTTAACATACATGGATGAGCCACTGTTTGGGGCATAGATGTTTATGATTGTTATATCTTGCTGATTTATGCTTCCCTTAAGCAGTATGAAATGTCCTTCTTTATCCCTTCTGACTAACTTTGGCTTGAAGTCCACATTATCTGAAATGAGATGGATACTCCAGCTTTTTTGCTGAGTCCTTGTGCATGGTATGTTTTTCCCCATCCTTTCATCTTTAGTCTATGGGTATCTCTTTCTGTGAGGTGAGTCTCTTGCAGGCAACATATTGTTGGATCTTTCTTTTTAATCCAATCCCTCTGGACTGTCTTGATGCCAAATATCTATAATTGTCCATGCCCTACCTGATAGAGAACAAGGACTTCTGGTCAGTCCCCCCAACTTTGCCCTCTCTCAGCTTGGAGATGTTGTCAACCATTTTTCCATAAAAAATGGAATGTAGAAACTGATAGTGGGGAAATTTTATGCTTTGAATATGGTTCTTGCTCCTCTACCACTGTGATTTATTTTTAAAACAGACATGTTTCTTTCTCTTCCTCTCTCCCTGCCCCTCTATAACCCCCACCTCCCAATCTTGGGGAAATAAGATTACCTTTCTTCCCTGTGTTAGGCAGATTTATATGACCCTGAGTACACACACACTAGAGGAATTAAGTAATTCAGACATAAGGATGGTACTAGAAGATATCAGAAATGTTTTTCTCCCAAATTAACAAGTGAATTACAACTCTGGACAGAGAACACCTGGAATGTAACCTTTGAATCACTTCTTTGAAAGTTCCCTATTACCCCTGATGGGCATAATCACAATGTGTGGGACAGAAGTTCCCTGTGGTTCTCCTTTGCTAGCAAAGCAATAAAACTTCTTTTCCTTTCTCAAAACCAGGTCCTTGTTATTAGGTTAGTATGGGAACAAGGCCTGAGCTTTTGGAGCATTTACATGAGAAAACTTGTAGTTGGAGATACTTCTCTTTCTATGTATATATAAATCCCTTTGAAAACTAGATTGACATTTTGCCAACTTTATGACCCAGGAATGCCTCTCTCAAGGATTGTGGAGCCTATGTACAGTGGTATATGCCTGTAATCCAGTTACTCAGGAGACTGAAGCAGGAGGATGGCAAGTTCAAGTCCAGCCTGGGCAACTTAGCAAGGACCTATCATAAAAATGTAAAAATTAAATTTATTAAATTGAATTTTAAAAAACCCTTGGACTGTAGAGAGGGAAAAGGGGTGGGAGGGGTGGGGGGGAAGGGAAAAAAATAACAGAATGAATCAACCAACATTACCCTATGTAAATTTATGATTACACAAATGGTATGCCTTTACGCCATGTACAAACAGAGAAACTACATGTATCCCATTTGTTTACAATAAAAAAAAAAACCTTGGAGCCATATTTTTGAAATGTAAACATTATGAGGAGAGCCCTCCTATACACCAGTTGTTATGAAGCCTACGTGAGTGTGCACTTTACTTCAAATTGCAAAACTACTTCCTGTTGTAAAGATAGGAGAAGTTTGTCTTTTTTCTGGAAAAAGTCCATTAGCCAATATAAATGGTCCCTAATATAGATGGGCCCCCCAATCTCCAGGTAAAGTTAGGATGACCTATGTGTGTTTCTCTTCCTTGAGAACTAATTATCTGTTTATCTTGAAAACATGTGTAATGAGTTGCATCTGCTTAGTTATGGCTATGGTTTGTTAAGTAGTCTAGTCCTTAAGGGTTCATGTGTTGGAAGTTTGGTCCTCAGTGTGGCAGCATAGAGGTGGTGAAATCTTTAAGAGCCCTAGTAGGAAGTGGTTAGGTCATTGAGGGTGCTTCCCTCAGAAAGGGTTAAGGTAGGTCTTGTGGAATGCTCATTAGCTCCTGTGAGAGTGAGTTGTTATGAAAGACCAAGCCTTGCCCACAAATTTTTCTCTGGTTTCCTGTCTCACCACATGATCCCTCTTGCATGCAATCTTCCTTGCACATATTCCCACCATGATGCCATCAGCTATGAGACCCTCCGTAGAGTTCAAATTGATAGAGCTGCCCAATCTTGGACTTTCAGTCTCCAAAACTGTGCACTTAGTAACCTTTATTCCTATATATTATCCAACCTCAAGTACTTTGTTGTAGCAACAAAAAATGAACTAATACAGCTGTATAAAGTGTTGAGATTTATTTCTGTGTTTGTGATCTCTTATCATATTATGATATGTATTCCATTCTGGTTTATTGCTCATTTAATAATAAAAGTGTTCTCTTTCTTTACTATCTTTGTGAAGTTTGACAAGAGATCTGTCAGCCCATGCACCAGTCACACATCCACCAGTGTTTTCAGGATTTAGGTCTTTATTTCACTAAAGTGGCTACATAAGAGAATCCCTGACTCAAGGACCTTATGCAAACACATTGACTCATTTAACGCAAGTTTAGAGGAAGGACAGGATTTCATGGTTGTCAATTCCAGAGCTGGGATTTTATTTCTCTTTGCTTCCATTCTCTGTGCCTTCTTTGTGTTTCATTCTTCTCAGGCTGGGTTCCCTTTTATACCCTTTCTTCATCATTCCTTGTTTTACATCTGCCTGTTGGGAGAGGAAACTTTTGCTCTGACACATCAGAGGAAGGTCCTTGAGGCTCTCCTCAATCAGACCACTTGGTTTATATGTCTCTCCCTGAATCAGAGCCTGTCACCAGGACTGACAGTAAAAGGCCCATCCTTGAAGACAGACTGGGATCCGCTTCTTCTGACTTCCAAGTGTTGCCTTTGGAAAACAGTGTTTTCTTTTATCAAGGGAGAACGTGGTAGTGGGAACAAATGAATGTATGGTAGGTGCCCAGCCCTCAATGTACAGTGTAGGCCAACACATGTCTGCTAATAATCACCCAACACACAGTCACAGAGCACACATAAGTTAGTTCTGTTAGGGAAGACTCAGATTGTACCTGTGTGGCATGTTTTCCCACACTCTCATACTAGTGGTTGACTCATTAGCATGTAATGCATCTGTGGTGGAGATGAATAACACTCATTATATTTGGTCCTCAGAAGACTACCCAGACCCTGGCAGGAATGACTTCAAAAAATGAGCCATGAGGAGTGACTGGAATATTAGAACAGGGACAAGTTTTCCATGCTTCTTCTTCCTGTGAAGAAACCCTAAGAATCTTATAAAAAGCTGGGCACAGTGATAAAGGCCTAGAGAAGCCAAGGCAGTAGGATTGCAATTTTGAGTCCAGCCTCAGCAACTTAGAGAGGCTCAAAGAAACTCAGTGAGATCCTGTCTTAAAAAATAAAAACGAAAAGGAGTAGGGATGTAGCTCAGTGGCAGAGTGCCCCTGGGTTAAATCCCCAGTACAAAAATTAAGAAATGAAAAGAATAAAAAGAATCTTATATAAAACTATTCAGATCAGTACATCATAGGCCCTCCATCAACCTGAACCAGGTGACAATATGGAACAAAATAAGGTTCTGCCATCCCTGATAAAACAGCATAAACAAGAAAGGAACTTTGTCTTCATTAATCCATGAGATCTCAGGATTAACATTACCACATCATAAATTAGTCTATTGGGATTAAATTACTTTGACCACAGTATTATATCATCTTTGAAATTATTTGAGGACTGTTCTAAGTTTTAAGTTCTGTTATTTATTATATAAAAATAATTTTTAGATATAGATCCAAGATGGCGGACTAGAGGGAGTCTGCATTCCTTGTCCCTCCATAACTCCGGTTTCAAGCAGAGGATATCTGTTTCTGTGAGGCAGTCTTTGCTGCTTATTGATCCCCTGTTGTTTACCCCATTTGTCCACTATGATCACCTGTAGTCTGCAGGCATATCACTACTTTTTTGAGTGCAGATTTCTCACTGACTGATGCCTATCTTCCTCCATTTGCTCGTTTACCTGTTTCTTGCCTGCCCATCGCCTGCCTTTCACCTGCTCATTGCCCGCTGCCCAAGGTCCACCTGCTGATTGTCCACTGGTAGCCTTGCAGACCAGCCACAGACTTCCAACAGAACACCAGTTGCCTGCTGATGCCTGGAAATCCACTGTCACAGTACTGGCAGGCTTGGTTATACTTGATTGCTGCCATTTTGAGACAACAACCAGGACCTGCAGGACCCCCAACCAGACTGACTGAGCCCTGTCTCCAGGACCCTTCAACCAGACTGATCACATACTGCCTCTAGAACCCCCAGCTGACCACACCCATGCCCCAAACTGCAACTCCCCACTTGCCAACACATTTCAAAGCCAGTGCGGCCATCTTGGATTATCCTAGAAGCAGAAATTTCCATCTTTCGGTGAGGCAAATCCCAACCTGAGATGCCTACTGGAGACTAGAAGCTCATTGTCAGGTACTTCTCATGCATCTGGCTACTGAAGATTGGGAGGTTTGAATACTATATGACTGTTATAGTGTAGATATTTTCTCTTTTTTTTCTCCTTTTTGATAATTCTTAAGTTTTTATTTCTTTACTTTTCTTGCTCTATTTTCCTTTTATTTACATGTTTCCTCAGAGTCTCTTTCTCCCTTTCCTCATGCTAACAACTAACTTCTTTTGATTACACTTTCATCCTTCCTATGATTGAGAACTTCTATATACCTTTTTCTCATTCCATTAACAGTTACATCCTACACCCCTCCCCATCCTCTTTGTCCTTCATTAGAAACTGCAGACCTTATTGCAAATCAATTTGTTATACTGTAGATAATAATTTATCTCATTCTCTCTGTTTATTATAACAACATTGTTAACATCTTCATAGGGGCTATTTGGTTTAGGGCTGCATGTTGTCTACACAGGGTGCTGCTAATATTGATCTCCCCCTTAAAGAAGAGATTTTGGAAACCTATAGGGTCAATATAAGCCTATATGGAGAAACTGCAATAGCCCAGATCTGCACTGCTAGAGGGGAAGATACATGAACAACATGAAAAAAACAAGGGAAGAAAATGTACCAAACAAACCTAGATTCTATATTAATAGAATCCAGTGACAGCATGGTTGAAGAAATGTCATAAAAGGAGTTCAGAATATACATAATTAAAATGATTTGTGAAGCAAAGGATGAGATCAGAGAGCAAATTCAGGCAATGAATGATTGTTCCAATAAACAGTTGAAAGAGCAACTGCAGGAAAAAAAAGATCATTTCAACAAAGAGATAGAGATTCTCAAAAAAACCCAAATGGAAATCCTTGAAATGAAGGAAACAATAAACCAAATAAAAAACTCAATGGAAAGCATCACCAACAGACTAGATCGCTTGGAAGACAGAACCTCAGACAATGAAGATGAAATATTTAATCTTGAAAATAAAGTTGCCCAAACAGAGAAGATGGTAAGAAATCATGAACAAAACTTCCAAGAACTATGGAACCTCATGAAAAGATCGAATTTAAGAATTATCAGAGTGGGACTGCAAATTAGTGCAGCCACTCTGGAAAGCAGTGTGGAGATTCCTTAGAAAACTTGGAATGGAACCACCATTTGACCCAGCTATCCCACTCCTTGGCCTATACCCAAAGGACTTAAAATCAGCATACTACAGAGATACTGCCACATCAATGTTCATAGCTGCTCAATTCACCATAGCCAGATTGTGGAACAAACCTAGATGTCCTTCAATTGATGAATGGATAAAGAAACTGTGGTATATATATACAATGGAATATTACTCAGCCATAAAGAATGATAAAATTATGGCATTTGCAGGCAAATGGATGAAATTGGAGAATATCATGCTAAGTGATATAAGCCAATCTCAAAAAACCAAAGGAAGAATGATCTTGCTGATAAGCGGATGATGACACATAATGGGGGATGGGAGGGGTTAGTGTTAGGGTTAGAGTTAGGATTAGGGAGGGGGCAAGAATGGAGGAAGGAAGGACTGTGTAGAGGGAAAAGAGGGGTGGGAGGGGTGGGGGGAAGGGAAAAAATAACAGAATGAATCAAACAACATTACCCTATGTAAATTTATGATTACACAAATGGTATGCCTTTATTCCATGTACAAACAGAGAAACAACATGTATCCCATTTGTTTACAATAAAAAAAAGAAAAAAATCAACAACAACATAAAAAGAGTAACATGACTAGCATGACAGCAATACAATATGATAAAATGCCTTTTCAGTATGTGTTTAATAGTATTGCTGCCATATAACAATATTGCTATTTTTAAAATGACTATATGTAACATTTTAGACATTCTACAATGATTTTACTTACAATCAAGTGACAGATTGGTATAATTATTACATTTTGTAGTATAGTTATATTTGAGGTAAGTTCATATTAAAGTATATCTTGTAATTTAAAAAAAAAATAAAAAAGAATTATCAGGATTGAGGAAGGCACAGAGATACAAACCAAAGGAATTAACAACCTATTCAATGAAATAATATCAGAAAATTTCCCAATCCTGAAGAATGAAGTGGAAAATCAACTATAAGAGGCTTACAGAACAGCAAATGCACAGAATTACAACAGATCCACACCAAGGCACATTAATGAAAATGCTTAACATACAAAATAAAGATAAGATTTTGAAGACTGCAAGAGAAAATAGGAGGAAACCAATATGAATATCAGCAGATTTCTCAGCCCAGACCCTAAAAACAAGAAGGGCTTGGAACAACATATTTCAAGTTCTGAAAGACCATGGTTGCCAATCAAGAATCCTATACCCAGGAAACTAACCTTCAGAATTGAAGATGAAATAAAATCCTTCCATGATAAACAAAAGTTAAAAGAATTTGCAAATAGAGAGCCTGTGCTATAGAATATTCTCAACAAAATATTCCATGAGGAGGAAATGAAAAACAACAATGTAGGTCAGCAAAGGGAGGAACTACCTTAAAGGAAAATCCATTCAAAGGAGAAACCAAGCCAAGTTAAAAACCAAAAATAAGCCCAAATGACTGGGAATACAAATCATATCTCAATAATAACCCTGAATGTTAATGGCCTGAACTCATCAATCAAAAGACATAGACTGGCAGAATGGATTAAAAAGAAAGAACAATATGCTGCCTGCAAGAGACTCATCTCATAGAAAAAGACATCCACAGACTAAAGGTGAAAGGATGGGAAGAAACCTACCACGTACATGGACTCAGTAAAAAAGTGGGGGTTTTCATCCTTATTTCAGATAAAGTGAACTTCAAGCCAAAGTTAATCAGAAGGGATAAAGAAGGACATTTCATACTGCTTAAGGGAACCATAAATCAGGAAGACATAACGATAGTAAATACTTATACCCCAAACAATGGTGCATCCATGTACATCAAACAAATCCTTCTCAATTCCAGGAATCAAATAGACCACAACACAATAATTCTGGGTGACTTCAACACACCGCTGCCACCACTGGATAGATCTTCCAAACAAAAACTAAACAAAGAAACCATAGAACTCAATAACACAATCAATAACTTAGACTTAACAGACATACATAGAATATTCATCCATCAACGAGCGAATACACTTTCTTCTCAGCAGCACATGGATCCTTCTCCTAAATAGACTATGTGTTATGCCACAAAGCAGCCCTTAGAAAATGCAAAAAATAGAGATACTACCTTGGGTTCTATCAGATCATAATGGAATGAAATTAGAAATCAATGACAAAATTAAAAAAAAATTACTCCAACACTTGGAGACTAAATAATATGCTATTGAATGAAGCATGGATAAGAGAAAATAGCAGGGAGGAGATAAAAAAATTCTGAGAGGTAAATGAGAATGATGATAGAACATATCAAAATCTCTGGGACACTATGAAAGCAGTACTAAGAGAAAAATGCATTGCATGGAGCATATTCAAGAAAAGAATAAAGTCAACAACTAAATGACCTAACATTACATCTCAAAGCCCTAGAAAAAGAAGAACAGAACAACACCAAAAGTAGTAGAAGACAGGAAATAATTAAAATCAGAGCTGAAATCAATGAAATTGAAACAAAAGAAACAATTCGAAAAGTTGACAAAACAAAAAGTAGGTTCTTTGAAAAAGTAAACAAAATAGGTAAACCCTGAGCCACACTAACAAAGAGAAGAGAGAAAACTCAAATTACTAAAATTCATGATGAAAAATGAAATACCACAAGACACCACCGAAAAACATAATATAATGAGAAGCTACTTTGAAAATCTATACTCCAAAAAAAAAAAGAAAAAGAAAATCTATACTCCAACAGAATAGACAATATCAAAGACATCAACAAATTTCTAGAGACATATGATCCTCCCAAACTGAACCAGTAGGACATACACAATTTATACAGATCAATTTTAAGCAATGAATTAGAAGAAGCCATCAAAAGTCTACCAACCAAGAAAAGCCCAGGACCAGATGGATTCTCAGTCAATTTCTATAAGACCTTCAAAGAAGAACTCACTCCAATACTCCTCAAAGTATTATGGGAAATAGAAAAGGAGGGAAACCTTCCAAACTCATTCTACGAAGCTAGTATCACTCTGATATGAAAACCAGAGAAAGGTACATCGAGGAAAGAAAATTTTAGACCAATATCTCTAATGAATATATAGCAAAAATCCTTAACAAAATTCTGGCAAATCACATACAAAAACATATTAAGAAGATAGTGCACCATGATCAAATGGGGTTCATCCTGGGGATGCAAGGTTGGTTCAACATCCAGAAATCAATAAATATAATTCATCACATCAATAGACTTAAGGTTGAGAATCATATGATTATTTCAATAGACACAGAGTAAGTGTTCATCAAAATACAACACTCCTTCATGCTCAAAACACTAGAAAAAATAGGGATGGTAGGAACATACTTGAACATTGTAAAGGCTATCTATGCTAAGACCAAGGCCAACATCATTCTTAATGGAGAAAAACTGAAAGCATTCCCTTTAAAAACTGGAACAAGACAGAGATGCCCTCTTTCACCACTTCTATTCAACATCATCCTTTAAATACTAGCCAGAGCAATTAGACAGACCAAAGAAATTAAAGGGATAGAAATAGGTAAAGAAGAACTCGAGCTGTCACTATGGCTGATGACATGATTCTATATTTAGAGGATCAAAAAAACTCCACCAGAAAACTTCTAGACCTAATAAATGAATCCAGCAAAACAGCAAGATATAAAATCAACATGCATAAATCAAGCATTTTTATTCATAAGCAATGAAACATCTGAAAGGGAAATGAGGAAAACACCCAAAAAAAAAACCAAAAAAACAAAAAACCCAGGAATAAATCTAACCAAAGAGGTGAAAGATCTCTACAATGAAAACTACAGAACATTAAAGAATAAAATTTAAGAAGACCTTAGAAGATGGAAAGATCTTCCATGTTCTTGGATAGGCAGAATTAATATTGTCAAAATGGTCATACTTCCAAAGGTGCTATACAGATTTAATGCAATTCCAATTAAAATTCTAATGACATTCCTCATATAAATAGAGAAAGCAATCATGAAATTCATCTGGAAGAACAAAAGACCCAGAATAGCCAAAGCAATCCTGGGCAGGAAGAGTGATGCAGGAGGTATCACAATACCAGATCTTAAACTACACTACAGAGAAATAGTAACAAAAATGGCATGGTATTGGCACCAAAATAGGTAGACCAAGGGTACAGGATAGAAGACACAGAGGCATACCCACATAACTATAGCTATCTCAATCTAGACAAAGGTGCCAAAAACTTACAATGGAGAAAAGATAGCCTCTTCAACAAATGGTGCTGGCAAAAGGGGAAATTCATATGCAGTAAAATGAAACTAAACCCCTATCTCTCACCCTGCACAAAACTCAACTCAAAATGGATCAAGGAGCTAGGAATTAGACCTGAGACCCTTGACCAAATAGAAGAAAAAGTAGGCCTGAACCTCCATCATGTTGGCTTAGGACCAGACTTCCTTAACAAGACCTCCAGAATGCAAGAAATAAAAGCAAGAATCAATAAATGGAATGGATTCAAACTAAAAAGCTTTTTCTCGGCACAGGAAACAATCAACAATGTGAAAAGAGAGCCTACAGAGTGGAAGAAAATCTTTTCCACACACACACTTCAGACAGAGCACTAATCTCCAAGGTTTAAAAAACTTTACACCAAAAAACAAAGACCCAATCAATAAATGGGCTAAGGAACTGGGCAGACACTTTACAGAAGATATACAGGTGATCAACAAATATATGAAAAAGTGTTCATTATATCTAGTAATTAGAGAAATGCAAATTAAAATCACCCTGATTTCTTCTAACTCCAATTAGAATGACTATTATCAAGAACACAAGCAATAATAAGTGTTGGCGTGAATGTGGGGGAAAAGGCACACTCATACATTGCTGGTGGGGTTGCAAATTGGTGCAGCTACTCTGGAAAGCATTGTGGAGATTCCTTAAAAAACTTGGAAGGGACCCACCATTTGATCCAGCTATCCTACTCCTCAGTTTATACCCAAAGAACTTAAGATCAGCATACTACAGTGATGCTGTTCATAGCATGAGGACATTCATAGCAGCTCAATTCACAATAGCTAGATTGTGGAACCAACTGAGATATCCTTCAATTGATGAATGGATAAAGAAACTGTGGTATATATACGCAATGGAATATTACTCAGTCATAAAGAAGAATAAAATTATGGCATTTGCTGGTAAATGGATGAAGTTGGAAAATATCATGCTAAGTGAAATAGTCCAAGCCCAAAAAAACAAAGGCCGAATGTTTTCTCTGAAAAGTGAATGATGATACATAAGAAGGTGGGTGGTGGGAGGGAAGAGAAGGATGAAGGAACTTTGGATGGTGTAGAGGAAAATGGGTCAGAGTGGGTGGGGGAAGGAAGGATAGTAGAATGAAACAGACAGTATTATCTATGTATATGTATGATTACATGAATGGTGTGAATCTACATTGTGTACAACCATAGAAATGAAAATTTGTAGCCCATTTGTGTACAATGAATCAAAATGCAGTCTATAAAAATAAAAAATAAATAAATAATAATAATAATGTTTACATTGGCAGAATTGTTGAAATATTTTCTCTTTATGGCCTCATCTTCATCTCTTTTAAGACTATAAATTAGTATATTAATCGTGACTTTCCTTACCCAGCCCTGCTACTGGGCCTGCATTTTCAGGACATAAACTTGTACTTCTTTTAAAAGTAACATTGTTTGGCCCAGCATGGTGGTGCAAGCCTGTAATCCCAGCAGTTCTGGAGCCTGGGGGAGGAGGATCATGAATTTAAAACCAGCCTCAGCAATTTAGCGAGGCCCCAAATCACTTAGTGAGACCTGTCTCCAAAGAAAAATGTAAAAAGATCTGGTGGCTCGTGGTTAAGTGCTCTTGGGTTTAATCCTGGTACTCCCCCACTCCCAAGAAGGAAAGAGAGAGAGAGAGAGAGAGAGAGACAGAGAGACAGAGAGACAGAGAGAGACAGAGAATATGAAGGAAGGAAGGAAAGAAGGAAGGAAGGAAGGAAGAAAAGAAGGAAGGAAGGAAAAAGAAGGAAGAAAAAAAAGTAACACTGTTTGGCTTTTAAGTATGAGTCTCTTGATTAGTGATTTAACTACTATAAAAGATCCACCTAAGTTATAAGTCAAATGACAGATTGTTAAATAAAAATATCTTTCTAAAAAAAGTCCACTTAAGAGCAAAATTTCTTAGGAGCACAAATAAGCTATATTGAAAATAAAGCTTTATTATATCTAAATTAAGAATTTATAATAATGTTTTATATTCAAAGATGACTTTAATGCTTCCAATTTTTCCAGATGTTTTATCACTTTTCTTCCTAACTCTGATTTAATGAATTTAGGAGATTACCCTTCAGGTTGTAGATGAGAAAGCTGAGGGTCACATTTACCAAAGGCCTGACCTTTGGCTAAGGGAGAGATTTATTGACTTTCAAATTAAATTTTTATCAATTTCCAAGTCAAAACTACTTCTCTGAATTAAAAAATAGATTTCCTTGCTAAAATTAAGTCACATTTCTTATGATTTTCTTTTAAAAAGAAAAAAAAATAGTGCAAAGTCATTTTCTTCATTTTGCTAAAATGCCTGTTTGAAGATGTATACTTACTTGCCAAGAAACTTGAGAATGATTTAAAGTTCTTATTTGTGTAACTTAGTTCTTTTAACAAACTCCAAATCTAGCACTTTGTATCTCTGTAAAATAGCATGGGAATGTTTTATTATAAGACAACTAAGGAACTAGAGGTGTAGCTCAGTGTTAGAATACATGCTTAGCGTGTTTAGCATGTGTGAGGTCCTGGGTTTGATCCCTAGCACTACAAAAAGAAAAAAAAAGTTAATTATGAAAAGCTTTTATTTTTCAACTAAAATTCCAAGTTTACAATGATATAATTTAGAACTTGGCAAAACAGATAGCTTGGCATATTAGAGAATGTACTGGGGGGACAAGTTCACTTTCAGGTTTGCTGATTCACTGGAAGGGTTCACAGGACTCAGAAACACAGCCACATGCTCAGTTTTAATTTAATACAGTGAAAGGATACAGATAAAAATCAGCAAAAGAGAAGGCACATAGAAAAGGGTCAGGGGTAGCCAGTTGTAAGTTTCTAGGCTTTTTCCCCTAGTGGAATTCCATGGGATGAACATAATTTTTCCAGCAATAGTGTGTGACAACTCATGCAAAATGTTCTAAACCAAAAAGGTTCACCCTAACCTTGATATCCAGGATGCTGTTGGAGGTCAGTCATGTCTCCTGGCAGTACCAGTGTGACTGACCACAGCTGCTCAGACTCCAACCCCTGCTCCCCAGCCCCAATCAGAGCAATTCACCCTGAATACAGCGTGGTCCAAGGCTTCAGGTACGCAAAAACACTTGACACTTATTTAGGAAGAATATTCCAAGGACTCATGAGTCATTATCTGGGAAGTGGCCAAAAATAATCCTTCCTTCAGTTATGTGTAGGGTTTAAGGAACTCAGGCTTGTTATATCAACCCATTTCTGCCCAGATAGCAAATGGAATCTGGAATTTGAACAAAGTAACTTTGTTATTTGACCAGTGAGAAAAATCTCTTTAATTTCTAAACTTCAACTTCATGATCTTTAAAATGGATTTAATAACATAAGAAATCATAACAATTTCATGGGACTGTAATAAAAACAAGTGAAGAAATGTACATAAGTGGATTTCTTTCCTTCTTTCTTTCTTTTTTTTTTTGGTAGCAATGATTGAACCCAGGGGCACTTAACCACTGAGCTACATTCCCCAGCCCTTTTCGTTTTTTAATTTGAGACAGTGTCTCACTAAGTTGCTTGGGGCCTTGCTAAGTTGCTGAACCTGGTCTTGAATTTGCCATCCTCCTATCCTGCCTCCTGAGTCCCTGGGATTAGAGGCATGTGTACCACAACCAGCAAGTTTCATAATTTCTTCAAGTGACTATGGGAAGTTGTGGTTGAGTCTTGTAATAAACATTTGATAGTTTATCAAATGTTTGAAATATTTTATTTATATTTATATATTAAATTATATATTATATATTAAATTTATACATATATAAATTTATAAATATATATTATATGTAAATTATATATATTAAATTTATATATATTAAATATATATTAAATTTATATTTGATGTATTTTATTCACTTATTCAATTAACGTTCATTAACTGCCTGTAATATGCTAAGTGTTAGGAGAGAACAAATATTGAGCCATATATGTTTCCTCCTTTCAAAGAAATTGCTGTATGTTAATAAAGGGTAGAGAGATAGTGAAAAGACCTGGGCAATAGGTGTGATAAAGATGGCGGGGAGCCAGGCATGGTGGCACACACCTGTAATGGAGGCTGAGGCAGGAGGATTGCAAGTTCAAAGTAGTCTCATCAATTTATAAGCCCTTAAGCATTTAATGAGACCCTGTCTCAAAAAATAAAAAGGGCTGGGGATGTGGCTCAAATTAAGCACTCCTGGATTCAATCCCTGGTAACCAAAATAATTAATTAATTTAAAAAATAGGATAATGGCAGGTTGGTTCTATCATACCATGGAGTAGTTTAGATGGATAATGTGACCAGGTTAGTGGTGATCACTGATTAGTCCAGTCATTTGATTCATTCTGGCCAAGGACAGTCAGTGCATTTTTTTTTTTTTTTTTTTTTTTTTTTTTTTATGTGCATTACTGGGGACCCAACCCAGAGCCTCCTGAGCTCTAGGCAAGCAGCTCTACCACTGAGCTACACCTCCTGCTCCTCATAGGTCCCTTTTGAGTGGAGGTTTCAGTAGCATATGCATATTCTTCAGGCCCTCTCATCCCTGGTGTGATAAGCTAGAAGCTGCCTGGGTTGCTGGGTCAGCACATGGAGGACAGCTGTTCTGACTCTTGATTTTGCACATGCATGAATAAACATTTGTGCTACTATAACCGTGGAACTTCAGGGTCAAATTTTATATTAAAGAAATTTAGTTCACCATATATGATTAATAAAGTGCCTCACCCAGACGTAGGAGTAAGGAAGGCCCAGACTGAAAAGAATGTCAGGGAATTAAAAATAGCTCAGCATGATTGGATCAAAGAGTGCTTGAAGGTCAATAGAAAAATTAGTTTGAGAGATATGTATGGTACAAGCTTTGAAAAGCCTTGTAAATCATATTAAGGAATTTTAAAGATGGCAAAAAGCCACTGAGGACTTTGAGCTAGAATGACAATCAGGTCAAATTTATGTTTTAGAATGATGACTCTTGTTGCAAGGCAGAGAAACGAAAACCCAAGTTAAAGAGACTAGTTACAGAGGCTGTGGTATTAAGTCCAAAGAAGTTTACCCTGAAATGAGGCAGGGACAGGAGGTGCAGGGCAGAAATGGAGTAGAAAAACATAAACAGGCTTCTTCCAAGGCCTGGAGAGGGATTTTAGAAATGATTTACATGGTCCAATGTTTTTGTAGAATTTTAAAATATATTTTAATCCCAATCAGTTAAGTCTGCTGGCCCTCTTTATACTACTGCTCCGGTTTTGTAGAGGTTATTAACACAGTTGCATTTAATTCAGAGTAAATTGAGTTGTGGGGTAGAGTTAGTTTGGATTAAGTGTGATAGAATAATGCAGCTTGCAGTCACTTTACTAATCAGTTATGTCATTGCTAGTCTTGTGTATGAAGAGCTTCCAGGGGAACTTGTGTTTCCACTGTGTCAGCATGTCCCATGAAACACGAAGGTGTAGTGCCAGAGATCATAAAGAAATTTGTTAGGGTGTGGTGCCTAGTCTCAAAGATGGTTCCCAAAGTCTTCTGGTATTAATATCTTTGTATAGTCTCCTTCCTTTAACTCTACTGTTATAATTTGGATGTGAGGTGTCCCCCAAAAGCTCACGTGTGAGACAATGTAAGAAGGTTCAGAGGAGAAATGATAGGGTTTTGAGAGTCTTAACCTAATCAGTGGATTAATCCCCAATGGGATTAACTGAGTGGTAACTGGAGACAGGTAGGGTGTGCCTGGAGGAGGTGAGAATTGGGACATGGCTTTGGGATATATATACATTTGTATCTGACATGTGGAATCTCTCTCTGCTTCCTGATCACTGTGATGTAAGCTGCTTCCCTCCACCACCCTCTCTGGCCATGATGTTCAACATCACCTTGAGCCCTGAGGAACGGAGCTGGCCTTCTACGGACTAAGACCTCTGAAACCGTGAGCCCTCAAATAAACCTTTCCTCCTCTATAATTACGCTGGTCAGATCATTTAGTCACAGAAGAGAAATAGCTGACTGCAATGTCTACACTGGCTTTGTTATTTGGTTTTGATCCAAAAAATATGGTAAAAGTGATTGGGTAAACTCTGAAGCTAAGTTCTAAGAAGTCTTGGAGCTTCTTGGACATGCACTCTAGGAGAAACAAGACATTGTCCAAGTACTGTTATCCTGAGATTGCCCTTCCAGGAGGAAAGTAAGTCCTGTGGCGAAGACCAGCATCTCTGAGCTATTTTAGCCATCCCAGGTGAGGAAGCCATTTTCCATATCCAGCCCACAAGAGCCTTCAGATGACTCAAACCCCAGCTCCATCCGACTGCAACAGAACAAGGAAACTCGAGTGAGAAAAGCAAAGCTGAGTCCAGGCGATCCACAGAACCTAAAGAGCTAATAAGTTGTTGTTTTAAGTCTGTTTTGGGGATGGTTCATTAAGCAACAATATAGAACTAGAATAGGATCCCCGAGACCACAAAATCTTTGCCACAACTCCCAGCAAACTCCCTTTGAACCTGGGCTGGTCAGTGACTGCTCTGCCTAACAGAGTGCAGCAGAGGCCACACAATGCCTGTGCTAAGGCTCATCTTCATGAATACCAGATGTTTCCATTGCTCCAGTCTGTTAGAACAACTAGCCACTTTGTAAGAATTCCAGAAACCACATGGAGAGGTCCTGAGATGACATGGAAAGGGAGAACATCCCAGATGAACCCCAATATATCCCAGCCTAGCTGTCACCTGAATACCTCTGAGAGATCTAGTCAACACTATGGGAGCAGAAGAATTGGTCAGCCAAGCCCTACTCAAATTCTTTCTTTTCTTTTTCTTTTTCTTTTCTTTCTTTCTTCTTTTGGTACCAGGGATTGAACCCAGGGACACTTAACCACTGGTCACATCCCCAGTTCCTTTTTGGTATTTTATTTTGAGACAGGGTCTCTCTAGGTTGCTTAGGACCTTGTTAAGTTGCTGAGGCTGGCTTTGAATTTGTGATCCTCCTGCCTCAGCCTCCTGAGCCACTGGTATTACAGGTGTGTACCACCTCGCCTGGCCCTGCTCAAATTCTTGATCTACAAAATTGTCTGATATAATGACAATGTTGTTGTTTTAAGCTACTAAATTTTAGGGTGTTATCTATAGAGATAGATAATAGACACAGGAAATTTCCCCAAATTTATGCAGCATTACCAATAAAGAATTGTGACTATAAATTGTAAAGCAGAAAGAAGATAATCCAAATTTTGATAAGAATTTTATTTATTTACTTCTTTCTTTCTTTCTTTCTTTCTTTCTTTCTTTCTTTCTTTCTTTCTTTCTTTCTTCTTTCTTCGTGGTGTTAGGGGTTGAAATCAAGGCCTCACACATAACAGGGAGGTGGTGTACCACTGAGCTACACTCCTAACCTCCAAAATAAATTTTAATTAGTTATGTGGAGCAAAGACTGAATTGCCTTTTTATTCTTACTGTGGAAAATGCTGCAGAACTGTTGTCATATGAAGAAATATTAAAGAGTAAACAAAGAAGTAGATAAATGTATTATAGAGTTATTTACTTATGATAAAGTAGGTAAAGGCAGTTAATTAATAAAAAACATGATATTCTTCAGGGTTTTTCAAGGGAAATTTGTAGTACTGATCATTTGTTTATAAAAATCTCTAATTTGTTGATGTTTTTCATTTAAAATATTTACTTTTTTACCTGATTTTATTTTTCAATATTCTTTTTTCTTAAAGAGATTCTGAAAATTTTTAGAACAGTTCAAAAAGAACTATTCTATAAACTTCCAAATAGAAGGAAAAAAATACAAAGTACAAATTGTCACATACAAAGTATCAGGAATCAGAATGACTGAACTTTTCAGTAGCAATGGAGGCTAAAATGTAATAAAGTCTTTTAACTCCTAACCAGAAATAATTTCCAACCTAGAATCCAATATACTGTGAAACTCTCAACCAAATCAGAGAAGAGAATAAAAATATTTTTTGACTGGTGCAAAGGTCTTAAAATTTTCACATGTATTTTATTTTAGGAGAGTATTGAACAATGTATTCCAATGTATTTGAAGTTCTATAAACAGGATGTAACCTAATGGTGACACACTTTTATTTCCCAAAACGATGACTCTTTGTCCTAGATTGTACCTGGTAGACTTTGCCAGAAATAACACGAAGACACAGTTGGTACTTTTGGCAGTAGCAGCCAACAAAGCCCTCTGAAGTGAAATAACAGAGATCTCCTTATCACTACATTTCCTAATAAATAACATTCTAAATAAAAACTTGTATATGAAATTAAGATTGAAAAAATCACAAAGATGGATTTGCTACTTTTTCTCATAATAGCATTATTTATATAATCTACTGGTGCAGTAACTGAAAGTACTTATCCTCCCCCTCTCTAGTCTTTTACAGCTTAATCTCAGAGTGACCAAAGGTACAATAGTGTCATCCCCAAGAATCCTCTCTGGTCTTTCCCCATCACCTCCTTTTTTTTTTCTCTCCTTAAACAATAATTTTTAATGTGTTGGAATCTTGTACTTTTCTAGTAATTTTGAAATAAATCATAGATTGTTTTAATCAATAGTACTATAGAAAAATGCTCCTCTTAACAGTGTTTTGGAGCCCCTTTTTAAACTTCTTTCTGTCCTCCCTCCTCCCACCCTTCCCAGTCTTGTGACCACTGTTTCATTCTGTTCTTCTAAGAGATCCAGTTTTTGGGTTTCTCCAAATAAGTGAAAACATATAGTTTTTGTGTTTATCTAGCTTATTTCCAAGTTTAAAATGACTTCCATTTTACCTGTGCTGCTGAATTGACAGGTTTTCATTCTTTTCGTGGGTGAGTACTATTATTCCCTGTTGCATAGATACTGCATTTTCTTTATCTGTTCATCCATTGCCCCATCACCTCTTCACACTACCTTCCCCAACATGTGTGACTCTCCCAACTTCAACGATCATCAATCCCTCACTTTTATTTATAATGCCACTTTTTAACATTCATCTGTCATTAAAGTTTATGTTTTTGAGCTTTATATAAATGGAAACATATAGACGTTTTTGAATTTCTGGTTTCTTTTACTCAAGTTCCTGTCTGTAAAACACAGCCAGGTATAAATATAGATAGAGATATTTTCTCCCTGTAGTGGGGATTGAAAACAGAAGCCCTCTACCACTGAGTTACACCCCAGCCTTTTAAATTTTAGTTTTTTAATTTTTAAATTATTTTTCATTTTTACAGACTGCATTTTGATGCATTGCACACAAATGGGGTACAACTTTTCATTTCTATGGTTGTACACAATGTAATTCACACCATTCGCGTAATCATACATATCCATAGGGTAATAACGTCTGTCTCATTCCACCATCTTTCATATCCCCACCCCCTCCTCCCCTCATTTCCCTCTATATAATCCAAAGTTTCTCCATTTTCTCTTACCCCCACCTACCCCCATTATGTTCAACATTCACTTATCGGAGAAAACATTCAGTCTTTGGTTTTAGGGAATTGGCGTATTTCACTTAGCATGATATTCTCCAATTCCATCCATTTACCTGCAAAGGACATAATTTTATTCTTTATGGTTGAATAATATTCCATTGTGTATATATATACCACAATTTCTTTATCCATTCATCTATTGAAGGGCATTGAGTTTGGTTCCACAATCTAGCTATTGTGAATTGAGCTGCTATAAACCTTGATGTAGTTGTATCACTGTAGTATGCTGATTTTAAGTTCTTTGGGTATAGGTCAAGGAGTGGGATAGCTGGGTCAAATGGTGGTTCCACTCCAAGCTTTCTAAGGAATCACCATACTGCTTTCCAGAGTGGCTGCACCAATTTGCAACCCCACCAGCAATGCATGAGTGTACCTTTTTCCCCACATCCATGCCAACACTTATTATTGCTTGTGTTCTTGATAATAGCCATTCCAATTGGAGTTAGATGAAATCTTAGGGTGATTTTAATTCACATTTCTCTAATTACTAGAGATGCAGAACACTGTTTCATATATTTGTTGATCACCTGTATATCTTCTTCTGTAAAGGGTCTGCCCAGTTCCTTAGCCCATTTATTGATTGGGTTCTTTGTATTTTTGGTGTAAAGTTTTTTAAGTTCTTTATAAACTTTGGAGATTAGTGCTCTGTCCGAAGTGTGTGTGTGGAAAAGATTTTCTCCCACTCTGTAGGCTCACTTTTCACATTATCGATTGTATCCTTTGCTGAGAAAAAGTTTTTTAGTTTGAATCCATCCTATTTATTAATTCTTGCTTTTATTTCTTGCACTCTGGGGGTCTTGTTAAGGAAGTCTGGTCCTAAGCCAACATGATGGAGGTTCAGGCCTACTTTTTCTTCTATTTGGTCAAGGGTCTCAGGTCTAATTCCTAGCTCCTTAGTCCATTTTGAGTTGAGTTTTGTACAGGGTGAGAGATAGGGGTTTAATTTCATTTTACTGCATATGGATTTCCCCTTTTGCCAGCACCATTTGTTGAAGAGGTTATCTTTTCTCCATTGTAAGTTTTTGGCACCTTTGTCTAGATTGAGATAGCTATAGTTATGTGGGTATGCCTCTGTGTCTTCTATCCTGTACCCTTGGTCTACCTATTTTGGTGCCAATACCATGCCATTTTTGTTACTATTTCTCTGTAGTGTAGTTTAAGATCTGGTATTGTGATACCTCCTGCATCACTCTTCCTGCCCAGGATTGCTTTGGCTATTCTGGGTCTTTTATTCTTCCAGATGAATTTCATGATTGCTTTCTCTATTTCTATGAGGTATGTCATTGTGATTTTAATTGGAATTGCATTGAATCTGTATAGCACTTTTGGTAGTATGGCCATTTTGACAATATTAATTCTGCCTATCCAAGAACATGGGAGATCTTTCCATCTTCTAAGGTTTTCTTTAATTTCTTTCTTTAGTGTTCTGTAGTTTTTATTGTAGAAGTCTGTCACCTCTTTTGTTGTATTAATTCCCAAATATTTTATTTTATTTTGAGACAGGGTCTCATTATGTTGCTGAGAGTCTTGCTAGGTTGCCCAAGCTGGCCTCAAACTTGCAATCCTCCTGCCTTAGTCTCTTGAGTAGCTGGCATTATAGGTGGGTCCACCATGCCTGGCTGACACAGCTATATTGTTGAAGTAGCTATATTTTATTGAGGAGATTTTCATTATGTAAATGATGATTTAGTTATCTGTTTTCTATTGTTGATGGGTATTTGAGTCATTTCCAGCTTGGAGGATTACCAACATACCAGGAGCTGAATCACACTGTATCAATCTCATTTTTACAACTCCTAAACTGTTCATAGAAAGGAGACAGAAAGATACATTTTTATAAAATGTAATAACACTTAATCACCCTTATAAATGCCAGGTTGACTTCCATTTCCTCAAACATAAGGACAGCATATTTAAGTAAATGCAGCTGGCCACCTTAATTGAACCTTCTCTAGTCATTTTTACCTATCACTCCCTCTGTGTGTTAGGCAGTGCTATTACCTTGCAGATATAAAACTCATACACATTTTTTGAAGTTGTGGTTGGATAAATAAATACAACAGCTATTGATCTGCAATAATCATAATGGAAACCAATGCAGGCCTCACAGTCCAAATAGGGTGGATTCGTAGAAAAGTCCTTAGGCATGATAGAATATTAAAAATATCAACAATCCATTCTAAGAAGTAATTGCATTGGTGCATTACTTGTATGAATAAAGAGTTGGAAGGGAGGATGTGGAGGAAAAAAGAGGCAAAAAGAAAATGTGTTAACAGGTAATTAAAACTGATTTTCTCCCCTCATGAAAGGTAGGTGAGAAGTGGTCAGGTTGGAATTGTCGGTTCATTAAACTAATTTTACCTTTTGGGTCCTGAAATTTCGTGTAAGCTCTGATAGCTAAATATGCCACTAAAATATTCATTAGGAAATTCAGAATTGAGATGCCCACATTACTTAACACTATTGTTACACATACGTGTAAGATTTAGTTCTACTGGCATTACACGGAGGGGCGGAAAAGCATTTGCAAATGACAGCAGGCCGGTAACAACAACAACAATAACAACAACAAAAAAATTCTACTTTAACTTGTGGTTGGAAGAAAAACATTTTTAAAATTGAGTTATGGTTTGAAGCTCTCTGGCATATGTCATGAAATATCCCTGCACGGCAAATGGGAGACGAATATTATTGTAGGGGCCAAAAATGTGTTGCATTTAATTGCCAAAGTCTGGTGAAACCTCAAAAAAGAATAGGATCACACAGAAAATAGAGCAAGAGATCAACATGGGAGGGTAGAGTCTACTGTTGATCTGCTTGTTGTCTTATTGTTGAGTGAGAAACTCCCTGCCCAGGCTTCGTTCAGTTCTAAAGATTGTAAATCATTACAAAGGAAATTTTTCTCAGGTCCCTCTTTTGTTTGGTTAGGACACAGAGGAATCATGGAGAAAAAAAAATTGTGATAAAAATTTTATTTGTCATTAGAAATGATTGAATCTCCATTCCACTTAGAACCACTGACATTTTAAAAATTGGTATTTAATTGATCTAGTAATAATATTTTATTGGCTATGGAAATATTGCAATGAGACTTAACTATAGCATGGTATATTAGAGGAAAAACAATTCGAAATTTATTGTATTGTTGATGTTTTATGTGACAACAAATTTTGTATGAACAATTTTATATTTATCTAATTTCATGTTCATATCTCTGGGAAGTCTGGAAAAGTGTTTTGGTAGAGTAGTTAACAGTGCTGTAGGTATTTAGGAGTAACTATTTTGCCAAGGATTTATGGAGCAATGTCAAATATGGAATTTGAATTATTTTAAAAAAATGTTGACCTTAAGTTTCAATAATGAGTTTAAAATTTTTGAGAAAATGTCAGGCCCAACCTAAACCATGAAGAGAGAGTTTTAAAGTAAGGATCATTTTGGGGTTTTGTTTTGTTTGACTTGTGGTGCTGGGAATCTTATGCAGAACCTTATGCATGCTAGATAAATAGGGATTATACAAATCTGAAATGGATTACCCAAAGTTAAAGAATTTCCTTCCCAGACAAAATGATGAGGACTGCAAAACTGAAAGATGGTTTGAAATATGACTGGAGAAATTGTTTGTAGGACATATGGGAAAAATGTAATTCAAATTATTTTTTCATAATTGAAGATGACCCCAGTGTCACGATCTGAAATCCATCACAGATTTGCAGTGATGTTTCTTGCCAGTAAAGAAGTATTGGTGCATGATCAGACAGGGTCAATCCAGGGAGGTGTGCAGGATTTTTGTGACATCCACCTTTGGCTCAGAGACTCCGCATTGGCTTTTGCAAAAGTCTGCTGTTATCAACAGCACAATACACAGACTGAGTACATTTTAACAAAAATAGGTTTATTTTGGCTCCTGGTTCTGGATGTGCAAGGAGGAGGGGATGTATCTGGTCACAGATATCTTGTTGGCAGAGTCCTAAGGAAGCACAGCATATCACATGTCAAGAGACTGAACGTGAACTTGCGCACCTGTCTCTTCATTTCTTTCCTCCCGCCACCCCGCCTTTTTTTTTTTTTTTTTTTTTTTTGGTACTGGGGATTGAACCCAGAAGCCCTTTACCACTGAGCCCTGACCCCAGCCTCTTATCTTGAGGTAGTCTCACTAAGTTGCCCACTTACCTCAAACTTACCATCCTCCTGCCTCAGCCTCCCAAGTTGCTGGGATTATAGGCATTCATCATCATGTCTGGCTTGGCTATCTATTCCCTTTTTTATAAGCCACAAGGATTCAATCATGGAGGTTCCACCCCAGGGAGTTTAAGCTTAATCACTTTCCAAAGACCCAGCACCATATACCACAGTTAGATTACGTTTCTACCTTCTTAATACCTCACAGTTGAAATTAAATTTCAACACATGAGGTCTTGGGGTGACACTAACCATATCCAAACCATAGCAGCCTTAGACAAATCTTAAAACTGCATTGCCAGCTGAAAGTCTTCCTTCTTCCTCTTTTTTTTTCTCCTTCCTCTCTTAACCCCTTTCTTTCCCTTCCTTTCTTCCCTTGCTCCTTCACAATTATCAGTCTTGCATTGTGGCATTCAGCTCTCCCAGTCTCCTGTAGCTCTCTCCCTATGTTCCCTCATAGGTATTTCTCCAAATAAATCTCTTATACATTTCACCCCTTCTTGGCATCTGACCCTCAGAAGATCTGGACTCATGCACAAGGATTTTCCTTTTGTTCTGACTCAGAAACATACTGAAAGGGGAAGAAGGAGGAGGAGGGAAACCAGGGGGGAAGAAGAGGGTGCAGGGGAGAAGAAGAATGAGAATGAGAGGGAGGAGTGCAGGGGTAGTGGGGAGAGGAGGAGAGGGTTCAGCAATCTCCTAAATTGTTCAAAATTCTACCTTTGGTTCCGAGTCAAATTTTTTTGTTTATCCAATTCTTTTAGAATTTTCTATTGTGTCTCAGAGAGTGTCTATAAAAGATAAATTAAGACTGAAATCAATATTTACCTCCAGAAAATGGCACACCTCTTATTTTGTTAGGCTGCTAGTGTGAGGACTTCAGTAGGTATATACTTAAGTTGAGCTGGGTCAGGATTTGTTATGGGTTTTATAGGTTGAGTCCATCACGGGCACCAAATGTTTTTGAAGGTATGAGCAGGACTTCTACAGGAAGGAGGTCGGTACACAAATCTCTTTGAGCTTTATATCCTGGCTACCAGGCTATCCTGGTCTTGGGAGTTCTCTACACTTTGTGACTGGTTGCTTGTTTGCAGGAGACTCCTGGCTTTCCAGTCATGTCCTTGACCTTCAGTACCTTGTGAAATCTCTCCCTACCCTGTTCTGTGTCCCAGTTATTGGGGGACTCTTGCATAGAGAGGTTTTCCTTTTCTGCTACTTGGATTAGGTAAAGACCCAGGTTGCTTTGTTGATTTTTTTTCATTCTTCCTGTCATGATCCTAGATTTTAGCCACCATTTTGTACTGGGGAAGGCCGTGCATCTTAAGATAGTAGGGGAGGGAGAATGTCTCTCAGTACTTAAGCCTGACCCCAGCCTGTTCTAGGTGAAGGCTCTTGGGGAACAGTTAGCAAGTAGTCGCAGATTCACTCTGTGGCCAGGGCTCCTTGGATTATAATCTGACACATGAGTTTACATATTTGAGCATTAAAAGGTGGTTAAATGTTTCACTAGTTTCTCCTGATCCTTCTCTAGGGCATTGTCTTCCTTCTTAGCTAATCTGCAAGGGATGGAAGAAATAGTGGGGTGTTTTTCTTCCTATCTACATCATGCACAACCATAGAAATGAAAAGATGTACCCCATTTGTGTACAATGAATCAAAATGCGGTCTGTAAAAAATAAAAAAAATTTAAAAAGTACAAAAGCAAAACGAAAAAAAAAAAAAGAAAAAAGAAAAAAGAAAAATGCAGAAAAATACAAAAAAAAAAAAATAGCTCATTACTTCCTGGATTATATTTCCTTTAGTTTCTCAGTTCTTTGATAGTTTTTTTTTAGTAACTATGATTTTTGTAGCTTATCTAACTTGCTTTTATTAAAGTGGGAGCAAATGTTCTTTTGAAAATGCCCAAATTGAAAAGAGAAATCCCATCATAGCTTTAGTTAGTTATTTATTTTGCTATTTGTATTCCTCAAAGGCCACAGGTCCCTTCAGATGCTTTCTACAATGCTTGTCTGGTTTCTGTAACTGTTTCCTTAAATTATCCCTCAGTCTCAGGGGTAATTATAAGTTTCAGCTCTTACTGGTCCTCATGGGCTGCTTCATCATACTTTGTTGGCTCCCTTTAACATTGTCCACAATTGTAACAATTATTTGAATGTGCCATCTGCCTCCCGGTGGGCTCTGGACTGATAGGTGGTACTTCTCTGAGAAAAAGAAAGTGATACAACCCCCCCAGAAGATAGTGAAGAGTACTACAAAGAAGGCAAAGAGAGTGTTGCCATAGTTGGTTGAATACTAATTTAAATTGGTAGTAATGTTCATGACATGCAGGAAAAGGAAAAGGATGAATAGATTTCCTGCCAACATTTCTTCTTTAGTAAACTTCTGGCTTTTAAAAAGGAAAGCTGAGTGTCAATGTACTGTTTGGATTTGAGGATTATATTCCAGATTAATTTTGGGAATATTTCTGGGTGTGCATAAAAGATTACAAAAGGTAAAGAATCAATGAGATCTTGGTGTGATGATGTTGGGGGTGGTAAGAGGAGACTAGAGGAGACAAATTATTTTCAGTGTGTTTTTGTTTGTTTTTGGAACCATCGATAGAACGGTTAACCACCTAGCCATATCCCACCCCTTTTTGTCTCACTAAACTGCTGAGGCTGGCTTTGAACTTTCCATCATTCTGCCTCAGCCCTCGCTGAGTTGCTGGAATTATAGACATGCCTCACCACACCTACCTGGCATAAATCAATATTGTAACACATGTAGCATTTGCATTTATATAACTTACTCTAAATGAAACTTTAGGTTCTATGTAAGTATTATCAATTCAAAAATCTCTTTATAAAACCTCTTTTAGGCAAAAGTACTATGAAACAATCAAACTTCTATTGGTTTAGCTAAATTCCTGGAACATGGTGTTTAAAACTATTAGACATAGCTGGTTGTGGTGGCCCAGGTCTGAGAGGCTTAGAGGTTGAGGATGGAGGAAAGTAAGTTCAAGGCCAGCCTGAGCAATGTATTAAAACAGTCTTAAACAAAACCAAAGAAAAAACAAAACCAAAACAGTCAACCCCCCCAAAACTGCCCCTGCTTGACACACTTTTAATACCTGAATTACAAGTGAGGAATTGAGGATTCAAGATGCATTTCTATAAGTAGACATGTAATAAAGTGATAATTAACTGAGGTGAAGACTTATTTAAAGGGTTTCACAATTCCTATTTGTGGAAAAAAAAAAAAAAAAGCTTACTGAAATTCAGGAAACGACCATAAAAATAACTGCTTTTGATTTTCTTTTGCATTCATGTACTCAGACTTTATTAGTATTTTGCAAATCCCTAAAGAATGTCTTTCTGACCTGACACTGGTCACAATTATAGGCCACATTCCTCACCTATTTTCTGAAAGAAAAAAAGACTTTACTTCTTCCTTTTATTCTTTCACTTATTTTTTTCCCTCTCATCTGTCCCCTCTTCATTCCTTCTTTTAAATCTTTCACATTCTTGCGTTCATTCTTTCATTCAAACAAGGCCAGGTGCTTAATTTTAAAAATCTCATTCAAAATGGTGCCACGTCACCGCCGGGTCCAAGAATCAAAAGGCGCTGTCATATTTCTCCCTGCCAGCGTGGATCTCTTCGAGCCCCACCCTCTGCTCCTCACCTGCTCCAAGGGAAAAGACCTGGAGGCCACGAGCTGGGGCCTCGGACTCTCTCCCCAGTGGCCCCCGCCCCTCTCTTCCTAGCCCGGGACCGCCCCTCCCCTCCCCTCCCCTCCCGGATCCCGGCTGGCCCAGCGCATTTATTTGCATATTTCTACCTTTGTTCCCGGTCGGCAGCCAATCAGCGCGCGGGGCGAGGCGGAGGTTCTGGGCGGGGCTCGGGCTCCCGCTGGAGCTGCGGCGGCCGCAGGTTCCAGAGCTGGTCTGTGCAGCCGCGGGCGTGCCGGGCACTGCAGCCCCAGTCCCTGGCCCCCAACCCGCGGTTGGCGCTGCTGTCTCGCCTCGGCCAGGCCCCAAAGGCAAGGACAAAGCGGCTGCCCGGAAAGCCCCGACAGAGTGGAATTTACCTGAAGCTGTGGGCAGACACAGGCTCCAAAGATGGTTTGCGGGGGCTTCGCGTGTTCCAAGAACTGCCTGTGCGCCCTCAACCTGCTCTACACGGTGAGTAGCCCCAGTCAGCCTGGGTGCTTTGCACCTGCTTGGGCGCCCCTGGTCTTCCCTGCCTGGCCATAGACTCGTTCGCTTCATCCCAGCCACCCCCCACTTCCCGTCTTCCCACGCTCTGCGCGCCCCCGGCCTAGCCATCAGTCCCTAGTCCGGACCGGGAGCCGGCCCTTGTCGCAGTCTCTTCCTTCAGCCTATTGTGAAGACGAGCTCTATCAGGCTAACTGGCCGCGTCTCTGCCACATTGCTCCACCCCGCCCCCTCACCCACCTCCTTGTTTTTCATACATTTAACTGGACCTCCCCACTTTTTCATCCGGATCCCTTGGCGGCTAGCTCCTGGCTTCCGAACCCATATGGAAGGGGATTGGAGGTGGGATAGCACCCGGGGTTTGAGGATAGTTTTGCAGAATAGCGTGGTCTGAAACTGGGGGCATATGGATGGTGTGTCTCTAGTTCAGTTCTGCGTGCTCCTGTAATTTGAATTGAAGCCACCGATTAGGTTATGAGGATATGCGCAGCTTCCGAAGTTTGGTGCTTACATAAAGGGTTGTCTTTTTGTTGATGTTATTGCCAGTTTTGCTCATACTTGATGGTTTTTCCATGTGGTCCCCACCCCTCCCCCGCTTATCAATATCCTAACTCCATTTTAAGCGAAGTCCTCCAGTAAATAAGCAAGCCTCCACCCAAGTCGTTTCTTCCCTGCCAACCAGCTTAGGCCTCTTAGTTTTAACGCTGCAGGCTATTTTGTGATATTAGAGGCGCAATTCTGGATGAACTAGAGGAAGACAAGTTGACGTTTATTGCATGCCTACCATATCCCAGGTTTCGCACATGATATTTATTCGACTTTCTGACAACCATCCGAAGTAAGGGGAGTTGTCTAATTTTTATACACAAGGTAACAGATCAAAAAGGATTTTAATAAGTTTTTATAGCTGGTAGGTAGTGAATCAGTAAAGGAACCTGCTGTGGAATCCAGATCTTTCTACAGGCTGACTCTACTGGGTGAAACTTCCTCTTCTGTCATCATCCTTCCATCATAGTCTTGCTCCCTTCTATAAATACACCTGGTGCTTTGCAACACCCACCCTGAAAACAAACCCAGCTCCCTTGCATTAGCAGAGAGCTAGGCATCTGTGCAAGCTTAGGTTACATCCTTGGAATAGAGGCTGCCTTGTGGTCACCAATACAGAGGCTGGGGTCATTTTACCATTACTGTTTTGTTTTGTTTTTTTGTTTGTTTGTTTTCCCTGTGAATATGAGGGTAAAGCTTGGGCAAAAACAGGCATACAGTATGCTTTTCCAGCTAGTTAGTAGGAATCTCCTCAACATGGTACTAATTGGTTGACTTGAGGAAAAAAACTAGAACATCTGATGATGCATCTGCTTGTAATTGTGGATTCATGTCGTTTTTTTATCAAAATAAACCTGTTTCCCCTGAGACATGCCTATCATTTATTAAACAAATGCTGATCAACTCTAAAGGTATTTATTTTCTTTTATTAGCATGAATGGTCTACTTCAAACTTCAAATTCTGTTTTGTGCTCTCTCGTTTTCTTCCCCTGTTGATGTTTCCGCCTGCTCACCAGACATTTAAATCTTACAGTATCTGCTTACACACAGTAGAATGTCTACACCACATACTTATTTGACTGAGGAGTTTATATAGATTGATGCATATATATGTGTGTGTATATATATATATATATATATATATAAGTTATTTTCATATATAGCACATCAGGACAGTGGGGAGATAGAAAGATTTAAAAAGGGATCTATTCTAAATTATTTACCTTCAAAGTATATTCTATTTTAATAGGTATGCAGTAAAACTTAATTGAACCCTGGTACCAAAAAAATGAATTGGAAATTCATGGGAATATAAAAATGGCTGGTTCTTTTAAACCCTAGACTTTTTAGGGAGACAAAGGGACATTTCTTAAAAGGAATTAGCGGCCACTTCTTATACTTTTGGAAATAGGCTAAAATAACTTTGTCAGTTTAAATTGGAGGTGAATGACAGACGAAGTTAAACTAGGTCTTAAATAGATGTGAGAAATGTTCCATGGCTATTATTTAGATTCTCTATCTGCCTGGTCTCTCCCTCAACATTTTAACACGAAAAAAATGTGAGGTGATTGGGTATAGGGTTGAACTTGGGGATTTAGGAGACATTTCTTTATAAAACACGAATAAAAGGATCCTTTGTAGGTTCTAATCCTGCCTTGGTAACTGCCTCTAAAATTATGTTCAAAGCTGCAGGATTAGGTTTGAGGTAATTTCTGAAAGTATTAATAAAACCAGGATTGTTTATGGACGTGGAAGGTGTAAAGGCCGTGGTCTGAGGCGTTATCTCTTGTGTGGAAGGCGCTGTTCTGAGGAACTGAGGACTCTCCAGCTGAACTCTATATCCTCAGGTAGGCTTCTGATGAAGCTGAGATTAGTGCTAGATTCATTATCAGCCCAGAAACAGGTCGCTAGAACAAGGTGGAATAAACATCCCCAAACTTGTCGTGAACACTTGATGACGTTGAAAAAGGCTAATGGTTGATGTTTTTAATTTTTTTTTTGGTCTTGGTTATTATAATTAAAGGAGATCCCTAGCACTGAACAACCATAAGTTAGTGTGGTATATGTAAATGATTTGTAAGTATAGAATACATAGCGAAAGCTACAGTCTCTTAATCCATCTTCATGGTGTAAGGAAAAGTGACTTGCTCCAAAACTTCAACATTTAAAGATAATTAAAGTTTCTTCATTCAACAAATATTATTTGAGTGCCTACTGTATGCCAGGCTTTATTCTCTGATTGGAAATATAGCAGCAAATCAAACATGACTTTAAAAATCAGCATTTTTTTTTGGGGGGGGGGGGTACTGGGGATCTAACTTAGGGATGCTTTATCATGGAGCTACATCCCATTTTTATTTTATTTTATTTATTTTTAAATTTTTTTTAGTTGTCAATGGACCTGTATTTAATTTATTTATTTATATGTGGTGCTGAGGATTGAACCCAGGGCATCACCTATGCCAGGCAACCCCTGTACCACTGAGTCACAACCCCAGCCCTCCTTTTTAATTTTTTATTATGAGATTTTCTCACTCAGTTGCTGAAGCTGGCCTTGAATTTAAGATTCTCCTGTCTCAGTCTCCTGAGCCACTAGGTTTACAGGCAGGTGCCACTGCCCCAGGCCAAATCTCTTTTGTGTATGTAAGGTCAAGAACTGTATTCAGTCCATGAACATTTGTCCTCTGTATGTTCTCTGCTAAAAACAGTGGGAAATAAATACAGATATGAATGCTTGTCTTGCAAAGACAGGGTCTAGTTTTGGAAATTGTTTATAAGGCTAGTTTAGGTGTCATAAAATTAAGGAATGGGGAAGATCTTTGCGGGATAGGAATAAAGGTGTGATTTAATTGGACAAATGTAGAATTAGTATATAGATCTCTTTGAGATTATTTAGGATATAAATAAAACTTGTTTGGGAAAATTATTTTAATAGTATGTTTTTATATGAATATTTTAGATTGAAAATATTTTGACAAATAGTGGAAAAGAACTTTTAAAAATTAAGTGGCTTTTTTTTTTTTTTTTTTGGTTGTTTGTTTTTCTCCCCGTGCTAGAGATCAAACCCAGGGCCTTGCACATGCTAGGCAAGTACTTCACCACTGAAGTACATCCCCAGCCCTATATCTTGAAGGAATATTCCTTGTACTTCTTAACCAGAGAAGAAAAATCTATTTAAAACAAAAAAAAAAAAAAAAAGAAAGAAAGAAAAGTAGTTGGATAGATGACTTTGTTAAATAGAACCAAATTGAAAAATATGACCAAAAATGTGTTTACTGTGTTGGGATCTTTAAGAGTTGAACTGACAGTTCATATGTGTGTGTGTGTGTGTGTGTGTGTGTGTGTGTGTGTGTGTAAATATATGTAAAATGTATGTGAAAAAATATAAAGACTAATGGTTTAATATGTGGGTTTTAATTAAGATGTAAGGAATAATCCAGTGGCAGGGACACACATCTGAAATCCCAGTGGCTCAGGGAGTTGAGTTGAGAAGATGGCAAACTCGAGACCAGCCTGGGCAGCTTATTTAGCAAGACCTGTCTCAAAATAAAAACAACTAAAAACGCTGAGGATGTAGTTGAGTAATAGTGCCTACTGGTTCAATCCCCAGTTTTGCCAAAACAAGAAGAAGAATGTGAGAAACAAAAAATAACTTAGGATTTCCTTTCACAAAGGAAATTTCAGAAGTTTATTTTTTGTGTGTTCGTTCTTCTAGACTAACTCCAGGTTTGTCTCTTTCTCCCCCTAAATCTTTGGTGGTTTTGAGAAAAATCCTCAGGTAGCATCAAAAATTATACTAATTTATATCAATTCTAAGACATTGGTTTACACTTTAACATTACTGAAATTGGGATACATTTTATAATAAAATGTGCTATGTTTTTCAGATTAAAAAAAGACTAATTTATGGAGGGAAAATCACCAGATTTATGAATAACTCAACTTTTCTAACTCCACCCCTAGACAAACAATTTTATTTCATCTTCAGTTTCTTCATGTATAAATTGGTAATATTTTCCATTCTCCCCTCTTGCAGTTGTAGTCAAAGTAAGATGTGTATAAATGCTTTGGATATATTACAGAAGTAAAATGAGTCATTACAGGTTCTGGTGGAAAAGGTTTTTAATTTTAGATTAATTTTAAATTTCTGAATTACAAACCAGCATGCTACAATAAAAAGAATTTCAAACTCTTGGGATTTTTTAACATGTACAACTTGCTGATAAGTCAACAGACTCCAGGAAGGGAAGAGTTCATATCCTCAAAATAAAATAAATCTTTCAGTTCTGAGAAAAAATTGATTGAGGTGTGGTAAGTATAAATTTGGAAGTGCAAGGTTTACATTTTAGATTTAATTTTGTGCATTTTTTTTTTTCCCCTGAGTCCCAATCTGGACACTAGAATGCTGGAAATTTTGTAATTTTTGTTCCATCTTAACTCAAATGAAAAAAATACCAGTACTTCAGCCAAAGAAAAAAAATGTACTTATTGCAGTTGTTTTCACATTACTGCATTTGACATTTTTCAAAATTCTGATCATTTTCTAAATTCTAGTTTAATATTTTTAATGATTAGATTTATAGCATTATCTGTCATTCAAACTCCTGAATAAATAAATAAATTTATTTGGTTCTGAATATTTATTTGCATTTTAAGTAAATTGATTCACTGTTTACAGAATGTGGAATTTTCAGAAGATATCATGTTGATATTTATAATCTGATTTTGTGCCAAATGTTTTCCTAAAATTTTCCACCTTTTGATTTAAAAATACAGTAACAAAAATGTCCTATTCATGCCATTTTTCATTTGAAATGAGCTTACTGACATGCACAGATTTTAACTACAGAATTATTAAAGACATTTCCAAAGAAAGAAACAATTAACTTTGGGGAAAATTCAGCCTATAGTTTAAAAGTGAGATTTGAACATCTTACTGTCCTAATTTATATGGAAGTCACTGTGACCTGAAGCGGGGGTCATCATTTCAAACACATTTGAGTTTTTGGTGAGGGCAGACTGGGTCTGTTCCATCTTCCTTCTAATATTCAGCTGAATTTACATAATTTTACCACAATATAAAAGAATCCAAATCCACTTTAAAAAATGTATGAAAACCCAGCCAGGCACCATGGCACACGCCTGTAATCCCAGCAGGTGGGGAGGCTGAGGCAGGAGGATTGTCTCAAAGCCGGTCTTGGCAACCTAGTGAGGCACTTAGCAACTCAGTCAGACTCTGTCTCTAATAAACTATTAAAAAAAAAGAGCTGGTGATGTGGTTCAGTGGTTAAGCATTCCTGAGTTCAATCCCCAGTGTCCCCCTGCCTCCAAAAAAGCATGAAAACCCTAGGAGAACAAATTCTTTAGCCCATTTGAGATTTTTCACCACCCTCTGACCTCCTATTTACATTGCTTTATGCTTGGATTGCCCACACAATTGTGCCCTTTCCTGCCTTGATGTTTTAGCTACTAATCCTAGACTCTTCTGTCAGGAAGAAGTCTTTATTTTTTTGGTACTAGGGAACTAACCCAAGGGTGTTTTACCACTGAGCCACATCCCCAACCCTTTCTATTTTTTACTTTTGAGACATTCTCACTAAATTGCTTTTGGCCTCGCTAAATTGCTGAGTCTGGCTTTGAACTTGTGATCCTCCTGCCTCAGCCTCCAGAATTGCTGGGATTATAGGCATGCAACACCACTCCATTTATTTTAAAATTTTCTCTGTACTACCTTGAGTGCTGTCCAGAGTAATTTGTGGAGACAGGGCATATGATTTTTCTTTCATGTTTCTTATCTATTTGAGGATTACAGTAAGAGCTGAGAACTGATATTGTCAGATTTTGTTTTACTCTGTTGTTGCTGTTGACTTACCGTTGCTGGATCTTATAGATAGATGTATTCCTGTCTTCTCAGTGAGACCCTTAGCTTCTGGTTGACATAAAGCATAACTTTCTCTGTGATCTATTTACCCCTTTGTTTGTATTGTTAAGCTTATAGTTATTTTTATTTTGAGGTAACATAGAGGTTATGTTTTCTAAATACTTAGTTGAATTTACAGAATTGGCTGCTCCTTTTCCAGCTATTGTTTACAGGAAAAAACTCACATCTGGAAAACTACCTTGTTCACACTGTGATCACTGGGAATGTAGCTCCATAGTATAGTTCTTGCCTATCATGTGCCCGACTTTGAGGTTCATCCCTAGCACTTGGGTGGGGGATGGAGAGGGAGTTAAATCCAGAAGCATAGCCAATTTACTTTTATTTTTTGTGGTGCTGGGTATTAAACCCAGCATCTTCTACATACTGGGCAGGTACTCTGTGCTGAGCTACATCCCTAACCCATGGCCTGACATTTTAAAGCATAAAAGTTAGCTGCAGATTAAACTTTAATTAAAATTTAATATTCTTTTTTTCTATCCACTGTAGAATGTAATTTTTCATGAAGTACTTTTTTGTTCCATTGTTGGACAACCTTTTAAACACCTCTGGGGATTTTCTGTGACCTTTCACATGAACAAATCTACATCTGGTATAGTTGTAAATTATACTATAACTATTTTGCTGGGGTTCTTTATATTGTGAGTCTAATATAAATGTATTATAAGATGAACCCAAGTCATTTTCTTTCTTTTATTCATTCCAAACATAAATATTAATTGAGCAACAATAGCCTAAAACAAACCAATATTCTTCTTCATGGAGCTTAATTATAGGGGCAGACAAAGTATAAGCAAATAAATAAGTAAATTACACATCATATTAGAACATGAAAAAGTGTCCTGGAGAAAAATGAAGCAGAATGTAGGGAATGAAGATGGTGGGAGAGTGGGGGTTGTTGAATAAGAAGGGGTACAGAGTTTTATCTATGATGGTTACAACTGGCTTGCTTGGGAAGACCACCTTGGAAGAAAGGCTTGAAAGAGATGAAGGATAAGTATCTTGGAAAAGTGTTTCAGGTAGAGGGACCAGCTTTTGAAAAAACCCTGATGGAGGAGTATTCCTGGTTTATGTAAGGGACAGAAGAGTCAGGTGTGGCTGGGACACCAACAAACAGTGCAGTGGCAGAACTGAGGTCAGAGATGTTAAGGGACCTAGATTATAAATGGTCTGAAGGGTAGTATAAGGACTTGAGCTTTTATACCAAATAAAATGGGGAGCCATTGGTGGATTTGGCCTGAGGGTTGATGGCATATATATATTTTACTAGGGATTCAACTCAGGGGTTCTTTATCACTGGGCTACATCCTTAGTCCTTTTAAATTTTTATTTTGAGATAGGCTCTCACTAAATTGCCCAGGCTGGCTTTGAACTTGAGATCCTCCTGCCTCAGCCTCCTGAGCTGATAGAATTATAGGCATGCCTTGCTATGATTTTTATGTAAAAGATTGTCTGCCCTTCTATTGAGAATTGTATTAGAGGGTCCAGGCTGAAGCAGTACAACTAATTAGAAGGATATCGATATAATTTAGGCCTGAGATGATAGAGAGTTGGACCAGTATGTCAACAATGAAAATAAAAGAAATAGATTCTGGGACTCATTTTATGGTTAAGCCAACAAGATTTCCTGATGGATAGGAAATGGGGTGGGAGAGAAAGGGATGAGTTGCAGATTACACGAGATTATGACCCAAGCAGCTGGCAGGATGGATATACCATAAACTGGGACAGGGAAAGCTATGGGTGAAGCAGGATTTGGGATGAAAATCAGGGGTTCAGTATTAGATTTTTTGCCATTAGGCACCCAGGTGGAGATGTCAGGTGTCACAGACTAACAACATTGGTATTCAGGGGAGAGGGTGTCAGGAGATTTAAATTTAGAGAGTTGTTAGCATAGAAAATGTTATTTACAGAGCTGAGAGTGGATGAAATCAACAAGTTAGTGAGGTTAGATAGAAAAGGGCAGACATGGATTGAAGCAGCGAAGTTCGTCCACTAAGAAGTCTAGGAGACAAAGCAAGTTCTGTGAAGGAGTGGGGGAAGGAATAACTAACTGGTCATGTGAGAGGAAAACCTGGTCGGGTTTGGTGTCCTGGACACCAAGTACAAACTGAGTTAAGAAGATGGGATTGAACATGTGTGTCAAGTGCTGCTACTGAGACTTAATTCTTGAATTTAGCAATAAAGTCATTGGAAAGAGCAGGTACCAGTTTTATTTTTCTTGAGATAACTATAAGCCTGTCAACAGTAAGGACCTGTGTCTCAATCGTTCTCGCCTTCCTTTGTGCACTACACAGTCGTGGCATATGGTTGGCATTTAGTTAATTGAATGCAGGAATCAGTGCATGGTTGTTCTGCCCATAACTTCACTTCTTGTCATTTAGAACTGCTCCAGAGAAGGAAGGGTAGGATAGGATTGAAACTTGCTTGCCAGCTGTGGGTGCCATTGCAAACTAGTTATCCCTGGAGAATGACAAGTCAGGGTCTCTCACTTTCAGTTCCCTTTATGTAATTTCTTTTCAAGAGTTATTATATGCTTCATATTTTCTGTCTAGTAAGAATAAAACCAATGGTACTATGGAGAACCATAAGGAAAAAAAAATATGTCCAAGAGCACTTTGGGCTTTTTGTATGATTTTTTTAAAGACATTTTTTTTAAAAAAAATGTTTTTTGTATGGTTTGAAGAATTAAAAACAATGGAAGAACTGAGGTTTTGGCTTTAACACTGTCTATTTAGCAATATCTGGATTATTAATAGAGTTTTCACATTTCCCTCCAGATGTTTGGAATCATAGAAACACATGCTTGATCTCTGAATTGCTTTTTAGTTTAAAACATTTCAAAGTTCAGGAAACAGTTCAGTTTTCAAGTGTGTTTCCTTATAAAGGTAAAACATGGAGGAAGGTGGTCTGAGACTTTTCTTCCTATGTCAGTGCATACTGTGTTACATTTTGGTGGTACAGTTCTTCTTTAATAATGATATGATTTTTCTTGCCTTTTACTACCAACATAACTTTTCTTTTGCTTTATTGCTAACATTTTTGAATAATTACAACATCTGATCCAGTGTTATCAAATGTTTTAAGTTCTTTTAGCCTCAGAGCAAGTTACTTACTCTAGTAGAATTTTTGTGCTAAAATATTCAAATCTGTTTTTTCATCTTATTCTTGAAATGTGGATATTTGATGAAAGAATGAAAATCACTTTTATGGGTTATATAGACTAAGTATAACCTGGAACATCATTAGACTGAATTTCTTCCCCCCAGATATTGTATAGGTTGGTCAATAAGCATTTGCCCGTCTTTAACGTGTAATGAGCCATATCAAGAGCCCTTTCATTCAATATGTTTTGAGCACCTCTTCAGTAATAGGCACTTAGCCAGGTGCTAGAAATATAAGATCAACGTGTGCCTTGACTGAATGGCACTCTATGTAGAGGGCCCCTTAAAAGAATTCAAAGTACAGGGGTGGGGATTAGTGGCTAACAAATTACCTCCAGGGGTAATCCAGGCCTTTCACATCCTGAAATTTAAGAGCCCTATGTAGACTTTATCCTAAAACAAGAAACAAAGGACAGCCAGCTGGAGAATGACCTAATTGGATCAGCTTTAAACAAAGACCACCATGTTAGTGTCTTAGTTTGTTTGCTGCTGCTAGAACAGAACATCACGGACTGGGTACTTTATAAAGAAAAGAAATTTATTTCTCACAATTCTGGAGGTTGGAAGGTTCGGGCTTGAGGGGGAACATCTGGTGAGGGTCTTCTTGCAGCATTGTAATATGGAGGAAGTCATCACATGACCAGAGAGTGGGTGTATTGGTCCCTTCCTCCTCTTAAATGTTTTTTTTTTTTTTTTTTCTTTCTTTCTTTCTTTTTTTGCAGAACTGGGGATTGAACCCAGGGGTGCTCTACCACTGAGCTATATCCCCAGTCTTTTTTCTTTTTTTTAAATTTAAGACAGAGTTTTACTAATTTGATGAGGTTTACCTTGAGATCTTCCTGCTTCAGCCTCCCAAACCATGATACCTGGCTCTTCTTATAAAGTTTCTAACCCCCACACCTGAAGAATTCATCTAATCCTAATTACCTCCCCAAATTTCCACTTACAAATATCACCAGCATATGGATTTGAAAATTAAGTTTCTAACATTCAAGCTTTGGGAGGACACGTTCAAGACAGCAATAGGAAGATTTCAGTTGCAGGAAATAGGTGCCCAGCTATACCACTGCTTAAAATGGTCAAGTGTATCATTTCCATTGAGAAAGAGGTGAGAAAGTAAGCAATCCCAGACAAGGTACACAATCCAAGCATGTTGTCATGTACCCAGTCTCCATTTGTATACCTGGTATGTGACTTTCTTCTAGGCACCAGAATTTGTTCATGCCAGAAGAAAGATGATGCTGTAAAATGCTTTTCCTTCTGAGGTTTTGTCTTTTGCTAGGTTAGGGTGGGGGGGTGGCAGATTTATTGAGGTATTAGTGACCATGCCTTTTTACAGTGTAGCATTTGATAAGTTTTGGTATTTGTGTACATCTGTGACTCCACACTATGTTCAAGACCTCGAACATATCCATCATCCCCAGAAGTCTCCTCATCCTTTTTTGTAACTCGTCTGTTTTCTCACCATACCTACAGATTTGGAACTGACCTACTCAGAAGTAAAATTAGGATGGAGCTAAATTTAGTAAGCCTAGGGATGGTGTTTGGAGAAAAAAATATGGCCTAGTACTGTGGCTCTTTAACACCTTTTTTTGACTTTGGATTAAAAAACTTTAGAGAGGTCTTCTATAAACATTTTTAAAAAGTTTTTTTTTTTTTAAATTGACACACAGCAATTGTACATATTCAATGTGCTACAGTGTGGCATTTCAGTTCATCTATATACAATGTGTGATGTTCAGAGAAATTGACATCATCACCTCAGACATACATTATTTCATTTGGGCTGTGAATATTCAGAATCCTCAACAAGCTTTCATTTAATTGTTGTCAACCATAGCTACCCTACTGTGCTGTGAAGCATTAAACATTATTCGCCCTACCCACCTGTACTCCTGGCCCATTAATCGTCTCTATAGTCCTCTCCCTTCCCCCATTCGACCCTCTTCCCAGGCTGTGGTAATCGCTCTTTTCTACCTCAGCAAAAAAGCAAAGCACGAGGATAAGAAAGATATGTGTTAGGCAGCAGAAGCAACACATGTCCACCACAAAGATTGATCTTCGGGGCAGCAGTTGTTTGGTTCTTAATTCTAGAATATTCTAGCAATTTCTTCTTTATTTGAAAGTGTCATAGTTTAACATTTCAATACTTAATGCTTGATTATAAAGAACATCATGCACATACACACACATATATACACATATATAAATATATTTTTAGTAGCATTGCATGTATCAATCCAAAAGGGGTGTAAACACATGTTGATTAGTTTTAAGCATTTCTGTTTACTGGCGTGACCTCAGAGATAAGGTCTCTTCATCCTAAGGAGAATTTCTTCTTCCCTGACTCTAGGTAGCCCAGTGTGTGCTCTTGTGCTTGTCTGTGAATGTAAGTGTATGTGGCAGAATTTTTCATTCAGATAAAAGAAAAATAAAAAGCACAACAAGGGTAAGTTAGCATTTGGTAGCTAACTAATGGAAAGGTCATATGAGAAGAGGGACTTGTTCTTTTACACATTACTATGTAGTCAAATCTCATAGGAAGTAAATTAAGAAGATCTATTCAAATGGCAAAACAAGAACTGCAAATTCTTATACAATGTAATGGTATCTTTGATATTAAGTGTTAAATATTCCTTAAGTACATTACTGGGCACTATGATATAGTCCTAGGTGGAGGGGAAAATGCACCAAACAGGAAGTTTGCTACAATTCTATCACTACATCATTTGGATGTCACCTTGCTACTGTGATGTTCTCATCTCCAAAATGAAGGGGCTACATTAAAATGACTGACCAGGTACCTTTGTGCCCTGGGGTTCTGTGGTTTTTGTGCTGTCTTGTAAGCCTGGCTGAGGATCTCTATATCCCTTGCATGAGACCCTCCTATTTATTCACCTTCAGAATCTACTCATGCGTGAGCTGGTAGTCTTGCTGCTGCTACCTCTTTGGGATTTGCTTGGTGCAGCCATAACAATTTGACATATTTTTATAATCTTGCTGTGGTGTGCCTTTTCCATTACAGGTCTTTTAACTCTCTCTTAAAGCTCTTTTTATATGGCCAACTTTTCTTTGTTCTAAAGAGAAAACAGGAAAGGTCGGTGCTTCCTGCTCATAAAAACATCGCTATCAAGGAGTTAACAGATCCATAATCTGTTTTTATCAGCATTCTGTCTCCCAAAGGAAGGAAACTATTTGTCATGGGTCTAAATTTACTTTCTATTACAATTGGTTTCATAAGGAAACTGTTATTATAATTGAACAAAGGATTCTTTGCAGTTCCTTTGTCTACTAAGTTATAGTGACAAGCTTAGACTTTTTAATTATGCAGTTAGAATTAATTTTATTGGAATCAATAATTTTTAGATCACTAGTTTGTAAGACTTCTTATAATCTCTTTAAAATTGCAAACCAACAATAACATGTAATTACCACTAAGCAATAAATTGTCTCATTATTATCTTTAAAAGAATCTCCTTTAGTAAAAGTTAACAAAATACTAGTAATCAAATCTTCGAGGCATATCTTAAAACTTTAGGTGCTATTTTTAACTTAAAGTTAATTATGAACATTTGGGAGATTTTTGTTGTATCTTATAGTTATCACTTACATACATTATTTTCAATTTTTTAATGAAAAAATATTCAGGGAGTTTAATGAGAAAATTGATTATCTCAAATAAGTTCATATTGATGCAATTTCACTATTGTAGTAATAGATGTACAATTTGTTTTGGATTAGATAGTTGAATCTGTTCTCTTCCACCTTTCATGGCCCTTGTAAATGACTTCTGTGTGGTGAAGGGTGATGTCTTGGTTCATACTTGAGACCAAGTGTGATGGACGTTTTGTTACACAGATGTGGAGACTCCATAAATTATTACCTGCTGCCTTCAGGTATGTATCACCGTCATTTTAAAGCTTTCCTTTTTTCCTAAGTGGTAGCAAATTAGAGGAAGGAATGTGGGCCATACTTGATGATTCAATTGTAATTAACACAAATTTTTTTTTTTTAATTAAAACACAAAATTTTTGAAAGAAAAACAAGACTATCTTCATTCAAATTACTGGGTTTGGGAAATGGGAAGAACTTAGGCTGGTTGAGGAAAAAATGGACCAGTTTGTGGGACTTCAGGTCCCCTCTCCAGCCTGCTTGTTTCCCCTCTTCAGAACTCACTGTCCTGAAGTCAGCATCTGTATGTTTATGGCATCCCAGACAACTTCACATACTGATTTCCACAGGGAATATTAAATGTTTTTTGTGTTTGAAAACATATACAAATGGTATGTTTCATGTGTGTTTGTACAACTTATCTGATTTATAGTTTTGAAGTTTATTATTTCATAGAAATAGATTAAAAAATCGTTTGGGTTCTGTTGTGTGATGACACCAAAGTTTAGGAATCTCCATTTCGAGTTTAAGGTCATTATCAGCTTTTTATGGTTACAAACAAGGCTGTGGCAGAATCCTGGTGTATTTCTAGTTGGTGAAATGCATGTTCTCTTGGGGATTAACCTAGAAACAGAATTGCAGCATTAATAAGGGATACACATCTTTTGCTTTCTTGCCAAATTTTTCTATAAGGTAGCAACAACAGTTGCTGGATCCCTGCGCCCTTGGGGTCTTTGGGCCTAATTTTTGACAATCCAGTACTTGTGAGTTCATATATGTGGATGTTAATATTTGATATTTTAATTTTTATTGAGTGGCTTTTTGGATTCTTCAGTGATGACCTCATTACCTTTGATGTCTCTTCAGGGTGCTTTTTGCCTTTTTAAATTGATTTGTAAGGGTTGGAGATATTTAGTCCTAGGCTTATCCTTTTTTAAAAAAATATTTTGTAGATTTTGGTAGACCTTTATTTTATTCATTTATTTATATGTGCTGCTGAGAATCCAACCCAGTGCCTCACACATGCTAGGCAAGTGCTCTGCCATTGAGCCACAACCCCAGCCCCTAAGCTTATCCTTTTTTGTCTTATATCTTTCATTATATAAAATTGTAAATAAGAATATGTATCAGAATCTGCTGCCAGAAAGCCCTAATTCATATTCCACTTCTACTGCCCCTTACTTGCTGTGTAATCTTGGGCAAATTACTTAACATCTCTGTGAACAATTTTTTTCCATCTGGGAAATGAAAGCTGTAGTACAACTTATCTTCTTGGGTTGTTGTAAAGGTTAATTGGTTAATAAATGTAAAACACTTAGAATATTTTTTTCATACATCAAATGTCTTAGTAGTGTGTGCTTTTTTGAATCTTGGTTAAAAAATATTTCTTTAACCACAAAATTATTGCAATATTTTTCTGTACTTTTGTTTTTTAACTTTCAAAGTGTGCTTTTTATAGGTAGGGTTAAATTGATCGGGTAAGGTAGGGACTAATACTATCCTCCTTCACAGTGGAAAGTAATTGTCATAGAGCTGCTCATTAAAGCCTCCACTTTCCCTACTGATTTAGAATTCCAGCTCTCTCAAATACCATACTGTTGGCTTATGTAGATCTGTGACTTGGTTTAAATTACTGAACCATTAAAGTAAGTTCTGACTTTTGTTAGGATGGTTTTTAACTTCTTCAGTTTTGATTTTTTTTTTTTTTTTTTTTTTTTTTTGGTACCAGGGATTGAACCCAGAGCTTCTTAACCAGTGAGCCACATCCCCAACCCTTTTTACTTTTATTTTGAGACACTGTCTCACTAAGTTACTTAGGGCCTTACTAAATTGCTGGAGGCTGGCCTTGAACTTGTGAGCCTCCTGCCTCAGCCTCTGGAGTCCCTGGGATTATAGGCACGTGCTACTGTGCCCAGCATTTCTTTGGTTGTTTTAATTTTATTTATTTACTTATTTTTACTAATGTTTAAATAATGAAACACTCCCAAAAGATGTAGAATCAAACTTAAGGTTTCCAAAATAGGATGAAAAGTCAAAGGCAGAGTTCAGGACAGTTGGATTTGACTACTAGCAAGGTGTGATTTGCCCCCAGCAACATTTTTTTTTCTGCCTGGAGCTGGTGACAGTACAGGGTTGAAAAAGTATAGCAGATAGAGGTGTTTGTCCTTAATGTTCTGGAGTGTTTCCAGCTCATCTGTGTCATTCTTCCTTCCATGTGAATTAAAACTCTCCTATTTTGACTAGAATTACATTGAATTTGTGGGTTAGTTGGGGATGAGTTAGTGTTCTATTGTGAGTGTCTCTTCCTGTATGAACATCATATAGCTCTTAATTTAGATCTTTATCATGTTCTTCAATTCATTTCACCATTTTCTCCAGAAGCTCTTATGCTGGCTGCTTTTGTTAGATTTATTCATCTGTACTTTGTACTCTGGGGGCCTATTACAAGTTGAATCCTAAGAAAATATTTAAAAACTATTTTGGTTGAATCAGCATGCTTTTGATTTTTGTATATTGATCCTGTTTCTAGTAACTTTGCTGGTTCTTATCAATTTTAGTAATTGGCAAATGTTTAGGATTTCCTTTGTACATACTTGTACTAATTTGTGAATATTGCCTGGGGTGCTCTTCCTGCTCCACCCATCCCCCCCTTCACTCTTGCTCAGTGACCTGAGACATTCTACAGTGCTGCATAGAAGAGGTGAATTTATTCTTGAGTTTTGAAGGAAATATTTCTTATGTTTTGTCACTGAGTGTGATTTTTTGCTTTGAATTTTTGGTAGCTGTTTCTTAGGGAAATTTTAAGGTATTTACTCTTATTCTTTTTCTTAAAAAATAATTTTGCTTAAGGGCCATTATTATTTTTTTCTTTTTAAATTATGTTTTATCTTTTCTACCAGGTTTCTCTGCATACTTAGTTTTGACTTTTTCGAGTCATTTTAAAAATATGTTTTTTTCCCCCCCCAAATTGTGTTTTAATCTATTTAGTTAGCTTAAATGTATTAATTTTAGTCTCATTAATTTTTTAACCTCAAGTTCTTGGAAACTAATTGTTCTGTGTGTGTTACATCTCTCATAGTATTTGTTTCTCATGTGTTTTGTGGTGTTTGCTAAGTTTAGCAATGGTCACATATGCATGTATATAATTTTTTTTTTTTTAACAATTTTTGGGAATGGTATTGAAGTTGGCATTTGGAAATGCCCTTCCTGAGTCATTTTGGAGTTGCTTCTATGAGTTTTTCTTTCACAAATGCCGTCACAATCTGATCAGCTTTTATCTGAAATACTTGGCATGAAGATTCCTGGACGTATGGGGTAGTTTACATTTAAACTCCAAATATAGAGCTGGGTGTGGTGTTTCTCTTTCTTGTAGATTCTGTGAAGAGTTTCAAAAAATCTTTGCCGTCTTCCTGGATGTTCAGTTGTTGTTTTTCTGTAACGTCTTACTTACACTGAGAAAATAGCTTCTTGGAGTTACTAGCTCTGTGGTCTCAGTTTCACTTCCCAGTTCTGCTTGGCTTGAAACCAAAGTCCTTCTCCTTCAGGGACTGTTCTGATCCAGGAGCTCCTTCCCCAGGCATCCTGGGCCCACCCAACCAGTTGCCTGCTTATGGTTTGAGCTTTCTGTTCTTTCATTTCTGGTCTCTGGGGACTTCCCAGGGTTTCTTCATGCTCACATATATATTTAAATAAAATGTTAAAATATTTTGCAATGTTTTGAAATATTTTAGCGGGAAAGATTCTTGGGTAACTCAGTTGCCCATTTCTCACCCTCTGTGGTAGACTGAGTGCTGACTGACTCCAGGGGAGTTCACATCCTAATCCTTGGAATCTGCCAGTATGTTACCTCACAAAGCAAAGGGGACTTTGAAGATGTGATTGAATTGTGAGACCCTGGAGATGGGAGGTTATTCCTTATATAATCACAAAGGTTCTTATAAGTGGTAGGCAGAATGGTCAGGGAAAAGGAGATAATGCTGAGAGAAGTGGGTTGTATTCTGAGATTTGAAGATGGTATACTCCTGACTTTGAAGGGGAAGGAGGGACTGTATACCAAGGAATGCCAGAACTTGGAACCCTCTCGAAGCTAGAAAAGGTGGAAAACAGATTCTCCCCTGGAATTTCCAGAAGAAATGCAACCTGATTGATACAGCAATGTCAACCTATCCAGGTTGGTCTTTTGGCCTCTGGATTTGTAGAGAATAAATTGGTGTTGTTTTAAGTCACTATACTTGGGTAATTTTTTCAAGCAACAATTGGAAATCTTCAGTGGTTCTGAAAGATTTCCTAGTTGGAGTAATAGGGATATACTAAAACCTGTTAAAGACATAGCAGAATCACCTTGGTAAGGAATTTCCTACACAGTTAAAGAAGGGAGCAGCTTCTTCTTTTCCCTATGGTGTGGTGGAGGGGGTGTCAGGGGAGGGATTCAGAGCAGAGATCCTTGTGAATGTTCTAGATAACATTTTCAATAATAGTATAATGCCTAATCAGAGAACTGGACCAGTGCCCTCCACCATTTGGTTGTAAAAAATTTTATGGAGCAAGATGCTGTAGGGCCTGCCTGTAGTCCTAGGTCTTGGGAAGGCTGAGTATAGGAGGTTGGGGCTAGCCTGACAATATTCAAGATCCTGACTCTTAAAAAAAAAAAAAAAATGGCAAGTAGAGTAGATTCTCATTAATGAGCCTATTATTTGGCAATTAAGTGAGAATTGACCAGGTTTCTCATTGCTGAAATGCTGCTGTTGGTTTCAAAGGTTTGGTTTCTGGGGAGGTTGCTGACAGATAATCTGAGTATTTCAAAATGGCTGTATACTTGGGATCACATTGATAGTAAAATATCAGGCACTTTCTATCACAGAGGTTCCTGACTAGTCCAACTCCAAGTGTGCAAATTGTCCTCTATTTCTTTCCTAGAGCTGCTATGACAAATTACCACAAACCTGGATGACTTAAAACACCAGAAATGTATTTTCTCATAGTTCTGGAAACCAGAAGTATGACATCAAGGTACTAACAGGGTGAGGCTGCCTCTAGAGGCCCTGGGGGAGAATCTGTTCCTTGCATCTTGTGTTTTGGTGGCTACAGGCATTTTTTGTCTTGCACCTGAATCAATTTCTGCCTTTTGTTCCTTTGTTTACATTACCTCCTTTGTGTGAATGTGACTCAGAATTTCCCTCTGCCCTTCTCTCATAAGGATACTTTTGATGACACTGAGGCCCTACCTGATAATACAGGATAAGCTCCTCCTTTGAAGATCCTTAATTAAGATCCCTAATCACATCTTTTGCCATGCAAATAGTATTCATTCTTTTGCTACATAAGATAATATTCACAGTTTTTTTGTTTTTTTTTTTTTTCCTGGTTTACTATCTGCTTCTTCACTCTTTCCTTGCAGTCTTTCACCTGTTTATCTGGATTTTTTTTTTTTTCTGGTGGGGAGGGGATTATTATCTTATATTCTTACCCATTTAAAAAAATCTCTGATTTAACAATTAATTAGTCCCATTGTAATTTTTCATTTTTTCTTCTACTGACCTAGAGCAAACCTTTGGGCCAAATCTATTCACTGCTTGCTTGCTGTATGGCATATTAGTGAAGAACAGTTTTGCATTTTTAAAAAGATAAAAAAAATCTCCAACAATAGTATGTTGTGATACTTGAAAATTACGTGCATTTAAATTTCAGTGTTTAAAGATAAGATGTTATTGGAACATAGCCCTTTTTATTCACTTATGTATTACCCATTTCAGCTTTTGCATATAGTAGCAAAATTGAATAGTTATGGCAGGGACCATATGATCTGCAAAGCCAAATAGTAAATATTGGGCCATTTAAAGAGAAACTTTGCTGACCCCTGATCTAGTTGGGATGTCTGGTCTCTGGAGTTTAGCACGTAATTGGCATTAACCATTTGTTGATGAATAATTGACTTTTAATCAGTATTTAAGAATGTTTAACTTTTTATATTTTTAATGTTTAAGCATTTCATTAATATAGTTGGGGGTTTTGTATGCTTCCCCCAAGGATTCTTTAAAACTATGGGATTAGAACCTTTTTTTGATATGATATTATTCATGTTTCTGATCTTTTTGTCTCTGAGACTGAGATGATGTCTGTAAGACTAAGATGAAATATAAAGTGGTGGTCTATGAAATAGAAAGTTGGTGATACCACCGTTTACCGGTGACAAGTTCTGCTCCTTCTAATGTTGAAGATTGAACACTAGAGAAGCGTGCCAAGGCAAGCATATTAAGCAGGTTTTATTTAAAGGTAATAATACAGACTTCTCCCGGCAGGAAGAAGGGGGCCATGGCTGATGTTCTAAAGTCCCAAGAAGTGAGCGCACCCTACAGCTTTTATAGGTTAAAGTCTCTTTTGTTCTCCAGTTCTCTCCCCCTTATCTCTCCTTCCTGCCTAACTAGGCCTGGTTTTGCATTAAGTGAGAAGCGATGGGCAGGGGGAGGGCCAGGGTGATTCAGGCAGATAAGGGCCCAGGGGGCATTAATTAGCAGCTCCTTGCTTGCAGTCCTTAATAAAGGCAGGTAAATTTGGGAATCAATGGGCTCTGGAGCTCCTTGATATTCCATTCTTCCAGGGGCAGTCTCCAACTTCCAGAGGCAGATGGCTTCATGGCTTCATTTCCTCCATTTGACCCGATTTCCTATTTCTATACTAACTACCTGTTCTTAATTCTGGCTTCATTGGTATCCCATGAATTTAGTAGAATTAGTAAATATGCATCACATCCAGGACTCTATTGTCAAGAGGGATGGTTAATTTTACGTGTCAACTTGTAGATAGGCTGTGGTGCCCACTTGTTTGGTCAAACACTGTTCTGGAGCTTGCTCTGAAGGAGCTTTGTTGGTACGACTGACATTGCAATCACTGTTCTTTAAGTAAAGCAGATTACTCCCTGCCATGTTGGTAGGCCTCATCCAGTTGGTAAAAACCTTAAAAGCAACCACTGAGGTTTCCTGAGGAAGAAGAAATTCTGAGTTTCTAGCCTGCTGGCCTGCCCCACAAATTCCTGACTTGCCCATCCTGACAGTCGTATAAGCCGGTTCTTTAGAATTTCTCCATCTCTGACTCTCCCTTTCTCATTTTCTCTTGATAGACAATTAGAGATAACCAGTGATATCTCTGTTTGGTTCTATTTTTCTGGAGATCCATAACTGACAAGCTACTCTAATGTGTATAAGTGTGGACCATCTTCCGTGTTTGGTACCACGATGCAGCATAGTCCCGTTGCCTCCTGAAGGTGAGGCCCATCCCAGCATCCTCCAGGCCTTCTTCCTTCACACCTCCTTAAGGCTTCTGCCTTTTACACCTCGAGAAAGGAAATAGGATATATTTGGAAATCACAGAGTCAGAAATAAACTCACTTGTGAAGAGGCAGAGGACTTTTTCTCCATCTAAAATTGTTTAAAGTTGTGAGAAGACTGAGTGAGGACGATAAAAATGAAACAGAAGCAAATGGGCCTGCTGATAAGGAAAGGCACTAGACAAATTTCTGGGTGGCAAAGTGTGTGAGAGCTTTTTGCCTCCCCTGCCCCTCTAAAAATGAAAGCTTTCTGTGTGTGTCAGCTGCAGTGGAAACCACTGACTCTTGTAGCTCCATAGCTTGGTTTTATGACATTACAGATGGTTTCTTTTGTTTTCCAGTTGTTCCTGTTTGGCAAAACTACAAACATATTTTGGGTAAAAATACAAATGAATGAACAGTATTTAGCAGTTTTGCTAAATATTCCAGTAAAAGTATAATTTTTCTAATAAACTATTTTACATAGAAAACGTCTATATTTGAGCAGAAAAAGATCCATTTGACTAAGTGGTAATTTTTATATTTCTAAACAGATTGGGCCTTTATGTCGTGCTAGAAAATATATTTTTTAATATTGTGATTCCTCCCAACTTGTTATTACATCATCACCATTGCTCTAGGACATGGTTGACCACAAGGGCATGGAAGATGCTTGCTTCTTCCTGTTCGTCTCTCCATCTCCTCCCTGATACCTGCTTAAGTTACGTCTTCTATAGGTTTTGTCTTTATTTTAAAGAAATAACAGCAACTTGGAGTTTTACAGGTTCCAGTCATTAGACATGTGTTCTACCCCTTCACCCAGTGATGTTTGATAAAAAGTATAAATATTATCCTTCAAGTATAAAATAATTTCTTCTTGTTCAGAATGCCATTTCATTCTAAGTAGCTAAAGTCTCTTGTATGCTTTTCATCCTGTTGAAGGTTTAAACAGTCTCTACCTCTCTATGAATACGTACATGCTAGATAATGACATCTAAAGCAGTTTATTTCAGTGACAGTTCTCGGAGAGACTTTTGAGGTTCCCCAGGGACCAGGGCCTTTGCTGGGTTCTGGGGATACATGGAGGTAAACATGGGCCCTTACTCTGAAGTGTCTCTCAGTCTTCTGGAGAAAGGCTTGGTGCGTGCAATGATGGGAATAGTCTAACCAAACTCAAGGAACATAGATTGCCAGAGGAGGGAGGGATTCAGTCAGTCTTTTGGAGGCTGGGAGGACAAAGAAAGCTATAGTCCAGGTGGAATTTGAAGAAGAAGATGAGCAGGTTCCATGTGAAGAAATGATTACATTGGACTGAGGTATATTGATGTCTACAAGTATCACGTATGCTGTTACTTCACAAACTTAAGTAGCAGGTGTTTAGGCTTAGTAAAACAGGTGACCTCGGAGTCACCTTGTTAATATTATGGATTATTGTTAGTCTAAAGCTTAACTGAGGATTAATATAATTTATTAAAACAATACTAGCCACTGAGATCTTTTGTGTCTTCTAAGACAATCAGTTCTCCATATTCAACCAACTGGATCAGAAATATTCAGAAAATAAATTGCATCTTGGAGGAACATTTTTCCTGTCATTCCTTTAACAATACACTAAAACAATTATTTGTGTAGCATTTTTTTTTTTTTTGTATTGAGAAACTTAGAGATGATTGAAAGTATATCAGGGGTTGTACAGAGGTTATATAAAATTACCACACCATTGTGTATGAAACTTGACATTCTTTAGGTTTTGTTATCTGAGTGGGCCGGTGGTTCCTGGAACCAATCTCCTGTGTATACTGAGGGATTATTGTATTGAATATTAGCAAGTATTTGAAAGATAATGAGATCTAATTTACCTAAAAATGTTGATATTATGGAAATTGACATTTTCCCCCTTTTCTCTCTCTCCTCCCTGTGCACCCCGCCCTCCCTTTTTGCAGTTGGTTAGTCTGTTGCTAATTGGAATTGCAGCTTGGGGCATTGGCTTTGGGCTGATTTCCAGTCTCCGAGTGGTTGGTGTGGTCATTGCAGTGGGCATCTTCTTGTTTCTGATTGCATTAGTGGGACTGATCGGAGCTGTGAAACACCATCAGGTGTTGCTATTTTTTGTATCCTTTTTTAAAATTGGGATTTTTTTTTTTACACCAGTTTGGGTTGCATTCTTTGATTACTATTTTGATGACTATAGCTAATTTAATATTATTATTAGGAGATTAATCGCCAGAAAGCAACTCCCAGGAAGCTTGATGCACATTTGTTATACCAATATTAGGAATATTTCTGAGGATAAACGTATTGTATGTTTATCCCCACTCAGTCCTTGCCACCTTAGACAGTATTCTGCAAGTTCAGTATAGTCCTACTTATATATTGCTAATTTAGTTAAATTGAACTGATTCAGTGACCTAGGTTTTTTCCAACATGACAATGTTTGGTTTAGAATTTAACAGTATGTTTTAGACATAAGAAAGCTTATGTATGTTTGTTTCTACTTATTTCCTGTTTGATATATGTAAGAATTTTTGTTTAATTTGAATAAAATTCTAATAGAAGTGAATTTTTATATAATTATCAGTTTTATTTTTCTATATACATATCCTTTTTGAACTTTCTCGAAGTGCCATTCATTCTATTTTCTGGGTAGATTGCTTCCATTGCATTTTAAAGTGTGTCAGTACTCCTGCTTAATGCTATTTTAAGAGTGCTTAGAAACATCCTTAACATTTGACTTTCAGTATATGATTATTCTCCTCCTTGTATTTATTGTTCAGTTTTCTGTCTCGTGTGCTTGTTTAGCCCTGAATCAGGAACAACAGGTAAGCAAAGACTTTTTCCTGCTACTTTATTATACCACATAGTCTGGGTATGAAAACAGGGGGAGAAATAGTTGTAGTGTAAACCATTTCTTCTTGCCCAGAATGCTCTTTCACTCTGGAGAGCTATGCTCTTCTGTTCCTGATTGCCTGAGTGGGACTGATTAGAGCTGAAGATACCAGGAGGTGTTGCTGCATTTTGTGTCCTTAGATCTCACTGGGTAAAATTTGGCACTGCTAAACGTGTTTATCTAGCCTTTACCTACCACTTTGCAGCAAAACCTTTACTCCAAAATATTTGTGGTTTGATTCTAGCAAGTACTCTTTTCAAGCTCAAATTTGTAGAGAAATACGGGTTTCTGTCTTGGGACAACAGAAACTTTGTCTCATTATACTCAGAATTACGCCTTTCAAGCAAGTGCTTCTTTTAATTTGCATGTGAAAATTAAGACTTCTTCATTCATAGAAGTAGTGCTTTAGTTTTTGTTATAGATTCAGGGATAAGCCTTTGAAAAGTTTTAATGGTCTTATAGGATATTTTATGTACATTCAGTATTAAAAGCTGTGGGCTCAAGCTTTACACATTGATGCAGGGATGACACATTTTAATGTATATCTGAAATGCATTTCCTAGAGTCAACTTCTGGAGGTTGGTTGGAACAATACAGCGAGTGCTCGAAATGACATCCAGAGAAATTTAAACTGCTGTGGGTTCCGAAGTTTTAACCCAAATGACACCTGTCTGGCTGTAAGTCCAAAGTTTAAAACATATATAAAGTGTATATAAATTCATTATGTACAAATGCATAATGATTATCATAAAAGAAGTAGACTTTCTGATTGTTGGGGCAACCCCCAAATGACTATAGTTAAGCTTCCTCACTCTAGTTTCTGGCAGGTTATATTGTTTTTAGTGTGTAGCCAGGACTGGGAACCAGCTATGTTATGGTCACTGAGGTGCCTGTCAGTTCTGCTACCAGACTACCCTGTGAATCCAGTCTATGTCCCTGGACAATTGGACGTGGCTGGGAAAGATTTTTATTGCTACCTCAATAATGGGATGAAACTGGCAGTGACTTTTAATCATAAGTGATGGAGCTTGTCTAGTCAAGGCCAGAAACATCCTGAATCAGCGTATATACTCAAGGTCATAGATACTTTGCTTGTGAGCATGCACCCACTTATGTAATCTGTTGGCAGTGTGCCTTCTTTGTTTGGCCTGCATATAAAAAGGGCCTATGAAAAAACTCAGGGGCTAAATGGAATTGACTGGGGAGAAATGGAACTGTCTGTAGGCTAAAGGTTGTTGCCACCTCTGAATAAAGCATGTCTACTGTCCTAACTGAATTTATTTCTTCCTCCATCTGCTGAGCCCCAAACCTTACTTCCTGGGTCTGAGCACCCCCCACAACTCTGATGCTGAATTGCATTTCAAATTTGTGTTACATATAACTATCATATTTTCATATACATTTTGTAGCATTTGCTTATTCTCAAATATCCTAAGAGCACTGAATATTCCAGGGCCCAGTCAGATATCCAGGCTTTGGTTTATTGCTCCTAATTCTTTCTCATTTGACTCTTCCTACAACATGGAGTTAAAGAGCATTGCATGGTCATTCTAAGACATTTAGAGGAGATATATAAATAATTTGGTTTTTGAAGCATATCAGGACAGGAGAAGAACAATGATCTATACTAAATTGGGGTTCTTAGCCAGCTAAACACTTCCAAGTGAGGACAAATAGAACTACCCTTCTCTCTCTTTCTCTTCTGTTAAGGTTGTAGTATTTTAGAATGCAACCTAAATGTGGGAGTGTCTCCCCCATCCTGTTCTCAAGTTCCAGTCACAAGGGGAAGCAAATACAGGACTTGTACATGAGGAGGCTGTCTTAGAAATTTGCATACCACTAAAACAGCAGTGCCTCAGATTGGATGTAATATGCCCAGAACCTAATTTATTGTGTATGTGTAGTTTTTATGTGCTCTTCATAAATGTGCTTTGAAATAACATGTCTTTTCTTTAATTAATGCAGAGCTGTGTTCAGAGCGGCCATCAGTGCTCGCTGTGTGCTCCAATAATAGGAGAATATGCTGGAGAAGTTTTGAGATTTGTGGGTGGCATTGGCCTCTTTTTCAGTTTTACAGAGGTATGTGCAAAAAACTTCAGTATTTTTCCCCGTTTGTCATAGGGAATCCTGGTTTGTATGGTAAGAGTATAGTATTGCACCTTAGTATTAGTCAACTGACTTTTGCAATGTAACAAAGGACCCCTGGCTTGAAATCAGAAATCCCATAGATCTAGCCTTAACTTTATGACAGTGTAAAATTTCTTATCTGTTTTCTATTATGTAAAATTTAATGAACAACAACAACAATAAAAAGTGTCCGAATAGACTGAATTATCTCTAGGGTATCATCTTTTTTAGATTTGTAATGATAAATTTTAAATTTAATTTTGGAATAGGTTGAACATTTATTTAATATCGTGTGCGTATAAATATAGATATAAAAGTATGCTTTGAAAAATTGCCCCTCCTCTTCACCCTCCATTCCCCTCTTCCTGGCTTTCTAAAATCTATAGTTGACCTCTCTTATTAATTCCTCATGTATATATGTTTGTTCTACATCAATATATTCATAATTATAAATTTTTATATAGTATAAGTGTCTATAAGACACATGAATATTATTTGATAATAATTCATTCTTTTAAATAATGTTATTTCCTTATTGTCTTCTTCTGTAATTTTTTTTTCATGTTGCTGGAGTGAAGTTTCATACATTACTCATGTAACTGAGTACTGAGTCACATCACCAGCCTCCTTTTTTATTTTTTGATTTAATTTAATTGATTAATTTTTTTGAGATAGGGACTCATTATGTTGTCCACCCTAGCCTTGACTCCTAGGCTCAAGCAGTCCTCATGACTTAGCCCTCCAAGTAACTGGGACTATAGGTGTGTGCTCAGTGTCTTTTTTTTTTTTTTTTTTTTTTTTTTTTTTTTTTTTAAACTCTCAATATCTGTGGACAATTTTTTCCTGTTTCTTTTGGTGTTACTGGGGATTGTGCATACCAGGCAAGTGCTCTACCCACTGAATTATCTCCCTAACCTTGTGCAGTTTTTGATGCTTCTGAATTGACATAAAGATTGTTTTTTTTTTTTTTTAACTCATAAATTTCACTTCTAGTATTTTATGGAGATAATTATATGAAATGAATACATAGGATATTTATTTGTAGCAACAAACCTTTGGGTTAGCTTTGATTCTCAGCAGTGGGCTGGTTACATGAAGGTGTATCACCCAAGAGCAATGGTTAAGGATTGAACTCAGGAGCTGCACTATTTGGGTTGGAAACTTAGTGCAGCTGCTTATTAGTGGTGTGGCCTTGGGTAAGTCACTTAAGCATTTTGTGCTTTTGTCCCCTCACTTTTAAAAATGGGGATATGTGTGTGTACATAAAATGGCCCATTTAAAAAAACAGAATGAGACTCCTATTTATTGCCATTGTGGGATGACCATGTGATATTCCTGTTTTATACAGATAACAGAATAACATGCACACAGTCATTCTTTTAATTAAAGTTGGATATGTAGCTATAGAAATATGGTAGGCTGTAAGAGTGAGAATTTATCTTTAAAGAAAATTAGAAAAATCCTGAGTCTTTTGTATGAGTGGAATTTAATGAGTTAGCTTAATTTTTCCTTTAATATGTTTCTATAATAAATAATGCCACAGTCATCTTATACAGAATGTTTTTCTGTATCCTATCTTTTGCCCTGAGATTACATTTATAAAGAGACATCAAATATGATCCAAGATCGAGATGTTTTAAAAAGTTTTTAATGATTAAAAACATATTATTTTAATTGTCTTCTGGGAAGAGTATCAACTTCTGGTTTGAGCACTAACTGTAGATATTTTTATTATAACATTTTTTTTTACCATCTTTCACAATTCCATTTATTCTTTTGAAAAAGCAGCTACTGAATTTGACCATATATTTTTTGACTACATTTACTTTTTGACTTGTTTATTTACTTTTGTCTTACTGGAGGCTCTTTGAATTGCATGTAATAAACTCAAAATAGCTTATGCAAAACGGGGGATTTTTTCCCTCAGAATCCCAGAGGGGAACTTAGGGTGAAATCTGTGTGGGAAGAGTAGCCCAGGCTATGAGAACCTCAGTTCCTGCTTAACTGCTCCCCACACTGTACCCCTGCTACCTCCCTCTCTTCCTCTTTGCCTTCCACTAATTCCTCTCCTACCTCTACTTTTTTTCTTGCATTGCTTTGCTTTGTTCTGCTTTCAGTTCCTTTGGCATTTACCTAATTTTTTTTTTTTTTTTTTTTTTGGTGGTGTTTCTTTTTCAGCTCAGAGAGGATTTTATTTTCATTGTAGTCAAATCTGTTGCCTTCACCTGTATGGTTTAGACCTTTGATTTTTATTCTTAGAAAGGCTTTTCTTGTTTTGATATTTTTTGTGTATTTGGAAAATGGACAAATAATGTATAAATTCCATTTGTGTATATGTGGTGTATATATAACACACACACACACACACACACACACACACATATATACACACACACATATATATACGGTTAGTGTATAATACATTATATGTGTGTTTTATAAATTTTTTTTTTTTTGAGGTGCTGGGGATTGAACCCAGGGTCTTGATAGGCAAGCACTCTATGAACTGTATATCCCCAGCCCCCGTGTTTTATAAATTCTATTTTAATTTAGTCTACTCCTAAGAGTGAAAAATTCACATTTTGCTATTTTATTAATTGTCAGTGGATCTTTTATTTTATTTATATGTGATGCTGAGAGTTGAACCCAGGGCCTCACACATACCAGGCAAGTGCTCTACCACTGATCTACAACTCCAGCCCCACGTTTTGCTATTATTAAGAAAGTGGATAAAAAAGAAAAGATAAAACTTAATATTCCATCCTTAAAGCCAGAACTGTAGCATCTTTTCACTTCCTCGCTTTGTTCTCATGCTGCCTTCTCTCTGTATTTCTGACTTTGTCCTTCCCGCCTCCCTCTTATGAGAACCCTTGCAATTGCATCATAGAACTCACTAGATTATTCTAACTCAGTCACATCTAGGAAGTCCCTGTGACCCTGTAAAGGAACATAATCCCAGGTCCTGGGGCTCCTGATGTGCATGTCTTTGGGCAACAATCATGTGGCCTACTCCAATGTTCATATTTTAATTTGTTTTAGGTTCTCATTTGGTTTACTTACGTCCTTTGAAAAAAAAGAAATAGAAATTTCTTTTGAACAAACAAAAAAGCAAAGTGATTCAGGTTTCAGAGTTATTTTATGACATATTGAACAAATATATGCAAACATTACTTTCATTTTCTCTTTTTTTATTGCAGATCTTGGGGGTTTGGCTGACCTACAGATACAGGAACCAGAAAGATCCTCGCGCTAACCCTAGTGCATTCCTTTGATGAGGAAACAAGGAAAATCTTTCATGTTCTGATTGTATTCACTTTCTCTAAATTTAAGTTAAGCTAGTTCGTCCATTTAACTAAACAGAATCTGGAAAATTACATTATCAACAGTGGAATTATATATTTTTATTCTTATGTTTCTGTAGATGTTTCTCTTTTTCCATTGCTGAACAAAGACTGAACTCTGTGGTCTCCTGGCCCTCAGTGGTACCTGTAATCTACTGTACTCAGTGTCTGGCACTGTCCACCGTGGCCTTTCCTAGCATTTTTACCTGCAGAAAACTTTGTATGACACTACTGTGTTGATCATATTGTGAAACTAAATACACATTTCACTGGAATAATTGTATGTAGCACTGTGCTGTGTAGATAGTTCCTACTGGAAGCAGAAAGTAAGAGATTCTATTATGTTCAGTTTAATAAGGGAAATCTAATTTCCCAGGATTTTTTTTGTCTTTTTAGGAAAGACGTGTTGTGGTGAAAAGTGTTAATATAAAAGTGATAATTTAGTTCTAGTAGTCTTTTATGATGACACCAATTGTATTCTAGAAATAGCTATGTCTTTAGGGAATTGTGCTTTAATTTTGACTTTTACATGTAAGTGCAAGGGAGAAGTGGTCTCATGAAATGTTTAATGTAGAAAGTTTACCTTCAGCTTTCGAAAATGGAATGAGTTTGAATAATTCAGAACATATATCTGTATAATCTTGATATTCTTTTTTAATAATTTGAAGTCCAAAAGACTGCATTTTTAAACAAGTTACTATTGATGCATTGGCCCATGTAGCAAAAAGATATTTGATTATCTTAAAAATTGTTAAATAACTTTTTCATGAAATTTCTCAGTATTGTAACAGCAACTTGTCAAATCAAAGCATATTTGAGTGTGATATTTCCCATAATTTGAACTTATGGTATTGTAGTCCTGTATATTATGTTAAAAATTAAAAGATGGAAACCTTTCTTTGTGTATGCATGTTTAAATTAAAAGAAGGTAATGGAAAAAGTGATAAATGAATTAAGTTTTGCTAGAATTCTTTGTTTTAGGTTCTCCTTGGCAAACTTAGAGCTGGATATTGCTGTTTTAGTGCACAGTCAAGCCTTGGGAATGAACTTTCAGCACTAGTGTCAGTTGGTAGTCATCCCCAAATCCTTTCACAAAATATCTCAGTGGTTAAAGTTTTCTGCATGGTGAGAAAAGTTTTTTTTTCTTCTTTTAAAGAGAGGTCATTTTTATTTATTTTGGGAAAAATATGTAAGTTTTCCCTTAACATTACTACTTTCTTGTCTTGCATTCTGGACACCATGTGATACTTTATTGGTAATTGATAGGTTTTAGACCATGAAAGATGGTAAATGGTTGATCTGTAGCATTTTAGGGCATTTTATAGGTATGTCATTCCCATGACTGCAACCATAGCTAATCTTCCAAGAAAACAGAACTATGCTATTTCTATAATGTCATTGTGAGCTGTGGGCACCCCTCCTATGTGTCCACATATACTGTAGGATGATATCCTAAGTGACACATGATGGGAAGTTTTTAGAGTTCTGTCTTCCTTTAAGGCATTCTGTCTTTTTCCTATTTGTTTTGTTTCTTTCAAAATCCCATAAAGTTCTGGAATCTCCTAGTAAAATACTTCTCTTGGTATTAGTGATTATATGTGGAAAAGGTTGTTGAAAAAAGAACCAGCCCAGACCTTGGTTTGTGCAGTGATTGCAAGGGCTTTATTTGGGTCAACACACTTAAAAATAAGGGTCTGGACAAGATAATTTTCCACCCCCTGGGGATTGAACCTAGGGACTCTTTACCACTGAGCTACATCCCCAGCCCTTTTTATTTTTAAATTTGAGACAGTCTCACTAAGTTACTGAGGCTAGCCTTGAATTTGTGATCCTTTGCATCCTGAGTTGCTGGGATTACAGGTGTGAGCCTCTTTGTCCTGCTAGGATGACACTTTGGAACTGCTAAACTATAGGATTATAAGAGTGGGCAATAAATAACTGATGACTGGTCACTCAAGAAGTATTCATTTTCAAGCGCTAGGGCAGCCTGTTAAATGAATCTGACTTTCTCTTCTTTCAGGCAGATCTGAAGGTAGTGGATTACCAACTCGTTCATTCATGTCTCTGGTGACCTGTTTGTGCCTGGTGTAATGATGCTGCTCTTGTTCTGCAGTGTCTCATAGCACCCACTGGAAAGACCTCTAGACACGTCCATCACGTCCATCTCAAGTCCCACGTGACCCTGCATGACCCCTCAGAACCTGCTCTGGTTCATAGGTCAGGCTGATCCCAGGATTACAGAAGGGCCACTACTGTGTGTACAAAAATGCAGCCTCAAACAGGTTGTCAGAGGAGGGATTATTTCAGTCAGGGTCTGTTCTTGAATTGAAACAAACGACTGTAAGGCAGATCCAAGACCTTTTACATCTTTTTTCCAAACGTATTTCTTTAAAAAGGAACTAACTACTAAAAAAAATTCCTCTGATTCCCTATTTATATTTTCCATTTACAGGAATGTTCCCTAGAACATTCACCCCAGTCAGCCTTGATGTTAAAGGTGAAATTTTAGCTAAAGAAAATAATGCTAATACAAAGAAAGAAAGGTTTGGCTATAATTTCTAAAGTTTGAGCTCATTGTGGCTAAAATTTGTCTCAGATACTGTGTTATCTGAGCAACATTGTGCTTGGTTTGAGAACCCGTTCCGCATGTCCAACCTTAATAATATGCTGTTGAATGGAACCTTTCAAATTGAGAAAGGAAACCAGGAGTGTGGCATTTAGTTCTTGGTTTCGGTGAGCCAAAACCTCCTCCTAGAATTCTTCTAAATATTAGTTTAACTCTGAGTTTGCACCTTCTTTTGAAAATGTACTGAATACACCAAACCTATGACTTTTTAACTGAAAAAGAATCACATTTAGTATTAGGAGAAAAGTAGGCATTGTGATTATACAAACATGATCACTTGCATGTGAATTGTGTTTTTAGAGGTGAGGGGAAAGTTAAAGACTTAACTCTTCTAGGTTTCGGGATAGTGAGGGGATTTGTGTGAAGCTGTATGTTTGAGACTGGTGATGGTTTTTATATGGGGGCTCTCCATACTAAGTATTAAGATATGTGTTGGTGAATGTGTTCTAAAAAGTTTAAGGGAACAAGCAGCCTTTCACCCATGCCTCAGAGTCAGGGAAGGGGTAGGACAGGGTTTGTCCTGATGGTAGTTTTCACAACTGGGCAATTGCCATTGAAATATTTTTTGAGACATGGGAAAAGGGAAAGTCATACTACCCTACCAAATGCCAGACCCATTTCTTCTCATTCTCCTTGGGAAAACTAGCTTTTGGATTCATTTCCAAGTGAGGGTTTTCAGGAGTTACCTGTGAATTAAAATATATGTCTAAGAATGGACTTCGATATCTCTTGAAGGGTGAAACCGCTTTTGCTTACTTTCAGTATCTCGCTTTTTACAAATAGGTGAGGTCACAACTTGACAAGGGACTTTTAATAAGTTTAACTGACTTGATTTGAACTTTGAGTCCTCAAATTTTTATTCCTGCCTTAGAACTTTTTCTGTTCCCCCGGCTTCTATTTCATCAGTGATCGCTAAATAGGAAGATCTTAGTGACACAGGATCTCTAAATACAACGGAATAGCAAAACAAAACAGACATAGACAGTCACAGGTGACCATCTGAAGAATACTGTAGTTCTGAAATAGGTTTTAAGGCCGTTGAGCATGTGTTAATGATTTTATGGATGATTTATGGTACCAACAGTTTTTATAAAGTTAATTCCTCTTGTTTTCCTCCTAAACTGTAGGACTTAAGATGAAACTGAGAAAAATGTCTTTAATGTGGCAAAACACATATGGTATAAATTTTTCATTTTAACTATATTTAAGTGTACAGTTCAGTGGCATCAAGTACTTTCATATTGATATATAACTATCGTCGTCATCCATTTCACAAATATTTAATTTTCCCAAATCAAAACTCCATAACCATTAAACAATAGCTCCTGACTCCTCCTTTCCTCCAACCCCGACAACCACCTTTCCAGTCTGTCTCTGAAGATCATTCTAAGTAGTCATGTAATTTTACAGTATTTGTCCTTTTGTGACTTATTTCACTTAACATAAATAATGTCCTCAAGGTTCATCCATATTGTAACATATTCAAGGGTTTCCTTTTTTAAGATTGAATAATATTTTCTGTGTGTATGTGTATGCTATATTTTATTGATCCATTCATTCATTGATGGACACTTGGGTTGCTTCCATCATTTTAGCTATTATGAATAATGCTGCTATGGGCATGGGTATATAAACAGCTGTACCCCGGTTTCAGTTCTTTGGAGTATCTACCACAAAGTGGAATCCTGGGTTGTATGTTAATTCTGTGTTTGCTATCTTGAGGAACCACTATATTGTTTTCCACAATGGCTGCATCATTTTATATTTCACACTGTGTTAACATTTTTATGCAGCTGCTGGACATAATAGTTTACTAATACTATATCTAAGTAGTCAGATTAGTAGTCAGAAATCGTTGATACCCTTTCACTTGAAATTTATTTAAGCACAAATGAAATATGGTGAAATGGCAGTGAATGAATTTGGGAGAAAGAACAGGCATTGCGGCTATTTTCATGAGCTTATGAAAACCATTTTCATGTTTGAATGTTTCATGTTTGAATCTTCAACTCTTTAATCACGTTTCCTGTGGTTGGTTGCAAATGTACCACAGAATTTTTTTTTTTTTTTCTGGGGTCAGGTACTGGGGTTGAGCCCAGGGATGTTCTATCACTGAGCTACATCACCAGCCCCTTTTTATTTATTTATTATTTTCAGACAGGGTCTTGCTAAATTGCTCAGGCTTGCTTCAAACCTGTGATCCTCCTGCCTCCTGAGTCACTGGGATTACAGGTGTGCAGCACTATACACAGCTCAATTCTGATTTTTTAAAAAGCAGAATAATACAGGGTTAAAAGCAGGTAAAGCTGCTTCCCCACTTCCTGTCTCACCCTCTCACCCCTTTTTCAAACATTACTGACCTCTGATCTCTGCCTCATCAACACACTGTTACTGCCCTTTGCCCCGTCTCACAGACCATCACATGTTTGGTGAAGAAGATTCAGACTGAATTTATTCTAGGCCAATGCTCTAGACCTTGAGAGAGCAAGGTCCATTACCAGGATTTCTTTAGGGTGTGCTTAGGGGTGCAGATGTTCTTTGGATGACCTTTCCATTGAACTACCAGCCAGAGACTTGCTGAAACCATGAGGGTAATGTGTCCCTAGAAGTTTGTGGCCAGGGTGGAGAGGGTTGTCTCTAAGCAGGAACCTGTCTTTCTTGGGGTGCTCTATATGACTTTTCACAGTGAAATGTGTGCCGTTTGATGTTTCTGTTGATTATGCTCATGCTTACTTTTAGTGAGAACCTGGAGTGTGGCAAGATGACAACTTTGTCTTTGGTTTTCATTGTTTGAACTAGTTTTGTCTTATTTTGTGTGTGTGTCCACGTTCCTGGTCTTTCTGTGAAAGACCAAGTTGAAAAAAAAAGAAATTCATTTTGGGTACCCCCATAAGGATTTATTTTTTTAAGAAAATCATGGCTTATTATGGTAGATAATGATATTGTTTTCATACATGTATACTTGAAACCATTAAAAAAATTGAGGCTGTAACATTAAACTATAATCTAATCTGCATGTCCATCAAGACTTCTGCATTCTCTGGTCTTCTGAAGTCTCTGATTCCAAGTCTCAAGGCTTAACACAGAGCAAGGAACTTGAAGGCTTCGGTTTTTTTTTTTGTTTGTTTGTTTTGTTTTTTTCTCTACAATTCAGTCTTCAGCAACCTGAGAGCTTTCTTCATGTTGTCAAGCACTAATAGGAGAAAAGGTTAGGTCAGGTTAATCAAGTGTCTTCAGAAATTATATTAGTAGGTATAATAAATCCCCCAATGTAGTACTCTATTCATTGCTTAACAGGGTGCTTTTAAATCATGGGCTGAATTGTTGGTAATTCGTTGTAATTTTTTTTTTTTAATTATGCACAATGGCTTTTGTGACCACCCAATTTTCTAGAGTGCTAATTCCTTCTGGGATCTTACTTCTTCAATTCCTCTCACAAAAGAATCTCTTCAAAAGCTCTATCAGAAGCAAACAATTCTGACTAATTTAGAAGTACATTTTAAACCATATTCATAGGAAACACCTGTTAGTGTGTGAAGCTACTGCAAATTATTTTAGAAGTGGGTGGAATATAAATTACAAATCATAGTAAGCCAAGTGCCTGACATAGATAAATTAATCCAAATGAAAACCTTACTAGTGGGGCTGTGGAGATAGCTCAGTTGGTAGAGTACTTGTTTTACAAGCACAAGGCCCTGGGTTCAATCCCTAGTACTGAAAAAAAAAAGAAAACCCTATTAGTGCCGGGTGTGGTGGCTCATGCCTGTAATCCCAGTGGCTCGGAAGCCTAAGGCAGGAGGATCAGGAGTTCAAAGCCAGCCTCAGCAATTTAGTGAGTCCCTAAGCAACTCAGTGACACCCTGTTTCTAAATAAAATACAAAAAAGGTCCTGGGATGTGACTCAGTGGCTAAGCGACCCTGGGTTCAATCCCCAGTACCAAAAAACCTTATTAGCACTTCATATATAGATGATGAAACAGGCTTAGAGGGGCTAAGTAAGTTTGTTCAAGGTTACACAGCTATATCAAGTGCTGGAGCTATGTACCTGAGCCCAAGTTTCTAATTTGTATCCCTTTAGCAGCAACTTGTGAACATGAGATTTGCAATCTGGTGACGTAGGATGTCTACATGAGAGACTGGCACCAAGCAGCTGCTTATTCACACCTTCCACAAATATTTATTATGTGCCTGTTCTACAGGGCACTATGCTGCTAATATGTAGGATATATGCTGTTATCTCAAGAATGGCCAGAACTTGGAATGTGCTTCTCCTTGTCTGCACAGCTCTAACTGGAGACATTGATGGACCATGAGGAGCTTTTCTGCAGACTAGGCACAGCTTCTCCTTTGCAGCACAATATTCTAAGCCAGTGAACTCCAGTAGAAAATCAGTTGCTGTGAACTGAGTACTTGGAATGTAGCTGGTGTGACTGAAAAACTACGTTTTAAATTGTGATTAAGTTAAATCGCAAAAAGAAAAAAATTTTTACATAGCAACAAGTGGCTAATGGCTCACATGGGCAGTGAGGTTCTGGGCAGCTACTATAATTGGTCAGAACTGGTTCCCAGGAGAAAACTCAGTTTTCTTCCCAGTAGGAGTAAGGGGATGTCTCATTCAGGTATATCCTCCCTTTCAGTTACCTCATCTGCCTCAAAGGTCTACTCTCTTTGTCTCTCTCCCTCTCTTCCGTTTATGGCAACTGCTAAAAAAGTGAGTACCTTAGCAACTCTTTGGATCTTCTTGCCTATTGATCTTTAAATTGAACCTGACTTCAACTTCAACAAGCTGGACTACATTATTTCACTTTGTTATTTGGGGGAAAAAATATCACACCTCTTGGATCAATTCTGTAATGGAAGGGGTTATGTGTTAGTGTGCCTGAGAAAAACCCAAAGGTTAGGTAATGTCATGGAATTTTCCTAGAGAAAAAGATACCTAATCTAAAGGGTTCCTCAACTGAGGTAAAAATACAATAAATTGAATTGGAAAGAGAGTGATTTACCTCATTAGAGTCAAACTGATTCTCTGCTGTACTTAGAGCTCTCTCTCACCTTACCTGAGCCTCATCCCATCACTACAGCAACAGATGTGCCACCCCTGGATGACATTCAAGTTGGAAGTACCACTTACATAGAGCTGTGTCTGAAGGTTCATAAGCATAGAGACGATTTGAATATCTTCCGGTGATGTCAGCTCTCACGGTCAGGGTTGGGTCTGCAGAGATAAAAGGGAATGGGATGGTTTTGTTTTTTTCTAAGTAGCTTCTCTTACCTAATGAAGCCTAGGTACCCATGTGCTGTGTAACATCATTTGTTGTACTGGATCATGCTCCATCCCATCCACTTTGCTGCCCAGCCTCTGGCAGGTAGCAGTCAATGCAGGGCAGGGAGCACTTGATAGCTGTGCTGTGTGATTTTTGGAACAGGTTATGAAACCTGTTGTTCTATCTTAAGTGACCTGAAAACAGGATTCTATATATTTTGGGGATGGTGTTTTTTTTTTTTGTTGTTGTTGTTGTTTGTTTGTTTTTTGTGAGAACATTAGCATCCATTCCGACAGAATTATTGTAAACTTTTGGAATGATTATATTGTAGTTGACATGTTTTACCAAGAGCAACCTGGATAATTAGAAACTCACTTCTAATGTTTGCTTTCATTTTCTTTTAACAAATCAAAGAATGCAGGCCCTTAAGAACAGCAAGGTCAAATAAGGACTAATTGTGCCTCATTATTTTTTTACTTTGTTGCTAATTAGCTGCATTTTAAAGATAGAGATTTGAGTCTTTTTGTCTATTTTACTTAGATTTAAATCCAATTTTGTCATGCTTTTTAAAATGTCGCTTGAAGTTAAATGATTAATGAGGAAAGATATCTTAAAAAATAAGAGGCACTCAAAAGCAAAGTGGGAGGATACAGAGAAGTCTAGAAACCTTGCCTTGACAGGACTTAAGTAGCCTGAGACACATGTCCTGAGAATGAGGCGGACTCGTGAGAACCATGTTTACAAAGTACCACTGGTACTAGAGTGGACCATCTCTGTCATTCCAGAATGTTGGGCTAGGACTAGTAGACACAAATTACCAGAAGCAGACATTTGTATTTTTAACAAAGACTTAAGGACTACACTGCTTGGTGTGGGACATCAAGGTAGTCTAATCTTTGAAATTATCATACAAGGGCTCTTAAATACCTGTTCAACACCCTGGCTACTTGGAATCACCTGGAGAGATTTTTAAACTGTGGGCACCTGCATCCCATACCCAGAGATTCTGATTTGTTTGCAGTGTGTCCTGGGCAGCTTAGTCTTTAAAATCCTCCAGGTGGTTGTAGCTTGCAGGCAGCACAGATATGCACCAAACTGCAGGAACCAGCTGCCCTGGAGTTGGTGCCTGTGACTAAAGGAATGGACTGGAAGAAAATGCTCTTAGATAGGCTGTAAAAAGAAGTCCTACACAAGGTATGACCAGACGACCTACTAATTCCAATATTAGCATTCCAGATGCTCCTAATTCCAACAAAACCGATCTATAAAATCAGGGCTCTAGTCCACCCTTCCTCCTTTGCCCCTCATCACTTTTCTCTGCTTCTTACATTTAATGCGAACTATGATAAATTACCTAGGTGAACCCCTTGATTAGCGGGAGCTCTGCTAGGTGACAGATTTCATTGTAGATTTTCCTTAATATTATTTGGGTCAAAGTGGAACTCAAAATATATTTATTCAGTCATTCAAGAAACACTGGGAATCTGCCCCAGGGTCATGGTGGGAGCAGAAATAGTCTCTACCCTGTTTATTAAATCATTCCCCAATAAAGGCAGAATTATAGCTGAGGAATGCACTACCAATGAAAGAAACACAGTGCTTCCTTCTCAGATGAATTTGTTGCAGAAAATGAAAAGTTAAAATTAGCTGATGAGAAAAGTCATCTGTGTAAATAGATAGAAGCTCACACTTAAAGAAAATATCCTGAGAAGCTTAAAGGACTGCCACATCCATGGGATGACTTGCTAGACTTTAGCAGTGATCTTGACTGTAAAAGTGATAGGCTAGCGTGGGGAAGAGAGGAAGGGATGTGGCAGCATTTGCACAGTACCTAGAGTATGTGTTTTATCTTGTCGCTGTCACTTACCCACAAATATAATCCTAGGGACATACTGGCCATCAGGAGAAAGGTGTTTGTCAGTTGTTTCGTACTAAGATTTAAAAAAGAAACAGCTTTTAGTTTGCATACTCTTTGGTTATTTTCAAATTTTCTAACTCAGGATTGCATTTGTTACTGGGTTTAGGGACAGAAGATTTCACAAGGGATCATCTCCCAAGGGTTTATAATATAGGTGGGGTGATAAGTTTAGTGCGTGAATAGTAACAACAGAATGTGATACAGACCATGCAGTAAAGAGCTGATGGATGTGATACAGAAAGGCCAAAGAAGTTCAAGGAGTGTCTGGAAGGAGTTGTGATGTTGTGGGGGAGAAGGCTTGGATGAGGTAGGAGGAAATGGAATAAAGAAAAAAAGCTGAAGATATTTTTGGAGAAATTATAAAAACCAAAAGAATTTTCTTCAGCATTCATCTGTCAGTTTTTGTTTAGAATGTTACTGATTTAGCGAGACACAGCACTTTTCTTTAGTGAATGTATAGTCTATTGAGAGATTCCGGTAGGGAAATGCATGCTGAGGATCCAGTGGGTGAATTGTTATAATGTTATGTTATATTATGGGGATATGCAGGCTTTTGGATGAGCAGAGCAGGACATTGAGCCCAGCACAAAAATTCCCTGGGACTTTCTGAAGTGGGTAAGGAGGAATATTAAAAAGCAAACAGGAATCACTTTTGTGGGAATAAAAGACCACCCCATGACGGGGGTTGGGCAGGTGCAAAGGTATGAAAGGAAAACATTGTACTTCCTTGTATGACCAGCCCTTGGGAAGGAGTGAAGCATTATGGACACAAGGGCATGGTGAGAGATGCTGTTAAGCTGCTTCCAGGGGCATCTCCTGACTGGCCCTGCTCACCTTGCCACAGACTTTTCATTTGTTCAGAAATACTTAAGAGCTCCTGAAGGGATGCTTGAAGAGGTACCAGGACCCATTTGGTCTTTAGAGAGATTGCCCTGATAGCCCCGTGGGGTCAGGTGGGTTTATCTTGTAGGCAGGTAGATGCTTAACACTGCAGTAAGCTAGGTTAAGTGAAAAAGTCAAACACTACAATCCTGGTTCTGAGGTGGAAAGAAGTACTGTTAGCAGGAATATTTAGAAGAATGTAGGAGTAGGGAGTTTCTTGACTGCCACAGGTTAGGAGAGTGTAACCGGGAAGAGCACTACTTTCAATGAAATAGGGAATAAAGATAGATGAAAAATTTGAAAAATCTGAACCAAGGTGATTAATTCAATGTGGAGCATATTGAGTTTAATTATGAGCTATCTGAAACATTGTTGGATAGGCAAGTTGGAATTTGTTGCATGTTTATGTAAGATGTAGGAAATTAATGTACAGGAATCAATTTAACCCAACTATTGTTGATGATGTCCATAGAGAATACAAGATATGAAAAAAAAAAAGGGGATTATCAGTAGAGATGCATTGACATGGGGGGTTGAAAGAGGAAGAGGAACCTATGGAAGGTGGGTGAGAAAGAATTATTGATATGGATTGTTCTTTGAAGAATCAAATGGTGATGAGGGGGATATATGATTTGTAGAATTGCTTTTGTTTGTTCACTTTTTGAAGGAAAATGGAGCTGGGCATTGGTGGCAATGCCTGTAATTTCAGCAACTTTGGAGGCTGAGGTAGGAGGATGGTAAATTCAAAGCCAGCCTCAGCAATTTAGCAAGGCCCCAAACAACTTAGACCCTGTCTCAAAATATAAAAGGGCTGGGGATGTAGCTCGGTGTTTAAACACCCTAGGGTTCAATCCCTGATACCACCCCTAAAAAAACAAGAAAAGAAAAGAAAAATGGACACTACTGGTCTCTCAAGTAGAAATAACTTGAAAAGGCAGGAATCTTAATCATCAGGAGGGGTGGTGACGGTGAAGTCAAGTGGGAATGCATGAAGCTACAGGATGAAGAGGCAGGATTAGACTCAGCCTGGGAGCTGACTTTTGCAGATGGAGAGGGGACAAGGATTGAGAATCCAGGATTGTTGAGGGGTGGACACAGGAAGTAATTTGCAAAATATAAATAACTTTCCATTATCACAGAATAGAGAATATTCTTATCACATGAGAGGGTTTTTCTGTTGTTGTTTTTTGACAAGCTAACGTTAATGATTACTAAATAAAAACACAGACATGTCAGATAGAGTCTTAATAAGATGAAGCATCTTTTCTTCTTTCCAATCTATGAGATGGGCTATTTGGAAGAGATCCCAGTTAATGCCGTGTGACTGAAATGCATGGGAAAAGCGAATCGCCCTTTTCACATAATGAACTGTGGGGGGAATGTTAATGATGAAAAGCAAACTTACCACTAGATTGAGGAGGACAAACTGCTCTGCCAGTTTCTGAATTTCTTTATTTTCAGCAAACACTTTCTTTAAAGCTACAACGTAAAGAAAAATCATTAAACAGCCACCTCCGCATGGTTAAAACTTTTGTTTACTGTTGTATTTTAAATCAGTTGTGTTTTCTTTTTGGGGGGTGCTGGTGATGGATCCAGAGCCTCACATGCCAGGCAGTTTACCTTATATCAACATGAATTTACTGACTGCCTACTATGTGGCAGGCAAAGCTTTAGGCTTTGGGGAAGATGCAGTAAAGAGAAAAGCACATTTTTTCTGCAGAGAGATACTTGTGTGGGAGGCAGACCAAAAACAAGTACAAATATTTAGTAATTTCAGGTGAAGATGTGTACTTTGAAGCAAAGGAGTTTGATAGGGCAGATCTCTCTGAAGAGGTGACATTGAAGATTGGGTGGTCCATTATGGGGGCAGTGAGCTAAGATTTGGGGGCAGGTCACTCTTAGCAAAGGAAGCTGCAAGAGCAGTAGCCTTGAGGTGGGAGTGAGCTCAGAGGCTCAAGAAACAGCATAAAGGCCAGGCTAGATAGAGGAGAGAACAAGGGAGAGTGGTAGAAAAGGAAAGGTAGGTAACTTTGGCCAGACTGTGCCTTGTAGGTCAGCAGTGGGGATTCAATTCTGTATGAGAAGCCATTTGAGCGCAACAGTGACCGGATTTGGTTTGTGTTCATCAGCCTCACTCTGGTTTCTGGATGAAGAGGTGGCTGTAAAGTGATGAGTTAGTGGCTTTTACAGCATTCTAGAGCAGGTATGACCTTGGCTTGGGCCAGGGCAGTAGCCTTGAAGCAATAAGAGATGAATGGATTTGGTCAGGACCAGCTACCTAATATATCCCCAGGGCCAAAATGAAAATGCAAAGCCCTTTGTTCAAGAATTATTGATAAGTTTAAGACATTAGCAGCAAATAATTGAATCAAGCATGGGAGCCTCCTCAGCTCTGGTCCTGTGAAGTGGCACAGGTTGCATGTCTGTGAAGCTGGTGCTGGAGGAAGGGTCTATCTTGAAGGTAAAGTCAACAGTATCTGCTGATGTCTTGAACGTGGTACGTAAGAGAAATCATGAAGTTGAAATGAATCTTAGAGCTTAGCGTTTAAAGTATATGTCAATGATGAACACAAAATGTATAAATATTTAAAGTTACTTTAAAACATTTTTTTACAACATAAAATATAAAATTTTCTTTGCAGTCCTGGGGATTGAACCCAGGGACTCACTTTTGTGCTAGGCAAATCTTCTAACATTGAGTTATATTCCCAGTCCTCTGTTTTCTTATTTCTAAGGGTATACAGATGAATGATCTGAACCCTGGTCCTATCTTAAAGCTCACAAAGAAAATCATATTGAGAAGAATAAATACCTTGACTGTGTGGGCATTCATCCAGGTGATGAATAATCATCAAGGGCTTGTTACTGTAAGAGACAAAGGGTGATTTTTGGTGGGTAGGATTTCATGTAGAGCTAAGGTCACTAGATGGTGCTCTTGAGAGCCTATCAAGGGCTCTGTGTGACCATCATCCTTACCTTGTTTTGGATTTGTATAGAGCTTCTTCATATGTCTGAGTCCAGATGAGTTGATCACCCCAACCTAGAAAAAAATAAGCCAGTATATTTAAAACTAAATTTTGGGCCCAACCCTACTCAAAGGCAATAGTGAAGTCTGGAATAAATATATATATACTAAAAAAGAAAAAAAAAAAAAAAACTAGAGAAAGTAGAAGTAATTATAAACTAGGATAAATCTGGAAGAAATACAGTAAAATATGTTCAGTGCATGCACTTCAGCACCCAGAGTTAGGAAATCCTTCCCAATGAAGTAGGAGCTGAAAGCCAACCAGAAGTTGACCATCACCTCTGGAGAGGGTCTGTGGCAGTTTGGGTCGAGAGTCCTTTGTGTCCTTTTTAGCTCCAGGTTTGACTGTGGTGTCTTTGGCCAGACTGTAGGAGAGGGCTACAAGGAGCAAGAATACTGACATCGAAATTTTCTCCATGGCGAACCTATGTGGAAAACAAACAAGAAGGAATTAGTATTCTTCAAGATCTATAGATTGTGTCACAGAATCTGTGTGTTGTGGAATACAACAGAAATGGGCTCTGCTGAGACTGGACATGTGAGAATATATAGCATGCGCTGGGCACTATGGAGCACAGCTGTAATCCCAGTGGCTGGGGAGGCTGAGGCAGAAGGATCTCGAGTTCAAAGTCAGCCTCAGCAACTTAGCAAGGACCTAAGCAACTCAACAAGACCCTGTCTCTAAATAAAACACACACACAAAAAAAAAAAGTGTTGGGGATGTGACTCACTGATTGAGTGCTCCTGGGTTCCATCCTTGGTAAACAAAACAAAACAAAACATAATACATAGTATATCTGTCTCTCTTTCCACTACCTATCAATAGATCCAGATCCATAAGAGAAACAGATATAACTTAAGGAAAGAGATAACTAGTTAGATATATAAACTATTTCCCCCAACAATGCTGGAGATTAAGCCCAGGGCTTCATGCATGCTAGGCATGTGCTCTACCATTAAGCTACATCGCAGTCCTGTCTGTATATACTTTTAAAAAAATTTTTTTAAAATTTTTTAGTTGTAGATGGACACAATATCTTTATTTTTTTATGTGGTGCTGAGTGAGGATCAAACCCAGTGCCTCACTCGTGCAAGGCAAGTGCTCTACCCCTGAGTTACAACCCCTGCCCCTAGATATACTCATAAAGATATGGAAATTTATATTTAAAATTTATGTTTAAACAGTAAAGTACTGGTCAGGTACAGTGGCACATACCTCTAATCCTAGCAACTTAGGAGACAGAGACAGGAGGGTATCAAGTTCAAGGCCAACCTCAGCAACTTAGGGAGACCCTAAGGTCTGGGAATATAGCTCAGTGGTAAAGCACCCTTGGGTTCAATCCCTGGGACCAAGAAGAGAAAAAAGAGGTATAGTACTGGAAGTTATTTTAAGCGTTACTTCTTCTTTTCCACTTCCCCAGTGCTTCATTATATAGGTGAAGAAAGCAAAGTTCAGAGAGATGAAAACATTTGTGAGGTAGTTCTAGCACAAAGACTTCTGGATCTTGTCATTTTACAGGGCTGGCTTCGTCTTTCCTCCCTGAAACAATTACCCTAAATATTCTGGTTTCTTTAACTTTAAGGTAAAACGGGTACATTGTCACTGAAGAATGAGCTATAAATAAAACAGTCAATTCCTGATTTCATTTAGACCCTGCGAGCTTTGTCATTTAAATGAAGACTTGCACCCACACAAGTCTCTCCCAGGTGCAATGTTTACTCAAACTCTGTATTAGCTTTGAATTGACTGAGACCCATCAAAGTCAAGTTCCTTCATTCATTGTGTGGGTCTTTAAAGGTGGGTGGTTGTGGGCATATATTTTGGAGCACAAAAATATTCTATGAGATTCATAACACGAAGAAATGAACTCCAGGGTTGTCTGTGAAGTTCCTTGGTCCTTTCTGCTGACTTGGATACCTAGGAACAGGAACATGAATGGCAAGAAAAGTTCCATGAGGGCCAAGAGGAAGGGTGAGCTAGTGGGCACAGTGGTAGCACAAGTCACTAAGTTTATCTTGGGGCCAGAGCATAGAAAACTGGAGACAGGATTCTGGTAACACCAAATAGTAATATTTCTTAAAAAGAAATGGGGAACCATAGCACCTAATACTGGGGCAGGTTTTGAATTAAGTCAGAATCTGCAAAGGAAGCAGAATGGATCATTGTTACTTAGTGTTTGTAAGTGGGGAGTTTCTAAGGATCTGATAGCACAAGTGGCAATGTTTCACTAAACATTAGATGATAAGAAAGAATGTTGCTGTCACCAAGTCCAAGTGATGTTTTCTGTTAAACTGACCAAGTGTTGGTAGGTAGCCACTTGACATCTTAGAAAAGATGTAAACAAAATGCAGGGATATGATTTTTTTTCTTTCATTATTTTTGCAGTGCCAGGGATCAACCCCAGAGCCTTGTGCATGTTAGGCAAGAGCTCTATCACTTAGCTATATTCCCAGTCCTTTTCACTTTGAGACAGGGTTTTGCTAAGTTGTCCAGACTTGTCTTGTGATTCTCTAGCCTCAGCTCCTGAGTAGCTGGGATTATTGGTATGTACCACCATGCCCAACTTAATTTCTTAATTTCTATATTCATAAAGATGTAGACATGCCAATAGCAACTTTTGTCTTTTAAAGGTCTACAAAAACAACTCACATGTATTGTAAGTCAAAAATACCCAGCCCTCTTAGTTTCAAAACTACTTTTTAAAATTAAAAAAAGCACTTTCATGTGAAAATCACTATACTTTTAAAATTCTGGTTCAGAAATATTTTTGAATTTGTCAACAAACACTTGATTTTGAATTTTATAATAGCATCTATGTCTATTTGAAAAAATGGTAGTATATTGAGGGCAAAGCACTTTAGTCTATTGACAGTTCTTGTTGTATATATGCTTCACAGGAGCCCTTGCAATTCCACAGATTATGGGCTGGAACTATTGATAGATTACCTGTGTTTTATGTCACGTCGATTGAGGAATACTAATATAACTCCTGCTGTACAAACATCCTGCTCTGGGTGACTTTCTCAGATTCACTCTACTGAGTTTTCATAACATGAAGAGCCTCTACTCTGCAAACCTTCTGCATAAGCTCCTCAAAGCACAGTGCTAACTTTGGAAGGTTTTGATATTTTGGAAACACACATACACAGAAACACAGACACACACTGACACTCTGTAACACCACTTTTTACTGGTTGCTCTGTCCCAGTCTTATCTTTAGTAAAAAACAAAGTTGCAGGAGGTTTCAGAGTCTCTGTTATTATATATTAATATCCTGCAAAGTAACTTTCTTATAACCTCCTAGCCTATGAATTTGAAGATTGAAAACAAACAAACCAGTAAGCATGTCTTTATACCAGATGGAAAAAAAAAAAAAATTCTTTCTAATTTGTAATAATATATTCCATGGGGGCTAAATTTTGAGCTCAATTTTCATGGTGGAGGAACTTGTGGGTCTTTGCTTAGCCAGTGGGAGAGAAGCAGAGCATTGGATGGTGACTGAGATGGACATCCATGGGTCCTGTCTCAAGCTTCAAAACTCCCAAGAGTTCACCTGCTCTTAAACCTCTTGTTTCTTAATGGAGAAAGCACCTGCTCAGGAATGTAACACTGCAGCTCCAGTCAAAGAGCCAGTAAATCTTTGGTGGAAATTCCATTTTTCCCTCTCCCACCCCACTTCATTGCCCTGGGAAACTTGCAGTTCTCTGTCAGTTAATTGCCTGCAACTTTACACAGCAATCAGAGGCCAAAGCTCACTCTAGCAAGAGCCATTCCAAAGCTATTGACAAGAGCCTTACCTGGCTTTCCCCACCCACTTGCCTTGTGAACCGGCTGGGATGTGTCCAAGCTTCTGAGTGTGCCAGCACAGTTCAGAGCCTCTATTTATGCACCAGAGCACACCTCAATCCCACCCACTAATCCTGCATTTACATGCTACTAACTCCGAAGCAAATTCTCCTTTCCCCAAGCAATTGTCTTCCTTGGGTTAAAGAGTTTCTTGTTTTTGACAACAACATTGCAAAAGGTATGCCTTTCAATATGCATGTTTTTATCTATTTGTGAAAATACGTTGTTAGGAGGATTGGAAAAGACGGGCAGAGTGCCAAATCCAGGTAAGCTTTAAATGAAGACATTTGATTTGCCTGAAGGCTGATTTGTCTTTGTATGATTGGATGGTTTGTGGTTTATAGATTCTTTTTTTTTTTTTCCTCCACCTTAGGCAGATTGCCTTTACTTAGCTAAAAACACAAGAGAGATGATTCACAGTTCTAACTCTTGCAGTCACATAACCTGCCATATTCCATTACCATACAAATTATTTTCCACAATAAAGTGTTTTCCTCTTGGGGTGGTGGTGGGTGAAGCACATTAACTACAGGCATAAAAAATACAAATTAAGTACCATCTGAATATTTCAAAACTGAGGAAGGTATTGAAAAAAGAGGTCTAAAACTATGAACTTGTAGTAATTACCTTACTGATGAGTGTGTCTGGCAACTTCACTACGAAGAGTGGGTTTGAATATATTTCACAGATATTTTTCTATTTATGACAAACTTTCCTTCTAGGCACATAGGAAACCATTTACTTTATTTTTCAGACCTAGAAATTATGCCTGTGACTTTATTTATTTTTTACTTAAGAGTATTTGATTACTTACTAAGGATTTTAACACTGGAACTCAAATTTTCTGTTAGAAAGTTTTAATCCTTTCTGTGTTTTCTTCATGAATCGATATGCAATCCCTAAAAGCTCAGAATGGAGAAATATTTAAAAGAAAATTAACTAATGGGATGCAAATCCTATAAAGTAACTTTTTAAATGAGTTAAGATCATTACATTTCAAAACATTTTCAAGCACATATTTTTTTCTCAATTTCTGAATTCTGTGGGCTAGATGGTGATTCCCAAAATGATGAAGTTTCCTTCCATTCTAAACAAGTGTATAGAGATAATTTCATTAGGATTTTGACTGAAAGCGATAATATGAACTAACTCTTAAAACTAGAATGGCTCTTATATAGACCCTTAGTGTTTTTAGTCTTTATAATATTTAATTCAACTCCCTCATTTTGTAGGTGGTGGAAAAAGATGAAAAATATCAAAAAGTTAATAATTTTCCAAAGGTCCCATACCTAGTTTAGGGCAGAGTTAGGTCTTCTAGTCTGTCATATGTAGGAAGTGGATGGCATTTAGAGTCCGCAGATTTCAGTGAGCATCCTGCTGCTTGTTCACTGGATGATATCAGAGTGTCATTTAACGTCCCTGAAAATTTATTCTCCCTCTCTATAACACAGAGATAATATTCACAACTGTTTTGAACATCAAATGAATTAAGAGAAAATACTTGACCTGTTTGGACTGCCCTAACCAAATATCACAGCCCAGAAAGCTTAAACAACAGAACTTTATTTTGCCACAATTCTAGAGGTCAGAAGTTCAAGGTGAATGCGTCAGCAGGGTTAGTTTCTTCTGAGGCCTCTCTCCTTAAGCTTGTGGATGGACATCTCCCAGTCTTCACCTGATCTTCTCTCTGTACCTGTCTCTGTCTTATTTCCTTTTCCTATGAGAACACTAATCATGTTGGATTAGGGCCCAGCCTACTGAACTATTAGTTCTTTTAGAGCCCTCTCTCTGTATACAGTCATATTCTGAGGTACTGGGGATTAGAATTTCAATGTATAAATTTTTGGAAGACACAATTCAGCCATAAAACTGGATAATTAAAAACATTTCTGACTTTTTATAACTAATTATAATGATATAATTATCCTATTGAGCTATGTGCTTGATCTCATTAGTGAAAAGCCAATATGTGTCATAATGACTCAGAAATAGCAAGGAGGAAGAATATATCCTACACACACTATGGCGGCTGTGGCACCTTTGGCGTTTCTTTGTTTTTAGCCACTAGGTTTTTGTCCATGGTACATGTTAACTACGAAGTGGCTTTTAGGTAGGTAGACAAGGTATTTCTTTGGTATGCTGTTAAATGTCATTTTTAATGGTGATCTCATGTAACTAGTCCCTGGTATTTGCCTGATATTGTAAAACTGTTATCACTGGGTACATGGTTTTTTATACTACCTGATTAGGATTTCCTGAGCAGAATCTGATAATATAATGTTTGGTAAGTGAAACTAAGTTTGGCACCAGTGATCCACACAATGGCCATAATTAAGAAGATGTCATCATATTTTTAAAGGGTGTTAAGAACATTTTAAAGGCAATTTGCTATTTTTGAATGAATTCTGGACACTAATAATAACTAGCAGATATAGAGTATCCAGTATGCAATGGACATTTGGCTATATTGTTTCATTTATTTTCTAATTCATTAATTTCTTCACCATACTCAACAATTCTATGTAGCAAATACCATGACAAGCATTAAAAATACAAAGATTAATAAGATATGGTCAGTTGGCTGGGTGTGGTGGGCATGCCTGTAATACCAGTGGCTTGGGAGGCTGAGGCAGGAGGATGGCAAGTTCAAAGCCAAACTCAGCAACTTGGTGAGGCCCTAGCTAACTTAGGGAGACCCTGTATCAAAATATAAAAAGGTCTGGGGATATGGTTCAGTGGTTAAAGCCCTTGGGTTCAATCCATGGTAAACACCCCCTGCTCACAAAAAGAAGATATGGTCAGTTATTAAGGTAGCAAGATGCTTATATAGATCATTATAGTTGAGGATTGTTAGGCATGCAAAAGGGAAAGCAAGCATATAGGAAGAAGTTTGATATTGCCCCTGCCTCAGGGTTACTTAGAATATGACTGAGGAATTCAGACAGAACAGCACTAAAAATTATTTGCAGAATAGTATGCATTAAGGGACAAACAAGAGATATAGACACCAGGGGTTACTTATTTTCAGAGGATGTAGATATTGCTATCCACTAGAACACTCAAATTGTGGTAGAAAGCAAGATTACCAGGTGGAGACAGTGCAACAGAATTTGTGAAATCCCTTCGTGGGATATTTCCAGGAACAGCCTAACTAGAGTGAGATCTGTCTGCATAACTGGTAGACAATGGGATTTCAAAGGTGTCTGGGACTCTCTTCCTGGGGCATTTGATATGGTTCTGAGTTTATACTTTATTCTCCAGAGGAAGAACGCAGTAGGGAAGAGGGCAAGCTGTAGAGTTAGATTGTTTTGAGTTCAAATCTAGTTTTATAACTATTACAGGCTTTATTAACCCAGGAAAATTACTTAATCTCTGTACTTTGGTCATCCAACTTGTCAGGTGAGGATAGTAAGGTCTACCTTTTATAGGATCTGTTGAAGTTGATATAATAAAGTGCTTAGAACATAGAAAGTTCTCAAAAATAGTAGTTATTAGAACAGAATGTGTCACTTGTTTCTTTGCATTATGATCATTGAGGTATCAAACTATTAACTCCATAATAACAGTCTTTGATTACTCTTTAATAATAGATTTTACAAGGCCTAAGCTTTCAACGCATCATTTTGGAAAAATTAAGTTGTCATAATAACCTCACCAGACTTCAATGTTTCCTTTAAAAAAAATTAAATAACTCAGATGAGCAGAAATAAGAAGCCCAAAGCCACAAAACTGGGCAGCAAAGGACCTAAACTTTCCTATAATTGCTGATAATCAATCCAACGTTCCTTTCCATCCATCAAGCTACCTTCTGAGTTAGTTTACTTGTTTATTTATTGGTGTTCGGGATTGAACCCAGGGCCCTTTCCCACTGAGCTACTCAGCCCTTTTTAATTTTTTATCTTGAGGCAGGGTCTTGCTAATTTGTTGGGGCCGACATAGAACTTGGAATCCTCCTACCTTAGCCTCCCAAGTCCCTGAGATTACAGGTGTGCACCACTGTGCCCAGCTCATCAAGCTACCTTCTGACCTCAGGAATTAATGAAAGAAACCTGTAAATGCATGCTAACCCCATAAAACCTATGAATTTATGCAGAGGGGAGAGCAAATGAGTTCTTTTATTCAAGGGGTGTGCCTCAAGGGAGACTTGACAAAAACATATCTAATTGAAGACCAAATGACTGAATAAATGAGCTCTCCCCACATTGTAGTTTAGGGGAAAATAGACTGATAAAAATTTGTGTTTTGACAAAAGGAAGAATTGTTTGTCACTGGAGTTTTTCTTAATGTCTGACTGGGAGGGTTTCTGTGTATAAAAAACAAATATTTTCAGCTTCCTAGGTTTTAGCTGGTACTTACTGTATTGAAGATGAAACTTTAAAACGTATTCTTTCTAGCCTGGCTTGGGAGGCTGATACAGGAGGATTGCAAGTTCAAGGCCAGTCTCAGCAACTTAGTGAGGCCCTAAGGAACTTAGTGAGACCCTACCTCAAAAAACAAAAGGACTGAGGATATGGTTCAGTGGTTAAGTGCCTCTGGGTTAAATCTCCAGTACAAAACAAAACAAAACAAAACAAACAAAACCCCCAGAATGTGTATTTTTTCTAAATCTGCAAGTTTAAAATCTACAAAATATATTTTACTTATTAAAAAAGTAAATTGGTAAAAAATTTAAAATTACCTTTGTTTCTTAGAGATTAGCTTGATTTCTAGATTAAATTCACTAGTTTACATTTTAGTGGTCTAAATTCAAGATAATAAATAATTTAAAAACTACTTTCAGTTTTATAAACTTAATGAAATTTCTTTAAATATTTCAAACACTGTTTATGATTTTAATACTAGCATATCTAATTCTCTGAACCTTCTGAATGTACAATAGAGCAATTTTGCAAACATAATTAGCAAAACTTTTCAAAACATTTTAGCAACTCTTCTAAATATCTTAGAGACTGCTTTATAGTAAATCAAGTTGTATTAATCATTTTAATATTACTTCAGAAACAATTATTTTATACTTTCCAAAATAAAATCCTAGTTTAAGGTACATCTTTAAAATCATGAGACTAATTTCAAATTGTCTAAAATATAACCCTCTTATATTTTACAAAAACGTAAATGATAAGCACAAGATTACACATCCAGTATTTTCAAAATTAAATTTAAATGTCTTCATACTATGAATTTAAGTAATTGATTAACTTTTTTTTTTTAATTTTTAAATTTAAAACATTTTTTGTGTGTGGGGTGTGTGTGTGTGTGTGTGTGTGTATGTTTATTGCTGGTGTTGGAATCCAGTGCCTTGTGAATGGTAGGCAGTCTACCACTGAACTACACCACAGCCCAGTTCTTTACTTATTTCTATTCTTTCCAGTAGCAAGCAAAAGAGGAGCATATTTACTCCTCAGGTGAACCAAGGTTCCTCTGTCTACAGTTTGAGACCATGATATGGGTCAACAGCTGAGCACTATTCATTGATATGTTGTATTAATGTCATGCAGCTAGATGTGTTTCTTGTGGGAAAGGTGGAGTAGAAAGCTCAGCATTAAACTTGGATAAAAATCATCCATTTAGGAGGGTGAGAAAAAAAGGTACGTGCAAAGCACCAAAAGTAGGGAAAAAGCATGAGAGTATCCAGAGTGTTCCAGGGTCCTTAGTCCAAGCTTAGAACCTGTGAATCACAAAGCGGCAATCAGTGTCAAGTGAAAGTGAGACTTGTAACCAGATACTTGGAGGATACACCTGACTGTATAAAAACTAGTTGCCTTAAATCCAAATTTGTGATTAGTGCTTGGGCTGAAATAATGAAAAGCCACTTCCTCTGGTGCAGTAGTATATTACCTTTGGGGACTTGTATAAGGTGACTTCATTTCCCAGTTTGCCCAGAACAGCCTCAGTTTAAGCCTGTTGCTGAGCATAATAATTGAGAAGCTTGCCTTTCCTTCCCCAAAGTTTCATGATTTAAACCATATAGTTTCAGTGAAATCTATTAACTTTCAGGAAAATGCACAATTATAGGTGCATGTGTAATTAAATTATTTCAGAGTGTTTACTTAAATACTAACCCAATCCAAGGATCTCCTTGTGGGCTCCACTGATCACAGGTTAAAAACTTTTGCTCTAGTGTTCTCGCTTCTATGCTCAAGCATTTTCAAGGAGCCCACCACCTCCAAATTTGGCATTTATCTCTCCATACTTGTTTTATTGCATAACCTATTTCTTCCTGGCTATCAGAAATTTTATACTATATACTGAACTGGAAGAAACCTAGTCTCATAATTATTCAGGTCTCTTGTTTTCCCTGAATAAAGACCTATGCCTGAAATTCTTTCTATCCTAGTGGAGGTTCACTTTTTGAGAAATGAGGAATAAGAAGTAACTTAAAATGTGTGACTGTTCAAAGAAGCTGTGATTTTTCCTATGAACTCTAATCTTTTTGAAGATGTACACTTATGAAGGAAATACATTGTTTGTTTTTTTTTTTAATTTGAAATAATTTCTGTAAATAGAACTTCCCATCAAAGTGAAATGTTACTAATGAGGTCAAACAGGCTGGAAAAAGACATCTTTTGTTGTTTCAACCTGAGTCTAGTAATGACTTTAGCCATATATGAAAGGGAGATTTCACACACATTAAGCTAACGTGTCCTTAGCAGTTGGAATCAGATCTTGGAGTCAATATTGTTAGATGACAAATACACTCCTTAGGGCGGAGCACTAAGTAAGCCAAGGTTGTTAGAAGCTACCATCTCTCCCTAATCCTGGAAGTAACTTAATGAAAAGCCTGATTCTACCTTGTAAGACAGTTTTATTTTGACTTCAGTGCTACAAACTTTCTTCTGATATTTTTTTCACCTTGCTCCTTTAAAAGCTATTGTATTATAATGTTCCTATCCAATATGAACTGTTGTCTTCTGGTTGTGACTAGAGATTACTATCTTATTATCTAGGCTTTGTATGCTGAAAAAGCAGGTGTTTTAAAAGACAGTGGTAAATGCCCACATAATTTGGAAATAAGTACTCTATATATCAACACTATCTTGGTAAACATAATACATGATATAATATATCATGCAATATAATACTTTAAGACTTATAAAATTTTCTTTTTTTTGGTACTGGGGATTTAACCCAGAGGTACTTTACCACTGAACTTCATCCCTAGCTCTTTATTTTTTATTTTACTAATTGCTGGGGCTGGCCTTGAACTGGCAGTTCTTTTATCTTAGCCTCCCAAGATTCTGATATTACAGGCACATACAAATGCATCCAGCAATGTTTTCTTAACAAGCCCAAACTATTAATTTTAATATTTTGAATCCATGGCAGAAAACAGACTTTACTATTAAATAAATAAGCTCGAAATAAAAGTACTATTATGCTTCTACTTTGCTTATCTGTCAAATCCTAATAAGTAATTTTCCAAGATCTCAAGATTTTGTGCATATAATTAAGTTTATTTCTTGGAAGATCATACTAATATATCTGCAATATATATAATTCCAAATTTGCCTTCAGTATGTGTGCTTGTGTGTTATCTTTTATGCCAATTGATTGTTATATTGATTGTTCAAATGAAAGAATTGATTTTGTGATGGGTGATGTGACTCAGTGGTCAGGTACATACTTAGCATTTATGAGGCTAAATTCAATCCCAGCATTGAAGGAAAAATTGGTTTAAAAAAAAAAATCAGGGACTGAGGTTGTGGCTCAGTGGTAAAGTGCTTGCCTGGCACGTGTGAGGCACTGAGTTTGATCCTCAGCACCACATAAAAATAAATAAATAGAACATTTTTTATACCTTTATTTTATTTTTAAAAAGATCAGTCTTTTAAAAAACTACTATGATTCTTAAAGTAATATAAAGTTGATTGATGATTAATGAAGTTACAATAGATAGGAGTAAGAAATTCTGATGTGTCACAGTGGGGTGGATATAGATAGCAATGTGGACTGCATATGTCAAAAGCTAAAAGAAAGGATTTTGAATGGTTGCACCTTAAAGAGGTGATAAATGTTTGAGGAGATATGTATAAGCTGGTTACACAATGCATACAAGTATTGAAACATGTGATACCCCATTAATATGTATAATTTTAATGTTTTGTATATCACTTAAAATAGAAGAATGGTCACTTATCACAAATTGAACTTTCGGGAACACTTTTCACTGTCCTTTTTTAATGTTTTAGCCTTGAAGTTGAATACCAATTGAAGAATAACACGTACTATGTTCTCGGTACTCTTCTGTTTGCCTGTGTTTCCCATATGACTCATTCTCTAATGACTTTATTCTTCTGGTTTTCAGCAACAGGTCAGCCCAGAAAGCAAACACAGGAGAAACTTGCCACATTGACTTTCTTCCTGATTTCTTTAAGACCTCGTCATCATTTCAAGACTAAACTTAAAATGTTCACTGCATAGCATTTTTTCTAATCTATGCTTACAGGAAGGATTACATTTGTTTATTATTTATAGGCTTTTAGACTCTGCATGATGGGGGAAAATCGGTTTCAATTCAGTGAATATTTAGGATGTAATTTTAGAAGTGTATCTTCATTACAGTTAAACCAGTTTTTTATTATTCCCCTTTTAGGTTGGGTTGCCAGATAAAAGGCTTCCTAGTACAAGTAATTCTACCATCTGATTACTATAAATGCTAAACCATTCGGTGAACTTCCTAAGGCTGCCAGTGCAGTTGAGGGATATCTGATTGCATTCAGGGCATGAAATAAACATATTCTACAGATTTACATGTGGAAACACTAAGGTGATTTCATTTACTAGAATGTGCACTAAGATGATTTCTGTTTTTTTAAGCACAAACAGTGGGTAGGAAAAAACATTTACAAATATTTCAAATGAATATATTGGCATTATAGTTATGACAAAGTTTCATCTGAATCATTTCATTGGTTCAGCTCCGTTTCTTATATTACTCTGAAATGAAAATATTTCCTCAGACTTTTATGTGATGTGTCCTCAATGTATATCATTTGCAGCTCAGATTACTTTAGAAAACTGGGATTAGTGACTTTCTGAAGAGGGGAAAAAGAAAGAAATCAGACAAACTTAAATTTGTCCAGAAATTCTGAAAGCACATATTAGTTTATGTCTTAAATTGTTATGAAAATCTATACTTATGATTTCTGAGGTTTTATGTGGTGCTCATGTATTAGGCATAATATCCTAAAAATATACTTGGCAATCATATTCTGTATTCTCTTTCTTCCATGTAGTGAATGGTTGCCATGGTATCTTTCCTTTCAGCACTATTTGTCAGCTTTTTTTTTTTTTTTTTTTGCAGTGCTGGGGATTGAACCCAGGGCCTTGTGCACTCTACCAACTAAGCTAAATCCCCAGTTCATTTTTGTCAGCTTTTAACATAAGCTTTTCCTGCATAAATTTGCTTGGTAGGATCACTTGGGTTCCTACTACTGGACTATGAAAGGATCAAAAATGATTGTTTTGAGATTACTAAAGTCTGAATTTTTAGGGAGAACTTTTTCCATAAAATTGCTATTAGAAGTAAAATGAAATGTATATTTTTATGGGCTATTGGTATAAATTCTGTAACCATTCTGAACAGGACATGCTACTGAATTTTGCCAAAACTGCTGCCCTTTGTTGATTCACTACATGTTCTCAGCTAGAGTAAACCAGTGACCATGTATGAATATACTATTTATTTTGGCATATGTGATCCAAGAAAGATTAAACTTAAACAAATCCTCAAAGCATATTGTACCAGAAACAATAGCGCATCCTGTGACATCTCGTCACTTGGAAACATCATGGGTTTTGGTGGAACTGGAGATCAAGACAAGAACACAATTTTAGAAAATGACAGCTTTTAAGAGGGAGCTTTGCATGAACTTCTGAGGTTCTGATTTTGTGGACATTTTCCCTTTTGCAAGAACATTTCAGGTTAGGCAATAGCTCTGCAAAGATTTATTAAGCTCAGAAGAAGGAAGTTACCAATGCAAAAGTGGTGCCCAGGGGGCCAGTTTATGCTAGCTAATTGCCCAAGGTCTGGGGTGCAGGATAAATATAAAGAGCTTTATGTTTTATTTCCAACCACAGGTCAGTGTCAAAGATATAGCTGCAGAAATGCATCATTAGTGAGTCTTGTTACCCAAAGTCCAAGAAAGAAATAGTTCTAGGACTATGCCTGAATTCAGTGTTTAATGTGACAGAGGAAGAAATAAAATAGTGCTTCTTCCACTTCACAGCATGACCTGAAAGACCCCTTCTTTGGCCGTCTTTGAACTGTCAACATCTGTCCTAGCAGCTAGACTTTGGGTCAACTCTTATCTTCCAAGGTACCTGTATGCTCACTAGGAAGAGTGCTGTGTTACATGGGAAATTGTGTAAATCAAAATTGAATCAGAGGCTGGAGATTTAGCTCAGTTGTTAGAGTGCTTCCCTCCCATGCATAAAGCCCTGGGTTCCTAGGTTCAATCCCCAGCACCAAAAAAAAAAAAAAAAAAAAAAAAAAATTGAATCAGGATCCTCCTCTGCTGGTCATCTGTTAGCATAATGCCACTGGAGCCCTGGAAAGAATAATTTTGCCTTTCTGTTTCTTGAATTAGGGCCCAGTGTTGTCCTTTTGACATCCCAGGTTTCCCTTTTAGAGGATGCAAAGGGAGTTGCTTCACAGAGTAGGCAGACTGTTCTCTGTTCTCCACGCTCACCACCTGGTGCCTGGATCTGGTTGACTCTCAGCACGTTCTCATGGTTTTATTTTTCATTTCTAGAAGTTACATTGGGTTCTTTCTCAGTCCATCTGTTTATTTTTATAGCATTCTACCTTTATTGCTTCTTTCCTCTAAAACATTTCTTTAATTAGTTTAAACAGATTTGGATTAGAAGTGTTACACAAACCTACTTTTTTTTCTTGTTGACTTTCCCTTGGGGGGATCTTTTTTTATTTTAATTTTTAAAAATTTTTTTGCAATGGTCTGTGCTTTGTATCTGTGAACTTATCCTCCATGGGTATCATTTCCCTGCTGGAGTCCAGCATGTTGGGTTGTGAACAAGTACCATAAAGCCTTTCTGAGTTGGTTTCTGTTGGGTACCTAAATCTAGCCCATGGCTTTTTAAAGTTTTTTTATTTTTATTTTTATTATTTTTAAAAATTTTGTACTAGAGGTTGAACACAGGGGTACTTTATCACTGACCTACATCCCAGCCCTTTTTTTTTTTTTTTTTTTTTTTTTTTTTGTGGTGCTGGGGATTGAACCCAGGGCCTTGTGCTTGCAAGGCAAGCACTCTACCAACTGAGCTATCTCCCCAGCCCCCCAGCCCTTTTTATTTTGAGACAGGGTCTCACTAAGTTGTTAGATACTGGCCTTCTGAGTAGCTGGGATTACAGGCCTTTGCTACCCTGCCCAGGCATATGGACATTTTTATGTTAACTGTGGTCCTTTAAAAGGTTCTTGTACAAAGAACATTTCCATACTCACACCTAGAACAGACTTAAAATTTTCTTTCCCTGGAGTATGTCTTATTTTATTTTGATTTTCTTGACTAAGTTTCTGAAAAGGCAAGTTTCTTCCCTGATTTCTTGTCTACCACATGATATTTTCCAGCCCCCTTTCCCAAGAGACACAGTTTCAGCAGAGTTCTCAATTTTAGCTCTTTCCTTGCACCGAAGCCACTTTTCCTGAACCCACTTGACATTTTTTCTCTTTTTGGTGTTGGGGATCAAATCCAAGGCCTCACTCATGCCAGGCAAGCTCTCTACCATGGAGCTACAGCCCCTCCCTTACCCTCTTCTTGACATTTCTGGATCGTTTTTGGCAGAAACAGTGCAATAGGGAATAAAAGCAAGAGAGTCTCCTGAAATATCTAGGTTTGAATTGATTTGTGTTAATACAAGCTCTGGTGATTAATTTCAGCAAGTACTTGTTCCCTGGAAAAGAGAATCCAGAGGGATGGTATCAAGAGTGTTGTCTGGGTAGTGATTATTGTCATGGTAACATGGGAGTGGCTTTATTTAAAGTCTTGGTGGAGCCAGCCCTGCCTGGGCTTTACTCATATTGACTGGGGAGAGGGACACTACAGCAGGGTTCAGGGGAAGTGGGGAGCAGGCAGTGAGTCTGGGCCAAGTCCGGTAGTGATTGCAAAGGCGCTAAACAGCAGATGGGTACCCAGGTAGAGGCCTGGTGCCTGGTGAGTGGGAAGACAATAGCACCTAATTCTGTACAAGTAGAGACCTCTATTTCCTGCTTTTATATATTTATTCTTGGAATAAGCAATGATAACACTCAGGATATGCGTGCCCTAGGGTAAACATTTAAGAAAGTAGGCCGATGAGATAAAGGGTAAATTAGGAGATTTCTTGGGAATATGTCATCTTTATTCCAAGAAAACTTAGAATTTAATACTTAATGTTTTGAATATACTATATGTATCGTCTAGTATGTGCATGCTTGTGTGTGTGATGTTCAAGTATCTTTGGTGATAAATTATTAGCAAAGGTGAAGGAAATTTCATTCCATCAGAGAAAAACTGGGACATTCCTGCCATTTCCAGGCATTTTTATAGGCACAGGAGATTCAGTAGTGAATAAAACAAAGCAAAACTCCTGATCTTGTGATGTTTACATCCTGGTGCAGGGAAGTAGACAATGAACTAAGTTAGTGAAAAACAAGTGTAGCATTAGAGAGAGGTAAGCAGGATGGAGGAGAATAGAGTGAGTAAGGGGACATAGAGCATTGGTGGTGGGCATGTGTAATTTTAAACCAAGTGCTCAGGAAAGGCTTCACGGGGAGAGGAGAGAGCCAGGCAGGCAGAGCATGGGCAAAAGCCCTGAGGGAGAATGCATGGGGTGGGGAGTCAATCGGGCTGAAGTCACCAGAAGAGTAGGAGATGCAGCCAGAGAGATATTGGGGGGCTTACAAACTTCATAGTTTAGCAGAAGACATGCCATGCAATCTCCATGGGACAGACTCCTGGGCGAAAGTTCTGTAATATCTGGATGCACTGTTACTGTGAATTAAAGAATAGGATTGGGTATTGGAGGGAACATATTTTGTTCTCATTGTCAGCTCTGGGAGTGGCAGAGCCTTCAAAGTTTCTCTCTGGAGCCCACCGTTTTTTCCAGCTTCAGCAGACTCTTCCCATCCTGCATTCCCTTAGCATCCTGTGCTCAGTTGTGATGTTCTAAAATCGTTGATAAACTTGTCCTGGTCCAGGGTCTGGTTGATACTCATTTATAAAAGTTACCCACTTGGTGTCTTGCAGATGCCTGAAGATAAACTTCCTTTAAGACTGGAAGATAGCTTAATCTGATTCTTTGCACGCCTTTGAATAAACTGACTCACAGCTCACCCAATTCATGCTTGAGTTTGTTAAAAAGAAAAAAGTATTGCAGTGGTACCACTGCTATAAAATTTGCAAAGTTTGCATAAAGGAGCATATTATTGAGGAAGGATGAAGCACAAAATTTTGGCAAAAATTAAGGACATGTGATCTACTGTGAGAAGTGATGTATTTCAAAGTACAGTACAGTGGATCTTCTGTATCCACTGGGTCCAAATTCCCAGTTTAGTCAGCCACAAATAAAAGATATTTGAAAATAAAATTGTGTGTACTAAACATGCACAGAAGTTTTTCCTTGTCATTATTCCCTTACACACACACACATACACACACACACTGTAACAACTATTTATATAGCATTTACATTAAATACTTAGAGGTGATTTAAGGTATATGGAGGATGCATATAAGCTATATCCAAATGTGTACCCTTCTTTATAAGCACATCTACATTTTGATTACAGAGTGGGGGTGGGTTCCTAGAACAAATCCCCCTGGATACTACGGGACAACTGTATACAAAAATCAAGGGTGCCTAAGGTATTTTGCAGAAACCCTGAAAAATCCTTGGGGGAGAGGAAAAGTAGATAGTCCCATATCTCATTCAGAACAATTCTTGATTTTTATGTGCTTTACACAGTGTAAATTTTTTTTTTTTTTTTTGGCAATGGGGATTGAACCAAGAGGTGCTTTACCCCTGAGCCACATACCCAACCCTTTTTACTTTTTATTTTTTATTTTGAGACGGAGTCTTGCTAAGTTGCTTAGGGCCTCACTAGATTGCTGAGGCTGATCTCGAACTTGAAATTCTCATGCCTCAGCTTCCTGAGTTGCTGGAATTACAGGTATGTACCACCATGCCTGGCTTACACAGTGTACTTCTCAGGAAAGAATTTTTCTGAACAAATTATTTTCCATACAAAGTACTTGAAAGTTATTGGTTATACCAAGCCTCTCATTGCTACTCTATTTTGTCCATCACTGAATAACTAATACCTAGCATGGTTTCTGGCATCCAGGAGGAATTCAATAAGTATATGTTAAGTGAAAGGAGACAGAATAATGCACTTTATTTGTTTGAGCATGGAGCATGCATAGAGGAGAAGTAGGAGCTGAGACTACATGGGGCCACTGTGGCTGAAACATAGGGGGACCCAATTGCCACGGCAAATGTTTTGCATGTTTTAGTCAGCAGAAGGAACTACTTATCAAAGTCAGTAAGCAGGAGGGCATTAACCTCAGGCTGTCTCTGTATTTTGAGTTCCTATATAACAAACTGCAACCCAACTTAGAACTTAAAGTGCAACCTAATGTGGGAGTATATATGTATTTTTTGTAACAGCCAAATTTCAGCCAATCACAAACAGCAAATCTTCAGGCAATCCAAGGCCAACAACTCATCACACCACACCCACGTGAGGCAAAGGCCTCATCCAAATAAGGCAGACACCTGACTGTGACCAATCATGTGATTTCTCTACTTCGCTCTGGTGTTTAGTCTTCAAAGATGTGCAGGTCTCTGGACTTCTGCTTTTGAGTGCTGCCTGATGAATTAGTTGTTCTTTGCTCAAATAAACTTAATTTTTCCAAATTTAATTTGTCTAAGCTTTTAGTATCCTGATGTTTTTAAAGGAGACTTTTATGACTTGAGCTGAACTTAACAAGAAAAAAATCTGTTGTATTGTTTTGAATAGGGAGTAAAGGTAATATAGAAGATTGTCTTAGAGTTCTGGATTAGACTTCAGTGATGGACTAAATTGGGCAGTACCAGTGGGGGGAAAAAAGGACAGAGGAGGAATAAGAGACTGAACTGGCAGTGAGCTGGATGTAAAAATACGGGAGATGTATTTGACTTCCAGATCTTAGTCTAAAAGGTTTCTAGTGACTGGGTGAAAGAGAATAAATAAGGTTGGACATGTTGTATCTGAGGAGCAGTGGATGATGCAGCTTGAAAACAGACCATGAGAAATGATAACAAGGGGATCTTTGAATTAATATTTGAAAAAATAGTTTTTAAAAACCTGAACATTTCTAGTATTAACTCTCTGCAACTCAACAGCTCAGACTCAGGAGTTTAAGTTCCACAAGATACATCAATTTTGGTAAATGAATTTCTGAGTTAATTCTTATGTTTAAGTCTGTATATTGGTCCCTGTGCCTAAGGTTTGTCTACTGAGTTGGTTCTTTTAAAATAGTGTCCTATCCTTACTTTTGTAGAAACTTCTTGGAACTGTGTCATGAGCAGTGAGTAAGAGAGGAGTCAAGTTTGGTTCCAACAAGTGGATTTTATTCAAGCAATGCACACTCAACTTAACATTCCTGATGATAGCAAGTCACAAATACATTGAAGATTCACTTCCTTTTTCACCTAAGTCCAATCCCCATGGACTTACTCAATGCAACATCTCTTAGTCAAGAAGTCAACAAGACTGAGGGGATTCTTCTCAGCCGTAGCCTCTCTCAGCTCCTCGGATGTCTTTGGATGTCCTTGGGTGTCCGATAAGCTGGAGGTTGGGTGGCAGTCGTCACTGCAGGAGAGGTGGTCAGTCGTCTGGACTCAGTGACAACAGTCGATCAGCAATCAGCAATAGAGTGGACAACTGCCGGGGCAGTCAAGAGACAGAGTGATGTGGAGTCCTCTGGTCACGGTGCTGCTGACAGTTTGCTCCAAGGGTCCAGGGATTTAAGTAGGAATTTTCAGCCCAGTCATGCTCTAGTCTTCATTGATAAAGACCAGAACACTACTGTACTAGGAGCCACCACTCAAATCATAGATAAAGGATCGTATCAGCATTGTTCAGGAGGGTCATCCTGCCACACGGCAAGTTTGTCACCAGGCGCCTTTATGATTTTAGTTTTACAAGTCCAGGCAAATACCAAATACAGCTTATTTTTACTACATAACACACAACTATAGCAATTCCTCTTATTTCCTTATCTCATTACAAATTGGCACTCAGTACCTGATGCTCTGTTATTTGTTCATAGACTTCCTCAGTGTTTGCCTGTTGGAATCTCAGTTTTACCTGTGGGTTTTTCCATGCTCAGTTTTCTTTGTAAGGGATCCCTGTTGTAATTCTCCCCTGGAAATGTTTGAATTAAACTGCCACTTCTAGATTATGTTTTCTGCTTGCCTTACTGAATTTTCTGCTAATGATGGCATCAGCCATCATTTAGATCCGATTCCTCTGTTCTGAAGGGCCTACATTATTCTTATAACAATTGGTTGTTTTTTTGGCCACCATTTCTGAAAAACCTACCCAAGTGGATGGACTTCCCTGGTTGTCATCTATCATTTTATCTGTTTATTTCCTTTATAGCATACCTTGATATCTGTGAGTATTTTTAAACTTGTTGTCTGTCTCAGTTGTCACCCTCACTAGATTGTAAGCTCCAAATCAACTCTATTCCCAGCAATAAGTGTGGAATGTGTTCTAAAAAGTATTTGTGGAATGAATGTGTCCTGACATATTATGAAAATAGATAATTGAGAGCAAAAGCTAGTTTGTAGGGCTTCATGATGTGATTAGATGAAGAATAATTTGTGGGAAACTAAATACTGATAACTTAAAACGCTGGTGACAAGAAAAGGGATGATATATTGAAGAAGTAACAGAGCAGATCAAAGTTTAGGGTGGAGGCCATTTGACCTTGCTAGAATTAACAGAAAAGGGATCCCAAAGGCCTGCAGGCAGTAAGGAGGGACAAGGAGCCATAGTGAAGTAGTGGAGGCATTTCGGTTGAAGTGTTTTCTTCAATAAGAAGGTGGTTTGGCTCTTTTTCAAGATCAGGGAGAAATTGGGAGGAGAGGAGAGGGAAACTGATGGAGTTTATTGTGGTTGACTTTAATCTCCTTTGCAAATCTGAGATGGTTTTGTCTACTTAAGTAAAATCGGGTACTGGAGAAAGAAAGGATTCAAAACAGCAGTTGTGATTGGAATGGACTCAATGAAGGTATAAAATAACTGTCGGTAAGGCCCCTGCTGAGGTTAGACAGCATGACTTCAGATTGTCCTCAAAACAACTAGGGCTGTGATCTTTCTTCAGAAAACCAAATTGCTTTTGAATTAGAGAAGTCCTTCAGTAGCCACAATGGAGTTGCAGTTCACTTGTGACTTTTTCCATTGTGTTCAATCTAAGGTTTTTAGTTACCCAAGTTATCTATTTATTTTGCAGTTTCATGTTAGTATGAGATAAGCTAACAGCATGTTATATGCATAATTGAGCAGATAACTGAGATGAGGGGAAGGATATTGAAGGGAAGGAAGGAGAATTTCGTTCATATAAAATAACAGTAATTTTTTTTAACGGTACTGGGTGCATGTTCTAAGCCTTTGTAAAATTATTTCATTCCTTTTGGGATTAAATCTTTATGGTTAATCATACATAGGAGATAACTTTTTTTTAAAAAGCTTAAAATTTTATTCAACATAATGATTTACTTCTCACTTGACTAAAAATTGAGGATAACATTGGTTTGTTACTTGATAAATTGTGTATATTTTGAGGCCTCAGCTTCTCCATTTCTTAAAAAGAGTATGATGGTAATGAACTACTTGGTTTGTTGAGCTGAAAATAAACAGAGACATTGTAAAGGGTTGGCTAAATATTAAAAGTTCTACAAATACTTTTGGTGTGCTATACAGGAAGGACTAGTGACCTTTTAGATAACATTTATTAAATTTCCGAGGGAAGAAAATGAATGAACAACAAAGCAGGCATTGCCATTGGAAATCAGTCCTCTGATACATTGCTGATAAGTAGCCTGGTTTTCAAGTTAAACTCTAGTAACAGGATCTTACAGTCATGCTAGTTTCTTGAAGCAGAGGACCATTTCTCAAAAAAAAAAAAAAAAAAAAAAAAAGTGAGCAAAAATTCTAAGTGACTCAGTAAGGATCAGCAACATGGCAGGTAAAAGGGCACAGTTACTTTAATCTCTAGTTATGTAGGGAATGAGTCACTTGCTCTGTGATTCAGCCAGGCTGCACAAAAACTGACCCTGGTGCTTGGTAGGCTCTTATTAAATGTAACTTGCTTCAATGAATATTGTTTCTGATAGGTTGTATTATAGCACCATGGGTCCACAGATCACTGTGAAATATACTCTGATTTCCTCTGCAAAAATCAGATATGCCTTCGGAAGGAACTAATGTTGGTTTCTCAGAGTAGCTTAGTTTTTCAAATAATGAATTGCTGTAACCATCTCTTAACACTACTACAATGGGGAGCATGCATCTTGGGGAGGGCATGCTCAAACCATATCCAAACCATAGCATTCTGTACATTAATTAATAGTATTGTGTCAATGTTCATTTCTTGGTTTAGATGACTGCACTATGACTATGTAAAATGTCAATGTTGGGGAAAGCTGATTGACAAGTATACAAGAATCCCATGTATTATTTTTGCAAGTTTAAAAATAATTTTAAAATAAAAAAAACTAGAAAGGGGAAAAATATCATTGCAAAAATAAAATAAAATAAGGATATATTTATAATTGGAAAAAAATAAGATATGCTATGACTGAGTCTCACATGAATTTTTGGATTAGGTCTGTAATTTAGAGATTATATCCCACAAATAGAGTAAGAAGTGGCCTAAGTGGAGAGATAGCTTCTTTCCTAAATGTTAGAGGTTAGCATTTTTTTTTTGTATTTTAAATTTGTTCTAATTAGTTATACATGACAGTAGAATTCACTGTGATACATCATACATAAATGAAGTATTACTTCTCATTTTTCTGGTTGTACATGATGTAGAATCACACCAGTCATTTAGTCTTATATGCACATAGGGTCATAAGGTCCAATTCATTCTACTATCCTTCCTATTCCCATAACACTCCCCTCCCTTCACTCATCTCTGACTAATCCAAAGTAACTCTATTCTTCCCTAGCCACCCCCCACTAATTATGAATTAGCATCTGCATATCAGAGAAATCATTTAGTTTTGGGTTTTTTGGGATTGGCTTATTTTGCTTAGCATGATATTCTCCAGCTCCATCCACTTACTAGCAAATGCCATCATTTCATTCTTCTTTAAGGCTGAGGAATATTCCATTGTGTATATAAACCACATTTTCTTTAACCATTCATCTGTTGAAGGATACCTAGTTGTTTCCATAGTTCAGCTGTTGTGAGTTGGGCAGCCCTAAACATTGATGTAGCTGTAGTATGCTGATTTTAAGTCCTTTGGGTATAAACTGAGGAGTGGGATAGCTGGGTCAAATGGTGGTTTCATTTCAAGTTTTCTGAGGAACCTCCATACAACCTTCCATAATGGTTGCACCAATTTGCATTCACACCAGCAATATATGAGTGTACCCTTTTCTTCACATCCCCAACATTTATTGTTGCTTATTTCTTGATAATTGCAATTCTGGCTGTAGTGAGATGAAATCTTAGTTTTGATTTGCATTTCTCTAATTGCTAGAGATGTTGAACATTTTTTCATATATTTGCAGATTGATTATATTTCTTCCTCTGTGAAGTATCTGTTCAATTCCTTAGTCCATTTATTAACTGGGTTATTTGGTTTTTTGGTGTTAAATTTTTGGAATTCTTCATATATCCTGGAGATTAATGTTCTATCTGATGTGCATGTTATAAAGATTTTGTCCCATTCTGTAGGTTCTCTCTTCACCTGAAAACTTCTAGAACTAATAAATGAATTCAGCAAAGTAGCAGGATATAAAATCAATACCCATAATTCAAACACATTCCTATACATCAGAGATGAATCCACTGGAAGAGAAATTAGGAAAACTACCCCATTCACAATAGCCTCAAAAAAAGAAAGTACTTGGGCATCAATCTAACAAAAGAGGCAAAAGATTTCTACAATGAAAACTACAGAACATTAAAGAAAGAACTTGACAGAGACCTTAGAAGATGGAAAGACCTCCCATGCTCCTGGATAGGCAGAATTAATATGTCAAAATGCCTTACTACCAAAAGTGTTAAACATATTTAATGCAATTTCTATTCAAATATATACAATATTCTTCATAGAACTAGAAAAAGCAATCATGAAATTCATTTGGAAAAACAAAAAACCCAGAATAGCCGAAGCAATCCTTAGCAAAAAGAGTGAAGCAGGAAGCATCACAATACCAGAACTTAAACTATATCGCAGAGTCATAGTAACAAAAATGGCATGGGATTGGCACCAAAACAGACATGTAGACCAGTGATACAGAATAGAAGACACAGAGACATACCCACATAAATACAGTTATCTCATACTAGACAAGGACACCATAGACATAAATAGGAGAAAAGATAGCCTCTTCAACAAATGGTGCTGGGAAAGTTGGAAATCCATATGCAACAAAATGAAATGAAACTCCTATCTCTCAACATGCACAAAACTCAATTCGAAGACTTAAGCACTAGAACAGAGATCCTGTGCCTAATAGAAGAAAAAGTAGGCCTGTATTATTATTTTTACTTCACCATGTCAGCTTAGGATCTGACTTCCTTAACAAGACTCCTAAAGCATAAGAAGTAAAATCAAGAATCAATAAATGGGATGGATTCAAACTAAAAAACTTCTCAGGAAAGGAAACATTACCATTTGTAGAGCATGTTCATATATTTATTTTCTCTGCTGATCCCATGAGGTAGGAAAGATAGGATTTTGTTCCACTTCTATGAAGAGTGAACTGAAATTCCAACAGATTATCCCCCTGCCTGATACATTATAATTAGTACTTCACAAAGGCAGGGCTAGATAGTTGCTTCACAGCTTCATGTTCTGTTTTTCCTAAAAAAAAGATCCCTAGGCAAAAACAAACAAATGAATACATAAGTAAAATATGAGGATCAGTCCTTTAGTAAAACTTTGGATTAAAGTACCGAGAGCACGTGCTCTTGCCTAGAAGAGGTCTATCATTAATAATCCTTAAGGAATATTATAGCATATTAGCTGGAATGATAGGAATAGTAAATATTCACTGTGTGCCAGATACTCTCATATGTACTTAACTAATTTAATCCTGTAACAATTCTCTGATGTAGGTACCATACATCTTCCTCACTATCAAATCTATTTAGTTATTGAATTTGGGTAAAAAAATGGAAAAAAAAAACCCGACAAAGTAATATACCATCCAAATCAATTTTGTTCTTGGTTTTTAGACAGAAAGTAGGGGTTAGAGAATAAGGAATTTTTTTTTTTTTAAATTTTCAAATCCATCAGCTCCTAAGTTTAGATGGTAAGGATACCTGTATTATTATATTGACTTCATATTAGAGGAAACTGAGGCCAGGGAAGGAAAATAACTTACTTCCTTACTTCCTTATGGGACTGCACAACTCATATATTATGAATAATGGACATAGGGCCCCAATCCAGGCAGTCTGCTTATGGGTAAGTTCTTATTTACTATGTTATCTTGTCTTTCACTTGGACCCCTAGTTATGCATAGGAAAGGTTAGGGTATTATATTTTGAAATAGATGCAAAATAAGGGCTACTAGAAAATGGGTGGGGGTGAGAAAAGTAGACAACTCTGGTGATATGGTGGTAAGTGAATTTATGGTATCTATTTACCTATGATTTTACTTGAAAAACTGACTTTTTCATCACTGTGACCAAAATACCCAACAAGAACAACTTAGAGGAAGAAAACTTTTATTTGGGGCTCATGGTTTCAGAGGTTTAGCCACCTCCATTGGTCTGGGCCCAAGGTGAGGCAGAACATCATGGCAGAAGGGCCAAGTGGAGGGAAGTTGCTCAGCTCATGGTGGGGTTAGGAAGCAGAGAGAGGGGGGAGGGGTGGCAGGGAACACAGGGAAGATGGACTCTTCTATACCCCACCTACCTACAGTTACCACCAAGTCAGTCCATTTAAACTAGGATGGACTGTTTAGATTATATCTCTCTCAATTCATCACTTCACCTCCTAGCATTATTAAGGAAGATTTGGGAGACACCTCATATCAAAACCATGAAACCAAGAACCCAAAGATGTTCTATCTGTAAAACATTTGCTATGTAGAAGCCTTATTTGTTTGAATGCTATTAGAAAAGTAACCCAGTTGGAGTCAGAATCTGCTACTTTGCCTTCTATGTGGTCTAAATGCCAGCTCTGGGTACAGAGTAAGTTCTGCTTCATCAGCAATTTATACACAAGAAAATAGTTTATTAGTATTCTGTTTTCTAAGTGAAACTTGCTAGGCATGATTGCCAAGAGATGTTTCCTAAGAAAATAGTCCTATGACCAAATAAGCTTGGAAATCACTATATAATGGAATGTCCTTGGAGGATTGCACATTAGCATACTAAAGGTTTTATGAAATTCTGCAGGAAAAAAGTCGGTTTAGCTTTGCTTAACTAAGCATTCTTTTAGATTGATTAAAACATTTTTGGAAAGGGTTTCGTTTCATTGTTATTTGTAAGATGCCTATTAACATCCCATGGAATAAACTTAAGGAAATATTGAATTAGGGTTAAAAAAAAGTCTCAACAAAATAGGTGTTTTTTATATTAAGATCACTGTTTTGCTTACACAATAATGTGCAACTGATTCGTAGAAGAGCTGCTTATATACTTTAACATCAATAGGCTTCTGCATGCACACTTTTCTTTTATGTACATTATATCATTTGGCACTTAAAACCACTGCTTTAAAAAGTAGGCCAATAGCATTATTTTACCTAACATAAAGAAAAGTGTGGCTTAAAAGCATAGTGTCACCCCAGCTCCTTAGACATCCAGAGCTGAGCTGGCAGATGAATCACTATGCTTCACACATGTGTCAAATCTCTTTCCTTTGGGATTTTGCTTGGTTGGGGATACTTGGTCTTGGGGTTATATTTTGCATTAGGGGGATTTGTACTGATCTTAATAAGAATGCTTGTAGAACCAGGAAAAAGATATTTAAATTCATTTGGATAAGAGACTCAGAATAACCAAAACAATCCTGAACAAGAAGAGTGATGTAGGGGGCATCACAATACCTGATTTCAAATTATACTTCAGAGTTATAGGAACAAAAAACAGCATGGTATTGGCATCAAAATAGACTGAAGACCAGGGAATAGAATATAAGACACAGAGACAAACCCACATTCTTACAGCCATCTGATACTTGACAAAAATGTCAAAAATACATATCGGAGAAAAGATAACCTTTTTAACAAATGGTGCTGGGAAAACTGGATAATCACATGTGGAAGAAAGAAACTAGATCCCTCACCCTGCACAAAAGTCAAATAGAAATGAATCAAAGACTTCAGAATTAGACAACAAACCTTGCAACTGCTAGAAGAAAACATAGGGTTAGCAGTCCATCGTATATGTGCAGGCACTAATATATCCTCAACAAGACCCCTAAAGCTCAAGAAATAAAACTAAGAATAAGGGGGATATCAAATTTAAAAGTTTCTGCACAGCAAAGGAAACAAAAGCATGAAGAGAGAGACTATAGGATAGGAAAAAAAAATACTTTGCCAGCTATTCCTCTGACAGGGGATTAATATTCAGAATAGATAAAGAACTCAATTTTTTTTTCTTTCTTTCTTTTTTTTGCAGTGCTGGGGATTGAATCCAGGGCCTTGTGCTTTCGAGGCAAGTACTCCACCAACTGAGCCATATCCCCAGCCCAAGAGCTCAATTCTAAACACCAGAAAAACAAATACCCCAATCAATAAACGGGCAAGATAACTAAGCAGACATTTCTCAAAATAAGAAACACAAATGGTCAACAAATATATGAAAAAAATGTTCAACATCTCTAGCATTCAGGGAAATGCAAATCAAAACTTCACTAAGCTTTCATCTCATTTCAACCAGAATAGCAATGACAAAGAATACAAATAATAATAAATGCTGGCAAGGATGTGTTGGGGGGGAAGGTTACACTCCTATATTTTTGGTAGGACTGCCAGTTAGTACAACACTATGGAGATTTCTCCAAAAAACTAGAAATGGAACCACCATATGACCCAGTTATTCCACTGCTTAGTATTTATCCAGAAGAACTAAAATCAGCATACTATCTTGATACAGCCCACTTCAATGTTTATAGCAATACAATTCAAAATAACCAAGTTATGGAACCAGCCTAGACAGCCATCAATAGATGAATGGAATAAGAAAATGTGGTATATATACACAGTGGATTTTTATTTAGCCATAAAGAAGAATGAAATTATGGCATTTGCCAGTAATTAGATGGAAATGGAGATCATCATGCTAAGTGAAATAAGCCAGACTCAGAAAATAAAGGGATGAACAGGGAAGACAGAGGAAAAGAAAGGAAAGATTGAGGAAGCAGTGATCAGATATCATAAAGATATAGGGAAGATCAGTGGAGTAGAAGGAGATCAAGAGGAAGAGAGAATGGACAGGAAATGGGAGAAAATATGGAATGAACTTAACAAAATTATGGTATCTATATATATAATATACCACAGGGAATTTCACCTTTATGTAGAAAGTATTAATCAAAAATAAATAATGTAGAATGAAGGATCTTTGGATTGTACAGAGGGGAGTGAGAGGAGGGGTAGGGCTCATGGGTATAGGAAGGAGAGTAGATTGAGACAGACATTATTACCCTATATACCTGTATGAAAAAAATTTTAAAAGCTTAAAATAAATAAGTAAAATAAAATAAATAGCATAAATGTGTGAAAGGAAGATAAGTAGAGTAGAGGAAGGAGAATAGGGGAGGGAAAGTTAGGGGAAATTGAAATAAAATTCCATGCATGTAAGATTTTGTCAAAATGAACCCAACTACTATGTGTAACCATAATACTAATAAAAAACCCCATTGAAATACTAACCAAAAAAATATTTTGCAATAATATTCTCTATACGGTCACAGTCTAAACAGGTGGAGCCAGACAGTTGTAAACATACCTTCTGGCATACCTCATAAATGAGATAATATCTGCCTTGCAGAGCTTGTATTAATAATTTGTTACAAGATGTCTAGTATGTAGCAGGTGCCCAATAAATGGATGATATCAGCATTTTAATTTTTGATATTAGAAATTGATGATCTCTTTGGAAAACCTTCACATTAATGTAGTTGTATCTTTATACCAAAGTGCAATGTAATGAAAGGTGTTCTGTATATATATAGGAGAGAAGGTGAGGGCAGTCCAAGTACCTTATCTTTTGTGATCTTGTTTGATTCAGAGTTATATTGATTCTCTGGGAAAATGGGTCTCTCATTCAAACATCAGCCCTAAGTATGATTTTTCTCAATGCACCTTTGGATTAACATTGAGTCTGAGACCAGAATGGCTATTGATGGGGTCCATTGAGTACAGTCTCCTGTGTTATCAATATGAAGAGTAGAGTGAGTCTGAAGCTGGGCTATAATTTATATTGTGAGAAGCACGTCTAAGCCATCAGCAATTTCTACCCAAACTTAAATAGAATGTGGTCTTTTATCTGTCTTCCTGTAGGTTACTTGAATGACTTTTAGAGCTCCATTGTGATTTATCTACAGTATTTCTAAGTGTATCTCTTTCTATAGATTTTCTAGTAGTTGTGTTAGATTTTACATTGTGTATTATATCTTAACACAGTTTACTGGCATTGATATTTTGCCAGTTTGAAAGGACAGCAAGTTCATTTCCCTTTAAGTTCCTTTCCCTTTCCCTTTATAATAAAGATGTCTTAAATATTTTCTCTGCATATCTTGAGCACTACATAATATGATACTATAATCTCTGCTTCAGTCATCAAACAAAATTTGGAAAATTCAAATGGAGAAGGCAAATATATTGTATTTCTCCAGATTTTCTCTTTCTGCTGTTACTTCTTCCTTTTTGAAGTTCTAAGATTCCTTCTTTTATCATTTGTTTTCTGTTACAAGAGTTGTGGGGTTTTTTTTTTGTTGTTGTTGTTTGTTCATTTGTCATTCTTTTAGGGTTGGTGTGGGCAACAAATTCTCTGAAGTTTCCTTCACTGAACAATATCTTCATTTCTTTTTAATTCTTGATGACTATTTCACCAGGTGTAGGATCTCTGATTCACAGTTTGTTCTGCCAATATTTTAGAAATGGCTACTTCTCTAGCCTTCAGGGTTTCTGATAAAAATGCTTTCATTTCAGTTGTTTTTCCTTTCTATATCATGGACTGTTTCTCTCCCTCCTTTAAAGACTTTTCCTTTGTCCTTAGTTTTCAGAAATTTTATTAATGTGTCACATGAATTTCTGTAGGTTTTCATATTTGAATTCTCTAGGTTAATGTCTGTTACACACCTAGGGATTTCACTATTTTTTCAAAAATTTTTCAGTACCATCTTTCTGCTTTTCTTCCAACATACCAATCACAGGAGTGATATATTTTTGCCCTTCTACTTTCAAGTTTACTGATTCTTCCCTATGTGCTCTCCATTCTACTACTGAGCTCATCCATCCAGGGTTTGTTTTCTTTCTTTCTTTTTTTTTTTTTTAAATAAATTTTAGTGTAGTTTTGCATTTGAAAATTTCTATTTGATTCTTTAGATCTTTTGTTGCTTTGCTGAGACTTTCTAATTCTTTTGCTTCAGGCATGTTTGTAATTGCTCATTAAAGCATCTCTATAATAGCTGATTTAAATTCCTTGTGAGATAGCCTCAACCTTTGTGTCATCTCATTGTTCACATCTGTTGATTATCTTTTCTTTTTCAGGTTAAGATTTTTCTTGGTCTATGATATGGAGAGGGTTTTTGTTTCTGAATGTATCCTTGACACTTTTGGTATTGTTACAAGACTTTGGATTTATTTAAATCTTCTGTTTTGACAGTGACACCTCTGACCCCATTCAGGTGAAGGAAGCGGTGGAGCCATCTCATTGTTACCCTATGGTGATAGAAATCCAAGTTCCTCACTCAGCCTGCATGGACATGTGGGTGGGGCTGAGTGCATTACTCTTAGGTGGGTGTAGGGGCTATGCCTCTCCACTGGGACTGCACTGACACTGTCCCACCTGGGACAGCAAGAGGTGCCTTCAGCTCCTCCCTTGGATGGGCTTTGCTGACACCATGGAGGTGAGGTGACCTTGTTAACTGCTTCCCAGTTGGTCTCCCTGACACCATCACATCTCGGAGAGATGGCATGTCATCCCCAGGTGGTGGAGATGTCTTATTGAAAGAACTTCAGTGACATTGCTCCCATTGACCGAAAGTCAACTATGTACCAAGAATATAAAACCCTTTGCTTCTAATCCTTTATAATACCCTTATAAGGCAGTTATTAATAATTTAGTTGTGTGGATGAGATAAATATAGAGGTTAGAAATATTCCCAAGATTTCACAATTACTATCAGAATCAAACTCCTGACTGATTTGAAAGACTGAATTTTTATTCCTATATAAAGTATTTAAGAAATGAGAGAATCATGGAGATCAGGCCTGTGAGAAAAAGAAGAGTGCATGTTCCCAAATTTCAAGGTATTTGCGGGAGGATAAAATTTTTTTTCTTGCAGTACTAGGGACTGAACCCAGGGGCACTATTCCACTGACCTACATCCCCAGCCCTAAGTTCTTATTTTGAGACAGGATCTTGGTAAGTTGCTGAGACTGACCTCAAACTTTTGATCCTCCTGCCTCAGCCTCCCAAATCACTGGGGTTACAGGGATGTGCCACCATGCCCAGCTTTGCATGAGGATATAAACATACTAATAGAATAAGATGCCCTTCCAGGAGTTAGTATGTACCAGAGATGTACAAGTTGGAAGAAGGAATTCCTGCTAGTGGGAAACTCATTCTTTTTCATATTTGAATTGTTTTGGTGAAGAATTCAAACTCAACGATTTGGATGGGTTTCAATTCCATTTTTCAACTTGTGATTTTGGTAGCTTGTGATAGTAATATTGGACAAATACTTATCGAATGAATATTTATTACCATTTATAAAACATTCGTTAGACCCTGAGCTAGGTTCTTTGTTATATTATCCCTCTTCCTTGAAGCATTCTGCCAAGTAGATGTTGTTATTATTATTAATATATTTATTGAGATAGGGCCTTACTATGTTGCCCTTGCTGCCTCAGTCTCCTGGGCTTGAGCATTCCTCCTGCCTCAGCCTCCTGAGTACAGGCTCACTTCTTTATGTGAAAAACTGTAACGAACAAGTAGATATTATATAAACATGTTTTTTAAAAAATCACTGAACTAGTTTGAATTCAGCACTGTTTTAAAACCTGAGTTCTTGGACATAATACACACTGCTAAGGAATGCTGAAAGATACCTGAAAGACAGGTTGACAAGCCAGTGAAAGGTATTCATGTGAATGATCCTTTATTCAAGCCACAATCAGATTATGTTGTTAATTAACAATTATCAGTTGAAGGCCCCAGGAAGGTACTTCATATTTGCCCTTTTTAGAGGGTGGTGGTTTGTTCTGATGCTAAGATTTAATCACATTTACTTCATATGTATCCTGATTGATTAGTTCTGTCTAAAAAGCTCTGTAGAAACTGCCTGTGAAGGAGAGGGCATATTATATATTATGTACATTATATATACTATATATTTACACAATATATAGTATTAAATATCTTGTATATATACTATTCTATTTTTTTTCTTATTTCTTTTTTGTTCTTTCAATCTAAGTCTTTGCCATTGATGAGTTTGAATATCTAGGTACTGAAGGGGGAAAATAAAATTAACTTTGGGTTGAATGCTTTTAATAATGCAACCATTTAAATGTTAAGTATTAACAAAAATGTCATAAGTGACACTGCCTAACTTGTGTGACCCAGTACTAGGACATGCTTTTCCCACCAATTCCCACCAAGATGTACAGCAGGATATATCTTTCAAGGTAATAAAGTATTAAAGATCATAGCTGCTACTGTGCAACCATTGTTCATTCTAGAAATTTCTACTTGAGTGACACTGGTATGTTTCTTTTTTTCCTCTTTGAAATAGAGTGTTTAAATTTGACTTTTGCTTATACACAATTCCTAGAAATAAAAGTTTTTGTCTAGCAAAAAAAAAAAAAACCCTTAAGTATTGCTTTGGAACAGTGCCTAATATAGCACTATGAAGTCATATTGTCAATTATCATCAGTTTGGACTTTATGATAATATATATCCGGCTAACTGACGTTAAGCTTTGATATGCCTTTGGAAAAGTGAGTCTGTGCCAAAAAATGGTGTAAATAAGATTTCAAGTGGGAACATTTACTTATATATGACAACAAACTAATTAAAAACTTGAGTAATTTAATACAAAAAATATCAGATTGAGATAAATGTCCACTCATTGAAGCAAAACCTTTTAATAGCAGTTGGACAAATTAGATTTAGTTACTGTCTCAATTTGAAGATAGACTATATTTCTTTTTAAGTAGTCTATATTGTTTTCTATGGTATGAATGAGGCATTGTTTGGGGATTTGGGGGACTTCCAGATCTGTTAACCACTTTAACAGTCTACATGGTTGTTGACTGATGGTGTTGATGGGTGTCTATGAAACTGAAAACTCTGAAGGAAACAAAACACAGAAAACTACTTGTTTATCAGATTTAAAGACCTGAGAGTGTTTTAAAAAATTTTTAAAATTTTGTTTTAGTTAGTTATACATGACAGTAGTATGCACTTTGATATATCATATATAATGAGTATAATTTCTCATTTTTCTGGCTATACATGATATAGAATCTCACCTGTCATATAGTTACATATGTATATAGGGTAAGAATGTGTGATTCATTCTACTATCCTTCCTACCCCTGTACCCCCTCCCGTCCCTTCACTTACCTCTACCTAATCTAAAGTAATTCTTTTCTTCCCTAGCTGCCCACCTCATTGTGAATTAGCATCCACATATCAGAGAAAACATTCAACTTTTGTTTTTTGGGGATTGGCTTATTTTGCTTAGCATGATATTCTCCAACTCCATCCACTTACTGGCAAATGTCATCATTTCATTCCTATTTAAGGCTGAGGAATATTCCATTGTATATACATATCACATTTTTTTTTTTTATCCATTCATCTGTCGAAGGGTGTCTAGGTTGGTTCCATAGTTTAGCTATTGCGAATTGAGCTGCTGTAAACATTGATGTGGCTGCATCCCTGTAGTATGCTGATTTTAAGTCCTTTGAGTATAAATTGAGGAGTGGGATAACTGGGTCAAATGGTGGTTCCATTTCATGTTTTCTGAGGAATGTTCATACTGCTTTCCATAATGGTTGCACCAATTTGTATTCCAGCCAGCAATATATGAGTGTACCTTTTCCCCACATCCTCACCAACATTTATTGTTGTTTATCTTCTTGATAATTACTATTCTGAATGGGACTGTTTTTAACCCAAGGTACTTCGTATATCCTTTTAGTGTCTGAAAAATGCCTAGCCTTCTCTGAAGCTGTTCCTGGCAGTTGATGGTAGGCCTCTGCTAACTCACAAATTATTCTTTGGTTTGGATCTGGAATGTCCCCCAAAGTCTCATGTGTTTAATGCCTGGATCCCAATATAGCATGGTTCAGAGGGGGTGGGGATATGGAGAAGTGATTAGATCATGAGGACTCTGTTCTTATCAGTGAATTACCATTGATAGCTAAATGGACTACTTGTTCATGGTGGAAACTGTGGGCAGTGGGGCATGGTTGGAGGAAGTAGGTCACCTGGAAGATACTCTGGAAGGGTATTTCTTGTCATAGCCCCTTCCTCTCTTTCTGCTCATGAATTCCATGAACCCAGCAACTTCCTTCTACCGAGATGTCTGCCTTGCTTCAAGCCCAAAGCTATAGAGCCAGCTGACCATGGATTGAAACCTCTGAAACTGTGAACCAAAATACATCTTTTCTCCTCTAAGTTTTTTATGTCAGGTATTTTGGTCATAGTAATGAAAAGTTGACTAACACGAATATTGGTACTGGTAATGGGTCCTTGCTATTACCGTAACTGACTATATGTTTGGATCTGGTTTACAGGAGAAGTTTGGGAAAATTGAGAGATTATGACTAGAGAAGCCCTAGAATGTAAAGGTGATGGACCTATTAATGTAGCAGAGAAAATTTCAGGCTAATACAGCATTAAGCCAATGGCATGCTGGTTGTTTTAGACAAATTTACATTGAGAATCAGAAGCAAAGAACAGAGTGAAATACACGAAAATCCTGCAGGTTGGCCAGAGAAGAAATGCCTGTAAAGTTGGGGCTAAGGAGGGTATGGTTGCTGAAAAGATTAGCACCACTGAACAAAAAGTACTTTGCAGCCAGGCAATAGGAAAGATGCTTTGAGGGCATCTCAGGAATCAGCAAGACCCCACCCACCACAGGATCAAGGGTGTTAAAGTGAAATCTCCTTTGAAAGAATTTACTTTGAAAAGAGAGCTCTGGGCCATCCTGCTTCCACAGGGCCACCTAGTAAATTGTTCCTCCAGGATTCATTTCACTATGCTTAGCTCTCCAGGCACTCAGAGGCCATTGCAGCCAGGGTCCGAGGGGCCCAGTTACAGCTCCTGCTGGTAGTGGACCATGGCATCATCCACAAAGTTCTGGTTTTGCAGGCATGAAGAATGCAAGAGTTGTAGAGATGTGGAGACTTCCACCAAGATTTCTAAGGAAGGCCTAAAAGGTCAGAAAATATGCATCAGGGTCAGAACCCCTGCAGGCATCCCCTGAAAGGGTGATTTGGGAAGCTGTGAGAGGGAAGCCAAGTAACAGTGGAGATACTAGAAAGTTAGAGATGCCTGAAATGGGGACCATCTGGTGAGGAAGGATGCAGACAGTGAGCACAATCAGGCCTAGACAGAGGCCACGTGGGTTGCCACTGGCAAGGCCATAGAGGTGGGGCTGCCCGAGCCTATTGAGGCCCATGTTTTGCCACATGTGCCTGGACACTGGACATAGAACTATAGGCCCCACTGGGTTTCCATCTCATTTTGGTTCATCCCTACTTTCCATGTTCCTGTTCCTCCCTTTTGGAATGGAATCTTTACTCTGTGCCATTGTGTGTTGGAAGTATATACCTTGCTTTTGATTTAATAGGAACTCACAGCTAAGAGTTGCCAAGTCTCAAAGGAGACTTTGGACTTGGACTTTTGAACAATGCTGGAACAGTTGAATCTTTGGGGGCTTAATGCATTTTGCACTGTGACAAGGATATAAGTCTTTGAGGTTTAGGGGCAGAATGTCATAGTTTGGAACCCAAAATGTCCCCCAAAGTCTCATGTGTTTAAGGCTTGGTCTTCAATGCAGCAATGTTCAGAGATGGAGTTTTTGGGACGTGATTGGGTCATGAAAGCTGTGACCTTATCAGTAGATCACCAATGATAGCTGACTCAACTGCTGGGAGGTGGTAGAACCTGTAGGCAGTGGGACATGGAAGTAGGTTCCTGGGCAGATGCTCTGGAAGGGTATTTCTTGTTGCTAGCCCCTCTCTGTCTCTTCCTCTCTGCTTCCTGAATGCCATGAGCTGAGCAGCTTTCTTTCACTACACCCTTCTACCATGATGTTTGCCTTACTTCAGGACCAAAGCAATGGTGCCATCTGACCACAGACTGAAACCTCGAGCTAAGATACATCTTTTCTCCTAGGTTGTTCATGTCGGGTATTTTAGGAAAAGTTGGCTAATTCAAGTTACCTTCCCCTCAGGTCCCACTTGTAGTTTCAAATCAGAGCTTGAAACACTGGCTCAAATGTAGTGGGTAACTGACCCAGACCTGGATATAAAGTAAACTAAGGACACTGTAAGAATCAGTGCCCAGGAAAGAGAGAGTTCCCCTCCCTGTTCTGGCCAGCTGGTTTTCAGGGAACCTCATTAGCACCATTCACTCCTTCCTTTTGGATTATAAAGGACTGTGAAGGCTCCAGGCCCAAGGCTAGAGACTTACCAAGGTCTTGTAAGAGAAGCCGGTCTTCCTTATCACAATCTGCTTTTGTAAACACACTTCCCACTGGAAAACCCTTACACACAACCATATATCGTCTTTTGAGGACTTGTACCCAATTATGTATCATTTTAGACTAGAAAATTTATGATAATAGATAGCCTATAAGCTATCCCTGGTAAGGGATGCTCAGAATTTTGGAATGCTAATCTGCTCTGGGCCCACCAGTGTAAAATAAAGTTTGTGGCTTCTTGTGTGATTCCCACAACACAAATGATCTCCTATGTAACAATGGGTTTGTATTTAGATCCTTAGGTGCAAATGAATGATGTTTCTTTCCAAACATGTACCTGTTTTTGAAGATAAGTTGAAGATGGTAAAGGGTGACCCTTTGAGTAGTCATCATCGTGAATGTTTAAGTCAGAATCTGAAATTATGATTTCCCTTTTTAGGAATGAGGCTGAAGCAGTCAGCACATTTACATGAACAAGGTAGCACTCACTAACCTCAGGTGGTTTAGCTAAGGTCCATCCTTCCTGAGTGAGGCCAGTAAAAGGTGATTGCCCAAGCAGATCTGGAAGTCTTTTGCTAGCTGCAGAAACATTTTAACTTCTGTGTTTCTCAACTGTTAATTCTCATTCCATGGTAAAATGGTAAAGAAAACACTCAATTGCTTATTCTAAACTTTGAACCTAAAACTTGAAAATTCACTTTCTCAGATGTAGAAGCTTTTTGAATAGGAAAGTATTTAAACCACAGATAACTAGCTTCAGGTAATAAAGATACTTTAAACAAACAAGAATGACACCCCCTGAATCCTTTTCTTTTTGGCTCAAACTTATTCAATTAATAATTTGGTTTCTAAAACCAGTCAGGGGGAATTTGGCTTTTTGTTACAGTTTTTTGTAAACTCTTCCTGGGAGAGCCTTCAAGACCTGCCCCCATCCCCTTTTCAATAGTCAGAATTAGCTTACTTGTGGAAATCATTTTAATTTGCTTTGTATTTTGTTAGGACCTGCACATTGAGAGTTAGTTATGCTTGTTAATTTAAGAAGGAAATTTTTTCCTAACTTTTTAGTAAGAAGTTAGAAAAACATTTAGCCTTTGTTTTTTTGGGATTGGCTTTTTTTTCACTTAGCATGATATTCTCCAATTCCATCCATTTATCTGTAAATGCCATAATATTGTTCTTGTTTACAACTGAATAATATTCCATTGTGTATATATACCAGAGTTTCTTTATCCATTCTTCTGTTGAAGAACATCTAGGTTGGTTCCACAACCTAGCTATTGTGAATTGAGCTGCTATAAACATTGATGTGACTGCGTTACTGTAGTATGATGATCTAAAGTCCTTTGGGTAAAAACTGAGGAGGGGATAGCTGGGTCAAAAGGTGGGTCCATTCCAAGTTTTCTGAGGAATCTCCACACTGCTTTCCAGAGTAGCTGCACCAATTTGCAACTCCACCAGCAATGTAATAGTGTGCCTTTATCCCCACATCCATGGCAACACTTATTATTGCTTGGGTTCTTGGTAATAGCCATTCTAATAGGAATAAGATGAAATCTTAGAGTTGTTTTAATCTGCATTTCTCTAGTTAACTAGAGATGTTGACACTTTTTCATATGTTTATTAATTGCCTGTAATGAGGGTGCGGGGGTGGGGGTGAGAGAAGAATGGAGGAACTTTAGATCACTTAGAGAGAAATGAGAGGGAGGTAGGGGTATAAAAAAATGGTGGAATGAGACAGACATCATTACCCTATGTACATGTATGATTACATGAATGGTATGAATCTACATTATGCACAACCATAGAAATGAAAAGATGTACTCCATTTGTGCATGATGAATCAAAATGCAGCCTGTAAAAATAAAAAAAATAATAATAATAAAAAAGAAGTTAGATAAATAGCCAACTTTATCAGAGAATTTTGTGCATACTATTTAGATGAAAGTATCAGTTCTAGATTATCTTTTATAAAATCCTATTATTGTTTTGAACTATGTCACAAATTTAAAAAATATCCAGGATTCCTTTTGGCTTAAGTATCAACTGTATATAATAAAATCCTTTTATTGCACTATCTTGAAAGAAATCATTCTAAATAACAGTTTTACCAGCTCAATAAAATATTTTATTATCTAAGAGAAACTAGGACATGCTAATCTAGACAGTAGGAAAAATGCGAGTCTAAAAAATGTCTCTGAGGGAAGTTCAGGTTATAGCCTCAGAAATTAAAGAAAAAAGAAGAAAAATGTGAGTCTATGAAAAAGTTTGCCATGATGAAAGTTTTGAAATGTTTTCCTGTCATGTTTGTTTATTTATTTTTGGTACTGGGATTTAACCCAGAGGCACATTACCACTGAACTACAACCCCAGCCATTTTTAATTTTTATTTTGAGATGGGGCCTCACTCAGTTGCTGAGGTTGACCTCGAACTTGTAATGCTCCTGTCTCATCCTCCTGAGTTGCTGGGATTACAGACATGCACCAACATTCCCAGCTGGTGTTTATTTTTTTAAGGGCAATATTGACCTCCAGAACATTGATTTAACATCTGTACTTTTACTTCTAGCTAATTAATACAGACAACTTCAGATTTGTTTATCTATTACTCCTTTGTCCCTATTGATTTATGGAACTACCTCTCCATATGTACACTCTTTTTATTGGTTCAAAATTTGTGTCTTATTGCATGAAGATATCTCCCTGGAGATTTCTGCTTTCCACCATTTCAAGTTAATTTATTTTTTGCTCTTCATTATTTGCACAAAAACATTTAAAGTCATGTTTTTTTAAAATTTGAAGTTCCACATATGTTTTTAATCTATTTGTTCTAATTAGTTGTATATATAACAGTAGAATGCACTCATACCTTTTGATAGATCATACATAAATGGAGTGTAATCTCTCATTTTTCTGATTGTTCATATTGTTGGATTACATTGGTCATGCAGTCATATGTACATGAGATAATAATGTCTGTTTCACTCTACTATCCTTCCTACCCCAGTACCCGTTCCCCACCCTTCACTCTCCTCTACCTAATCTAAAGTAACTCTATTCTTCCCTGCCCCCTGCCCCATTGTGAATTAGCATCCACATATCAGAGAAAACATTTGACCTTTGGTATGGCATATCTTTTTGGAGGCTATTTTAACTGGAAGATTTACCTTAACGTTAATATACCAAATTCTTTGTGCTCTTCAGTAAGGATAACATGATATCACTTGAGTCTAGAAATATGTGTGACTTCACATTGCTGGTGGGACTGCAAATTGGTGCGACCATTCTGGAAAGCAGTATGGAGATTCCTCAGAAAACTTGGAATGGAACCACCATTTGACCCAGTTATCTCATTCCTCGGTTTATACCCAAAGGACTTAAAATCAGCATACTATAGTGATGCAGCCACGTCAATGTTTATAGCCACTCAATTCATGTTATTTTTATTTTTTCCCAGCTCTAGCTAGAAGTGTCTGTTGTCATTTTTAATTTAAATGTCCTCTAGAAGATAATTTTATAAACAAATAAACATTCTTTAGTTATAGAAAGTGCATGAATTTGCCATACAGGTAGACTCCCTGAGTTTTAGTTTTCTTACCTATAAAATGGAGCAAATATACTAATCTCATAATGTTGCAAAGATCAAATATTAAAAAGTAAATATTCCATGAAGCACTTTGCTCATACCTGCACAATAATGGGTTATTATTTTTAATTAATGAAAATTCTACATTTTAATTTTTAAATGACACAGAACCCTTACAAATGGTTATGTTTGTTCACCTTCTCTTTTAGGAACATGCTAATCCTACTGAATTTCTCTGCTTACCTAGTCTATGATTGATCCAGAATATCTATATATCTAACAAAAACTTGATTTTTTTTGTTACCATTGCTCAGCTCAAGTTGAGAAACATCTTAAAAATTGTTATAGTTTACTCTAACTTTTCAAGTGTACAAGTCTTTTGATAGTTCTGAATGAGTTCTGAATTTGATTAGGATTAGTTGACACTTCAAAACTAACTGCATCTCTCAATTTTTCTGCTATATGACTATACCATAAGAGGTAGTTATCTTTCAGGTTTTCCTAAAGGGTTGTATCTTTGTTTCTCTTTTTATCACTTATTCTCTATGGCAAATTGTACTTTCCAAATAGTTTGCGGCAATATCTTCTTTCCATCTGCTCTTTTTTCAATGTGATCTTGATGCTCTTCCCGTTGAAACACAGGTTCTGTTTCTTCCTTGTAAACCTAAAGGTCTAGATCATAAAGCAAAAAATTTCTGTTTAATTCTCTTGAGAAGTTTTCTTTTGGACCCTAGCTATCAAGCTGTGGAACACCAAAACTAGTCCACATTGGGAGATCACATGGAGAACACACATGTACATTTTTTGCTCAACAGAACAACAGGTCCCAGTTGACGCCGTACATCAACTGCCAAGAAGATTCCTTAAGTGATTCTAACCCTCAGCTGTTGATTGACCCTACTGACTGCCAAACCTCCAAGTCTTCCCAGCTGAGTTCCTTATCTTCATGAGACAGTGCTCTTATGAACTCCTGATCCACAGACTTGGTGAACATGATAACAATGAACCCTCTGAGATGGCTTATTACTTAGCTATATCATCTAAAACCCTCTCCTTCCCCTTTCTCTTTTCTCCTCTTTCATGAACATGCAGATAGAACTTGATTCTGTATTACTGATATGTGTATTTCTTTTGGATGTGCAGTGGTAGTAATGGCTCACATGCCCTCAGTATTCAATATGTGCTAGGCACCATTCATTCTAAGCATGGTACATATATTAAATCTTCCTACAATAAAAGAGAATCACTAAAATTATTATTCCCATTGACACATGAAAATCTAGGTTAATAAATCAAGATTGGCATTAACATTCTGTCTTTTACAACCTTATTTCTTCTAAGATGCAAACTTTTCAACATTTTACCAGCTCTGAAATGAGAAAGTTTTCTTATGGATAATGTCATAATTGAATTGGTGACATTTTAATTTAGTTTTTTTTTTTTTTTTTTGTATGAGGGATTAAACCCAGGGGCGCTTAACCACTGAGCAACATCCCTAGCTTTTTTTATTTTTTATTTTGAAACAGGGCCTCAGTGAGTTGCTTAGGGCCTTACTAACTTGATGAGGCTGGTCTTGAACTTTCAATTCTCCTGTCTCAGGCACCAGAGTTGCTGGGATTACAGGTGTGTGCTACCACACCTAGCTTTAATTTAGTTTTAATGTTGTATGTAAAATAATGACCTTTCTTACAATACTAATACCTTGTGTCTTATTTTGATAAAATGCACATATTTTACATTTTTAACCTATCAGATGCTAGAATCTAACATACATATGTACAAGGGCATACCACTTACAAGGAAATGTCAAGTACCTCAAGAATTCATCTAAATGGGTAATACAAAGTTAAACTGAATAGTCAGGATGTCAAAGACTTAGCAGGCTGTGAAGTCAGGTGGACATTAGCAACCATTATTGCCTTGTATACATGTATGTATACAAGTTCTTTAGGTCACCCAGGTAACTGTCATCACCTGCAAAGAAAATTTAACTACATCTGTGCTGAAAAGAGGTTTCTCAGAAACACAGCCAAAGTCCATTGAAATTTACCAGTGTGCCTGCTGGTGCTACCAATCAGTTCACTCTTCTATACATGAAGGCATCTCCTGAATTAAGAATTTCCAGTACCTCATTTTTTTCTGACACTTTTCTTATAAAATTTATGTTTAAAAAAATCATTTGTAGTGATGAATGTGCAAAACATTGCTGATTCTTGTTTTCACCAACAGTATTCAATTTTCAAAGTTTAGTCATGTTCCTAAAGACCTAACTTAGTGAATTTGTATATCACAGCTGACAATTCTAAGTTTCTGATGCTTATGAAAAGAATGATCCCATTAGAATAAGGTTATTTTAGAGAGTGCTTCTGAAAGGGAGGCATTGAATTGACCAGGTGGTAGACAGCCATCTATCCTCAGGGCTGTCATATCTACTCTGACCGTTGTAAATATGATCTCTGACTCAATAGCTTCGACTTGGAGGTTTATATTTATTCTTCCTATGGGACTGTTGCCCTAATGACAGAATTTCTTGTCTGACTGAGGGAAACATGGTTTAAAGAGATTAATTTTTTTATGATGCTTGGAAAGTTTTCTTTTTGTTTCAAAGAGAAAAGCAGTAGCTACCTATTTTTATGTAAGTAAGAACATAAAGAACTAATTCAGTTCTTTATATATAAATTGTAGTTAGTAAAGAATGAACTTTTAAGTCATCAGATGGTAGGTGGTAAGATCCCATAGAGATGCAGTGATTTCTAAGGCCACATGGTTAGGTGACTGGCATCACGATATATTAGGCAGGACACAGCAGAAGCAGCAGTATTCAGGTAAGATCAGAAAGAAGAAAGATTCAGCCGTTTGAAGAGCTGCAGGAAAAGTACTTCACACAGAAGCAGCAAGTACAAATAATCTGAGCATAAAAGGGCTTCTTGGCCTGATAAAACAATAGCAGCAGCAGCCAGTATACCTGGACAGAGCAAACGAGAGAGTACCATACAAGACTGTTGGAGAGCAGACCTGGGGAACAGAAGCAGATCATTAGCACCTTACAGGGTCAATCACTGATACTGTCCCCTGCCTCTCTAATTCCATTTTCTCCTTTTCCATCTTCCTGAGGTTCTCCCCTACTCCCCTACTGGTACTTGGGGTCTACTACTGAGTGATATCACTGGTTTTTTTTTTTTTTTTTTTTTTTTTTTAAGCTTTGAGACAGGATCTCACTAAATTACAGAGTCCAGTCTCAAACTTGCAATCCTCCTGCTTCAGCCTCCCAGGTAGCTGGGATTATAAGAATGTGTCACCATACCCGAACATTTTCCTGAGTTTTTGAGTCTTAACCTCTTTCATGCCTTGACCACAATCCTCATGGGAAGCTCATGCCATCTCCTACTCCATTTATTTGGGCATGATGTAAATCTGAGATATTAGAAGGCTCTCAAGTAATCAAAGAAAAATTATGTTTTATATTTACTTAAGGAAGATATGTTCTAATATCTATACTTTGAAGATAAAACTTCATAAATATTGGATCATAACTAATGAGAATATTTGACAAAAGTAAGGATTTGAACTCAATTCTCAAGAACTGTATGGCTCTATTCAACAAAAAGAATTTTTAAATTTCTCATGTTTATTTGAACTTCTCAAAGAACATTAATGGAAATCCATTTCATAATCCATAGTTTCACTTAAAATTCCTTTTCTTTGCTAATTTGTTCAAACTTGGGGAAAGAGAGTGAGACTGAGAAAGAATGCATGCCTCTGTGTCTGTTCATCCCTGTATTTCCCAACTATATTCTGTAGTCTCCCTTGTTTTTCATGCTGCCTTTTCTCAGTGGTTACTGAGATTTCTGTCCTAGTACCAGCCATCTGAGGCCATTGTTGGATTGGAAAACCCAATCACTACATTTCTCTGGACCTTCCTCCTGGAGAGAAATGCAAGAAATTCCTTGTAAAGTATATAATCCTTTCATTTTGATTGCCTTTTCCTTATAGAGCATCTCAGATGAATCAAATTATCTTCCTTCTTAAATCTAATTTTCTAGTTAAGTTGGACAAGAGAATTTTGGTTCAAACTATTTCTTCTTGTGGGGAGGGGGATAGTCACTTTAAATAAAATGCACTACTCATGAATTCCAAAAGTCAAAGTGTCAAATTTCAAAGGACTTAAAACATTTACCCAGTTTGTGAAACAGATTTTCATTCCAAAAGCTGAATCTTGTTTTTCCTCTTGTTGCCACTTTAAAGGTTTTGTGTTTTCCATGATGTCACCATCCCCACTGAAATCCATCTGTCTCATAGTCCTGCAGAGGGGCAGCTCTTGAAGTTCAGCAGGGAAGCCAGATCAAATACTAATACCCACCTCTTTAAAAAGTACATGAAAACCAAGAACAAGAAAAATGAGCCATTCAGAAAAGACAGGCAAGCAGATCCCTGCTCTAAGGTATAATGTGAAACTGATAGTCCCTGAAACCTATTGAACATTCCCTCATCTAGGGAAAACAGAACTGCTATCCTACTATGAAAAGAAAATTCAAAATCACTGGAGAAGGAAAAGTAAGTAGGCCACATTTGCTGACTCAAGTTGGGAATATAACTTAAATCCTTTTTTATATTTTCTCAGTTTGAAATTCTTCTTTTATTAGAGGCAAAATACACTGCACACATTAAAGAATTCTTTGACTTGGTGTGACATAGTGATTTTCAAATATCTTGCTTGTGTCTCCCAAATGTTTTCTTTTATTGGTTGGGGCAGGTTTTAAGCATAAGAAAAAGAAAGGGTAGGGTTTGTGGCTCATTCACTCACTTCCTTCAATGTTTGAATGCTGAGGTGTCCTAAAACTTCAGACATTCTTTGAAAGCTAAGTTAAGGATTTTTTTTTTCATATTTATTCTGGTCCAGTTCAAATATTTGTCAACTGAGAAATGCATAGCACATTAGAATCATAAACCCACCATCTGCTTAAAATGAGCCAACACCCACCTGTAAGGAGACGGATATAGGCTGGTATCCTGTTTCTCTGGCTCTTAAGTGAAAGCAATTGACGCTATGGGCACAGGTTTGTTTGAGCTGCCCCATGCTAAGATTGCCTGATAAAACTCCAAAAGGGTGTGTATATTTGTTGCAACTCATAAAGATTACTTTCAAGTTCTATTAGAGAAATCTTTTTACAATAATGGGGTCAGATAGAGGAGACAGTACCATCAGCTTTAGGTAAGTAGGTACATTCATGGACATTAACTTACTATGAGGGAGATCTTCACTTCTCTGGTCCTAGTAGGTGCAGAGAGGATAATGGCAAAATAGAACATGTTACCCACATTGATTCATCTTTTCAAAATGACCATCAGTCCCCATGTTAAACTGACGAAGGCCTTTGGTTGATACTTCACAATAGAGTTCTCCCTGAAGTGTTTGCTTTTGCCACTTAACAATAAGCTTATAGAATCCAGAAAATGAATTCCTAGTGGAGAGTTATTCCTTGAGGTAACTATTTTTGCCTTTAAAAGGAATCCTTCAGAAGACAAAATTTCAGGTCAGTCACTTTACATAAAGTTCTCCCCTGAAAGACTTGCCTCTGAGATCCTTCTTTGGGAAAACTCTGTACACAATGAGGACAAAAAATTGGTTGTTGTACTTTAGAAATGGAAAGTTTTGAAACAAATTACCAAGGAAAAATTTCCAAGGTTTCAGACTAATCTCAGTGTGCCTGAGGTAAGAAGCAAAATGCTTAAAGATTCCTGGGACAGTTTATGTAGTTTTGTAGTCTAGGTGTGAAAGCAAAGCAAGCTAAACTCACTCTTTTGGGGCAAATTACAAATTTTCTTAGGATATCAAATAGTTATTTGATAAGTAGTTGTTTGACCAAGTAGTTATTTTAAGAGTTCCATAGGATTAATAAGATCAGAACAATATGATTTCAATATGGTACCAGATCCAAGTTTTAGGTAGATAGACTAGGTGGTTGTAATGGGTAGTTGAAAGGTCCACTTATTCTATTTCATCACTCACTATTGGTACCTAGAACCCCTAAATCTTTGAAGTTATTCCCCAGCTTTTCACTGTTAAAGTGGAAATGCCATTAGTCACAAATATCTTACAAACGATTCATCTGTTGAGCTATGTTAAACATGAAAACCTTAACTCTCCTCTTTAATATTTCTGTATGGGTAACTATCGCGCTCCCTCTGCCCGCAGAGAGAGACACGACAAACGTCTGAAGCTTTGGAAGTTTCTTGCGTACAGTCTTCCTTTCTTTCCTTCTTATCTATCCCTTTCTCTCGTTTCTTTTTCCCTCTCCCGCACTTCACTCTTCTCCCGCTCGGCTCTCGCCTGCTCCGGCCGCTTCGTTTCTCCCGCTCGGCTCACGCCCGCTTGCACGCCTCTACTCCCAGCTCCTACTCCTACTCTCAGTTTCTTCTCTCTTTTCTTTCTCTTGCTCTCTTTCCCTCCGCTTAACTCTCGCCTGCTCCGGTCGTCCCGCTTCTCCGCTTCTACCCCTACTCTCAGCCTTTTCTCTTAGCTTCTGCTCTCAGCTTCTTCCCTCAGCTTCTGCTCTCAGCTTCTGCTCCTTCTCCCAGCTTCTTCTTACTCCCAGCTTCCGCGCCCTCCCAGCTTCAGCTTCTGCCTCTTACTCCCCCACCCACCAAGCTTATATACACTTCAACCAATCAGGGGAGAGTACACGAGGTAAACACGCGGACAGCTGCAGGTATAGAATAGGTAAACGAGGGGGGCATGCTCTAATCACATCGTTAACTAGCCAATCATTGGAATTCGCTGGTTGTTTACTGTATAGCTGGCCGCTTTTGGCTCAGTGCCAGGCGCCATCTTGACCGTGCTCAAGGCTGGGGGTCCCGGAAACCCCGACAGGTAACAGTGATTTCTTAATGGCAATGTGTATCTGTGCAACATTGAAATAATGTTCCCCTGTCCCTCTGTCACCCCAAGATTCCCATGGTGAGCATCACAGTTACCCTATGTCACAAAGGCTAAACTTTTTCCTTTGATTTGCTGGAGACGGGTGGGAGCTTAAGGCTGAGCATGAAAGTATTGTCTATGATTTTTCCATAAAGCATAAATCCATTTTAATTAACTTTTTAAAATAAAGGACATAGTTTAAATAGTTTAAGTCAAACTCACATAAGATGTGAGTTTGACTTAATTTTATTTTTTTAATACATGTTATTCAAAACCAGAACAGTATGACAGTGGAATTTGTGGACACAGGAGCCAAATTGGTTGAATTTAAATACTGACTCTGCTAATTGGCAGTGTGACTGACTTTCCAAGTTTTTAAACATCTTCAGTCCCCACTTAACGCCTAAGTAAAATAAAGATAGTGCTAGTTCTCATTGATGGGGAGCTATTACTTCTCTAACCCATGCAAAGACCTTAGGGTTGTTCCTGGAACATAGAGAGAGTTCAACCTACATTTGTTTGAATTACAACTAAAAACACCAACTATAATTATTCTTTCCTTGGGAATGACTTTTGCTTTTGAATTGAAACCACAGCATTGAGATCCAAGATGGCGGACTAGAGGGAGGCTGTGTTCAAGCAGAGAAAAATTAGTTTCTCTGTGAGGCAGTCTTTGCTGCCTGTTGATCCCCTGCTGTTTACCCTATTTGTCCACCTTGATCACCTGCAGTCTGCCAGCATATCAACTACTTTTTGAGTGCAGATTTCTCACTGATTCCCACCTATCATCCACCATTAGCTTGTTTGCTTGCCTCTTGCCTACCCATCACCTGCCTTTCATCTACCCACCACCCACTGCCTGAGGTCCACCTGCCGATTGTCCTCTGGTAGCCTGCAGATCACCCACGGACCGCCAGTGGTCACCAGTTGCCTGCTGCTGTCTGAAAGTCCACTGTCACAGTACCCTCAGGTTTGGTTACATGTGGCTGCTGCCATTATGGGACAACAGTCAGGACCTGCAGGACCCCAGAACTGACTAAGTCTTGCCTCCAGGATCCTGACCCGACCTACCATACCCCACATGGACTCCGCGCCAACTCTCTGTGCTGCAGCTCCCCATTTGCTAACATGTTTGGAAGCTAGTGCAGCCATCTTGGATTATCCTTGAAGTTGCCATCTTTAGGTGGGGTCAATCCCATCCTGGGACACCTGCTGGAGACTGGAAGCTCATTGTCAAGTACCTCTCATGCATGCATCTGGCTACTGAAGACTGGGAGGTTTTAATAGTATATGACAGTTATAGTGTAGATTATTTTTCTCCTTTTTGAAAAGTTTTTAGTTTTTATTTCTTTATTTTTCTCACTCTATTTTCCTTTTGTTTACCTGTTTCCTCAGAATCTCTTTCTCCATTTTCTCATGCTAAAAACCAACTTCTTTTGATTCCACTTTCACTCTTCCTACAATCTAGTACTTCTATATACTGTTTTCTTATTCCACTAACAGTTACATCCCACACCTCGCCATCCTCTTTGTCCACCATTAGAAACTGTAGACCTCATTGCAAATCTATTTGCTATACTGTAGATAATAATTGAACTCATTCTCTCTGTTTATTATGACAATATTGTTAACATCTTCATAGGGGTTATTTGGTTTAGGGCTGCATATTGTCTATTCTGGATGTTGCTAATACTGATCTCCCCTTTAAAGAAGAGGTTTTGGAAACCTGAAGGATCGATATAAGTCTATAGGTGGGAAACTGTATACCCCAGATCTGCACTGCTAGAGGGGAACAACTGCATGTGAACAACATGAAAAAACAAGGGAAGAAAGTGTTCAAAACAAACCAAGATTCTATATTAATAGAATCAAATGACAGCATGGTAGAAGAAATGTCAGAAAAGGACTTCAGAACATATTTAATTGAAATGATTCATAAAGTAAAGGATAAGATAAGAGAGCAAATATAAGCAATGAACGGTCAATCCAATAAACAAGAGCAACTGTAGGAAGCAAAAGATCATTTCAACAAAGAGAGATTCTGAAAAAAAAATAGAAATCCTTGAAATGAAGGAAACAATAAAACAAATAAAAAACTCAATGGAAAACATCACTAACAGATTATATCACATGGAAGACAGAACCTCAGACAATGAAGACAAAATATTTAATCTTGAAAATAAAGTTGACCAAACAGAGAAGATTGTAAGAAATCATGAAAAGAATCTCCAAGAACTATGGGACATTGTGAAAAGGCCAAATTTAAGAATTATGGGGATTGAAGAAGGCACAGAGATACAAACCAAAGGAATGAACAACCTATTCAATGAAATAATATTAGAAAATTTCCCAAACCTGAAGAATGAAATGGAAAATCAGCTACAGGAGGCTTACAGAACACCAAATGCACAAAATTACAACAGATCCACTCCAAGGCACATTATAACAAAAATATCTAGCATCCAAAATAAAGATAGAATTTTAAAGACTGTGAGAGAAAAGCATCAGATTACATATAGGGGGAAACCAATATGGATATCAGCAGATTTATCAGACCAGACCCTAAAAACTAGAAGGGCGTGAAACAAACATATTTGAAGCTCTGAAAGAACATGGTTTCCAACCAACGATCTTATACCCAGCAAAACTTACCTTCAGGTTTGAAGACAAAATCCTTCCATGATAAACAAGTTAAAAGAATTTACAAATAGAAAGCCTGCACTACAGAACATTCTCAGCAAAATATTCCGGGAGGAGGAAATGAAAAACAACAATGTAGGTCAGCAAAGGGAGGAACTACCCTAAAGGAAAAGTTAATCAAAGTAGAAACCAAATCAAGGTAAAAACCAAAAGTAAGCCAAAATGACTAGGAATACAAATCATATCTCAATAATAATCCTGAATGTTAATGGGGCCTAAATTCATCAATCAAAAGACACAGACTGGCAGATTGGATTAAAAAGAAAGACCCAAAAATATGCTGCCTTCAAGAGACTCATCTCATAGAAAAAGACATCCACAGACTAAAGGTGAAAGGATGGGAAAAAACCTACCACACACATGAACTCAGTAAAAAAGCAGGGGTTTCCTTTCCTATATCAGATAAAGTGGACTTCAAACCAAAGTTAGTCAGAAGGGATACTGCTTGAGGGAACCATAAATCAGGAAGACATAACGATTGTAAATATTTATGCCCCAAACAACGGCCCATCCATGTACATCAAACAAATCTTCTCAATTCCAAGAATCAAATAGATCACAACACAATAATTTGGGGTGACTTTAACACACTGCTATCAGGATGCATGAGAAAATGCTTGCCTCTCCAGAGTTCTATCAATATAGTATGTTAGTTAACTTTGGATTTTTGCCAATGGAGAGAGGGAAAATGGTCTTTCATCCACAGTTTTGATTTACATTTCTCTTTTTTAATGAGTGAAGTTAACTATCTTGTTGTTTATTAATAGCAAATTTTATTTCCTTTTTCTATGTTTCGAAAGGTTTATGATTTTGTCAATTTACATGTTAGGAAGGATAACGCTTTGTAATATGAGCTGTAAGTATCTCCCTTAGTTGTCTTTTTTAAAAAAGTTTGTTTATGATGTTTCTTTCCATAAAAAATTGATTTTTATGTAAAAAAAAAAATCCACAGGAAGAATGGAAGAGGAACCAACAGAGATTGGCTCTTAGGTGGAGAAAAGGTAGAAAGGGAATCCAGGAAAACAGACAAGTGAGAGGAAGAATACATATAAAGAGAAAAAAAATATAAGAATATACAACAGAACTACAAAATACCATGCATATATCGTCATCCTCAACAAACTCTTGCATGAAAAATACCTTGATCCAAATATGGTGCAGAGAGATGTTAGAGAAGAAAAAAATAAAAATAAAATAAATCTCAATGGAAAATTAAACAAATGTCTCTGTTGGTGTTTAGAAATTTCTCAACCTTGTTTCTGAATTCTTGTGGAATTACCTGACCCTGCCTGGCCCTAGCAGACCCAGTTCTAGATGTTGCAGTCCCAAGATCTCAATGCCACTGGAATTTGGAGAGAGACCACCAGGGATGAGCAATCCTAAGAAACAGCAACTAGATGGTGTCAACCAGCACTCCCAGGAGCAAGACCCCAGGCACAGCCAAACCCGCAGGCACCCTGACACTGAACCTCCAGGTCCTAACCAGTATCTCAAGATGAATGCAGCCACATGCAACCAAACCTGGAGTCTCCCAGAGTGGACCTCTGGGCCGTGGTGGAAGTGGTAGTGTCAGGGTCTGTGGCAACAGGTAGAGGATCAATGACAGCTTCAGTGTCCAGTGGCATTGGCAGCAGGTGGGGGGGCAGTGGCAGTGGTGGCAGCAGGGAACCCGGAGAGAAGACCTCCCCGTGACCTGTTGGGGACAGCAGCGGCGTTGATGGCAGTGATATCAGGGGCAGCTGCGCCTGAGAGCAGTACAATTTTACTTTCAATTTGACTACCCATCTTACTTGAAGTCAATTTCTTATAGACAGATGGGCCATATTATTCTGCCAATTTGTCTTTTTATTGGTGTTTAAACCATTTCTACTTAGTGTAATTGATATATTAGGCTCACGCTTTAAAGTTAGTTTTCTGTTTGTTCTGTTTTTCTTCTCTGCGCTTTCCTTTTTTTTGCACCTTCTTGTTTTCCTTTTTTCTGCAGTGTTTTTGAGTTTTGTCTTTCTATAGTTTTGGTTACAGTTGCTCTGAGTTTGTATACTTACATATAGTTTATCACATTCTAACCATGTACTCATTTTACTTGCTTGAATGAAGTATAGAAAACTTTCCTTCCTTGAAGTCCCTTAATCCTTCCAAAGTTATTACATAATTGTCTTAAATATTTTATCTACATACTTTGAAAACTACAGCAGGTGATGATATTATTATTGCTTCAACCATCAACCATAATTTAGGAAGTTGAAGAGCAAAGGTAAAATGGATCCATAATTTTTAGTTTCTCCACTCTTCTTTCTTCTTGTTTCATGTTATTTGTTTTTATCATTTTCTTTCTGTTTAGAAGACTTTCTTTAAAATACATCAACAGGACTGGGGATATAGTTCAGTTCATAAAGTGCTTGCCTGTCAAGTACAAGGCCCTGCGTTCAATCTCCAGCACTGCAAAAAAAAAAGGATACAGTTGATGATTCTCTTAATTTTCATTCTTCTGAGAATGTCCTGATAACCTGTCATTTCAGAATATTTTGACTTATTTTTATAGAATTCTGAATTCATTAATCTTTCCTTTAAACACTTAAGAGGTACAACTCCTTCTGCCTCTGTTATTCTTGATGAAACAAAAAGTCTGTAAATTTTGAATGTCTTTCTCATTATATATTTCTTGACAAAAGAAATAACTAATAATCACAACTCTCCAATGTCTGACAAAGTCTCTTTTTGTAAAAAAAGTGGCAAATTATATGTAGCATGAAATGTGCCATTTCAACCATTGTTAAGCGGACTATTCAGTGACAGCACATTTACAAAACAAACAATCACCAGCGTCCATTTCCAGACCTTTTCATCATCCCAAACAGAAAGTGTACCCTTTAAATAACTCCACATTTTCCCTTCTCCTATTATAACCTATGCTCTAATTTCTGTCTTTATGAATTTGCCTATTTTAGATATGTTAATAATTGGAATAATTCACCATTTATCTGGCTTATCTCAATTCACATAATGTTCTTAAGGTTCATCAATGTTGTAGCATGTATCACAATTTTATCACACACACACACACACACACACACACAGAGCATTGGTTTTAGGTATTTTGTAAACTTGATTAACTTAACCAACGATAGAAACGTCTTTTGCGTACTGATATAACTTTTAACATTTATTTGGAAGATAGAACCTGAAAAACTTATTGTGAGAAATGATTCTTCCATTTTAGTAGGGCTTCTTCTGAAATGTGTGTTGGAAAGTTTTGGTGTTTCCCTACCCATTGTGGATTCCTGCAAGTTGGGCATGGGAGGGAAAAGCATCTGTACTGCTTTGCTAGGGCACTCAGAAAAGTAGATTTATTTTCTCACAATTTTGCAGGTGAGAGGTCTGAGAGCAAGATGTTAGCAGGGCTACTTCCTTCTGAGGTCTGTGAATGAGAATCTCTTCTATGCTTCTCACCCAGTAGGCCTGATGGTAACCCTTGCTGTTGCTGCATGACCTCAATCACTGCTTTCATGTTTATATGTGTTCTTTCTGAATGCATGTCTCTGTGTCCAAATTTCTCCTTTTATGTGGACACCAGTCATATTGGACCCACCCTATTTCAATATGATCTCATTTTAACTAATTACATCATCAGTGACCTTATTTCTAAATAAGGTTGTATTTGAAGTAGTAGGGATTAGGACTTCAACCTACGAATTTTTTTGAGGGGTACAGTTCAACCTCCTTTGGAAAAATAAATGTATTTCTAGAAATTGTAGCAATAAGTACACAGAATATATCCAATTGCATTTTAGTGGAAATGTTTGTAGACTGATGTACGTAAATGGAATCACTGTAAACACCAGTCAGTCAAGTGTTTAAAAAAATCCTGTTGTGGTTGCTGTCCACAACCCTGCCCACTTCCAACACTCAACAGAATTGATTTTGTGAGGGAAAAAAATGAGTGTGTATGTATGTATGAGTGGGGGAGTGGGAAAAGAGACTGTCTTACTTCTTCTAAGAGTTTTCTAGCTCTTAGAAAACTGCTCAGTGAAAAAGGTAGATAAGAAACACATTTTAGATGTAGAAGAATCCTTATTGAAGAATTCTTCATTAAGTAAGGATGTTCATGAATACACAGATTGCATATAATTTTGTTTCAGGAAGCATTATTGTAAATCTTAAGCACATTTTTAGAAATCTTTGTGTGTATGTAAATCAATGTGTTAAAAAAGGTAAATTGGCCTGAAGCTTAGCACACTCTTCTTAACTCTAAAATTTTGAGAGATCCTAACAAGGAAACTTTGTATGTTTTTATATTTTACAGTTAAACCAATGAACATGAATTTTCTTAGCCCCTACAGTATACTTTTAATTTTCTACTTTATCATTTTGGTTTCTGTAATGATGGAAGACCTCATACCATTCCAGACTCCTGGGTGAGGCACCTCGTGTGAAACCTGACAGCCCTATTAGACAGTTGGACCTTGCAGTGTTGATCCACATCGTCCTTTAACATTGTTTAATAATGAGTTGGTTCCTGTCCATGATATGTGCATCTTACCACTAGACTGAATTCTTCAGAGGGAGCAAGATTGTCTTATTTTTCTCCATTCCATCTTTAGATCCACAATACTAAATGTAGTATCTGGCACAGAGTAGAAATTAGACGTTGGATAATTGGGAAGGATTAAAAGCTATATAATTATTAATTCAGAATGTTCTGATTTCAGAAATTGAGATATTGACTTGAAATATAAATGTTATTTGAGGCAAAAAAAAATTGGAGAAGGAAGCTCTAGTACAATAAATATGAGCAGGGTTGCTAGAATTAGCACCTAAAATAGAAATGTCATCCAGTTAAATCTGAAGTTTCAGATAAACAGATTTTAGTATAAGTATGTCCCAAATATTGCACAGGACATACTTATATTGAAAAAGTTGTCTATCTCTGATTTAAATTTAACTGAATGCCCTGTACTCATCTGACAATCCTATTCTAGATAATATTTAATACATAACTTTTTGACTATTATCTCTCTTTGAAATGCAAATTAAGTCTCTGAAAGCTCCTTTATACAAATGCCTAGGCACACAGAACTGTGTGTACTATTTCAGATAGTTGATATTAGTGATTTTTTTCCTTGGATGTTAAGGAAAAAATAATTGTTTGGAGTTTATGAGCAGAGATGGAAGTACATATTACATGCACCCTCCCCAACACAGTCTCTGTGTGTAGTCCTACATTTCAAAGGCAGGGGCAAAGTTAGAGGTGATGGAATCAAAACATGCAATTTTGTATAGTGAAGATACTTAGAAAGATCAACTAGGACATAGAGTTTAGTTGGTAAAGTAGGGTAGAGAAAGAAAAAATTGGTTGCAAGGCTACACTTTCTGATATAATTCATATAAAATAATTATGTGTATAGTATTAGTATATATAATTATGCATAATAAAATTAAATGTATGTTAAAATATAAAGGTATGTCTGTTTTTATTATCAAGAACAATTTATCATTTAATAACATCTTTAAGGAAAAATAAGTGAATGCTCAGTGTTATTTATTCTTAACAACTAAGTTATGAACTGATTTCTTCCATAGTTCACAGCAAATTACTGTCACATTTTCTACCTCTGCAATTTATGCAAAAATGAAATCAACTTTATTACTTTAGTCTTTAAATTTAGTATTTAATTTTAGTTTAATTTAGTCTTTAAGTTTAAATTAAATCAGAGAATGCCAGTCCATTTGGAAATCAGGCATTCATTTAAAAATTAACTTTGATATAAAAAATAAAAATGAGATATAATATAAAATTAAAATAGAATATTTAATACTTGTTTGCCAAATAATATAACTAGATATTTAATACTGATGGTTATGTAACCCATTATATTTAAATAGATTAGTTTAGTCAAGGTGTATTTAAAAGTAACAGAATGGTGCTACCACTAGAGAAAATGTTTCTTTCTCTGACTCATCAAACATTGGAATTATTCAAATGTCTAGGTTATAGACATTGTATATCTATTTCATATAAAAATACACTCTTGGCTGGGTGTGGTGGTGTACTCCTGTAATCCCAGGGGCTGAGACAGGAGGATCACCAGTTCAAAACCAGCCTCAGCACAGGCGAGGCGCTAAGCAGTTCAGTGAGACCCTGTCTCTAAATAAAATACAAAATAGGGCTGGGGATGTGGCTCAGTGGTTGAGTGTGCCTGAGTTCAATACCAGCTATCCCTCTCCCCCTAACCAAAAAATATAGTCTTATATTTCAAAACAATTCAGATTTTGTCAAATTCAAAATCTGAATTTTGCTGGGAAAAGTTTCGCCCACCTAAAACATTTTCTGTCTTCTGGTCATTAACCCTGCTGACTATGGCATTTCCATTAGCAGGAACTTTCTTGTTGTTATTTAAAAGAGTAGAAGACATGATTGATCCTCTGGAAGCTTCCTGTGAAGAACTGAGTTGGTAGTTGGATATCTGATTATTTCAGAATGATCTGCTAGTTAACTGGAGAAATTTTTTAATCTTCCTGGATAAGTTAAACTTTTCTTAAAATATTAAAACTTTTAAAGTATCTACTCAATAATTATGGAAAACATATGGTGGATTCTTAAATTATATTGTAAATTTATTGTAATTGGGTTTTAAATGTATATCTAGATCTAAAGGAGGAAAAGAAGTAAGTTGTTTTCCCTGCATTAAGCTATTCAAATAAGAAGTTATCAGAATGCATGCATTTGTTTTGGTACTATGAAGATCATTTATGATGTACACTAGTATGATAGATACAGTGGAGAGACTAGAATGAGAGGTGTGGAAATAGAAGCAACCAGAATAGATGCCTCTTATTTATGTCCTTCTGCCTCTATCATAATTCTTGGCGTACAACAGCTTTCTTGCTGTTGATGCAGATAAATCTCAAACTACTACATTGTCATGTTCATGTCTCAACATTTATTGAAATATCATTTTATCATAAGAATATTTAAAACACATTAAAAAAATCTAAATAGTATATAAAATCCATATACTTGCACACTTAGTATTTGTCAGTGAGTCAGAGATTTTCTTCATGATATTTGACCTCAAAATTGAAGACAATGTTCCATCATTTCTCATAACTCTGATTGAATAAGTCTTAATGCTCTTTTCATGTTTTCTATCACTGAAATAAAAGTAAAGACATTGAAATATTAGTAAATGAAAGCAATCAAATGAAATAATTTTTTGTAGAATCTGAAATCAGTCCATTTAAATTAATAGCTCTGAAAACATGAGAATTCATCAAGTGACATTGAAGAATTTTATGCTAAAGATGTACATGTAAATTTACAGATTAGATCAGATCAAATTTATTTATGATAAACAATTTATCAGAGGGAGTAGGTATTTTCTCTTTAATCAGTTATTAACTGACCTAGTATTGCTGGATCCGAGAGGCATAATTGTCTTATTAAATATAGTTAATAGTAAATGTTGTTAAAAATGGATCAGAGTCTCTACCTTCTTGCTCATAGTCCTTAAAGGAAGACAAAAACATTTAACCATTACCATTTGAGGAAATCAAAGGAATGTACTTCCTTGACGTTGTATCATTATAATGCATACCAAGTTCTTTTCAGTTGTCTCAGAATTTAGTGATCATAAGAACGCTTCAGCATCCCTTTTAAAGTAAAGATTCTGAGGTGTCCCAGAAATTCAGATTTTGGTGGGAGGTAGGAGTTTTCATTTTACCACCACTGTGCTGTGATTGTGGTTTGAAGACAGCACCAAGATAGGTCTTCACTGGCCCTTTTAATGGTCACAGGTCAGCTATTACCACTGTCCAAGGCACTTCTTGAATACTTACATAATGGTAAATCCTGAGGTTCATATGTATACAATCTGTTGGAGTATCTTCCAGTTATATCAGCTCTGACTGTTAGGGAAGGGTCTGTCAAGAAAAAACAAAACAATATGAAAAAACAAGTCACTGAAATACTATCAACATGTTTTAAAAATTGTTTTTTCCTCTCCTACTCTAAAACAAATGTCAAGCAAATTTACAAGCAAAATTAGTTTCTATATATGTGAACTTAGGAAGAATTAACCTAAATTTTCCTTTTAGTGTGTTATAACTCTGTTTAATTCTCGCTAGTTTGGGGCACTATACTGAAAATACATTGGGATATTGATTTAATAGCATAAGTCACTTTTAAAAAATAAACTTTACAAATAAAATAGTGAAGTTTTACTATAGAACTAACAGCATAATATGATTGTGTTAGAAATGACTTCCTTTTAATAATAATAGAACTTGAGTTAGCATTTAAAAACAAACAGAAGCAAGAATGTTGAGATTCATATCAAGTTTGTAAGTCTGACACAATGAGATTATACACATACCAACAAACATGATTCTAGGCACATACTGCCCATCAGGTGATAAATTCTTGTCAGTGGTCTCATGCTAGCAGAAGAAGAAAGAAATGATTGTTATTGGATTAGATGATTTTGACAATTAACATGCAAATATTTTATGTGAACTAAATTTAGTAGATTCTAAATTTTGGTCTTTTACAATTCTATATAATATTCTACATCAACCAATACTTAACTGTATGTTTTGAAAATAGAAAAAAAAAGTATTCAAAGGATAATATTGTCGAGTTCATGTACCATGAGATTCAACATGATGAAATTATTCTGAGCCATTTCTTGTATTTCTTCATTTTGGGCAAATACTTTTTTTAGTGCTGTGAGGGAAAAGAAAATTTTAGTTTTAAGGATCAAAACATCTTCAATATAACATTGCAAAATAAAGCTTGTGTTTTGCATTTGTTTGTGGCAACAACTTGGGTGTAAGTGGTTTGTTGATCTTTTGCCACTTAGTCCCTCATTGGGAAGCAATGAGTGACAGTCTGTCCAAGGAATAATCAAATCGATGGGGACACTAGTTTTAACCCCTTATGACTCATTGACTTATTGGTTAAAACAAGTTCTTTTAGCACATTTTCCCATTTGCTCTCCCTTTTTATGGGAAGAAGAGGGATATTAAATTCCAAAGGGCATATAATAGAAATACATTCAGTAGATCTCTAGCAGTCATTGTAGACTTTAGGCATCTTGGTAAAATGGTGGTATTCTATCTTTCAAAAAATGGTATTTGCATAGTGTCTTCACAACTGCTCTTATTAGGTCACATTTTCTTTCTACATCATATTGGATATATAACAAGATCTCAGAAATAAAATTACCTTGGCAGTATTGACAGTCTTCCAAGTGATGAATAACCATCAATGGCTTGTTACTAAAAAAAAAAAAAAAAAAAAAAAAAAAAAAGTATGGAATGTTAGGAGGTCAACATTGAGTCAAAACATGCAGTGGAATTAGACAAAATTTTGTTACCTTTGATAAGATTATAATCTCAGATTTACATATCATAGCAATATAGTCTATAGCAATTTAGCCCCATAACTAATAGCATGAAGGTCATCAACTAGCATGTTAGAAATGTAAATTCATAGTTTCCATCCGAGACCTGCTCAATCAAAATTGCTAGCTATGGGGTCCAGGAATCTGCAGCCTAACAAGCGTAGTGGTTGAGCCTTATGTACATGATAGTGCAGTTAGATAAATAAAAATCAATTCTATCTTCAAAGATGAAGAGATATTATGAACAAAATATTCATTTCCACAGACTACTTGGTATATGATTTCAGGAGAGTCAAATATTTATTTTTACAGAAAGGCTAGTAATATTTGACAGTTTACACATCTTTTCATTCTTATACCAATTTACAATCTGCAAACAAAGGTTTTAATGGTAGCTAATTTACTTCCTTGCTCTTTACGTTAAGAGAATAAAGAGAATATTAACTATAGTAAGGGATAACAGAATTATGATTTGGATGTGGTTTGTTCCCCCAAAGGTTTGGTACTAGAAGATTGGTGCCCAGTGTGCTGGTGGTAAGCGTGGAGTCTGGTTATAAGGTAATGAGGTCATGGGGGCGCCACACTCATGAATGTATTAGTGCTGTCTCATTGGAGTGGCTCTGGTCCCCTAGGATTGGATTAGTTCCCAAAAGAACACATTGTTATCAGTGAGCCTGGAACCTCCAGCGTCTCTCTTTTCTACATGCACTCATTCTGTGTGATGCCATCTGCCAAGAGTCCCTTACCAGATTCAAGCAGATGCTGGTGCCAGGCTTTTGAACCTCTAGAACTGTGAACTAAATAAACCTATTTTTATAAATTACCTATCTTTAGGTATTTTGTTATAGCAATACAAAGCAGAATAAGATATATAGGCTGAATTTTAAAATGTGTCTTTAATCCTGAGAATATTATGAATATTTGGGGGTCTATAGTTCCTGTCCCTCAGTTGTAGACAGATGTTCCCTTCAATTGATTTTGAAGCTTATTCTATAACTTTGTATTAAGTACTTACTGTCTGAAGAGGTGATGAAAGATGAGAATCTTTTGCCTTTTAAAAACTGCTCTATAAATTTGAGACAAATGGGAGAATTGGATCTTTTAGGACAATGATTTGGAGCTTGGTCTTGGTCTCTGTGCATTTCTATATAGTGCCCAGCAGAGTCTTTTGACACTACTAAGTCAGGGCTTCCTGTCTGTCACTGATGAGGATCCACAGGCTCAGAAGTTGAAATACTGTGACTCAGCCAATGGCAGGACTGAGATTCAGATGGACATTTCAGTAGTTAATCTGACGGGACTTCTGAGGTTCCTTTGTCCTTCCTGTTCAGAGTTGCCCCTTCCTTTCACCACCATCCCCACATCAGAGTCCAATCACCAGCCTCAGGGACCCGTAGCCTCCCCCTGTACTCATCTCAGTCCCCCAGAGGTCCCCTTTATCCTTTCCTGTGCCACCCTCTGCTCCTGTTCTTTCCTCCGTAGTGTCTCCCCCTTCTCCCTGGTGTCACCAGGGCTGCCCGCTGCCCGGTGACAGAAAGGAGTTATTAAAAAAAAAACAAGTGTAACTGGAAAAAAAAAAAAAAAAAAAAAAGGGAGATAGATTCTGGTATATATTTTATTCAGCACAAATCTTTAAAAAAATACAATGAACAGATATAATCATATAAAATGCTGCTATCGCACAAATCTATGCTTTACTTTTTAATATTTCAGTCTCAAAAAGTGTTAAACATAAACTTTGAACTGCTAATAATTTTCTTTAATCTTCAAACCTGGAATTTAAGTAAATTTTAGGTAAGAATAAATACTACAACTTATCTTTGAAGATTTATATAAAGTAAGAAATCTGGCATTTGCCAACAACTTCAAACTTGTTGGTAAAAAAGACTAGACTAAAAATACCCCCACTTTTTGTTAATAGAAAACTAAGTGTAAGAATATTTGATTTTTTTTATAGTGATAACATTTAAAATCCATTCTCTCAACTTTAGAACTCAGATGTTACAAGCATTTTGCTACCAAACAACTGGTTGAGCCTAGGGGATGTAGGTGTCCTGAGACAGACCAACAGTTTAGTGTTGAGTCCTTCTGTTTTCCTGAAGTGCTGCTGTTTCTTCCCAGCAACTACATAACTACTGGAAACAAGCACAGCAGTGTTTAGGAAGAGGGATTGAAGTAACACTTGGAAAACTAACTTCACTTTCAGATTTTTGGGCAATTAGAATCCAAGGAAAAATTTATCAGGAGCATAGAAGACTCACTTTTAACGGTTCAGTTATGAATGAGCTGTTCACACATTCAAACTGAGACACTCTTCCATTTCAAGAAAAGCACAGGAATATTTTTGGCAGAAGTCGAAGTAGCAACAGTCTAAAATGAGACTCCAGATTTTTTTCAGTAGGAACAGAAAGTAAATATTTGAGAGTTTGCAGGCCATGCGGTTTCATTTGCAAGTACTCAACTCTGCCATTATCACATAGAAACAGCCATAAAGAATGAGTTTAAAAAAATGAATGTAGCTGTTGCAGTAGAACCTTATTTATAGACTCTAAAATTTGAATTTTACGTAATTTTCACATGTCACAAAATATCATCCTTTTGATTTTTATTAAACGTTTTTAAATTAATCATCATTTTTAGCTTTCACGCTGTATAAAAATGGGTGGCCTCTTAGTTCAAACCTCATGTACTAGCACTTCAGATTGTAAGAAACATAAGTTGAAAGAAAGATAGCATTTAGTAGCTGTATTTTTGAGACTCCCTAGAATTAGAGCCTACAAAAACCTCAATGCTTAGCATCATTTGGTGAATAATCTTCGTAATTTCTCTACTTTTTAAAATAGATGCCAATTTCAGTTGCTTTAAAATTCAAAAATTAAAATGGTAAAAATTCTTTCTCCCACTGTAAGCAGTATTATTTCTCAGGTTTTCTTGAGTATGTATATGTATTAGATAAATCTATATTCATGCATATATGTGTATGTACATATTCATTTAAATTCCCCAAAAGACACAAATAAACAAAAAAATGCAGGGGTCTGGGTGTGTAGCTCAGTGGTAGAGCTCTTGGCTAGCATGCACAAGGTCTTGGGTTCAGTCCCCAGTATTGCAAGTAAAAAAAAAAGCAGCACAGACTGGGTTCAGTGACACATGCCTATAATACCAACTACTCAGACTAAGGCAGCCCAGCCTGGGTAACTTAGCAAGACACTATCTCAAAAATACAATAAAATAAAAACAAATACTAGCACACATGTATTTGCATTGAGCTTTAACATAACATGTATCATAGATACAATTCCACTGCTCTTTTGTACTATGTTCCATTAAATAGATATATTTTAATTTAAGTCACACCTCTTGAAGAAGGGTATTTAAATTTCTTTCAATCTCCCATTTTAGATTGTTTCTAAATGTTTAGATGTATGAACATTTATTTGGTGAACATGTAGTTACATAAGATTTTGTGCATGGGTAGGTATTTCTGTGAATAAATTTCAGAAACAATTTCTAGATCAAAGAGTGTGTGTGCTTTTAATTTTGAAATACACTGCATAGAAGCTATACCAATTCATATTCACTCTGGTAATGTGAGTGGTAACTACCTCTACTTTCACTAAAACTAGTTATCAAGTTTTAAGCTTTTCTTTTATCCAGTAGTCAAAGAAAGAAATTAAGGTGGTTTTATTTTCTTATGAAACAGCTAAGCCAATCTTATGTTTGAGTTACTTATTTTTCTGTTCAGCGAACAACCACATCCTTTGTTATTTTTTTTTCTATTGATTTGAATATTCTCCCATCAATTTTTAGGAATGCTTTGTATACTAGAGAAATATATACAACAGTTTCTCTCTCTCTCTCTCTCTACCTTTTTCCTTTGCTTACTTTGTTATGCAGAAAATTCATGTATTCAATATATTGCATACTTTAGTAGCTTCTTTTTATTTTCTCCTTTTCTTTAATTGGGCCATACTTAAACCTAAAGGGCAGGAATCTGGTAAGGCAACAGGAGGATCTAGGATGAGAATTGAATATCTTTATTTTCATCTTGCCTGATCTCAGACTTCCCTTATTGTAAGTACTTAAATAAATCTTTGCAATAGTATTTTCTAGTACCTCAACAATTTCTTTTTTGTAAAATTACATCTTTTTAATCTGTTTTGGTATAAATGTGTGAGGTAAGGATCCAATTTTTAAATTTTTTTCCAGATGACTACCAAATTCTCTTTAATACTAATTATTTCATAATCTATGTCTCTTAGCCCTGATTTAAAATACCACTCATCATGTAAAAAATTCCTCTAATATCAGATGATTAATTTAATTGACAGGGAGAATTGTATATATTTATGTTTATATTAGGTTTTTTATTTATGGTGTATAACATGTTTTGATACATCTATACATTGCAGAGGGGCTAATTGAGGTTTTAAACATAAGCATTTCTTCACACACTTTTTATGGTAAGAACAAGTAAAATTTACTCTCTTGGCAATTTTCAAGTATATGATACATTGTCATTAACTATTGCCATCATGGTGCATAATCTTTCTCTTGAATATATACTTCCTATCTAACTGAAATATGTGTTCTATGACCAACATCTCTCCAATATCTCCTTGCCCCCCCTCATTCCACCCTCCAACCCCACTGATATACTCTGGTAACCGCAATTTTACTTTCTTTTTCTGAGTTTGAAGTTTTAAAATTCCAGATATGTTAGATCATGCAGTATTTGTCTCTTTGTGCTGGATTATTTCAAATAACACAATATTCTCCAGATTCATCCATGTTCTTGCAAATAACCTAATTTCATTCTTTTAAAGACTAATTTATATTCCATAGTATATATGTACCACATTTTCTGAATTCATTTATTTATGGACAACTAGGTTGATTCCTTATTTTGGCTATTGTGAATACTGCTGCAATAAACATGAAAATGTGGATATCTCACAGACATACTGATTTTGTATCCTTTAGATGTATACTTATGTGTGTCCATCAATTTTGCATTTACTTTTAATTTTTTTGAGGAAACTCAATGCTGTTTTTCATAATGGCTGTACTGCATTATGTTCCCATCAACTATGAGCAAGCGTTCCTTTTTCTCTATGTTCTAGCCAGGACATGTTAGTTTTTAACTTTTTGATAATACTCATTCTAAAGGTGAGAGGTGATACTCATTGTGGTTTTAATTTTCTTGTGAGCATTTTTTCATTAATTTGTTGGCTGCTGCTTTTTAGCCTATCCATCAACTCAATTATAACAGTGGATTCCCTTTCCTCCACATCCTCGCCAACACTTACTATCTTTCATTTTCTTTGTAATAACCAATCTAACAGATGAGGTGATATCACCTGTGGTTTTAATTTGTATTACTCTGATGATGAGTGTTTTATGTCTACTTTGTCCATTTTTAAATACAGTTACCTTTTTCATGTTACAGAGTAGTTTTGAGTTCCTTATATATTTTAACATTAACCCCTTTTCAGATGCAAGGTTTACAGCTATATTCTCCCATTCCACAGGTTCTTTCTTTACTTTGCTGATTGTTTCCTTAACTGCAGAAACTTGATGTAATCCCATTTGTCTATTTTTGCTTTTGTTGGCCGTGCTTTTGGGGTGTTATTCAAATAATCATTGCTCAGGCCATTATCATGGAGCTTGCTTCCTGTTTTCTTCTAGTAGTTTTACAGTTGAAGGTCTTAACATGTAAATCTTTAATCCATTTTTGCATGTTTTTTGTATATGGTGTGAGATGAGGGTCTAATTTATTTTGCTAGTAGATATTCAGTTTTTCAAGTACTATTTTTGAAAAGATTGCTTTATTCCATTGTGTGTTCATAGAATCTTTATCAAAAATCAATTGACTACAGGTTGTGGGTGTTGCTCAGTGGCAAAGTATGTGCTTAACATGAGGATGACCCTGGGCTTAATCCCTGGCACCAAAAACAAAACGAACAAACAAACAAAAAAAAAATGACTATAAATGTGTGGGTTTATATCTAGGTTTTCCTTTGTGTTTCATGGGCCTATGGGTTTATTTCTGTACTAGTACCGTGCTATTTTGATTTCTATATCTTTGTAGTTGATTTTGAAACCAGGGATTATAATGCCTCCAGCTTTGTTCTTTCTGCTCAAGATTGCTTTGACTATGGGATTTTTGTTTTCCTTAAGGATTGTTTTTTTTTCTATTTCTGTGGAAAATATCATGGAAATTTTGATAAGGATTGTCTTGAATCTGTGAATTGCTTTGAGTACTGTGGATATTTTACCAATATAAATTCTTCTTGTCCATGCATCTGGAACTTATTTCCATTTCTTCTTATTTTCTTCAATTTCTTCCATCTATGTTTTATGGTGTTCAGTGCATATATATCCTGCCACCTTGGTTAAATTTATTCTTGTGTGTGTATATATTTGTGTGTGTGTGTATACATACATACACTGGTAGTTATTGTAAATGGGATTTTTTTAAATTCTTTTTTTGGATAGTTCATTTTAGTTTATAGAAACACTATTGATTTTTGTTGATTTTATTCCTTGTAACTTTACAGAATTTAATTTTAAGTTTTCATAGCTTTTGGTGGAATCTTTTTGGTTTATTCTATATAAAATAGTGTCAGATGCAAATACAGAAGATTTAACTCCTTCCTTTCTTATTCAGATACTTTTTAAAACTGTTTTCTCTTGCTTAATTACACTGACTAGGACTTTCAATAGTACTATGTGGAATAGAAGTGGTAAGAGTGGGCATCCTTGTTTTGTTCCTGATCTTAGAGAAAAATCTTGCCACCTTTCACCATTAAGCATGGTAGCTGAGGGCTCAAAACAGGGCTTTACTGTGTTGAGGCATGTTCCTTCTGTATTTAATTTGTTGAGAGTTTTTGTTATAAATAGACATTGAATTTTGTCAAATGTTTTTCTTCATCTATGGAGATGATCATCTGGTTTCTTTCTTTCATTGTGCTAAAGTGGCGTATCACATTTACTGATTTGCATATGTTAAATGATGCTTGCATCCCAGGGATAAAGCCTACTCAATCATGGAAAATCATTCTTTTGTTTTGTGGGACTCAAACACAGAGTGCTTAACCACTGAGATACATCCCCAATTCTAATTTTCTTTTCTTGTAGTATCCTTGTCTGACTTTGTGTCAGGGTGATGCTAGCCTTATTAAATGAGTTTTACAATATTTTTTCTTCCTGAATTGTTTGGAAGAGTTTGAGAAGGATAAGTATTCTTTAAAAGCTTAGCAGAATTCAGCAGTGAAGCCATCAAATTTTAAACTTTTTTCTGATGGAAGTTTTATATGATGAGTAAAAATTATTGGTCTGTTCAAATTCTACATTTCTTCATGATTCAATCTTGGTATTTTTTGTGTATAGAAGTTAATTTTTCTAGGTTAATCAAATTTGTTGACATAATTGCTCATCATAGTATTTTATGATTCTTTGTACTTAGGTGATGTCAGTTTTAATATATCCCTTTCATTTCTATTATTGTCTTTTTTTTCTTAGTAGTCCACCTAATACTTTGTTAATTTTGCATATCAAAAAATATCTCATTTTCATTGGTGTTTTCTATTGTTTTCCTAGATTCTTATTTCATTATGTCTATTTTGACATTTCTTACTTCCTTGCTACCACTAGCTTACTAACTTTGATCTTAGTTTGTTCTTATTTTTCTATTTCTTTGAAGCATGCTGTTAGATTATGTTGGTGTCATAAATTTCCCTCTTGGAACTGCTTTTGTTGCATTACATAAGTTTTACATATTGTATTTCCATTTTCATTTGTCTCAAGATATTTTTAATTTTCCCTTTTAATTTCTTCTTTGACCCAGTGGTTATTTAGGAACATGTTATTTACTTTCTGTGTATTTGGGAATTTTCTAAAATTTCTGTTAATTTCTAATTTTATACTACTGTGGTCAGAAAAGATACTTGATATAACTTTATTAAATCTGTTAAGGCCTTTTTAGTGCTCTAACATGATCTATCTGGAGAATGTCCCATATGCAGTTGAGAAAAATGTATCTTCTGCTGTTGCTGGAGGAAAAGTTTGTTGGGTATATTTGATCTGAGGTATAGCTCAGGGCTAATGTTTTCCTATTCATTTTCTGTCTTAATGATTTGTCTATTGCTGAAAGTAAGGTATTGAAGTTTCCAACTACTATTGTGTTACAGTCTCTCTCCCTTTAGATCTAGTAATACTTGCTTTATGTCTTTAGGTGCTCCCGTGTTGGAAATAGATATTTATAATTGTCATCTTTCCTTTCTTTTTTGTTTGTTTATTTCTTTCTTTCGATTAAAACCAGGGCCTCATGCATGCTGGGCAAACACTCTATCACTGAGCTACATCCCAGCCCATTTCATTTTGTATTTTGAGACAGGGCCTCATAAGTTACCAAGGCTGTCTTTGAACCTGTGATCCTACAGCTTCAGGCTCCTGAGTAGCTGGGATTATAGTGCACACCATCATACTGGTTTATAATTGTCATATTTCCTTGATGAATTGATCACATTGTCATCATATACTATTTCCTTTTATAGCTTTTTTTTTTTTAAACTCACATTCCTTTTTATCTGATAGAAGTATAGCTGTCCCTGCTTTCTTGGTTTATATGTACATACAGTATTTTTTCCTATCCTTTTACATCATTTCATCCTTTCCATCTATGTCTTTTGATTGCAGATTTTTAATACAGTTATATTCAACCATTTTAATCCTATACTTTCCATTGTATTCTATTCTTGTTCCAGTAATATACTATTTTATTAGTTTTACAACATGTTTATAAAGCATTGAAGGTCTAATTTCCTCTGATGTATTTTCAGCACAAACTATGCAAAAATATATTTTTTATTTTAATTTTAGAATTCTTTTTAAAAATTCTTGAGGCAATTTATCATTATTGCCTTAAAAAATTATTTTTTGGATTGAACCCAGGACCTTATATATGATAGGAGGCATTCTACTAGTGAGCTACAACCCCCGCTTGTCTTAAAATGTTTTAAGTATAGGGAGAACTATCATTTTATGATGATCAGTCTTTCTGTCCAAGAATACAATACATTTTTCTATTTGATTGTAATATTTTAAATCTCTTAAAGGTAGTCAATTTTGGTTCACAGAGTTTTTGTATGTTTTCTGCCAAGTTTGTTCTGGGATATTTAAACTTTTTGGTTGCCATTTAAAATTTGACAGTTTATAAATTTATTTGAATGTGATTTTATATATTTAAGTGCTATTGATTTTTAGAGGTCAATTTATTCTCATGTAATTTGAGTTTTCATTATTCCATATAGTTTTTGTTGTTCCCTTTAGTTTATCATGTATGCAGTCATCATGTACAAATATACTTGTATCCTCTCATTTCCAAGTTTTATGCTTTCATTCACCATCATTTAGTCTCACTGTCTACTCCAGAGCAATGTTAGTAGTTATCTTATTCAGTCATTAACGGGGCACTTCTCTTTGTTTTCCTAGTAAGTATGATGTTGACACCCGCTACCCTGAACACGTATTTTGTTAAGTTCAATTTAAATCAATTAATATTTTTAAATATCAGCTTAAAAATTTAGACAAAGATATTGTATTCTATTAAAAATTTTTCCAGCATTTGTGGAGATAGAAGATACAGGTATGATTTTCCTCTTTATAGATAGTAAGTGATTTTACTTAATAGTTTCCATAATCTTTAATCGTCCTGGAATTTCCAGACTAAACCTCATTTTATCAGGGCTGGACTTTACTGATATACTGTTTGTTTGTTACAATAATATTTGGAACTATATTCTGTAGATTTCGTTTATTGTAATGTTTGACCAGTTTTGAAAGTGCTTAACCAATTCTCATTCAATATGGTATATTTCTTTAAAGAATATTAGAATTGGATGCTCTTTAGATATTTCATAAATTTGGGGGGAAATTTTAAAAAATACGAGGTTTCTCAAAGGATAAAAAAGTTTGACCATTGTGTACTTGGTTGATGAACTATGAATATACATTTGAAAAAAACTCCCCAGATTGTTTTGATGATCAGACAAACTGAAGAACTGTTGCCTTAAAGCAATTTCCTATTTAAGCTTTTATAATGCTTAATGCTAATTATTGATACTGTTTAGTTTATATAACTTATTTCCAAAAGCCTACTTAGGTAATGAAGAATTTAATACACTGGTATTTATAGCTTTTTTTAAACATAAAAAATTTATTCTAACAGCAACTATTTTTCCAAACCAATACGAGAGTAGAACAAATACTTGAAGCAACCCTTCAAAAGCTGACATGCCTGTTTTGGGAACTTCTATGAGGCATCTGTATGATCTATGGAAATTAACTGAGAGGTATTTTACCTTTTCTGAGCATGGAAGAGACCTTCTTCATAAGTTTGTACCCAAATGATGTCATCGCCCCATCCTGAAGTAGAAAGGGGAAATTAATTAATTAAGCTACAGAGGAGTTCTGAAGTGGGGTTTTGATAAGCAGGTATCTAACTATAGACATTTAACTCAGTTACTAAGCAGTTGTCTAGCATGCAGTTTTGAGGATACACAATTCTAACTGGCTTACAAAGAGTGCTGTCCTTTTAGATTATAGTATGGAGGATTTAGGACTGTGATTCAAATAGGCCCATGGCCTTGAACCTGGTAAATACGTAATAAAGGCTGTTACGGTTAGTGATGGCTAAAAGGGCATCTTGGAATCATGCACAGGCTCTGGTTTTTAAAATGGCAGGAAATAACAATAATCTTGTCATACTTTATAAAACTGTCAGGGACCTTTTGGAATGGACTCCAGAGTATCTTTGTATATTGGGTACCAAGGGATGTTGACCCTTCTAAGAGAGTATACCTTGTAGGAAAGTGGAATTCCAAACTTTGCTTTGTGTTCTGGCTTGAAAAAATTCTGTTGTGGGAATTTCATGATTAAAAACACAATAAAATACATGTGTTTTGGAAACATCTAAAAGAATGGAGAAGAGGAAATAGAAAGTGATGAATAGAGAGGGAACCCAAGTAGTTGGGAATATATGTTAGAGATTAAAGAGTAAGACCATCAAGAAATGTGCATGAAACATCTAGGAACACTGCAGTGTATTTTCAGAAATTGCTTTGGATAATGAGGCAGATTGAATTCTTGTGACAATTAGAAATATTAGGGTGCTACTTGGAACCTAGGTCCTCTTTTGTGTTTCAAACGTGCAGATTGCAGTTTCTGGTTTTGATATTATGGATAAATAATAGCCAAGAATTATGAAGCAAGATAAATATGATTTCATGTTTTTTGCTCTTTGTTTGTCCTTTGGTAATAACTATTGAAATATAATCCATGTATGTACACAAATTGCCTATTGAAAATACACCTTTTTTTCAGTAGAGTCCCAGAATTATGCAGCCATCACCACGATCAATTTTAGGACATTTTTATCACCTCAGAAAGAAAACTTGTGTTTGTTAGCTATCACCCTCCCTCCTCAGCAATCTTTCCATCTTCCTCAGCCCTAAGAAACCCTAGATCTATTTTGTGCCTCTGTAGTTTGCTTCATCTGGGCTTCTCACATAAGTGAGTTCACCCTGTGTGTGATGTATTGTGAATAAATTCTTTCACTTAGCACATGTAGTATCATATATTAGTACTTAATTCCTTTGTTATGGTTGAATATCTTTGCATTATATGGATATGCCACATTTTATTTATGCATCCATTAGATCGTGAACATTTAAGCCATTTGCACTTCTTGGCTTTTGCAAATAATGCTGCCCTGAACACATGTATACAAATTTTTTAATGAGTATACACTTTTATTTCTTTCGGGTATAAACCAGGAGTGGAATTTTGGAGTTAAAATGGTATCTCTAATTTTTTTTTTTAAGGATTCCCTGAGTGTTTTCCAAAGTAGTTGTACCATTTTTCATTCTCACCAGCAATGTTGTTGATTTGTTTTTCTTGATTTAAAATCTTAACATTTGGAAGACACCTTCTGTGAACATCCTGCCTTAGTGGAACTCTTCCTCCCTGTAATAATCCTGAAAAATTATCTTTCCAACTTGAGTACATGTGATATCTTTATACCACATTTTGCAGTAAATAAAAGTTATTCTAAAAACAGTAAGAGAAACTAGACACCTACTTAATTTTCCCTCTTCTGTTGCAAATATCATTCAATGCTGGAACTTTCGCAATGGGAAAATCCCTACTCTGTTCAACTTAGTTCCAAATATAAAATACTCATCTTCTATATGCCTCATTCCACTAACCACTGAGAATACAAAGGCAAAATAACCTTACCCCTACTCTTAAAAAGTCATTCATAGCTCTGCAGGGGAAGCATATTATAATTATTTTTTATAATTTGTAAGAATCCCAATAAGCCCAAGATGGGAGAAAGTTTAAAATTGTCATCAGCGTATACATTCATTACTATAATTTTGTCTCTAGCTTTGACTTTGTTTTCTTGTCTTCTAAGATTTTATTCATTCATTTAATGTGTATTTATTGACTGTCTACTAGGTGCCAGGTACTGGACTGGGTCCTGGGCGGTTCTTTTGATTCAAAGGATGTTAGAAATTTTCCTGGTCACTAAGTGTGTGTGTGTGTGTGACTGTCTGTCTTGAACCAGCATACACCTTTTCCCTATCAATCTTCCCTTTTCTCCTTATCACTGTCTACCTAACTGGTGCCACTCTCTATTCTAAGGGGCTCTATATGTTATTTCCTGACCCACACTCCTTCCTCTTACCCTGCATTCAATCCTTATTAATTCTCAGCCTCACTCTCTCACTTATTTTCTACATAGCAATAGATAATAAAAGGCTTACCCAAATAGTTCAATTTTTTTTTTTTTTTTGTACTGGGTATTGAATCCAGGGGTGCTTAACCTCTGAACCACATCCCCAGCCCTTTTTGTTTTTATTTTGAGACAGGGTCTCACTAAGTTGCTGAGGCTGACTTGGGATCTTCCTGTCTCAGCCTCCCATGTCACTGGGATTAAAGGCATGTGCCATCATGCCCAGCCCAAATATACCTATTCTTTTTTTTGTATGTAGATTGGAGGGAAGTGGGTACCAGGGATTGAACTCAGGGGCACTCAACCACTGAGCTACCTCAAACCTATTTTGTATTTTATTCAGAGAGACAGAGTCTTACTGAGTTTCTTAGTGCCTCGCCATTGCTGAGACTGGCTTCCAACTCATGATTTTTCTGCCTGAGCCTCCCGAGTCACTGGGATAACCAGCGTTGCCCCACCACACCAAGTTATACCAATTCTTAATGATGGGGTTCTCAACTAATATCAGTTGTCTTCCCTGTTACAGTAGTTTAATAATTAAAATAGCAGAACAATTAAGTCATTTAAGATATGACATACATACGCAAATAAAATTTTCATAAATTTCACCAACCATTTAAAATAATATTTAAAAATGGGCATGCAGAATGCTGATGGTATAGTTATAGTATGTTACTTTACTCTCAGGAGGTCTTGACAGGCAAAACGATTACGTTAGTCTTTGGCATTTTAAGGTTATTGAACTCATTTATTTTATCAGGTATACAGAGATCTATATAATAAATTATATTTAGGAAAATAATTTCCCTTTTTACTATATTAACAAAAAAGTGTTGCCTTTCTAGATAAATAGTTTGTCTGGTTCAGCTTAAGTTGAATTAGTTAACTTAGGTAAATAATGATGGACACTTGGCTGGTACTCAACATATCTGTTAAGAAATGAATGAACTTGGAAAGTAAGTCAGTGTTTGAGAACTTGAAATTATACTATGGTTGATTTCAATTTGTTTGCTAATTCACATTACCAAATAGTGGTCAAGTAATTTGTGATTATACTGATAATTTTGAATTAAACGTGGGGCAAATGATTTTGTTAACTGGAAAGATAAGAACCAACTCTGAGAATTTTTCATTCAGAAAATTTTTTTTGTATATGAACATATATTAGTTTCTTAGTACAAAGTAAAATAGTAAGTAGAAAAGTAAAAACGTTTTCTAAACCTGTAGCCAATGACAAGTCTAGATTATGATGTCTAAAACTAGTTATTTCCAGAATCATTATAGCAAGGACATGATTAGCCAAAATTCTTAGAAGCTGGGATAAAGTAACATTTTCTGAATAACCTTCTATAAAATCATTCCAAATTATTTTCTTGCCTTAATAAACAGAAGACTGGGAATCAGAGCAAATACTGAGTTATCTTACATTGCTTTTAGGATACCATTATGACATATTGATCAATAATTTTCTAATTACCAAATTATAGATATCAAATCAATTTCCCACTATTTCTACAAAAGATGCCAAAATTGTTATTATTTGAGGGCTAGTTTGATTCACTGCCTAAAATCAACTGGTTCCTTTTTTTTAAGTCAAGTTTGAAGTCATATACAACAAACATCTAGTTAATTATTTGCTTCATATGAGACTATTGGTGAAAATACCAGATATTTAAAACAATCCAAGTGACTGAATTTAGAAAATAAAATGAGATTACAGTACCTCTTGACAGTGTCTGTGCAGGTCTCTTTTCCTTTCTGATTGCAATGGCAAGGCTGGAAGAAACTGTGATAAGTAAGAGGAAGAGGGCCAAAGCTGAGTGTAACATCACGTCTTCCAGAGAACCCCTCAGAAGAAGCTAGATGACAAAAGGCATTTTCAGTATCTAGTGGGTTCCTTCAGGCTGTGATTAAAAGACACTGGCTAAGAACTGGACAGAACCTGTGCTGACAGGTCACTCTATGATTTCACATGGTGTAACCTCCTACAACTTTGGTTCACCATTTTATTTTAAAAATATTTTTAAAATTGCAGATGTCAAAAAGTCAGGTTCTGGACCTCCTGGTCATGGTGAGATGTAGTTGAAAGAGAACAGGGTGACGACCCCACAATCCTGCTTCTGGATTGCCCTGTAGTGCACGCGGCCCCACAGTGAGACTCAAAGAAGATGGAGTTAATCACATTTAAACTACAAAGTGCAATGCAAAGGTGACTTTAGCATGCAGGGATGCTAGTCACCTTTTTTGTATTTCAATTCTTCTGAACTTAATAGTCGATAAAACACTCTAACTCTATACCAAAATAAGATTAGGCACCAACAAATGTTGCTTAAAATGGAAATCAGGAAAAATTGAGTATGGATGAGTCTTATCTCTCAGTGCTTCGCAGTCGCATGTCTTTCTCGTCCTTTCAACAATTACTCAACCTTTTGCCCCTCAGTTTATAAATTCAGCCCTTTTTAAAAGCCAAGCATTGTCACATTGCTATGAATTAAATGTACATATAAATAATCAAAATAAATGTAACTATATCCTTCGCATTTATATATTCACTTAATTTCATTCAGTCATTTTTCTCATGGACTTGTGTTATTCAGTAGCGAATTCCCCACCAAAATGATGAGATTCCCTGACCAAAATACAGTGAAAGACTGTTTATGGATCCTGCTCAAACATGGAAGTTACTATATTTAACTGTAATAGGTAAGGAAAGTTGAAAGATTAGTAAAACACAATGACAGCATTGGCAAAACATCTGTAATACTCTAGTCAATGTCAAATAGCAATTGTAGCACGGGGGAAGCAGCAACTCAGCAGTGAAGTTTACAGATTCCAGGTTTCTGCAGACATTTCCTCATTCCTTGCGTTCTAGTATTTTCTCTTTTGTAGTGGTGTATATCATGTTTCCTCTCTGAATTGACAATGTTTGCCTCTGCTTTATTTAAATTATTTCCCTTCCCGTTTATTACTTTGTAGTCAGGCACTAAAAACCCTTGTCAAACTGTAACCACAGAATCTGATAAGGATTCCAATTTAAGTTCCTATTACTTATTAAACCAATAAACATTTCAGAATGTCATGTTGTTCCTTAAGGACTGGTTATCTTGTATCTTAAAAGTGGAATCAAAGAGAAGGTAGATTTTAGTAAGGGATAGAGACAGCTGATGCAGGGACACAAATCCCAGCGTGGGAAGAGCAGGTTTAGTCAGGTTGAGAGGTGCAATGGAGAAACTGAAGCACCATTAGGTTACAGTCTTTTTTTTTTTTTAGTTGTTGATGGACTTTTAGTTTTTTAAAAATTTATTTACATGTGGTGCTGAGAATTGAACCCAGTGCCTCATACATGCTAAGCAAGTGCTCTACCACTGAACCATAGCCACAACCCCAACCCCTAGAATGAAGTCCTAACCTGAGTCAGTAGCTTCTGTGGATGAGCTACAGTAGGCCAAACAAAGAAAAAACCCTGAAACTTAAGAAACTGTTAAGAGCTTCTGTTCATTTTCCTTGAAAAGAGGATCTCAAACTGCCTTCACATTCTTCTGTGATCTTGGATGGGAAGAAGAGCTAGGAAAAGTTACTCTAGAGAAAGCATTAGAAAGGTTCTCTGTTAGGAGCAGAGATAAATGATGGAATCTAAATTAAAAAATAGAAAGCATAACTTTATCATATCTGCTATTTAAAACCTGCCAAGTTTAGCGTTGAATGGGAACTAAATCATTTTTAATTTCAAGCATTTTTATACAATTGTCAAATAGTTTCTACTTTCAAAATAAAAATCTTAATTTCCTGTTTTATATTGTTGGTTAAAATAGATATTAACTATATTCTATGACAGCAATACAACTTGAATTTTTTTTTTTTTTTAATGAACAATACTTGCATTGGTAAAGTATGTCTTGCTGAGGGGTCCTTCACTCCCACTTGCAAGTCTAAGCTGCTTGGGGTACAGCTGAATATGACATTGCAGTAACTTATGTACCGTGGAAGCACATAACAAAATATGTAAAATTGGGTTTTATAAACTGGCCAGTTAGTGTTTTCCTAACCTAGGATATTACTTTTCAAAAGTAGTTCAACCTAAATCATTCACTTGTGTATTGTTAAAAATTTCTGTTTTAAAATAAAACAAAAACTTAAAATGTACAATAAAAGAACCATTGTTACTTCTAGTATAACTTTTACAGTCATTTTTTGAATAATTAGAGTTTACATCGTTACTATAAATGAAGAATAAAACTATGAAACCACAGGAAATTCAGAAGAAAGATACAATTTCATTTCACTCTCCCACCCTTTACTTTCAAAGAGCAAAACCAGATCATTTAAATATAATAGAGAATGACCCCTGATTTAAGTAATCTGCAAGTTGCTTGCTTACCTGAACTGGCCAGTGCTCTTCTTAGAAGTGTATTCTGGATGTTTCTGGTTAAAAAAGGGTGTGGATTTATAGACACACACACACACACACACACACACACACACACACACACACACACACCTGACCTACAATCTCACCTATAGAAACAGGAGCCTTGTCACCAGCAAACTTACCAGACCAGGGTTGTCTGAGAAACTCTGTATGTCTTTCCAGTCTCATGCTTCTCTCAGCAGAAAAGCTTTCGTTCTTTCTCCAAATTAAGATTGAATGTCCTCATAAAATGAGGCCAAAGACCATCTTTGTATTCTTTTCCCCCTACCTTTTATTTCCCAAGGTAATTTAATGTTTGGCTGGAGTTCAGCACCAAAAAAAAAAAAAAAAAAAGAAAAGAAAAGAAAAAAGGGAATGAATGTAGAAACTGTGTACGCCATTGTTCTCCATGAGCGTTCTGGGAGGTTTACAGATTAGATATAAAGCAAATAGAAATTCCTAAGGGTTACTCTGTTTACAGGAATATAATTAACCACTACAGAGATCAGATCCTTTTTTTTCTGAGAGAAAATGAAATAAAACTGGTGTTTTAAAATTCAATACTTTCATAATTTGATTACTCTTTACAATCTTTTTGTGCAAAAAAAATTTATCTATTAGATATTACATTTATCTATTAGATATTATTTAATTATTTAAAATGATCTAAAGCAGGAGTGACAATTCTGGTCCATTTGTTTTGTGTAGCTCAGGAAGCTGAGAATTCTTTTTATATTTTTAAATGGATGGGAAAAAAATCAAAGGAAGAATCATATTTTGTGATATATGAAAATTGTATGAAATTTGAATTTTAGTGTCCACAACTCTCTGGTTTGGTGGATGAAGTACAGCCTTGTTCTTTGCTCACATATCATCTGTGATTGCTTTTATGCTGCAACAGCAAGGCTGAATCTGTGTAACAGGAGCTGTGTGGCCTGCAAAGCCCCAAATAGTTACCAAATGACCCTTTATAGAACATGTTTGTTAATCCCTAATCCAGGTTTTTATTCTTAAATTCTTTCCTTCCTCCTTTCCTCTCTTTGTCCCTCCCTTCCTTTCTCTAATTTGTCTATTTTCTCTGAGTATATTAACAAATGCAGTTCTAAAATATTGGAATGATGACTTTCTTATTCTTGGAATTAGGGAGAGTATGATTCTAGTGCTTTTCTTTATGCACAGCGCTGAATTTGGTTTACCATGTTAAGAAGGTAGCCATTATTCCTATACTACATCCTTAAAAGCACAAATTGATTGTTTACAAAGACTGATATATGGATTTCCTTGTTTGATTTAAAAGGCTTATCATTTTTCAAATGGAAACATTTTTATGATGCTGAAGAGATCTCATGTAGCCAGGCTGTATTATTCTTTTACTGTACTACTGATTTGTGTTATCATCTAATTGTGCTTTCTTCCTTAAACAGGACTTTTCCCTGGAACATGCTATTCAAATGTGAGTCTTCCTGCTGGGGTTAAGAAGTTGGACCTATAATTTTAATTTTAAATTCAGGATTTATAAAGCAAAGAAACAGTTGCACTATAATTTCTGAATTTCACCGTTAGTGATAGGACTGGTAAAATTTTCAACTCGTTCTTGATTGGGAGTGGTTTAAGACTAGATCTCAAAATATTCTGTCATCTTTGTTTAACTTTGCATGTAATACTTGCTTTGATAGATCATCACTTGAGAACAAGCAAGAGGAAGCCAAGTATTTATGGGGTAGAGAAATTAGGTTGAATCAGGTGATCAGTCTTTGGGTCTCTCCCACTAGTGTGAAATGTAATTTAATGTAATTTATCCTCTAACCCAGCACAACTTTGAGAGCAAAAAGAAGTAATAAGTCATTGGGATTATAAAATTTTAAAATAATATTTTGAAATATTGATTTATTGTATAATAGATTACAAATAGTTTTACTAAAGAGTATGTTCAGTAGTAAAATTCTTTAAAATATGTATATGTACATTAAACAAAATTAAAAAAATATTTTGGGTACATTTATGTTAATCATTTTTTAAACTCTACTTCTCTGAAACCAGGTGACTGATTTTGTCCCCCCCTAAGAATTTTCTGGTATTAATTTTCCTTTTTTTTTTTAATGTGATCTTGTATTTATTTTTCAAAAAATTTTCACCATCTTAGAAGTTGTCCCTATGGTTATCATATTAGGAAATGTCAATGGCTCATCTGATACTTCTTTGTAGATCATACTATTTTTAATTAAGGAAATACTCTTTCCATAGGTGCTGGGTTACCTACTAAGTTTAAGATAATTTGGTTTGATGGAGGATAGCTTCAATTCTAATTTTAATCTTATTGAAATATTATTTTAATACTGTATTTTAGTCTAAATTTAGAATAACTTCTTCAACAGAAAGTTTTATAAGATGAAAGATGTAAAATAAGTCATCTCTTTATAATTATTTTCAAATTTTCATTGTTTTAAGCTATAAAATTATAGATAATATCATTCTAGGCAGCAACAGAATATAAATGTGTCTAATTATATGCTCTTAATGAATCAATATATCCCAGAATCAGGATTGAGTTTTTCAAGGGTAGTGACCCATATTTTTACAAGTTTAATTGGTCACATAAATTCAAAAATTAAATTTAGGATTAGGATTACCTATTTGCTCTGTGTATGTGTGTATATACATAAAAAGACTGAGAGTGGAAAGCAGGTTTCCCACCAGTCTGTGTGTCTCCTTCATAGAGGCACTCATTCTGATTAACTTCTTGAACCTTCATCTATATATATATTTTCTCTATATTCAAACATAAGCATATTCATTTATCATCTATCATCTCTGTGTACACCTTTCTATTTATATCTTTCTATAAATACTTCTGAATCTAATTTTTTTTAAATTTAATAAATATTGAAGATTGTACCTTATCAGTACAGGTATTTATGAAACCACTTAGTAAATGAAAGAGAAAGGATATCTTGTCGAGAGTATTTAATCCGTCTCTATTTTCCAAATCCATCAGAGGCAAAAACTTTCCTTGAAAATAAGGAATCATTAAAAAAGACTCTGAATTAAAGAAATAGATGCCTCCAGAATTTGTTAATGAGTGATATTATACCAATCATTTAGAAACAATATTTTTACAAGCCTCATGTTCAGTTTCTATAAGCTGCACATTCTTATTCTGTCAAGAATGGTTACATTTCCTGTTGCAAAATAGTAATTTTCCATATCCAGTAAGTACCTCAAGTCCCTGAACTTTTAGTGTAGTACATCTAAACAATAAACTTGGTATTTTCACAGTATGGATATAATGAAGTTTTCTCCTTGGTACTGTGAACTAACTAACAATACTAGAAATTCAAATCCTTCTGTAAGGCCCTTGTTATAGCCTGTGGTGATGATTCTAGTACTTTTTTCTTAGAAAACTCCCATGTCTTGAATTTTTCTTCTCATGATGGGAAATTGATGCCCTAAACTGGTCAGTTTTCCTGGGGTTCAGTTAGGGAGGCTCTGTTTTGAAAGGTATGGGTGAAATTAAAATGAAATATGCAGAGCTGGGTCTGCCATAGCAAGTCTGAAGAAAGATCCAGAAACAGTTCTTAAATGGTTGGAGAGTAGATACACATAGTGGGAAGGAGAAGGCAGAGCCAGAGAGTCACAGAGCCAGGGAAATGTGGGAGATAAGCAGGGGATCTGGGTTACACAGGGGTCAGGCTCTTGGGAAATGGTTTGAGAGTTAGCTCCCCTTTAAGGACTGGGGAGAATGTGGATATGGTCTTACCATGTGATTAAAGGAAGAGGATCTTGTTAAAATGGCTGGCTAAGTATCTTGGTGGTAGAGTACTTGTATAGCATGCATGAAGGCCTGGGTAAAATCCCCCGTGCCACACAAAGATGGCAAACACAACATTTATAATGCATCAATTAAGATTTCAAGGTTATACTGTAAAAACTAAGTATATCACAAGCTGCATATGTGAAAATACCAACCCATAGAATAAACCACATTTGTAGTTAACTCAAAATCTTTGTATAGGGAATCATTTTTATTTTGATAACTTCAAAAATTCAAATAGAGTAGTGTTCAATGAAGCAGGATATAGTTCCCCCAGTTGATCTTCCACTTCACACAACCAAATGTAATATTTGGTTAAGGATCTTAGGGGCTAAATATTGTACATACAAACCCACAATGAAAATTTATGTTCAAAGACATATTTCCAAAACTCAAGTAAATTGCATGTTATAACTTATATAATCACAAATTTATATTTTGTGTGCTTTGTGATTAGTCAGTATACTAATAGTCCTCAGTCCTGCCAAAGCTCTTCATGCATTTCCCTCTTAATTGATATGGGATTTTAAGGTTCATATTTTTATATTAACTATATAACCCTTTTAAAGGGTTGCTGTATTAAATACATTTGGTGCTTATTTAGGACTGCTTTTCTTTCATTTGGGTCTTTTTTCTGACAGATACTGATTTGGCTTAATTATTCCCTTTCTTCAGTGCTATTTCATATTTTGGGGAGATAGGCCCCATTGCTAGCCCAGAGAGAAACCTCAATTAGGGTCTGTTTCAGTGATTATCAACCAGGGACATTTGACAATGTCGGGGGAGATTTTTGGTTGCTACAATTGGGAATGGTGCATTTTAAACTCCTTACAATGCACAGCACAGCTCCTCACAACAAAGACTTGGAATGTCAGAAGTGCTGAAGTTGAAAACCCCTGGTCTATTTTATTTTAACCCAAACATGGTGCTCCCCTTCCTGAAAAACTGTTTATCTATAAACAATGTAGTGTAATTCTTGCCTATGAAATACGGGGGGTAAATCCAGGGGAAGTTTTTAAAAATTTTTTTCCCTCAATAAAAATCAGTAAATGTAAAGAAAATGGTCCCTTTTATCCTTTGGAAATGATCATGTCTGGAAATGTGGCAGTCAATTTGATATCATGGGGGTGGTTAAGAAGGACAAAGTCGATGTACTTTAAAGAGCCTGAAAGATTAAAAACAGCTAGTTCCTATAAGTGCTTTCCCCCACCTTATCTAGTTGATTATTGATTTTCATTCTGTTCAGTCTTTTCTTCCTGGATAACTTGTTCTGTGTATATTGGAAATCTGTCATGGTTTTCTGTGGATCCTTTATAATTTTCATCTTTTCTGCCTCTTTCTCAGTGTCATGGATTTCCCAGGTTTATTTTCTAACCAACTGATTTGATTTTTGTAACATTCAGTTTATTCTTAATTAACTCCATTGTAGTAAAAATGTCAACAATCAAATTTTTCCATTTTCAAATTGTTCTCTGACTATATATTTAGTTTGTTTTTCAATTTATTTGTTTTTTTTTATTTTTACAAACTGCATTTTGATTCATTGTACACAAATGTGTGTATGCTAAGATCCCTTTGTAAGGGTTGCCTCCAGCTATTAACTGACTGACTTCAGTTCCCAAGGCCAGCATATTTGCCAGGTTTATGCTATGGGTATCTTGCCATTCTGTGAAGTTCAGGTCTTATGAACTTCCTGGAAACTCTAGCAGAATTGAAATTTTCTCCTGTACACCATCCAGTGGCTTAGCCCGTAGCTTTCTTTAATATGTATTAGATTATGGGCCTATCAATCCTTTCTTACTTTGATCTTGCTTACACTTGGTTTTCATGAATTTTCAGTTTTGCAAAGTAGACTTTTCTGTCATTTCCAGGAGGGTATGATTCCCTCTCCCAATATATTCAAAGGAGAATTTAGAAGACTGTAGACTTCGATTGCCATTTCATATTGAAAGTTACCATTAATCCCACTTTAAATTAAACCTAAAATGGGTTGAGGGACTTGCCCAAGCTCACCATAAGCAGAAGAGCCTGGTTTCAACTTTAGATATTTTGAATCTGAATTTTGTGTTCTTTCCACTCTGGACAGCAGTCTCTGCAGCTGTTGGTAGTGGGTTCCTAGGGAAGGTGAGCCTGGGTGGGGAACTGCTTCTGCAATGTTGTGTGGAAGAAAAGCAAGAACACGGAAGGAGACTGCGCCCCTCACAGGTGGCCACTAACTTTAGTCCCACGTTTCAGGATGCCGTTGCTGTCATTTTCACCAGTGCCCTATTGGTTGTCATGACAGCTTATTACTTCTAGGAGTGATGTGAGGAACAACGATCATGGTGTTACTTGCCCTCTGCATCTAGTCTCCCATTGTTCTGTTCCAGGGCCAGGACGTCTGGATCCAAATCAAGATCAGCAGCTGCTGTGCCCCCGGGCAAGTTAGTAACGTAAGTACAAATGATAATATTCCAGAATCGTTAAAAAGATTATACAGGAAAGAACATGAAAAGTAATTGAAAGCAGATAGTACCTTTCCAGACGTGTGCCTCCTCTGGACCTGGCTTTTTTGTAATTATTGGAAATAGATAATAGAAAAGTCTGCTGCTCTCTTTTTTGGAAGGAAAAAAAAAAAAGGAATATAAAAAATGATAGTTGATGATAAATTTATAATAACTATTTGCTCCTCTTATTTGTTATAGAACTCCTATTCAACTAAATCCACTAAGCCCAAGCACTAAGTAAGGATAAACGAATATAATATTGGGTATTTTCCCAAACTATATGATTTTGTAAGGGTGACACTTATCTCAAGATGAGAGACAGGACTTTTTCCCCCCAGTACTGGGGATTGAACTCAGGGGTGCTTTACTACTGAACTACATTCCAAGTCCTTAAAAATTTTGAAAGCTGAAACAGGGTTTCACTAATTTTCCTATGCTGGCCTTGAACTTATGATCCTCCAGCTTCAGCCTCCCAAGGAGATAAGGTAATAGATATATACCACCATGCACAGCAGCAGCCAGTTTTGAAAATTTATAATTCAAAATGTTTCAAGTACTAATTCCATTTTAAGTAAGTTTGTGTCACTTTTGTTTGTTTTTGTTGGCCCAACAAATTCTCCTAGTGAATGTCTTGTCTACTAAGAGGCTGAATTTCCAGCCGGAGGAATCCAGTCATTTTGGAAACTTGACAAGGGCTGAGCTGAAGATAATCTCTGATTCTGACATTAGATGTCAGTACAATCAAAGGAAAACAGAGCAAATGGGCAGTGAAGTGGAATTTGGACAAATAGAGAAAGGTTTTTTAAATTGCGGTACGGAGCACCTGGATGAGAACTGAGACTGTATGATTTGTAATGATATCCACATTGCGGGGGGAGAAGGAGGAGCATCTTTATGTATGGCAACTGCATCTGTTTACCTGAAACACTGTTTAGGAACAACTCCTAACCACTTTGCTTGTGTTGTAATTTTTCCCTCTAATAGATGATATAATGATAGAGGCCCCAAGGATTTTCAAAGCAGAATAATCCTAATAGGTTATTGATGAAGATTTCACTAGATTGCTGAGAGTCTAGTTCTTCTAATGAGCTATTATTTTGTTTTTTTTTTTTTTTGGGTGCTGGGGATCGAACCCAGGGCCTTGTGCTTACAATGCAAGCACTCTACCAACTGAGCTATCTCCCCAGGCCCTGAGATATTTTTAAACCTTAAATCTCTAAGGTATTGGGAATTGTACCTAGAGCCTTGGATATACTAAGCAAGTGCTCTGCCACTGTGCTATACCCTCAGCCCCTAAAAAATTTCTTTATGTAATTATCAGGTATTTCAAAAGTTCCTTTGCTCAGTAAAGAATCAAGATTCAATAACATTAAATATTTGTTTCATACTTGGAAGGTTTTTTTTTCCCCTCAAGTCAATTAACGTTTGTAACTAAGTGTGGTTACTAGGTACTTCCACATTTGTTTAGGAAGAAATCCACAAACAATTGGCAGGAAGGGGACACATATAAAGTTTCCTTTTATTGTTAAGTAAGGCAGTGAATTGAGAAGTCTATCCTTTCGAGGGATGTTGTATTCAATTTGTCTTTCCATGTATATGAATTGGCATACACTTTTGAGATAAATTCAAAATATTTCATAATTGACATGGCATAGGTACAAATGAATCAAATCTAGAGGTGATTAGGGCTTCTGGCGGGGGGCGGGGGAACTCCCTGTCTCTGTATGTATGTGTGGTGTGTGTGTAGGGTGTGTGTTGGGGAGCAGCATAATGGGGGCAATTGCTGTAGCACCTGTTTATCAGCTTAAGGGGGAAGTGATCCAACATATTAACAACTAGGATGACTGTATCAGACCTGCTAGTTGAATATCAGCCTTGTGTGTATATAATTTGATTTATCAAGGGTCCACAAGATCTCTGGTTTAGATGTTTCAAAGTTCATTCATTTTACCCTTTTGATAATGGTCCCTTACTACTAATTTTTGCATATAGTGGCCTTAGTGATGAGAAGGCTGTACATGAGGTGGGGGAGGGAGACTGAAAAATATAAAGAAACATTGGTCTATGAATTTCTATAACATCTTCCTTCTTCAAGATGTAGTTGAGAGCTTATTGGAATTAATTGGAATCAAGAGGCTAATGCCTAGTCAAAGTTCCAGAAAGGTAGGTTAGTATCTGACATAACAATGTTACCTTGGTAATTCTAGGAAATATAATGGTATTGGGGATAGCAAGTGAGGTTCTTAGTACTGATGATGAACACCATTTGTTTTAAAGTATCTTGAGCACTGATTATCTTCCTTTGCCCCACCTGGTAACTAATCCACTGGCTGGCATTACATGCAAACTGTTTCACATAGGCAAGTTGGAGGGGAACCACTAAACTGTAAAGGCCTAGAGACCAGGCAGTTTTCAGATCCATTGTTTGCAAGCCTTAGACTGCTAATGCACCATAGTTATCCAACTCTTATTTGACACTTGGACGATTTGTTTTTGTTTTTTCTGTTGATTGCCCTTCTTGAAAAGAAATGGACCTATGCCTTAGTCCAGTGATTCTAGTAATATTTCAAATCTGTAATTATTGAAGTTGTTCTGAATATCTGTGTCATAATTTGTAGATTCAAAACCAAACTTATAGCTAAATGATCTGGGTTATATTAATCGTTGCATGCTTTAGAACTGCTAAAGGGTATTTACACGTACATGCCTCTGCCAAGTTGTATCAATAATTATGCCAGAAGTTCACAGACAAAAGTATGCATATGTCATACTATTAAAAAGATCTAACATATTCTTCTGCACTACAACTTTAAGAATTAATACTTGCTGCCGTGATTAGGCACCTTGTCTAAGGCATTTATTGATGTAATAAAGAGCTGTACTTTTTCACTGTTATGAAAAATTACTATCTTCTGATTCTATCACTTCTCATTGTTTGCTGGTTTTTGTTTAGGATTTTCCCCCCATATTTCATTGGTGCATTGTCTTGACAATGTCTTGGCAATTCTAATTTTTAAGGTTGTTCTCATTGAACATCTGTGGATTTCACAGAGTACATAGGTTGTACTTTAGTCATGATGAGAAATACCTTACTGTTAGGGTAACTTCCAAGTGGGTAACCAGCAAGCTGTTTCAGAGCTCAGAATTTGATGTCTCAAAGACCAAATTAAGATACTAAAATTATGTGGTCGATTGTACTAAAATAGTGAGTACTGGGATTACAGGGAAGGATGACAAGTTTGAGGCCAGCATTTTAATAGAATCTATCTTAAAATAAAAATTATAAATATTAAAAACAAAAGTTGGGCACGAAACTCCTTGGTAGAGTACCCCTGGGTTAAATTCCCATTATTAAACAAAACAAAACAAAGTAAAACAACAACACCCAAATCCACAGTTAGAAGCAAGGGGAAAGGGAAGGGAAGGGTTAACATAACTTGGGAGAGATGCAGTAGGGAGGAAGGACACATTATTCACAGGCTACAGGGTACCTAAGTGTCCTGCCCCTTTCTACCGTGTCTCCCTTCTAGTGGAGGCTTATGTTCCCAAGTTGCAGTGGGAAACATGAGCTCCCAAAAGCCAACACGTTCCATGTGGGAGACAAGGGGCAAAACATCTGAGCAGCAGCGGTTGCCAAATAGAACTTGTTTTTATAATCATGGGTCAAATAACATGAACCCAAATGAGTGTCACTCATGGGTGACTGATTTAAGGACATTACCAGAGGTAGAATGATTTGAATCTAGGAAAATATATTTAATATTTTTTGTTGGTATTTAATTTGAATACAGTAAAATATATTTCATTTAAAATGATCTTTTAATGACTTTGAGAAAAGGCTATAACCACGTAGCCACTAGCACCGTAAAGAAATAGATTGTTTCTATCCATCACCAAAATTCCCTTGTGCCACTGTGCAATCTCCCACCCTTAAGACCAAACGCTACCCTATTTTCTGTATCTATAGATTAATCTTGTCACTTCTAAATAAAATTATATAGGATATGGTCTTTTATATTTAGCTTCGTTTGCTAACCACAGTGTTTTTGCTATTTATCTAAGGTATTGCAGGTCACATCGTTCATTTATTGTCATTTCTTGTTGACGAGTACTATCCCATCATATAAATATAGCACTTTTTTCCCCCCACTCACTTATTGTTGAGCATTACATCTGTTATTAGTTTTGGGTTATTATGGATGAAGCTGCTATGCATATATAAGTACCTGACTTTGTATGGATACGTTTCATTTCACTCTAGTACATGCCTTCAAGTGGAATTTCAGAGTCACATCTTCATGATCTGTTTAGTAAGAATCTACTGAACTGTTTTCTGAAATGACTGACCAATGTACATTGCCATCAGCGGTTCCATATACTGACCAGCACTTGGTATTGTCAATCTTTTTAACTTTAGGCATTCCATGGATAAGTAGCAGTGTCTCCTTATAGTTTTAATTTGCATTTCTCTAATGACTAATGATGAGTATCTTTTCATTTACCTAGAACTCATTCATATACAATGGTGTAAAATCTATTAAACATTTTTCCTATATTTGAAAAATTAGATTTTTTTCTCAGTTGTTTAGTGTAATTTTATATTCTAGAGATAGCCTGTCAGAGGGAATTTTATCTCCTCTGCTGTGGGTACCTTGCTTTTTCATTTTCCTTACTATGTCTTACTCAGAGCAGAAATTTTAATTTTTATGAAGTCTAATATATTGTTTAAAAAATTTTGTGCTTGTGTTTTTTGTATTCTAAATAATTTCTGCCTACATTGGTATTGTAAAATCATTTTTCTTATGCTTTTAGAAATTTTATAGTTTTAGTTTTCAAGTTTCTGCTCACTTTTAGGTAATTTTCAAGTGTTTTTTGGGTGAAGAATTGATGTCCATTTTGTGGCTATGTAGTTGTCTGGCACTGTGTTACAAAGACCAGACTTTCTCCTCTGAATTGCCTTGGTGGTTTGTCACGAATTCATTGACAGTACATATGTGTGTCTGTCTCTGGACACCTCTGTCCTGTTCCATCGATCTATACGTTTGTCTTTATGCCAGTGCCAATTCTCTTGATTTTTGCCATATATTAAATGTTGAAATTGGACAGTGTAAGTAGTCTTTCTTTTTAAACTTGTTTTGGCTCTTCTAGATCATTCACCTTTTTGTATTAATATTAGACCCAGTTTGTCAATTTCCATACACGTGCACATTCACACACAAAGACTAGGGACTTTGAGCATCTACTGAATCTACTGATGAATTTGGGAAAATTTTAAAAATTGAGTCTTCTGAGCCATTGACATTATATACCTATTGTTGTCTTTAAGTCTTCCTTAATTCCTTTGAGGGATGTTTGAGTATATGGATCTTGCATATATTTTGTTAAAATCATCATGAGTTATTTCATGTTTGTAAATGTCATTGTAAATGGTTTTCTCTTGCTCATTTTCTAATTTCATGCATTTTCTAATTTGGTTGATTTTGAATATTATTCTTATATCCTGTGTCCTTGTTATATTCACTTAGTAGTTTTAGTAGATTTTTTTGTAGATACTTCGGGATGTCCTATCATATGTATGACCTTATTTATAGAGATAGTTTTGCCTTGCCAATCTCTGCTTTTTATTTATTTTTATTATTGTGTCTCCAGCACAATTTTGAAGAGAAGTATTTATTTATTTATTTATTTATTTTTTACGTTAACATAGGGTAATGATGTTTATTTTATTTTTCCCCTCCCCCCACCCCTCCCACCCCTCTTTTCCCTCTACACAGTCCTTCTTTCCTTCATTCTTTCCGCTCTCCTTAGCCTAACTCTAAACCTAACCCTAAACCTAATGCTAGCCCCTCCCACCCCCCATTATATGTCCTCATCCGCTTATCAGCGAGATCATTCGTCCTTTAGTTTTTTGAGATTGGCTTATCTCACTTAGCATGATATTCTCCAATTTCGACCATTTGCCTACAAATGCCATAATTTTATCATTCTTCATTGCGGAGTAATATTCCATTGTATAAATATGCCACAGTTTCTTTATCCATTCATCAATTGAAGGGCATCTAGGTTGGTTCCACAATCTGGCTATGGTGAATTGAGCAGCAATGAACATTGATGTGGCTGTATCTCTGTAGTATGCTGATTTTAAGTCCTTTGGGTATAGGCCAAGGAGTGGGATAGCTGGGTCAAATGGTGTTTCCATTCCAAGCTTTCTGAGGAATCTCCACACTGCTTTCCAGAGTGGCTGCACTAATTTGCAACCCCACCAGCAATGTATGAGTGTTCCTTTTTCACCACATCCTCGCCAACACCTATTGTTGCTTGTATTCTTGATAATCGCCATTCTAATTGGGGTGAGATGAAATCTTAGGGTAGTTTTGATTTGCATTTCCCTTATTACTAGGGATGTTGAACATTTTTTCATATATCTGTTGATTACTTGTACATCTTCTTCTGTGAAGTGTCTGTTCATTTCCTTAGCCCATTTGTTGATTGGATTATTTGTATTCTTCGTGTAGAGTTTTTTGAGTTCTTTATAGATTCTGGAAATTAGCGCTCTATCTGAGGTATGGTTGGCAAAGATATTCTCCCACTCTGTAGGCTCTCTCTTCACATTTCTGATAGTTTCCTTTGCTGAGAGAAAGCTTTTAAGTTTGAATCTATCCTAGTTGTTGATTCTTGCTTTTATTTCTTGTGCTATGGGAGTCCTGTTAAGGAAGTCTGATCCTAAGCCAACAAGTTGAAGATTTGGACCTACTTTTTCTTCTATAAGATGCAGGGTCTCTGGTCTGACTCCGAGGTCCTTGATCCATTTTGAGTTGAGTTTTGTGTAGGGTGAGAGTATTTAAAGCAGTGTTTAAAGTTGTTTACCTTGCTCCCCATTTTAGGGTAAATCTTCCATAGTTAAGAATGATGTTAACCAAAAGTTTTTCATAGATGACTTTTCATCAGCTTGAGGCATTACTATTTTATTACTAGTTTCTTGATCATTTCTTTTTAAAATCATGAATGGCCTCCTAAAATGCCAATGTATGCATTTTTTTTAAGTTGACATTCATCCAAAGACTTAAGGCAACCCTCCTATGTATTTCTGCAGCTCTTACTCTACAGAATTCTTCCTCAGTATAACTTCCACGAATTCTAACACTGATGACACCTTTGGACCTTGGACACTTTTCTTCTTAACTGTTATTGTTTCCCTTCCTTGTGCTGTTCTAGAAATGACCTCCAGTCAAAAATCTGGGATTACTGTAGAATTCACATTATCATTTCCCCTTTATCAGGAGTTGTCTTCTCTACTGCTTGTTTGTACAATGCATGAAAACAGTTATTTTAATATTTTGGTCACTTGTCTTATTGTCTTGTAACAGTTGCTTTATACAAAAGAGTAGAAATATGTACCTTATGAATAGTTAATATGCTTACTTAATCCTTCTATTTCCACAAGTAATGCACTTGGGATTTTTAAATTTCCTGTTCTCTGAAATCTGTGTAAAAACACACATATGTGCTGCTTGCTACTTCACTTATCTTAGCTAACATGTCTCACAGGTTACTTACTTGCTATACTGAACACATCTTACACACATTTTCAATCACTTCTTTTGTTCCCTCTAACAATTTATCATATGTTTTAGGTTTAAAATTTTCAAGTAGCTATTGAGAATTGTGATGACTACTATTATATAATGATTATTTTCTCCACAGATGTAAGCCTGTGGGTGTCTTCTTAGATATAAGAAAAGAATACTTTAAAGTTTTGAGTCACTGAAATTCATGGTACATTATGAGACCAGTTCAGTTTTGGTCAAGCCTTATTGGCATAATCTTTTCCTACTAGGGTTATTCAGGTCAGGGTTATTTCACAAAATTGTTCTGGGTCTTTTTTTCTAATATAAACATTTTTCTAAATCTGATTCAAATTTTAGGAAACAAAGACTATCAAGGGTGCTTTATGATGCATTTACTAAATCTATTTGGCCTGGCTGGATACAATTGTGAAAACAAAGATTGAGTTAATTTTTTTTATTTTTACAGTCTAACCTCCTTTCCAGAGTTCTGTAAAAATTCAGATCCCTCTGACCTCTATGAACTCTGACCCCTATCTTCTAATTTTAAAATGCTCCTTTACTTGTTCTGTCCCTGGCAAGGTGAAATTATGATTTGGGTCAAGGGTAAAGTTATTATGGGTTATTGGATTAAAGGAATGGAGTTGTTTGTGAAGCCATGGAGGTTAAAAGCTTTCGTTTCCTCATGCTTTCCCTCTGTTTGGTTGCTGCTCTCATGGTGTTTACATGAGAAGACTTGGTAAAACAGCCCGAATTCTTTCTTGAAGAGCTTTCTTTGGGAAGATTATGGTTGCTTGGTTGCTGGCCTAGCTCTTTTCTTTCTTACTGCATTTTTCCTTGGGTCTGCTTTCCATTGACTCTTCTTAATAGAAGATGCAAATGGCCAAGACATGGGTGCAGGTTTAAAGGCCAAAGACACTGTTGGCTAAGACTTTTCTAGAATGAATGCCAAAATGCCAGAGCAGTTCAGTATTGATCCAGAGGTGAACTTCAATGCCTTCTTTTTTTTTTTTTTTTTTGGTACCAGGGATTGAACCTAGGGGCACTGTATCCCCAGCCCCACATTTAAAAAAATTTTTTTAAATTTGTTCTTTTCAGTTATACATGACAGTAGAATGTATTTTGACATATCATACATACATGGAGTATAGCTTCCCATTCTCGTGGTTGTACATGATGTGGAGTTTCACTGGTCATGTATTCATATATGAACATAGGAGAGTTATGTCTGATTCATTCTACTGTCTTTCCCATTCCCACTCCCCTCATCGGCCCCATCTCCCTGTCTAATCCAGTGAACCACCACTACCTCCCCCTTGCCTACTGTGTGTCAGCATCCACATATCAGAGAGAACATGGCCTTTGGTTGTTTGGGATTGGCTTATTTCACTTAGCATGATGGTCTCCAGTTCCATCTATTTACCAGCAATGCCATAATTTCATTCTTCTTTATGACTGAGTAATATTCCATTGTGTGCATGTGTGTATGTATGTGTGTAGATATATTACACTATCTTTATCCATTCATCTATTGGTGGGCATCTAGGTTGATTCCATAGCTTAGCTATTGTGAATTGAGCTGCTATAAACATTGATGTGGCCAAGTCATTACAGTGTGCTAATTTTAAATTCTTTAGGTATGTGCCAAGGAGTGGGATAACTGGCTCAAATGGTGGTTCCATCCAAGTTGCCTGAGGAATCTCCATACTGCTTTCCAGAGTGTTTGCACCAATATGCAGTCCCACCAAAAATGTACAAGTGTATCATTTTCCCACACATCCTCATCACCATTTATTGTTGCTTGTATTCTTGATAATTATCATTCTGAGTGGAGCAAGATGAGATCTCTGTGTAGTTTTAATTTGCATTTCTCTAATTCCCAACACTCTTTTTATATTTTACTTAGAAACAGGATCTTGCTAAGTTGCTTAGGGCTTCACAAGTTGCTGAGGCTGGCTTTGAACTCATGATCCTCCTGCCTCAGCCACCTAAGCAATTTCAGGCATACGCCATCATGCCATGCCTTTTATTATCATTTTGCTTATTTATTTACTTGTTTATATTTTATTTTATTTATTTTTTAGTATTCTTTTTTAAAACTTTATTTCTTTATTTTATGTGGTGCTGAAGATCAAACCCAGTACCTTACACATGCTAGGCAAGCACTCTGCCACTGAACCACAAACCCAGCCCCTTCAATGTCTTTTGAAAATGAAAATATGCATTGTTCAGAGTGTCCACTTTGTGAATCTTCACCCTCCAGTGGTAGCAGATTGGTCAAAGCTTTCATATTCCTTGACTCTGCTTAACTTTTTCCAAAAGGGAGACTTGGGTAAATTTTCTCATAGTTTAACTGTCTGTAGTTAATATGGGCAAGATGCAAATATTTGAGAAGCAAAATCCCTCATAAAGATTAGAACTGTGGTGACAGAAGCAGCCTCTGTTGTTCACACCCACTCCAAGTGTCCTAATAGCTGGGTGCTGTCAGTGCAACCTGGACTGAAACTTTAGGTCAAAGTTTTCTACAGAAAAACAAGTTTGGATGTCTTGATCTCTGCTTCTCATTAGTGCAAAGATGGTGCTAGTTAATTATTTGGGGGACAAAAAGGCTCATCTCAAAACAAGTAGCACTTCAACATGTCACTCTTTGACTTCTGGATCGATGGTGCAGTGATTGGTGGATGGTGCAGGATTTAATCACCTGGACAGTCCTGTTTCTTCTTCAGCTTTAGTTTCCCTGTGCAGCCACAATTGATACATACCTGCCAACATCTAAGAGCAAAGAGGCAGTCAGAGGAAGAATAAATACCTAATTTCCCCCACTTCTCCACATACTAAGACTTTAGCTATGATATTTATCTTGGATATTCTCTAACTTCTGGAATTGCTGAGTGTATCCAAAGAGAGAAGAAAAACGACTGAGTTGTGGTGGCCTGAGTGTTTTGAGTATGTGATATAAAAGGATTCCACTTCCGGTCAGGAATCTTCAGTGGACAGCAATGAAATCTTGGTCATGGTTTTCATTTCTGGAACTCAGAATTTAGGTCAGCCGCTAATGGATAATGAAGCTTATCAGCAGAGATAAAGACTGAGAGTCAAGTATGTTTATATCGTTTGGAATGGAGATGGAAGAAAAACTTGACCGATTGTAAACCTAAGGGTAATAATTGAAAGCGTCACTGTGGGAAGAAGCAAAGAGGATTCAGACTGAATAAATGTTTTCGCAGGACACGAAGCAAGTTGACATGTTTTAAAACAACTGAACCAACTAAAAGAACAAGGAAATGCTAGAATCTTGGAGGTAAAGCTCACCCGTGCTGTGGCATAAATAAGAGGCCAATTAAAATGTTTTTATAGCCACGGATGATGTGGCAAGTCCTCAATGCCAAAACTGAGAGCTGAGGAAAGGGGAATTGTTGAGGAGGGGCACGCTGAAAGGATTAAATGGTTCTCACTGGCCCATAACAGAAGAGGCTCGAGAAGAACAGTGTCGAGTCCACAAGGCCATGAACTCTTTTTTGGAGAGTTTCCTCCTACAGGGGTAATTGCTGCCGTGATATTGACACTAGGTTTCTCAATAGAATCCTTTGGCAATTGTATTCTAAGGTAGTTGAAATACAAGAGTCAGAGTGTTATTGGAAAGAAAGAAAATATTTTTAAATATGTTGAGTGGTTATTAAATACAGAGAAAAGAATAGGGGGAAATAACAGGGATTAAGTGTTCATGTATCACCACTGCAAATTCTGACGTCAGAAGAAAACTGATATGTTTCAGATGCCAATTCTCAAAAGACCCAGCAATAAAATTATTTTCTCTGATAAGGTAAATACAAAATTAGAATGTACTCTTTACTTCTGGATAGGAGAATTCTCGAAGTCCATGTTAATTTAAGTTTGCAGATGAAAGACGAGAATTCTGACTAACACTTATTGCAAAAATGGTAAACAGCAAAAATGTAGGGTTTTCTTTTCTCTCTTCTATTTGTCTTTCTAATGTTTTTCTCTCAGATGGAAAAGCTTCTCTGCCATTGCGTATAGTTGACCCAGTGCTCTGCATCTGGAGTAGCGATGGTGAATATAATGAGTAAGAGTTGCTGTTCCTGTTCCACACCTGTGCAAACAAGGCTCCCTGGTCCTAGCCTCTGCAGTTCTTAGATGCCAGGGAGAAGCCTCTGACTGAGCGGTGTCTCCATCACAGAGATCATGTGCCACTTGGCCACTTGGCTACTTACGAGTACTCATTTAGCTTTTTACTACCACTCCATGGTCACCTGAAGATGCTCCTAAGGTACAATAATTTTCCAAGTGCCCGTTTTAAGATTTGATTGCTTGGAGGCTGATTATTGGGGAAGGAAATTTGTGGAAGTTACTATAAGGCAGAGCAAGGTTTAGCCTATGTTAACTTTAGCAAATATTATGTGAGCTGAAATTTAGATGCCCTCTCTACTATTTCATGAAGCTGGTATGTGTCATGGAGTTAATAAAAATCATGAGTCTGTAAGTTCCAGTGGTTTCAGTCTTCACTCTACTACTCCAGCAAGTTTTTTTGGAGCCCAGGAGTACCATGAGGAATTATAAAACTGGTCAAAACTTTACCACCAGTGTTAAAATCTGTACTGTAAGGTACATCATACACTATGTCTACAAAATGGTTCAGACCCACCTCTATGGCTCTTGAGTCCTAGTGTCTTCATGACAAAGAATTTATATGGGCTCTCTATGCTTCTGATGAAGTCAAGAAAGTTGTTTGCCCAAGGGGCAAGCAATGCATGGTGGTCTCCATGTGGCTTTCATGGCAGGTACAAAAATACGCTATCACTTCCATGAGTTTGTGAGACAGCACAAGTCAGGCAAAGCAAATTTATTACTCACGCAATAATAGCACACAATTATAATGGCCTAAGATCCATGGAGGGTCATGAATCAGGAAATCTGCACAGGGTTGATGGTGTCTTGCATGTGTCTCACATTGTACTGCTGTCAGGGACCCTGAAAAAGCCTTGTCCTTGGTTTTATACCATGGGTTCCACATGGTCACTGAGCTCAAGTGTTGCAGAATATCCTATTCTAGCAGGAATGGAGACACAGCTGGGGCTAATCCAGCCAGGCCTTCTTTTTCTCAGGATAATGCTTTCTCAGTACAATATAGAGTTATTCTGAGAACTACTTGTGTGAAAGGAAGAGCTGGGTGGGTCAAGGTCACCATGGACCTGTCCTACAGGAGGGACATTTGTATTCCTTCTGAGAACTGCCAAAAGGGCAGTAGCAGCATGCTAGGAGAAGAGGCCCAGTACTTATGGTTCAAGGAAAGAGTTACAGGGGCTGGAAGTAAGAGCGGTAGAGTGTGTGCTTAGGCTATGCAAGACCAGAGTTTAATCCACATCAACACCCAAGAGTTTTTTTTTTTTTTTAATGGCCACTCAGCATGAAGAAGCATCTGCTGAGTCCAGAGCTTCAGGAGAGAAGTCCCAATGATGGACTTCTCTGAAGAATCTACAAACATTTCCCTTAGACAGACTCAGCCCTACCTTCAGCCAGACCCTAACTTCTGCTGCCTTAATATGGTGTCATTTCAGGCAAGGTATTTTTATTTTTTTTTATCCACTTTCCATACTCTGCTTGGTCTCATCCCACCTTCAGCATTGCACCTGACTCAGGAGGAAGTAACTGACTAGGAAGCAGATGGAGATAGGAGGGAGAAAATCTCTAAAGAGAGTTCACAGAACTTATCTGTGCTTCTTTCCCCTGTTGTTGACTTGGTCTTCAGCCGGCCTGAGCCAGGGATAAGGATAAAGTTTTTCTTCATTTTAATTTGTAGTCTTTATTTGTTCTTTATAGATATACATAACAGTAGAGTGTATTTTGACATATTATACACACATGGAGTATAACTTATTATTTTAGGACCCCATTCTTGCAGTTGTACATGATGGGGAATTTCACTGGTCATGTCTTCATTTATGAACATAGGAAAGTTATGTCTGATTCATCCTACTGTCTTTCCTGTTCCCATTCTCCCACACTTACCTAAGGATAAGGTTTTGATGTTTAATCAAAGCAAGAGTCTTGAAAGTAATAATTTTGAAAATTAATCTTTCGGTAACTGCCAATATATGCAGAACTGCAGGAAAAGCATGGGAGCTGTTGTTTGTCCAGGAACAAGAAAGGGTTACCCCAATCAATACATTTTAAAGGATGACAGAAGTAAAGTTATATTTTGAATATGACCTAAGTTGTGCTTGGTCTACATACCAGAAATAATATCAAAGGGAAGAAAATGATGGACCATGTTGCTGAGGTTGGGGAGGGCAGTGTGAAGAAGGGATAAATTAGCAGCTATGTGTTTTGTTCCCAGTGTAACTGAACACAATGGCTTTAATCTTGGTGAGTGCAAAGCTGAAAAGCACAACCAGGAAATAGAAGAGAGGAGGCAGGTTTATTACTTGCAGCAGGTAAGGCGAACACTGGGGTTATTTCCAAAGTAGTGTTCCCCACATAAGAAAGGAAACATAGGGATTTTATTCAGGGAGCCTACACATATTCATATAGGAAAGCACATTAAGAATTGGGCATATTTCTGAGCATGGACATTTTAAGGTGTACATTTCTGCACATGCTCAGGTTGAGGTCACAGTTCAAAAAGGAAAGATGTTAAACACATTTCTGGACATGCTTAGCTCAAGGTCCTAGGGCACATGTTCAAAAAGGCAAGACAGCAGACTCGAGTGCTTCTGAGCCTGCTCAGTTCAGTTTTATAATAAGTTGAATTTAGTCCATGTTGCCCAAAGGAATGGATTCAAGTGTATCAGTGACCTTGACTGGTTCCTCATAAGTTTTTCCAAAGAGTTTTAACTGACACAAAAAGAGCTGTCTTTTATAGATGTGGTAGTTTTCTCCGCATAAGTGTAGGAGTGTGTCCATACAGGTGCCTGCCTTGCTTAGCAGCAAAATAAATGACCTCTTGGGGTTGCTCTTTTCCCTTGCTCCCTCCCGTGTGATTTGTGAGATCCACCGTGTGTAGGAAGGTCTCCCTCGTCCTGGGAAAGTTTGAGAGAGTCTGTTCTCATCTTGATTCTATTCTGATATGCTGTTAAAAAGGTAAAATGTCAAGGGCTAATGCTCAGGTGTGGCCACAGGGGGAGGGATTCATTAGCCTTTATATTAACAGCATGGTTGGTCCAGTTCAGATCACAAAGCTTCATCCTGCGTGTCTGGGAATAAAATCTTCTTCAGTATTAAAATAATGTTTATGTGCTTCAACTATCTCTTCTTTCTTGAAAGGTGGTGACATTAAATGACAATGGGAATATGAAATGCTGGGTTCTGATGAGCCCTCAATTTAACCTTTACTTCAGAGATGACTAATGATTTTTTTAGAGAGAAGGTAAAACTCTCATACCATGTTCACTTTTTAAAAAACAACATACTTATAAAACATTGCATAGGATTTGTTCATCAGAAAGATTTAGAGTGTTTACTCCTGTGTCTGTCATACTTTTTTTTTCCCAATTTTTATGTGACATATCTGAGCCTTTTTATTCAGAATAGGATCATGACTGGCAAGGTATTTATTTTTTTCCTTAACAGTTCAGAAAAATATCTGATCATGAAAATGTCAAATTTCAGATATGCAAATAACATACTTCTTTCTCTCTTCTGTGCTTCTGGGCAGACTGTTTTGTTAGCTTAGCTTACTCTTTTTTTTTTCCCCCCCACAAAGGGATGGTATTTGTATCATTTCTGTGTTTCGGGTTGTCTTTCATTCTCAATGTTGTTCAAGGTCTTTACCCTAGATGGTTTGACTCAGTGGGATATCACCTTTCGTTCTGAACTTTTTCCAAAGAGAAATAAAGTCAAATTTGTTTTAGTCTTTGACTGAATTCTGAATAAATGATACTTAGGAGTTAAATGGAATTAGCTTTTTCAATGATGTGAATTAGGGTCATCTGTATTCAGTGGCTTAATGGTATCTTCTTTGAAAATCATCTAGACACCTGTCTTTGAAAGTCTCTTCCAAAATACCAGGAATACTGTATACTATGGCATTATGTGTGACAGGGGTGGGGATGGGGGTCCTGTGGTTCAGGATGTGGGCCACGGAAGGAATCAGACCTTGGTTTGAATGCTGGTTCTCCTTACGGAGATGTATGATTTGGGCAAGGGATAGAACCTGCCTAAGTCTGTTTTCTTCTTTCAACGGGGAATAAAACCCTTTGAATTTATCAAGATTAAGGAAGAAGCTGTATGTTAGGATGTAATACAGTGCCTCTGAATAAGAAAATACCCAATCTACGTAGTTAGGATTATCCTGTTTTAAAAGCTGTTTTTATGAGATAATTTAATTTCTGAGGATATGGAGATTGGGAACTATTTAACTAATTCTAATAATAGTGACATTTATTCCAAGTATGAATTTTAAAAAATCATTTAATCCAAATGTCTCATTGAGGGATTAAAGAAAATGGCCATTGCTATCGTGTCGATTTTAACAATATGTTGACAGCGCCATCTGCTGATGGAAAAAATAAGTTCTGGAATATGTGCAATGCAGTGTGTGCTTTTCTTTTTCAGCAATGGTGGGCCAATCTATTATTTTTTTCACTTGAGAAATTTAATTTTTAAAAAAGCTTGGTAATAGATACCAATGATATTCTTTCAATTTATCAGTCACTGTCTCTAAAGAAATGATTCCCAAATGGTGTATCATTAACTTATTAATCTACTTAGTACTGGCCCTTATCAAACTGTGAATTTATTTTAGGTTTTGGTGATACCATACTAAAATTGTGAAGTGAAAACTTTTCTTATTTAGAGGCTAATCCAGGATCAAATGAATGAGGACATATGTTATTGATTGGCTTTTTATCCCATTTTATAAAACAAACTGTAAGTTTCAGGTTGACAATAGAGACTCATGTGAAGGGAGTTCTAAGTCTGATTCTGAGAGACTTGGAGAGATGTCCATGTGCTTTATACCCTAGATTAGGCCTTTGATAGAGAAGGCATAACTTGTGTTCCAAGTTACTTGGAGCTAAAGCAAGATTCAGGGTACCTGCTGTGTCTACTAGCAAAATCATAACGAGGTGATTATTATAACCAAGGCTTCATATATATATAAATTATATAATATAAATGGTCATTACATATATGTGTGTATATAAAAACTTATACAAATATAAAACATGTACATGTGTATATACACATATGTACGTATATACATGTGTATATTACCTAGGTACATACACATAATTTTAAATTATGGTTATGCCATCAGATATATATGCATATATAATATAGATACATATATTAAAAATTACACAAATGGTTATTACATTTTTATGTATATGTAAACATACACACATACATATATGAAACCATACACACACACACACACACACACACACACTCACACACACATAGATATATATATACATACACACATGATTTCAATGTATGGTTATACTAGTGCATAGATATACATATCTTGGCAAGTAAATGAATATGTTACCACAATCTTTTTTATTGTGGTAAAATTCACATAGCATAAAATTCACCACTGTAACCATTTCAAAATGTACAATGCAGTGGACTTTAGTGTATTCACAATGTTGTGCAATCATCATCACTATCTAGTTTCCGAGCATTTTTTATAACTCCAAAAGAAAACTCTGTACCCATTAAATAGTTATTCCTGTTTCCCCCCAACCCCTGGCAAACACTGATCTGATTTTTGTTGCTATGAATTTGCCCATTATGGATCTTTCTTTTCTTCTTTCTTTTTCTTTCTTTCTTGCTCCCCCCCCCCCTTTCTTTCCTTTCCTTTTCTTTCTCTTTTTGATACTGAGTATTTGGTATTGAACCCAGAGGGGCTTTACCACTGAGCAACATTCCCAGCCCTTTTTATATTTTATTTAGAGACAGGGTCTCCCTGAGTTGCTTAGGGCCTTGCTAAGTTGTTGAGGCTGACTTTGAACTTGCCATCCTCCTGCATCAGCCTCCTGAGCTGCAGGGATTATAGGCATGCACCAACATGCCTGGCCCATCATGGATATTTCATACAACTGGAATCATATCTGGTCTTTTGTGACTGACTTCTTTCATATTACGTACGAAAATTCATATTAGCACGTATGTTCTCATTCCTTTTAATGGAGGAATAACAATTGATTGGATGTACCAAAATTTGCATGTCTGTTCACCCATTCATGGATGTTTTTGTTTCTACTTTCTGGCTATTGTGAAGAGCTCCATAAACCTTGCTGTATAGTGTACATCTGTTACTTAATTCTTTGTCATATAATAGGACTAGAATTGCTGGGCTGTATGCTGTTCTGCTTAGCTTATTGAGGAACTACCAACTGGTCTTCAGTGGTGGCTGCCCATTTTACATTGCCACCAGAGATACATGAGTATTCAATTCCACCACATCTTCATTCCCAATGATTTTCTGAGTATAGCTTTCCTAGGGAGTATGAGGTGGTCTCTCATTATAGTTTGATTTGTATTTCCCTAATGTCTAATGACACTAAGCATCTTTGAATGAATTCAGTGGCCATTTGTGGACTTCTTTTGAAACATGTCTATTCAAGTTCTTTGCTATCAATAATTTTAAAAAACAGGATTAAAAGGATGAGACTAGGGAGACAGAATCATAATGAGGGTCTTTGAGGTTTTGAAGAACAGAACTCGCCGGGGTCATCTCAGGGGGAGAGGTTATCGTAAGGTTACGTAGGGACACAGGGACCAGTCTCAGCAGCTAGGCAGCAGGGTCTGGGGAAGCAATGGGATGATGCAGTTTCCTGTTGCTCCATTCAGGAGTTATTTGAGGCTCCCCTGTGTGTGGCTTTTGTTGCCATTGGGAATCACAGGGAAATGTGACAACTTGGTCTCAGCTGCACCCGGGCTCCCTCTCTGCTGATTCTTATTTGCCCCTCAGTTTCCCCCGCCTCTCTTCCTGTTCTCTTTGTTTGTATATTCCTTCTCTCTTCCTTGTCCTTGTCCTTCGACTGCCTCCTAGGTGTCTTGCGCTCAAAAGTCTCTGGGAGAGGATCTGATTCTTGGTTGGTCTATCCCTAATGGAGTATCTCCTGGGGCAGACTTCTCACACTTCTTGTGCAGGGTCTGCCCATAATCTCAGGTCTCCTGATTGTGTACTACAGGTGGTAAAATGTGATGGCGTTGAGTCAGTCCACACACACCAGTGAGGAGCTAACTGAGCTCTGTGATCAAAAGCAGCTGACGGTTAAGGTGGACATTGAAGGTCTTTCATGGGCTGGTTACTGTAATGTTTCAAACTTCTCTTAAGTTTACAAGTGTAACTGTTTTAGTTTGTTGTTGTTGTTGTTGATACTGTAACAAATTGTCATATAGTTTGTCTTAGAGTTCTGAAGGTTGGAAGTCTGGAATTGGTTGTAGAAGGTTACTATGGAAGTGTCAGAAGGCCTGGTTCCTTCTAGAGGCTCCAGGGCAGAATCTGTTCTTCAGCTCTTCCAGCAGGTAGAGGTTGCTGTCTGGTTTGGAGTGTTCTTGCCTCACGCTGGTCTCTGCTTCTGTTGCCACTCTGCTTTCTCCTCTGCTCCAACTTCCTGTGTTCCTTTTACAAGGACCCTGTGTTGACACTGACTGCACCTAGATGATCCGGTACAGTCTCAACAAGGCCAGATCCTTGACCACATTGCACAGCCCCTATGACCATGCAAGGTAACATGCATGGTTCTGGGGATTGCAAAGTGGACATCTTTGAGGGGAGTTTTTAGTCTACTGGGTCATAGCAAAGAAAAATTAGATGACTTAGACCATGGGAGTTTAGACTTTAAAGCATGATGTGGAACAGTGCTGAAAAGTGAATGTAATTGGAAGTTTCTTTTAGCATTTTATTTGCCAGACTGTGGTTGCAAACACTGTTGTTGTCTTTAATGACAACATTTTGGAAATGAGCCATGAAAAGTCGAACATAGACTAAGTATCGCTTGGCAAAATTAATGAAGTGCATTACTCACAGGAATTAAACAGTTCTAAAAGTAATTAGGCCACACCAGGGGTTCTTCATAGCTCATGGATTCATTAATATTTAACAAACCGTGCTGTGGGAGGCATGGTGTGTTCCTCTAGATCAGAAGACAGGTGGAAGATCTTTCTCTCCTTCCTAAAGGGCGGTGTCGTCCTGGAACTGAGAAGATGCGTTTCTCTGGCAACTAATTTCCCACATGATTTGCCTTTTCACTAGATGAGCCAAGTTTGAAGAAATGGGTCAAATTGTACAATAGTCCATAGGTGTTAGACTGGTTAGACCTTTTCTAGGGCCAGCCTGGGTCTTGGAGAAATGGGGTGGGGTGTTACATATACAATGGAGATTAAAACACCTCAATTTTTATTTGTTTTAAATATTTGCCTAGGGAGTAGGCAGGAAATACAATTTGCCTGAAATGTCCTGTAAGTTCAAAGTGTTGCTCCAAGGACTAATTTCTGTTTCTGCTTGTATGTCATTCCAGTCCCACTCCGGTAGTGACAGGACTTCTGGCCCAGTGGATTTTTTTTTTTTAAACACATGGACACACATACATGCACACTCCTTCCTGACTGGTCACATTCATCCTCCCCATACCTCCACCTACCTAGCCTAAAACTGGTGCATATGTCACTGTTCTTTCCTCCTGCTTTGAAATGAGAAATTATTGAGGATTTATTTTGATTTCTAATCCTAGTATGAGAGCAAGTACAGCCTGGTAGCTTTGGCTTGCCAATCATCTCAGTATGCCTTGTGGTGAAATCATTTTTTCCACTTTTCTTGGCTGTTACGCATTCCTCCAAGAGACATAATTTTGTCTGTGGGACATTCTCAACTTATCCCTCAATTTACCCTGAAGCCATCTTAGCTAGTTTTGCCACAAAATACTAATATCATATATGGTCTATCCCAAAGCAGAGCTCAAATTTCTATTTCTGGAGAGTAACTCCATTTCTATCCTTGCTACTATCCCTTTTGAGGTTTCAAAATGTCTAGTCTGGGAGTGGAAACTCAGCGTGAATCCCTCATTCCTCCTTATCCTGTTACAACCTGTAAGAAGTGGTGGCAGTCCGATGAAAACAGATAAAATTTCTACTGGAAATTTATACAGAGATGTGTCCAGGGACTGGCTCCCTAGATCATCAATCTAGCTTCGCTGTTTAATTTGGGATCCTGTCTTTAGCTCTGAAATGTCAGAAGTTGGGCATCATCCTTGGAGCTGAATCTGAGGCAACCAATTCACAAACACACCTCATGAACAATGACAATGTAAAACCAGAACACTGATTTATTGTTTTACCATAAGAAAAAAAATTTGTTTCTAATAAGGCGGGTGAAGGAAATGACCTTGGCAATCAGTGGTGTCTCTGAGCATCTGAGCATGTTTTTTTTTTTTTTTTTTTTTTTTTTTTTCTGACATGTTAATAACTTCTCTAGGTCTTGGTCAGTGAGATAGGAGTATACAAAATGACTACTTAATGGAGTTGTGTGCAGAATTATCAAATGCAAGCAAAGTATTTGACTGACATGAATGAATGAGGTCACTGCTATCATCATTTATATTATATTTATATTTATATTTAGGGATCTGAGGTTGAGAGGGATTGATTAGCTCCCAAGTGATAGAATTGAGTTGGAACTAGTTTTTTTATCCTGTTTCTGCAGGAGCTCTCAGTCAAGTATATCAGTCATTATCTTTTACTGATTAATCTTTCTACTCCATTGAGCTGCCTGTGACTGCCCAGGGCACTTCGCCTAACATGGAAGTGGAAGTCCAGCTTTCAGGCCTATTTATCAGTTTGGAAGAAATAGTTCTGGAATTTCTCTCTCTGCCTCTTTCCCTCTCTCTCTCTCTCTCTCTCTCTCCCCCCCCCCCCTCCCCCTCCCTCTCTCCCTCTCTCTCCCTTCCTCTCTCCCTCTCCCTATCTCTCCCTCTTTCCACCCCCTCTCTCTTTCTCTCTCTTTTTTTTGTATCAGGGATTGAACCTAACAGCACTTAACCACTGAACCACATTCTCAGCCCTTTAAAAAAATTTTTTTGAGACAGGGTCTTGCTAAGTTGCTAGTATCTCTCTAAGTTGCTGAAGTTGACTTTGAACTTGTGATCCTCCTGCCTCAACCTCCCAAGCCACTGAAATTATAGGTATGTACCATGCACTCGGCTTTCTATCTCTTTTGAATCTTTTTGCCACTAAATATAAAATCTTCAGACAACTTGCCTTTGCATATACCATGTTTTCCTTCATTCAATATTTGTAAAAACAAAAAGTGTAGAGCCTGATGTCTAAATTCCATGATGATGGTTTCAAAAATTTTCCATTCTCTCTTTTTATTGCCTTCTAATTCACTTTGCCTTACAGACTCTTTTTTCATTAAAGTATGATGATCTCCTGTGCATATTATCCCTTGTTTTCTTCGGATGATGAGTGTATGCAAACAAAAATCAAAATGCAGAAAAATCTTTTCTGGGCCCATGTTTTCTTTGGAAAAAAGTTTCATCTAATTAAGGTTTCCTGTTTCTTTGGGATCTTTTAGACACTTTGACTTTGATTCTTACAGTAGGTAACTATTAGAATACAGAAAGTGTCTGGAGACAATAGTAGGAAGGAAATTTGGGTTAGAATTGGGAGATTTGATTCTACTCCTAGCTTTGGCTCTGTGGGACCTTGGGCAAGTCACTTTTCCCCTTTTCTGTCAGTTTCTTTACTTGCTTTACCCATAATGTTTGCTTTACCCACGTTTTAGGATTCTTGGGAGAAATAAATGAATCACTGCAGTGTTTTGAAAACAATGAAATCAATGGAAATCATTGCAGAGCAAAGCAGCCTGGCCTGGGTATAGTCTACAGCTTTCAGTCCCTCACAAATCTTTACCCTCTCTGAGATAATGATCAGTCTCCTTAACTCTAAATGGGGCAATGTGTCCCTCTATATCATTTCACTCTGTCATTCTAACAAATATATCATCTCATTCATTTGGATTCAAATGACGGGGACAAAAGCACCTGAAAGCATCCTGTAAAACAGAAAATACTGCATGAATGGAAAGGTGGCATCAGAGGACTCTGCTGCTTCCTGGCTCCATGACATCAGGCAAATTGGGGCACTTGTCAGGCCTCCGGTTCTTCATCTGGGACCTTATGGAACTTATAATCACTGTCTGCTTTGAAATCTGTTTATACTAGCATAGGCATATATATTTTTCTTAAGGCTTTTAAATGCCATGTGAGTGTATGATGACATGCTTTCTTGGACTTTAATGACATTTATTTCTAACTGCTGTATGAAATCTTCACCCTCTGTTTTCCATTTACAGAAATGATTTCCAGACAAAATTCTTTGACCCTAAAATAAATTAAAATTCCTGAAATATTGAATAAATCCCGATCAATTAAATTTTGTTCTAATTTTGTCTGTCACAATGGCAATGAGGCACATATTGAATGGGCAGGGCTGAACTTGGGGCTCTGGGGGGGTGTTCTTTGAAGTGTTGCATTTAAATCCACTTTTTATCTAAGGCTGATCAGCAGCCTGCTCTTCCTCCCACAGTGTACATTTTGCATTTGTAACAGAGAAAGATAAGGATGTTGTAGTCTCACCCTTTCATGGGTGGAGACCATTTTCTCTATGCTCTACTAAACCTAGTTTTTGGAAAGTTAAAAAAAAAAAAAAAGGCAAGTTTTCAGTGTGAAAAATCCTTAAACCTCATGTTAGCATACATATGGAGTGAGAAAAGTTCTAATGCAAAACTGAGAGTAGTGGCAATTCATTTCCATTCTGTTCCTTGATGAAAGTTGTTCAATAAAGTTGGGTTACACCCCAGGAATAGGATGTAATTTATTTCTATAGCTGTGAGAATGGGTGCCAACCTACATCAGTAAAGAGAGATACATTAAAATTTAGGCTCATGTTTAGCCCCTTTATGTAACTGCACCATTTGTATAGTTTTGTTTATTTTTCTTTGGAAAAAATTCATTGGTGCATTATAATTATACTGGAATTCATTGTTACCTCTTTGTACTCTTTTTTGATAATACAGGAAGTGCATCAAACAGTGCTCTTTATTGCCACATTTAGGACTTCAAGCAATAATTTTATTCTTTGGTTACATTTTTGGAAAGTCTAACAAATGGATCTCTGAGTCACTGACTTCATCTTTTCAAAGGTATCCTTCAAAACCAATGCTCTGTGTGTGAATGACTTGTCAAGTCTGGATCGGAACCTTGCAGTGTTATCTTGGAACACTTGTAGGATCTGCACAGACCACTAGGTGGTGCTCATGACAGGGTGAGTCTTCTGAGAGAAATGATCACAGCTGGGAGATTTTAGTTCTGCTTTACTAAAAAGAAAGCCATTCAGTTCCAAATCTGATCCTAAATTCAAGACTGTGTTGTACTGTAAAAGATTGAACATTCCTGTGAAAACAGATTGAGGTGGAGTTCATTTGCATCATTCCAAAACAATCTTCTGTCAACTGCCTCTTCTCACAGAGAACCATAAGTTTAATGTGTGATTAAAAGGTATATATATTATCATGGCAAGTCCAAGCAACCATAACTAGCATGTGAATGAATTTCTGTAGTTAGAGAAATGACCAAAAAAATTATAGAATGAAATCCACAGAGGTCAAGAAACATAGTCCCTTCCTTAGTAAATTCAGGAACAGTGAGGATTTGGAAGTCCTAGAGAACATAAGCAGAGGACCCCTCTTAGATGAGGACTGTTTAACAAAATGAGCACAAACAGAAAGGGTTTTTGTAAAACTAATTTTGCCTTATTTAAAAGTAAATATTGGGCACCAGAGTTCATATATGCATTTATGCTATTCCTTCTCTATCTTTATGTTGCATAGTTTAAAAAAAGTATGAGTGCTATAACACATTTTCTGTCAACTGTCCATGAAACTCTAATTCCTTCATCACATAGAAGCAAAAATGATATTTTTAAAAAGGAAAACAAGACAAAACTCTGAATAAATGACTTTCTAATGTCTTATAATAAAGTCACACCCCTGACAGGCCAACCTGACCCAACTTCTGCCCATTTCTCCCACCTCATCTCTTTATTCTTGGGTTGCAGGATCAGTGGGTTTCTGACAGCTCCTACAATTTACTCTGCTCCTTCTGGGCATAGGACATAGGCACATGCTCTTCCCCTTGCTGGATGTCCTGTCCCATTTTTTCATTCGATGATCCCTCTTCGTCCTTCAGCTTTTGGGTTAAATGTGGTCTCATCAGAGAGGTCTTCCCTGTGGATCTTCTCTGAAGTGGTTCACCTATTAGTTTCGGACCATCATTTTATTCACAGCATTTATCTACTTACCAAACTTTGCAATTTTTGTTTACATATTTTTTGTCTACATATTTTTAAAAGGAATTTTATCTTAGTCTACTTGTCTTCTATTTGTGACTCTATTGTTATGAATTGTGGATGTTGAACAATTTCTATATATAACTCAGTTGCCTCACCTATCAAGTGAGCTTAATATTTACCTCCTAGGGTTGTCATGAAGAATAAACATGCTAATACATGCTTAGAACACTACCTACAAGGCCTCAAGACATGTAACTATTATTAGTGCTACTTTAATCAACATTTCTGATTGAAGGAACATTCTTCCCATGCTGATTGCTTCTGTCTCTCTTTACCTTCCTTTGGAGAGTGCATCCCTGACCATCTCCATAAACCATGCCAGACTCCCTAGGGGTCTGTTTCTACCATTGCCATACTTTATCCATCTCCATAGCATTTTTTATTTTGTAATATACAGTCATCCCTTGGTATCTAGGGGGAAGTTTTTCTAGGACCCCCTGCTGATAACAAAATCTGTAGATGCTTGAGACTGTTATATAACATGGCATAATAATTACATATAATCTCTGCATATTCGCGTACTTTATTTTTTATTTTTAAAAGTTTGTGGTTGTAGATAGACCACATGTCTTTATTTTATGTTTATTTTTATGCAGTACTGAGGATCAAACCCAGTGCCTCACACATGCTAGGCAAGTGCTCTGCCACTGAGCTACAGTCCCAGCCCCGTGTCTGTGTACTTTAAGTCACCTCTGGATAACTTGTAATGCTATATAAATCATCATAAAGAATTGTTTAGGGAATAATGACATGAAAAATGTCTACACATTCAGTACAGTTGCATTTTTTCCTGAATATCTTCTATCTGGGTTGAATCCATGGATATGGAACCCACATATACAAAGGACTGACTCTATTTACCTTTTTATTGATGATACGTGTCTCTTTCTTACTATGTAATTTAAGCTAGGAAAATAAGGAGTTTATTTTGTTCACTGCTATACTTCAAGGATCCAGTAGAGGCAATTATTGGGCATTCAAGGAATGTCGGCTGAATGAGTGAATAATTAAATCATTCCCATGCTCTTCTGTTTCCCTCTCTGAAATGTAAGCATGGTTGTGTCTGCCTTGTCTATGTGTATGTTCCTGGCAAAAGGGGCTCGGGAAGTATTTGTTAAAGTGATGAATGAAAAAAGGGGTTTTGAGACTTTACTAAAATCACAGGATATTTTAGCAATACTTTAGTAATGATCACATTTTAATTTATTGATGATAATTATGATATCTGGGGTCAAATCAGTTTTACAAAGGACTCTACATTTTTGAAATCTTGTCACTTAAATTTCAGTTTATTACATACCATTTCAGTCCAGTTTGTATACAGAGATTGACACCATGTGAATAGTATTAATGATTATGGAGATAGTCAGGGATGCACTCTCCAAAGGAAGGAAAAGAGAGATTAAATCTACCAAGACCTTGGTGCCCTTCACACACCTATATTCTTATTATTTTTTCATCCTTAGATTTTCAAATCTCTTAACTGGATTCAGCCTAATTATTAAGTTCAGTCACTGGGTATCTGTTGAACATCAAGCATTTTCTTCTTCATTATAAAGATGGCTTTATGAGTAACAAATTTCTCCATTAATGTTTTAAGGGGACCACCAACATCAAACAGATACCACATTCTTATACACCGTAAAGACTGATGGTCCAGATATAGAAGAGGAATTCTTTGCCCCTAGGATCTCCAAGTCTATCGGTGGGCATTCAGGCTCATGCCCACAGTTAAACATATAAGCAGAACACTTAAGGGGCTACAGTGGACAGAGGAAGTAGGTGCTGTGTAGCTTAGGAAAGAAAGCAGTCCACCAACCCGACTCACTACAGCCTACCATCCTCAAACTGGGTCGCTGACGTCTGGTATTTGTATTTTGTTGTCTGCCTCAGTAAGCTCATAACTTCTTTTATAAATGAGGTAGGTTACTTTCCTAACCTGCTCTTTAAATTCCTTGAATAAAAACTTTTGCTAACTTTGCTGTTCCTGACATATTGTCCAGGCTGGTTGAGGATTATTCCTTCTTCCTTCAACCCCTTCTCCAGACTCCAACTCCTTCCCAGTATGGTTTTCCTCTTGATTCTCACTGTTGTGCAGAGTTGATATTGTCACAGAAATAGTTTCCCAGTGATTTCTCATGATCAAGTCTCCTTCATGTTCATTCCAAGCCCTCTACTGTGGTCCTGAATGTGTGTTCACTTCCCTTTTCCTCATTCGAAGTATTTTTTCCCCCAATATCATCCTTTGCTTTTTCCTAAAGGCCTTGATCTAACTCTGTAACTTGATTTACTATTACTAGAAAGAAACATCATAAGGAAGCAATTCAATCATTTTCTCATGAAACTCTTCGACTTTTAAGAAAGACAAAATTGACACCTTCATGGATGTGCTGTGTGAAGGAGGAGAAACGTTTGGAGTTATGTTTATTTTTCTCAAAACCATTTCTATTCATTTAGAAATTTCAATTGTAATAATCTCTGCTTTCTCATTTTGACATTCCTTTCTAGATGTTTTATGTTTGACCTGAGCAGTATTTAGAATTTAAAAAAAAATGAGAAAAGTGAAAAAAAATGACATAAAATTAAAATACTTGGTGACATTTGCTATAATTAATGTGTATATTTAAAATTTAAATAATTGCATTAACATATTTTAGATCGAGATGACAAGTAGATTCATTTTCTTCATTTATTTTTTTTTAACATCAGAAATGATAGATATTTCTGGTTTGTAAGTTGGTTATTATGTCAAATGCTTGAGAAGAAATGAGGAATATAATTTCTTTTTTACTTGAGTATTTTTGGCCTGCTAGCTTTATGAAGGATCTTTGCATTGCTCCCGGTGTTTATGGTAAATACTTTGTTCTTACAAGAGGGACTGCATTTTTCTGCACCATTACTAGGCTGAGCTGAGAGCACACCATGAAGCCAAGAGCACCACCATTGCCACTGTTTTTTTAACTCTGTCCAGTGGGACAGTCGTCTAGATGGATGGGACAAGGTAGCAGCTCAGGATCTGTGAAGGGTTACTTTTTTTCTGATTAATCTTTGTTTCTGCCAACAATCCTATATTTTCATAGAGATAGGAATAAAAACAGAAAGGCATTTCTTCCTGACTTGTCTCAGGGGGAATGTGTCTTATGTTTCGGAAGATCATAGGGTGGATTGGTATCTCTGACCGAAAATGAAAAAAGATCAGAGATGTGGCTTTTACCTTATAAGATCAAGAAACACTTGTGCATAGGAACCTCACTGGATTAGGCCATCATAAAGTCAACTTAATTATTTTTAAAAAATTAACTAAAACTTAAATTGGGGAGACCAAATGAGAGAAAAGAGTCCTCAGTACTCGGAGCCTCAGGGTTTATTTAGTCCTTCTTCTGTCCTCATGCTGGTTTCCACTGCTTCTCAGCTTCGAGGTGGACTGAGCATCCCAAGTGGACTGTTGTATACTCCAAGCTCTGATGTACTTGCTTTGCTTCTGACACAATGAAATGCAACTAAACAAAGAACGCCTAAAATATTTTAACATCAGGATTCTCCTAGATTTTCATCACAGACAGAAAACATTGTCAAAGTAGTGATCATTTTCCTGGTGCTGTTTTTTCTGAGGAGGGCAAAGCAAAAGGGTAGGCAGTGACTGTTTCAGATGTTGTGGGTCAGTGTGGAATCAGCCGCACTTGTAGCATCCGACCCACAAAAGACTTTATAGAGGTTGGAAAATATTTACCCAGTCTCTTAGCGACTGAGGGTTTGGGGCGGGCACAGCTACTTCCTCTGCCCCAGCTCCCTCTTCCCACACCCTTTTTATTCCTTCTAGGCTGCTTCCCTTTTTGATAGTCTGCTTCCTCTTGTGGCTTCTCTCCCTGTGAAACTCCTTCCTTGCCCCTTCCTTACTTTTTGTAACTGTAAGGACAAACTCCTCTTTGATTCATAATTGAAGTGTTCTTTTGGTTTCATCGGAATCCATAGTCTGTACCTATGGAATCTGACTGCTTTCAAAAGAACACTTGAGTTATTTATAAGGTTGTGGTTCAGAACACTCAGGTAAGTTAGAGTCTACCTTAAAATACCTGTCTGCTTTTGTCACGCATGGAAGGTGAAGGGGTGCATGGCCCACTTTGTTGTGTAGGTGGTGCTGCTTGTTGTTCAACAGTCATATGTTCTTAATTAAAACAACCTCATTTTGCTCTTCTAGGAGGAAAAGCGACATTCCCGTATAAACAATACTTGCAAATGTTTGTTGCTCTCTCGAGTATTTTCTCACCCTTGTGTATTGCTAATTGATTCTCCTTAAGGATATCCATTTGCTGTCCTGACTTACCCAGGCCCCTTCTAGAAAGTGTTTGTAAGATGCTAACCTGGCAAGTGGAGAGGAGTGGAGTTTGCTTTTTTTTTTTTTTTTTTTTTTTTAAGTTTATATGAAGGACAAATTAGAAAGGGAAAAAAAAGGCTCCCTACTGAGGAAGGTGCTTGGGCCACTGCTGACAAATACTTATTCTCATTTCTCTCTGGGCTTATCCTTGATAAAACTTGGCCCCAAAAACTTACTAAGTCCTTGTGGGCTTCTTCAAGTTTACACTTCCCCATTGATGATGCCACTTAAGGGGATTGGGAACATTTGATCTGCCAGGTTGTACAGCTGTCACTGCCTCTCTGCATTTGATGATAAAATGTGGGCTTTTCCTCCTGGTGTCCTCTCCCTACAACACATGGGTTGCTCAAGGTAATTCTTTTGCATCTTTCACAGTGATTAATTATGCACAAAGATTCAAGAAACAGTGTGTCAGTATGGGGGAACATGACACAATGCAAATGCTCGGAGGCTCATTTTTAATGGCTTGGGTTTGGATTTATGCCCAGAAATTATTACCAAGCTTGCTTTGTTGTTTGACTCACAGACCACACTTTGTGAAAACCTGTCATAGTAAAAAAAAAAAAAATTTCTTTTTAATAAAATATCAATCAAATTTCCTAGGGACTAAAGAGTAAGCAAAACAATGACAGACATTTATAACAATATAATATAGACACATATTAATATTTCTGTAACAACAAATAAAAATCAAGCAGTAAACTTATGTATTAAGTCACAATTCCAAATAATGCCATGTAAATAATACACATAATTGGAAGTATTCACAACATGGTCAAAATCAAGGAGCAGGACTGGGTCTGATTTATGTAACTTCCTCATTGAGTTCAGCATTATAAGGATAATGGTGATAGAAACACACTGTGCCAAGATTCTGCCTCTCCCAGGCTCCAGGGTCATGCCAACAGGTAAGGACTTGTTTGGGCCACACTTACCTGCACCACTGTCGTCTTCTGAGGAGCAGAAAGCAGGAAGAAAACTATTTAGATAGATAAAGAAGTGTAAAGAATAACTTACCAGTAATAAAGTAATCAAATTATGGAGCAGACACAAAAAAGGTTCATCATAGAGCTCAATTATTATTGAGCATTTAAAATGACCAAGCATTTTAGTATATTTTATTCCTCTAAGGGTGTTTTCCTTTCTTTCTTTCTTTGGCTATTCACGTCTGCTGAGAATGTCTGATATTTCCTCTGGCTCTTTTGCTGTGGTTTTCTCTTTAACTCAGACTCCCTCTAGGAGCCCTCACCAAGTAGATCTGCATTTTGTCCACAACTGTCTGCTTCTTGCATTTGTTGTCTTCACCCTTTCCTATCCTTGTGTTCAGAGCACGCCCCAAATTGTGGAGTTCTGTTTTAAAGTGTAAGAGTCCCAGAGTGGGTGCCTTTGCCCTAGATGAAAACCCTCCCCATTCTGATGTTTGGAGGACTTGCTCATCTCAAGCGTGGTTTCCTGTCTTGAGGACCCCAGCAGAGCTGGCCGGCCAGCCTCAAGTCCTGCTCGTGAACATAGATTTCCACACAGGAAAGAACTAAAATATAGCCGCACATGGTGGCACATACCTGTAATCCCAGGAGCTCAGAAGGCTGAGTTAGAAGGATCAAAAGTTCAAGGCCAGGCTCAGTAAGTTAGGAAGGCCCTAAGCAACTTAGTCCCTGTCTCAAAATAAAAAATAAACAAAAAGGGATGGGGATATGGCTCAGTGGTTAAGTGCTGCTGGGTTGAATCCCAAGTACCCTCCCTGCCAAAATATATTTGTGTGTGTGTGTGTGTGTGTGTGTGTGTATGTGTATATATATATATATATATATATATATATATATATATATAAAATATAAATGCATAAATTTGTACACCTGAGGAAGGTGGTAGTAATTTCTTGGATGATACAACCCAAGCTCACTCTCTCAAATTTGGAGAACATCCAAAAGAGATGAATAAAACAAATAGCATGAAATAGAAAAAATAGAACCGATTTCAATAGAAAAGGTGAGAACTCAGTAAATTCAGGATAATGAATGTAACAACAAAAAATCAAGAACAATAAAAATTAACAAGAACAAGCTTTTAGACATAAACATACCTTTATTAAAGTAAAATCTTCCATAGGAGAATTGGGAGGTAATACTGAGGAAATTGCCTAGAAAATGAAGTAGTGAAAAAAATAAAGGAAACTTGAAAGAAACAAAGAAGAAAAAAAAAAATCAGTCTAAGAGTTACAACATAGAAAATGCCAAAATAGGGAACAAAGAAAAGTGTGGGGTGGAACGTTTCAAAGAATGTGAGAAAGGCATTTCCCATGGCCAAAGAAGGAACCGAGCCCTTGGAGTAAAGGAGCTACCGATGGCTGGAGTAAATGAAGAGAAGATACGCCTGAATGCACTTGGATGAAATTTCCTAAACTCAGGATAAAGAGAAAGCCTTAGATGCTGCTTAAGAGTCAGGGGAAAATTCTCTGTCTATATTAGGTAGAATCAGACTGCTAAAGAAATCCGGTATGCTGGAAACAACAGATCAATGCACTGAAGTTCTGAGAAAAATGGTTTAAACCAAGAATTATATATTCTTCAAAATTATTAACTGGAAAGCAAACTAAAATGTCTCATATAGGTACTTAGAAAGTATAGTTTTCATGTACTTTTATTTGGAAGAATTTACTCGATAAGAAATCTTTTTTTTAATTTTTATTTTTACAGACAGCATTTTGATTCATTGCACACAAATGGAGTACAACTTCTCATTTCTATGATTGTACACAATGCAGATTCACACCATTCATGTAATCATACAGCTACATAGGGTAATACTGTCTGTCTCAGTCTACTATCTTTCCTCTCCCCATCTGCCCCATTTTCTTCTACACTATCCAAAGTTCCTCCATTCTTCTCTCCCTGTCCCCCCTCCAGCACTGGCCCCCCTCCTGTTGATAAGAAATCTTATCAGGCATTTTTTGATGCTAAGAAAAAAGCAAGGAAATAAAGGGGAAAGAAAAGAAAGATGACTTCAAAGGTTATAATAAACTAATCCAGGAGTGGCTTGAGTTAATCCTAGGATGATAGTTGTATTCACAGACCTGGAAAACAATAGTTCAAGAAAGTTGGTAGGTTTTAAAGAAGAAAATTGCGATGGATATGATTAAGATGCTGGGTGGTATCAGTGATATTTCCTTAAAAGAAAATAGAAAGTTTGACTCTATTAAAAACTAAGTCATGACTCAAGCATGACTTAGGGGCATGATATTGGGAAGCGACATGGGAACAGCTTTTGCATGGCATAGAGGTGATGTCATTGGACCTATGAGGAAGGAAGGTTTCCCTACCACATTATTCTGCCCTTCTATGAGTGAAATATTCAACATCTATCAGTTAGGTCTAAGCATTTGGAGAAAAACACTAATAAGACTTTTAGGGAGTCTGGGCATAGGCAGGGGCTAGGTGTTTATGCTCATGGGAAGGTCTGGAGGTGAAAATCCAGGCACCACCAGGAAGGTCTTGGTCACCTTTACCAGTTACATCTGCGTGTTTGGAGGTTGCAACTGCTCTAAAGGGGAGAAAGATACAGGAAATCATCAGAAGCCAAAAGGCACCCCGCTGGCCCTGGAACAGGAACTAGAGGGGACAGAGCCTCCAGTTGGCTGCTGCAAACACTCATGTCAGAAAAAGAATAGCTTCTCTTTCCTTTCTGGCTTCCAGCATTTCTCCAAGTGCATCTCATTGGATGCTTCTTAAATTGTTTCTAGAACCCTCTACTTCACTATTACAATCAACACTTAAGGGACTGGGATATTGCCGTTTTGTGAGAAAAACACTGTGGATATATTTCGCTAAAATAGGACACACAAAGTTTTCAGATTTGAGGTAGCAGGCCAACTTACAGCTACCATGGTCAAGTGACACATAGCAATAGGGACTCCATTTTGGATGGCTCAGAAGTGATTCAGGAAATTAGTAAAACTGTGTAGCCAGCATCTGGCAGTTGGGGGTAACTGTCACAGAAATGGCTGAAGGAAAGCACCCACATGCTTTGAGGAAATGCTAGGAAATGTGGTAATAGTAGGCAGAGCTTGGAACTAAGGATAAATGTGAACTACCAATAAGAAAAATTAGCATTAGGAAATTTGTTTTCAATAGGCAAAATATGGAAGATATAAAAATAACTGGATTATAAATATTATAAATATTTAAGTAGGATGACAGAAAATTGAGGTATGCTATTGACAGTTGCAAATGTAACTCATGAACTAAAATAAAATAGAAACCTCTTGTAGAAGCAAGGAGATAAAACCTTAAATACATAAACCAAGAATGTGCTGTAAGTCTCTTATTTTGAGTGGGAAAGGGAAGCACCACAAGAAATAAAAATAGCAACAGAAGTGGGAAGTGGAATAGGGGGTGGGTGGGTAGAGTTAGGGATCAAGATCATTATCTTTTAAGATCCTTTTATATGGCTTGAAAAAATATATCCACATTATTTTAATAAAAAAAAATTTGCTTTGTATTATCTTCAAATAAAGATATTGAACAATTTGGTTTTTCCCATCATTATTCAAAGATATTTGAAAAACATTTAAGGAAATGTATCCCTTTACTGACATTTCTACTCTGGTAGATCACTAAAACAAAATTTGCTCTATTTCAGTCAGTCACAAGGATTTTGTTTTTCAAAATATTAACAATGATTCTCATTGGTTGCCCTATCTACCTTTGGGCCGCTCTGTCTGGTCCCTTACCTGCTGCAGAGTCACCGGTAGTGATGTGCAGGTGCTGAGCTCTGCCTCCTATGACTTCTGTTTTCAGGAGAACTTGCATGAATAGGACCCACAACCCTGTTCCAAGCAAAGAGGAGCCAACCAAGATCTAAAAGTACCCAATCAGGTATCTGGAAGTATCAGAGGGAGGGAGTTTAATCAGAAATCATTAGCCGAAATGTATGCTCCTGGGTCATATTATAGTGAGCCTGTATTATTTAGGAAACAGCCGTCTTAAAGTGTACTTCAAAGCAAACAAGTTTAGGAAATGCTTGTTAAACATACCCACACAGTCTTTTTATGCATTCTTTCTCAGTAGTTAATTTGAATGCGCACTATCAATATCAAAGACAAAACTTGAGCATCCCCAATTCGTATTTCACTAAGTATCTCATAAGATTAAGACTGTGAAATGTTTTAGAAAGCTTTTTAAATTGGGCAGTGGTAAGGGAGAAAAGAATGGTTAAGGAAGGATTTAGTAACACTGGGGCAGAAGATTGGTATTCTAGGAGATAACTGAAAAGGAAACCATGTTTTCATAAACACCAATTCAGTCACTGTGTGCAGGAAGGGTTCAAGATGCAAGAAAGAGAGGAGGCAATGACCCTGCTATGGGAAGACCACTTGCAGCAATCCTGGGAGAGGAGTCAAGTGCAGGTATAACTCAGTACAGCAGATGAGAGCCATGTGTCTTAGCTTCTTTGCTGCTGTGACTAAATGATCTGACCAACATAATTATAGAGTCAGAACAGTTTATTTGAGGGCTCACACTTTCAGAGGTCTTAGTCCATAGAAGGCCGGTTCCATTCCTTGGGGCTCTAGGTGAGGCAGAACATCATGGCGGAAGAGCATGGCAGAGGGAAGCAGCTTGCATCATCAGGAAGTAGAGAGCGTCTCCACTCTTCAGATACAAAACATATACCCCCAAACCACGCCCTATCACTTCAATTAATCCCTTCAAGCATTAATTAAGTAATTGGGTTAAGACTTTTAAAACCCAATCATTTCTCCTCTGAACCTTCCTGAATTGTCTCACATGTGAGCTTTTGGGGAACACCTCACATCCAAACCATAACACCATGTCATTAGGAAAGCATAACAAGTCATGAAGATCATGTGGATTTGAGAAGAAAAGTGGATGAGGCATTGAGGGTTTCACAGATTTGAGGATGGTGCTGAAGCACCCACATGCCCAGGTACGCAGCAGCAGTCCTATTTCCTCAGAACAAAAATAAGTGCAGTGGTCCTCCTACCCCGGTGTGCTTTCCAAGGCTCCCAGTAGATGCCTAAAACTGCAGACAGCACTGAACCACATAACTAAGCACCTAGCATGCTTTGTGACTGTGACTTGTGCAGTTTCGTGGGCTATAAAAGAAGTAGCACAGATTTTTTTTTCTTCCTTCAAGGTTTCACAGATAGATTTGCTCTGACCATAGATCTTAGCAAACACAGCAAATGATGTGTTTCTTTGCTTATTAAGTGCAGAACTTTCAACTTTTCACTTCAGGGAAACATTATAGGCTCCCTTTGGTGTATTGGAATCCCCAGCAGTACTACTCTTGTGCTTGGGAACCATTATTAATGAAAATAAGGGCTACTTGAATACAGGCACAGCAATACTACAACAGTCAAACTGAAAACTGTAAAAGCAGATCTGATAGCCAAGACTGCTACAAAGGGGCTAATGGGTTTGTAGAGTACATATGAGGAAACACTGGACGAAGCAATGATTCACGCCCTGTGGGGTGGAGGAAGATGGTGTGAGGTTTCATCAGGTTTAGAATGGTATGAAATTTAAATCTCACAAGTAGCTTATTTCTGGTATTTTCTATTTATTATTTTTGGATCATGGTTATCCATAGGTAACCATCTTGCAGAAAGCAAAACACCAACTGAGAGGGACGTACCCTAATCTAATCCTAAAGGTGCTTAATTTTTAATGATATAAATGGAAATACTTCCCTGTTAAGATATCAACTAATATATTAACATTTTAAAAATTTATATATATATTTATTTGGTCTTTTTAGTTATACAGGACAGTAGAATATATTTTGACATATTACACATACATGGAGTACAACTTCCCATTCTTGTGGTTGTACATGATGTGGAGTTACACTGATCATGTATTCATATAGGAACATAAGAGAATTATGTCTACTAGATTTCCCATTTCCATCCCCCTTCCCTTGTCCTCACTCCCCCATGCCCAGTGAACCATCACTTCTCCACCTATTGTGAGTCAGCATCCACATAATATATCAGAGAAAACATTTAGGAGATTGGCATATTTCACTTAGCATGATAGTCTCCAGTTCCAACAATTTACTGGCAAATGCCATAATTTCATTCTTTACTGCTGAATAATATTCCAGCGTGAATATGTACCACATTTTCTTTATCCATTCATCTATTGAAGGGCACATAGGTTGGTTCCATTGTTTAGCTATTGTTAATTGAGCTGCTATAAACATTGATGTGGCAGCATCACTATAGTATACTGATTTTAAGTCCTTAGCGTATATGCCAAGGAGTGGGATAACTGGCTCAGATGGTGGTTCCATTCCAAGTTTTCTGAGGAGTCTCCATACTGCTTTCCAGAGTGTTTGCACCAATTTGCAGTCCCACCAGCAATGTATGAGTGTACCGTTTCCCTCACATTCTCACATTTATCATTACTTGTATTCTTTTTTTTTTTTTTTAATTGTAAACAAATGGGATACATGTTGTTTCTCTGTCTGTACATGGCGTAAAGGCATACCATTTGTGTAATCATAAATTTACGTAGGGTAATGTTGTTTGATTCATTCTGCCGTTTTTTCCCTTCCCCCCACCCCTCCCACCCCTCCCCTCCCTCTATACAGTCCTTCCTTCCTCCATTTCTGCCCCCCTCCCTAAACCCAACTCCAACCCCAACACTAACCCCTCCCACCCCCCATTATGTGTCATCATCCACTTATTAGTGATATCATTCTTCCTTTGGTTTTTTGAGATTGGCTTATCTCACTTAGCATGATATTCTCCAGTTTCATCCATTTGCCTGCAAATGCCATAATTTTATCATTCTTTATGACTGAGTAATATTCCATTGTATATATATATACCACAGTTACTTTATCCATTCATCAATTGAAGGACATCTAGGTTGGTTCCACAATCTGGCTATTGTGAACTGAGCAGCTATGAACATTGATGTGGCTGTATCTCTGTAATATGCTGATTTTAAGTCCTTTGGGTATAGGCCAAGGAGTGGGATAGCTGGGTCAAATGGTGGTTCCATTCCAAGTTTTCTAAGGAGTCTCCATACTGCTCCATACTGCTTTCCAGAGTGGCTGCACTAATTTGCAGCCCCACCAGCAATGTATGAGTGTACCTTTCTCCCCACATCCTCGCCAACACCTGTTGTTGCTTGTATTCTTGATAATCGCCATTCTAATTGGGGTGAGATGGAATCTTAGGGTGGTTTTGATTTGCATTTCTCTTATTACTAGAGATGTTGAACATTTTTCCGTATGTTTGTTGATTGCTTGTAGATCTTCTTCTGTGAAGTGTCTATTCATTTCCTTAGCCCATTTGTCAATTGGATTATTTGCATTCTTGGTGTAGAGTTTTTTGAGTTCTTTATAGATTCTGGAGATTAGTGCTCTATCTGAAGTATGATTGGCAAAGATTTTCTCCCACTCTGTAGGCTCTTTCTTCGCATTGCTGATAGTTTCCTTTGCTGAGAGAAAACTTTTTAGTTTGAATCTATCCCAGTTATTAATTCTTGCTTTTATTTCTTGTGCTATGGGAGTCCTGTTGAGGAAGTCTGGTCCTAAGCCGACATGTTGAAGCTCTGGACCTACTTTTTCTTCTATAAGATGCAAGGTCTCTGGTCTGATTCCGAGGTCCTTAATCCATTTTGAGTTTAGTTTCGTGCATGGTGAGAGATATGGGTTTAGTTTCATTCTGTTGCATATGGATTTCCAATTCTCCCAGCACCATTTGTTGAAGAGGCTATCTTTTCTCCATTGCATATTTTTGGCCCCTTTGTCTAGTATGAGAAAATTGTATTTATTTGGGTTTGTGTCTGTGTCCTCCATTCTGTACCATTGATCCACCTTTCTATTTTGGTACCAATACCATGCCATTTTTGTTACTATTGCTTTGTAGTAGAGTTGAAGATATGGTATTGCGATACCCCCTTCTTCACTCTTTCTGCCAAGGATTGCTTTAGCTATTCTGGGTTTTTTATTCTTCCAGATGAATTTCATAATTTCTTGCTCTATTTCTGTAAGGTACATCATTGGGATTTTAATTGGAATTGCATTGAATCTGTATAGCACTTTTGGTAGTATGGCCATTTTGACAATATTAATTCTTCCTATCCAAGAACATGGGAGATCTTTCCATCTTCTAAGGTTTTCTTTAATTTCTTTCTTTAGTGTTCTGTAGTTCTCATTGTAGAGGTCTTTCACCTCTTTTGTGAGATTGATTCCCAAGTATTTTATTTTTTTCGATGCTATTGTGAATGGGGTAGTTTTCCTAATTTCTCTTTCTGAAGATTCATCACTTATGTATAAAAATGCATGGGATTTATGTGCATTGATCTTATATCCCGCTACTTTACTGAATTCACTTATGAGATCTAAAAGTTTTCTGGTGGAATTTCCTGGTTCCTCTAAGTATACAATCATATCATCAGCAAATAGGGATAGTTTGAGTTCTTCTTTTCCTATTTGTATCCCTTTAATTTCTTTGGTCTGTCTAATTGCTCTGGCTAGAGTTTCAAGGACGATATTGAAAAAAAGTGGTGAAAGAGGGCATCCCTGCCTTGTTCCAGTTTTTAGAGGGAATGCTTTCAGTTTTTCACCATTTAGAATGATATTAGCCATGGGTTTAGCGTAGATGGCCTTTACAATGTTAAGGAATGTTCCCACTATCCCTATTTTTTCTAGTGTTTTGAGCATGAAGGGGTGCTGTATTTTATCAAATGCTTTCTCTGCATCTATTGAAATAATCATGTGATTCTTGACTTTAAGTCTATTGATATGGTGAATGACATTTATTGATTTCCTGATGTTGAACCAACCTTGCATCCCTGGGATGAAACTCACTTGATCATGGTGCACTATCTTTTTAATATATATTTGTATGCGATTTGCTAAAATTTTGTTGAGAATTTTTGCGTCGATGTTCATTAAGGATATTGGTCTGAAATTTTCTTTCCTTGATGTGTCTCTGTCTGGTTTAGGAATCAGGGTAATATTGGCTTCATAGAATGAGTTTGGGAGAGTTCCCTCCTCTTCTATTTTCTGGAATACTTTGAGAAGTATTGGAATGAGCTCTTCTTTAAAAGTTTTGTAGAACTCAGCTGAGAACCCATCTGGTCCTGGACTTTTCTTTGTTGGTAGGCTTTTGATGACTTCTTCTATTTCATTACTTGAAATTGGTCTATTTAAATTGTGTATGTCCTCCTCGTTCAGTTTAGGCAATTCATATGTCTCTAGAAACCTGTTGATGTCTTCGAAATTTTCTATTTTGTTGGAGTATAGATTTTCAAAATAGCTTCTAATTATGTTTTGTATTTCAGTCGTGTCTGTTGTGATATTTCCTTGTTCATTCCGAATTTTAGTGATTTGGGTTTTCTCTCGTCTTCTCTTTGTTAGTGTGGCTAAAGGTTTATCAATTTTGTTTATTTTTTCGAAGAACCAACTATTTATTTTGTCAATTTTTTGTATTGTTTCTTTTGTTTCAGTTTCGTTGATTTCAGCTCTGAGTTTAACTATTTCCTGTCTTCTACTACTTTTGGTGTTGGTCTGTTCTTCTTTTTCTAGGACTTTGAGCTGTAGTGTTAGGTCATTTATTTGTTGAGTTTTACTTCTTTTATTAAATGCGCTCCATGAAATAAATCTTCCTCTAAGTACTGCTTTCATAGTGTCCCAGAGATTTTGATATGATGTTTCTTTGTTCTCGTTCACCTCTAAGAATTTTTTAATTTCCTTCCTAATATCTTCTGTTATCCATTCATCATATAGTAGCATATTGTTTAATCTCCAGGTGTTGGAGTAGTTTCTGTTTTTTACTCTTTCATTTATTTCTAACTTCAATCCATTATGATCTGATAGAATACAAGGTAGTGTCTCTATCTTCTTGTATTTGCTGACATTAGCTTTGTGGCATAATATATGGTGTATTTTAGAGAAGGATCCATGTGCTGCTGAGAAGAAAGTGTATTCGCTCTTGGTTGGATGGTATATTCTATAAATGTCTGTTAAGTCTAAATTATTGATTGTGTTATTGAGATCTATGGTTTCTTAGTTCAATTTTTGTTTGGAAGATCTGTCCAGTGGTGAAAGAGGTGTGTTAAAATCACCTAGTATTATTGTGTTGTGGTCTATTTGGTTTCTAAAATTGAGAAGGATTTGTTTAACATACATGGATGAGCCACTGTTTGGGGCATAGATGTTTATGATTGTTATATCTTGCTGATTTATGCTTCCCTTAAGCAGTATGAAATGTCCTTCTTTATCCCTTCTGACTAACATTGGCTTGAAGTCCACATTATCTGAAATGAGGATGGATACTCCAGCTTTTTCGCTGAGTCCATGTGCATGGTATGTTTTTCCCCATCCTTTCACCTTTAGTCTATGGGTATCTCTTTCTATGAGGTGAGTCTCTTGCAGGCAACATATTGTTGGATCTTTCTTTTTAATCCAATCTGCCAGTCTATGTCTTTTGATTGATGAATTCAGGCCATTAACATTCAGGGTTATTATTGAGATATGATTTGTATTCCCGCTCATTTGGTTCATATTTAAAATTTTTGACACATGTTGGTTCCTCCTTTATTTGACAGTTCCTTTAGGGTAATTCCTCCCTTTGCTGATTTGCTTCTTTGTTTTTTATTTCTTCCTCATGAAATATTTTGCTGAGAATGTTCTGTAATGTTGGCTTTCTTTTTGTAAATTCCTTTAACTTTTGTTTATCATGGAATGATTTTATTTCATCGTCAAATTTGAAGGTAAGTTTTGCTGGGTATAAGATTCTTGGTTGGCATCCATTTTCTTTCAGAGCTTGAAAAATGCTATTCCAGGCCCTTCTAGCTTTTAGGGTCTGGATTGAAAAATCTGCTGATATCCGTATTGGCTTCCCCCGAATGTAATTTGGTTCTTTTCTCTCACAGCCTTTAAAATTCTGTCTTTATTTTGTATGTTAGGTATTTTCATTATAATGTGCCTTGGTGTGGGTCTGTTGTAATTTTGTGTATTTGGAGTCCTATAAGCCTCTTGGACTTGATTTTCCATTTCATTCTTCAGATTTGGGAAATTTTCTGATATTATTTCATTGAATAGATTGTTCATTCCTTTGGTTTGTTTCTCTAAGCCTTCCTCAATCCCAATAATTCTCAAATTTGGCCTTTTCATGATATCCCATAGTTCTTGCAGATTCTGTTCATGATTTCTCACCATCTTCTCTGTTTGTTCAACTTTGTTTTCGAGGTTAAATATTTTGTCTTCAATATCTGAAGTTCTGTCTTCCAACTGTTCTATCCTATTGGTTATGCTTTCTATGGAGTTCTTAATTTGGTTTATTGTTTCCTTCATTTCAAGGATTTCTGTTTGGTTTTTTTTTCAATATCTCTAACTCTTTATTGAAATGATCTTTTGCTTCCTGAATTTGCTCTGTTAACTGTCGATTGGTGCGATCGTTCAATGCCTGCATTTGCTCTTTCATCTCATCGTTTGCTTCCCTAATCATTTTAATTATGTACATTATGAACTCCCTTTCTGTCATTTCTTCTGCCATGCTGTCATTGGATTTTATTGATGTAACGTCTAGATTTGTTTGGGGCATTTTCTTCCCTTGTTTTCTCATATTGTTCAGGAATCAGTGGATCATTAAGATATTGCAGATTTCCTCTATCGACTTATAATGTCCCTGAAGATTACTAGTATATCCCCTCTTATCCTTCAGTAGCCTGAAGTCTTGGAGGAGGTTGATAATGCAGAGCTCCACGAAGAAGCTGCCTCTCTAGGGGTGGTGACCCTCAGGTGGCGTATATTCCCTGCTAGTGGGCAGAGGTGCCTCCACTTGTTGACCAATGGTCATCCAATGGGGAACTAGACTGCGGGCTGAGGCAAGGCCTGTTTGTGCCTGTGTCTCTGGTTTTACCGTCCCTGTGGGAAAACCTCCCCCGGCCGGGAAGACTCACTCGGTGGGGACGTCTTGCTGGTCAGTTGCCCTCCTAGAGGTTCCCCTCAATCTACAACTACCGCCTGGGCTGGGCTGTCTTCCTCTGCAATGATCCCAGGGGCCCGGACCTACGTCCTGGGCCTGGGAGCCTCACCCTTCGCAGGCGAGTCTCCTTAGTCTGCCTCTCCCAGAGAATCTGCCCGCAGCCCTGGAAACTTCGCTCCGCCCCTAGGCGTGTCTCTGTGCGGCTCTTCCAGCAAGAAGCCACCTAGCTCCTGGGACCCTGCTCTGCACCAATCGCCTGGCTATGCAGCCCCTCCTCTGAGCCACCACCTGGAGCCCCGTACAATAGCTCCGAGACCCAGAGACCCGCCGCACACCTCCTCCTCTGGACAGCCGCCCGGTTTCCGACGCAGTCACTAGGAGTCCAAGCAACTCACTTCAGGTCTCCTCCTCCCGCCAACCACCCGTAGCCCTAGGCAGTCACTCCAAGTCCAAGTGACCCACCCTGTTCCTACTCCTCCTCCTTGGGGTGGCCCCCCGGGTGTTCAGGAGCGGTGGCTCCGAGACCAAGTGACCCACCATGCTTCTCCTCCTGGCAGGCCACTGGTGTTCAGGAGCGGTCGCTTTTAGTCCAATCAACTCACCACTCGTCTCCTCCTCTGGCAACCACCTGTGGCTCTGATGCAGTCACTCCTAGACCAAGCGTCCCGCCGCGCTCCTCCTCTTCCTCCGGGCAGTCCCCCGGTGTTCAGAAGCGGTCGTTCTGCGTCCACACAGCTCGCCACACAGCTCCTCCTCAGGCAGCCACCCGGAGTCCCAGTGGTTGCTCCGAGTCCAAGCGCTGTGCTGAGCCGCCTCCTCTACGATGATCCCAGTTGTCCGTGTTTACCACTCCAGCGGGGGGAGGGGCGTCTCGTTGAGCAACTCTACTTCACAAAGTTCCCTGCGTTCCGGGGCTACCGCCCCATCCGGGACGCCTCCCCAACGGGAGAGACTCACCCGGCGGCTTTGAGTTGGTCCCAAGTCTCTCACTATCTCCTCTTTTGAATCCTGCGTCCTGGAGCAACATGAAATGCAGCCGCCCTCTAGTCCGCCATCTTGAAAACCCCCACCATCCCATTTATTGACTCTTGATTTTACTTCTTGAGCTTTAGGAGTCTTGTTGAGAAATTTGGTTCCTAATCTGACACGATGGAGAGTTGGGTCTGCATTTTCTTCTAGTGGGTGTAGGTTCTTTGGTCTAATGCCTAAGTCCTTGATCCACTTTGAGTTGAGGTTTGTACAGGGTGAAAGACAGGGGTTCAATTTCATTCTGCTACATATATATTTCCAATTTTCCCAGCACCTTTTGTTGAAGAGGTATGAAAACATACCTTTTTGCCAAGGTATGTTTATGGCACCTTTGTCTAATATGAGATAACTGTATTTATGTGGATTTTTCTCTGTGTATTCTTTTCTGTTCCATTGGTCTTTGTATCTGTTTTGGTGCCAATGCCATGCTATTTTTGTTACTATTGCTCTGTAGTATAATTTAAGTTCTGGTATTGTGATGCTTCCTGTTTCATTCTTTTTGCTAAGGATTGCTTTAGCTTTCTGAGTTTTTGTTTTTCCAAATGAATTTCATGATTGATTTTCTAGTTCTATGAAGAATGTTGTAGGGATTTTAATAAGAATTACATTAAATCTATAAAGTGCTTTTGGTAGTATGTCTATTTTGACAGTATTAATTCTGATTATCCAAGAACATGGGAGATCTTTCCATCTTCTAAGATCTTTAGTTTCTTTCTTTAGTATTCTGTAGTTTTCATTATAGAGGTTTTTTTTTTTTTTTAATTAAATGAAATCCAAATGAGACATTAGAATAGTGCCTGTTATAAAGAGACATCGACAAACGCAGCCATAATGCCATCCCCCCAGGGAAAGAGATTAGGCTATGCTCCCTACTCCAGAAATATTATCAGTCAAATTGGTAAGAAATAGGTTTTATTTAAAGCCAACTATGAAGGAAGATAGAATAAACTCAATTACTTCAAATGTTCTATTTTGAAATTCCTGAAATTGAGCAGAACTTTTGAAGGAGAGAGGGAAGGGAAAAAAGACAGAAAATGTCCATATGCAGGTTTAGTTAGCCTGCTTAGACATGATCCCAGCTTCTCTGGTGCATGCCAGAGGGCAAGGTATTTGGTCCCCAGCCTCTGTTTGCAGCATGAGGAAGCCATTCCCAATTTCAGACGGGCAGCCCCCAATTCAGTCTGTGTTAATACTTAGTGACTCTGTTGCTTTATTAGGAGCAGCTCTATCACTTTAAATTATTTTAGTCTTTAATGGAAATTGATGAGGAGAAGAATCTGCATCAGAAGTGGACATGTTTATTTAAGTGATCTTGGCAAGTTCCAACTTCTCCGAATCTTAAATTTTCCTTTTTATAAATAACACTGTATAAATTTGCATCTCTCACATGGTGGTTTTCTTTTTAATAGTAACCAAGTAAGATTATATCCATGAGAAGCAACTTTGCAAGGGGATGATGTAGTTGTCATTGCCGTTCGCTACCATTTCACTGCTCCATTGGAACCTCCATTTAAAAATGGAAAGGACAACAAAATATACAGTTTTCCAGGAAAATTAGCTGAAAAGGAAGAGGTCAAGTTGTAAATGCTGTGCAATAGATGTGATCAGATATAGAGAAGACTATGAATGGGGATTTTTTTACCATTCCTGTAATCATGGCTATCACCTAGTAGATTTTAAATAATTAAACATAATATGAAATAGCACTATAAAGATAAGTCATCTTGCAGGTTCACCAGATATGAGTACCTTCTATTGATGTACTGTGGGTTCTGGAGTTTATTGTTTGATCTGGTAGATTACAATTGCCACAAACCAAATAACATTTGAACTTGTACATAATCATGGAATGTATCAGGCATTGTAACAAATTAATATCAGGGACACAACCAAAAGTTATGGGCCCATCTCAAAGAGGTTATATTCTCAAAAGATCTCACCATTTTTAGGATGAATTTGATGGTATCTGACATAGGTTTTGAATAAACTTAGTAGTAGATTAGAATCTTTGGTGTTTTATGATAGGAAATTGTTAGGGTTTTGACAGATGATACTTAGATTTTACTTTCTTATGCGCATTATGGTGTTCATGAGAAATCACTATTTAAAACTAGTTCAATGATGTAGACACACTGTTTAAAAAGAGTCTATAAAGATAAAAAGAATATATGTAGTTACACAGAAACTAGTCATTGTCTTTGTAAAATCTGAGACTTGATTTATTGGTATATCTAACCTGAGTCTAGTTAATAAATTGATTTTTTTTTGGTCTTCCTGTTTATGTGATTTTAGTTCTTTAGCTAAGATAAGGCCAAGTGAGATCCCTAGCATTCTAAACATATTAACTTGTATATAAACAGGAAGATTCAAAGGAGTTTAGCTGGACTGAGGGCTAAATCTACTAATGAGTTAGTGTCAGATTGTAAAGGAAACCTCATTAGCTTTGATGCACTTTCTCTCTCTCTTTTTTTTTTTTTTTTTTTTTTCTTCTTGGTATTAGGGATTGAACCCAGGGGTGCTTAACCACCAAGTCAAATCCCCAGTCCTTTGTATTTTTTATTTTGACATAGGGTCTCACTAAGTTGTTTAGGGCCTGGTTAAATTGTTGAGGCTGTCTTTGAACTTGTGATCTTCTTGCCTTGGCTGCCCAAGTCACTGGGATCACAGGCATGTGCCATCATGCCCAGGAGCCTTGGTGAGTTTGCCAGGAAAATCTTTATGATTTCATTTTCTGTTTTTCTCTTTCAAACATGTAAGAATATAAAAACTGAATAATGAACATAATTGAAAAACATACTCTAAAAGAACAAGTGCAGAAGAGAATTGAATTCATGCCTCCCGACCAAATAAGTGAATGAGATAAAATTGTGTTTTCACTCTACTAAAGTAAATAATTGTTTAAAAGATTTCTTACAGGGGCAGGAACAAGACTATGAAAAATTTTAAAGGTGGTGATTAGCTGGGGTGAATATATTCCAGAAGTTTCTTAAACATATAACTTTACATTCAAACCTTTAAGAACAAATTATAAAGTTATTGTTAATTGCTCACTTGTTCATATATATAATATCAACAATGATGTTACTCACTTAAGGTGATTTTTTTTTTTTTACATTTACATAGGGTAATGATGTTTATTTTATTTTTCCCCTCCCCCCACCCCTCCCACCCCTCTTTTCCCTCTACACAGTCCTTCTTTCCTTCATTCTTACCGCTCTCCTTAGCCTAACTCTAAACCTAACCCTAAACCTAATGCTAGCCCCTCCCGCCCCCCATTATATGTCCTCATCCGCTTATCAGCGAGATCATTCGTCCTTTAGTTTTTTGAGACTGGCTTATCTCACTTAGCATGATATTCTCCAGTTTCATCCATTTGCCTGCAAATGCCATAATTTTATCATTCTTCATTGTGGAGTAATATTCCATTATATATATATACCACAGTTTCTTTATCCATTCATCAACTGAAGGGCATCTAGGTTGGTTCCACAATCTGGCTATGGTGAATTGAGCAGCAATGAACATTGATGTGGCTGTATCTCTGTAGTATGCTGGTTTTAAGTCCTTTGGGTATAGGCCAAGGAGTGGGATAGCTGGGTCAAATGGTGTTTCCATTCCAAGCTTTCTGAGGAATCTCCATACTGCTTTCCAGAGTGGCTGCACTAATTTGCAACCCCACCAGCAAGGTATGAGTGTTCCTTTTTCACCACATCCTCGCCAACACCTATTGTTGCTTGTGTTCTTGATAATCGCCATTCTAATTGGGGTGAGATGAAATCTTAGGGTAGTTTTGATTTGCATTTCCCTTTTTACTAGAGATGTTGAACATTTTTTCATATATCTGTTGACTGCTTGTAGATCTTCTGTGAAGTGTCTGTCATTTCCTTAGCCCATTTGTTGATTGGATTATTTGTATTCTTGGTGTAGAGTTTTTTGAGTTCTTTTTTTTTTTTTTTTTTTTTTTTGTATGTTGATTTAGCATCCTGTGTATATAAAACTACCTTAAAAGTTAAGTCTATCTTGAGTGAAATTTAGCTATACTTATACAAGTTTCTGAGTTCAGCTGGGCATTATTTTTAGAGGTTTGTCATAGCTAAGTCATTCTGGTCAATGTGGTTTTCCATGTTGTATGTTCTAATCTTGTTCACAATTAAAAACAAACAAACAAACAAACCTGAAACTCAGTGAGGCTAAGTAACTCCTACAGGTCTGTACAATCAGTACAAGTTTACCAAGTTCATAATCATTTTTGTGAAATAATTATTCAATACAGCAAATATTTTCTTAATGCTTAAATTCTATAAGAAATGCACAATGTTAGTGGGTAAGTATATTGTTTTTTTTTTTTTTTTTTTTTTTAATTTATTTATTTTTTTTACGTTTACATAGAGTAATGATGTTTATTATATTTTTCCCCTCCCCCCCACCCCTCCCACCCCTCCCACCCCTCCCACCCCTCTTTTCCCTCTACACAGTCCTTCTTTCCTTCATTCTTACTGCTCTCCTTAGCCTAACTCTAAACCTAACCCTAAACCTAATGCTAGCCCCTCCCACCCCCCATTATATGTCCTCATCCGCTTATCAGCGAGATCATTTGTCCTTTAGTTTTTTGAGATTGGCTTATCTCACTTAGCATGATATTCTCCAATTTCGACCATTTGCCTACAAATGCCATAATTTTATCATTCTTCATTGCGGAGTAATATTCCATTGTATAAATATGCCACAGTTTCTTTATCCATTCATCAACTGAAGGGCATCTAGGTTGGTTCCACAATCTGGCTATGGTGAATTGAGCAGCAATGAACATTGATGTGGCTGTATCTCTGTAGTATGCTGATTTTAAGTCCTTTGGGTATAGGCCAAGGAGTGGGATAGCTGGGTCAAATGGTGTTTCCATTCCAAGCTTTCTGAGGAATCTCCACACTGCTTTCCAGAGTGGTTGCACTAATTTGCAACCCCACCAGCAATGTATGAGTGTTCCTTTTTCACCACATCCTCGCCAACACCTATTGTTGCTTGTATTCTTGATAATCGCCATTCTAATTGGGGTGAGATGAAATCTTAGGGTGGTTTTGATTTGCATTTCCCTTATTACTAGGGATGTTGAACATTTTTTCATATATCTGGTGATTACTTGTACATCTTCTTCTGTGAAGTGTCTGTTCATTTCCTTAGCCCATTTGTTGATTGGATTATTTGTATTCTTCGTGTAGAGTTTTTTGAGTTCTTTATAGATTCTGGAAATTAGCGCTCTATCTGAGGTATGGTTGGCAAAGATATTCTCCCACTCTGTAGGCTCTCTCTTCACATTTCTGATAGTTTCCTTTGCTGAGAGAAAGCTTTTTAGTTTGAATCTATCCCAGTTGTTTATTCTTGCTTTTATTTCTTGTGCTATGGGAGTCCTGTTAAGGAAATCTGATCCTGAGCCAACAAGTTGAAGATTTGGACCTACTTTTTCTTCTATAAGATGCAGGGTCTCTGGTCTGATTCCGAGGTCCTTGATCCATTTTGAGTTGAGTTTTGTGTAGGGTGAGAGATAGGGGTTTAATTTCATTCTGTTGCATATGGTTTTCCAGTTTTCCCAGCACCATTTGTTGAAGAGGCTATCTTTTCTCCATTGCATATTTTTGGCCCCTTTGTCTAGTATGAGAAAATTGTATTTATTTGGGTTTGTGTCCATGTCCTCTATTCTGTACCATTGATCTACCTGTCTATTTTGGTACCAATACCATGCCGTTTTTGTTACTATTGCTTTGTAGTAGAGTTGAAGATCTGGTATTGCAATACCCCCTGCTTCGCTCTTGCTACTGAGGATTGCTTTAGCTATTCTAGGTTTTTTATTCTTCCAGATGAATTTCATAATTGCTTGCTCTATTTCTGCAAGGTACATCATTGGGATTTTAATTGGAATTGCATTGAATCTATATAGCACTTTAGGTGGTATAGCCATTTTGACGATATTAATTCTGCCTATCCAGGAACATGGGAGATCTTTCCATCTTCTAAGGTTTTCTTGAATTTCTTTCTTTAGTGTTCTGTAGTTCTCATTGTAGAGGTCTTTCACCTCTTTTGTGAGATTGATTCCCAAGTATTTTATTTTTTTCGATGCTATTGTGAATGGGGTAGTTTTCCTAATTTCTCTTTCTGAAGATTCATCACTTATGTATAAAAATGCATGGGATTTATGAGCATTGATCTTATAACCTGCTACTTTACTGAATTCACTTATGAGTTCTAAAAGTTTTCTGGTGGAATTTCCAGGTTCCTCTAAATATATAATCATGTCATCAGCGAACAGGGATAGTTTGAGTTCTTCTTTTCCTATTCGTATCCCTTTAATTTCTTTGGTTTGTCTGATTGCTCTGGCTAGAGTCTCAAGGACGATGTTGAATAGAAGTGGTGAAAGAGGGCATCCCTGCCTTGTTCCAGTTTTTAGGGGGAACGCTTTCAGTTTTTCACCATTTAGAATGATATTAGCCATGGGCTTAGCGTAGATTGCCTTTATAATGTTTAGGAATGTTCCCACTACCCCAATTTTTCTAGTGTTTTGAGCATGAAGGGATGCTGTATTTTATCAAATGCTTTTTCTGCATCTATTGAAATAATCATGTGATTCTTAACTTTAAGTCTGTTGATATGGTGAATGACATTTATTGATTTCCGAATGTTGAACCAACCTTGCATCCCTGGGATAAAACCCACTTGATCGTGGTGCACTATCTTTTAAATATATATTTGTATGCGATTTGCTAAAATTTTGTTGAGAATTTTTGCGTCGATGTTCATTAAGGATATTGGTCTGAAATTTTCTTTCCTCAATGTGTCTCTGTCTGGTTTAGGTATCAGGGTGATATTGGCTTCATAGAACGAGTTTGGGAGGGTTCCCTCCTCTTCTATTTCATCGAATAGTTTGAGGAGTATTGGAATGAGCTCTTCTTTAAAGGTTTTGTAGAACTCGGCTGAGAACCCATCTGGTCCTGGACTTTTCTTTGTTGGTAGGCTTTTGATGACCTCTTCTATTTCATTGCTTGAAATTGGTTTATTTAAGTTGTGTATGTCCTCCTCGTTCAGTTTAGGTAGTTCATATGTCTCTAGAAATTTGTTGATGTCTTCGAGGTTTTCTGTTTTGTTGGAGTATAGATTTTCAAAATAGCTTCTAATTATGTTTTGTATTTCACTCGTGTCTGTTGTGATGTTTCCTTGTTCATTCCGAATTTTAGTAATTTGAGTTTTCTCCCTCTTTCTCTTTGTTAGTGTGGCTAAGGGTTTATCAATTTTATTTATTTTTTCAAAGAACCAACTATTTATTTTGTTAATTTTTCCGATTGTTTCTTTTGTTTCAATTTCGTTGATTTGGGCTCTGATTTTAACTATTTCCTGTCTTCTACTACTTTTGGTATTGGTCTGCTATTCTTTTTCTAGTGCTTTGAGCTGTAGTGTTAAGTCGTTTATTTGTTGATTTCTACTTCTTTTTTTGAATGCACCCCATGAAATAAATCTTCCTCTAAGTACTGCTTTCATAGTGTCCCAGAGATTTTGATATGATGTGTCTTTGTTCTCGTTTACTTCTAAGAATTTTTTTATTTCCCTCCTGATGTCTTCTGTTATCCATTCATCATATAATAGTGTATTATTTAGTCTCCAGGTATTGGAGAAGTTTCTGTTTTTTATTCTGTCATTTATTTCTAATTTCAATCCATTATGATCTGATAGAATACAAGGTAGTATCTCTATCTTCTTGTATTTGCTAACAGTAGCTTTGTGGCATAAAATATGGTCTATTTTAGAGAAGGATCCATGTGCTGCTGAGAAGAAAGTGTATTCATTCTTTGTTGGATGGTATATTCTATATATGTCCGTTAAGTCTAAATTGCTGATTGTGTTGTTGAGATCTATAGTTTCTTTATTCAATTTTTGTTTGGACGATCTATCCAGTGGTGAGAGAGGTGTGTTAAAATCGCCGAGTATTATTGTGTTGTGGTCTATTTGATTTCTGGAATTGAGAAGGATTTGTTTGACGTACGTGGATGAGCCAATGTTCGGGGCATAGATATTTATGATTGTTATGTCTTGCTGATTTATGCTTCCCTTAAGCAGCATGTAATGTCCTTCTTTATCCCTTCTGACTAGTTTTGGTTTGAAGTCCACATTATCTGAGATGAGGATAGATACTCCAGCTTTTTTGCTGTGTCCGTGTGCATGGTATGTTTTTCCCCATCCTTTCACCTTTAGTCTATGGGTGTCTCTTTCTATGAGATGAGTCTCTTGCAGGCAACATATGGTTGGATTTTTCTTTTTAATCCAATCTGCCAGTCTGTGTCTTTTGATTGATGAATTCAGGCCATTGACATTCAGGGTTATTATTGTGGTATGATTTGTATTCTCAGTCAATTGACTCATATTTGTTTTTGACATGATTTGGTTTCTCCTTTATTTGGCTATTCCTTTAGGCTAGCGCCTCCTGTTGCTGATTTGCATCGTTGTTTTTCATCTCTTCCTCATGGAATATTTTGCTGAGAATGTTCTGTAATGCTGGCTTTCTTTTTGTAAATTCCTTTAGCTTTTGTTTATCATGGAAGGATCTTATTTCATCATCAAATTTGAAGGTAAGTTTTGCTGGGTATAAGATTCTTGGTTGGCATCCGTTTTCTTTCAGGGCTTGGTATATGTTGTTCCAGGCCTTTCTGGCTTTTAGGGTCTGGATTGAAAAATCTGCTGATATTCTTATTGGTTTCCCTCTGAATGTAATTTGATTCTTTTCTCTCGCGGCCTTTAAAATTCTGTCTTTATTTTGTATGTTAGGTATTTTCATAATAATGTGCCTTGGTGTGGATCTGTTGTAATTTTGTATGTTTGGAGTTCTATAAGCCTCTTGTACTTGGTTTTCCATTTCATTCTTCAGATTTGGGTAATTTTCTGTTATTATTTCATTGAATAGATTGTTCATTCCTTTGGTTTGTTTCTCTAAGCCTTCCTCAATCCCAATAATTCTTAAATTTGGCCTTTTCATGATATCCCATAATTCTTGTAGATTCTGTTCATGATTTCTTACCATCTTTTCTGTTTGGCCAACTTTGCTTTCAAGGTTAAATAATTTGTCTTCAATGTCTGAGGTTCTGTCTTCCAGGTGTTCTATCCTATTGGTTATGCTTTCTATGGAGTTTTTAACTTGGTTTATTGTTTCCTTCATTTCAAGGATTTCAGTTTGGTTTTTTTCAGTATCTCTAACTCTTTATTGAAATGATCTCTTGCTTCCCGTATTTGCTCTTTTAACTGTTGGTTGGTGCGATCATTTAATGCCTGCATTTGCTCTTTCATCTCCTCCTTCAATGCCTGCATTTGCTCTTTCATCTCCTCATTAGCTTCTCTGATCGTTTTAATTACATACATTCTGAACTCCCTTTCTGACATTTCTTCTGCTGTGCTGTCATTGGGTTTTATTGATGTAGTATCTAGGTTTGTTTGGGACATTTTCTTCCCTTTTTTTCTCATATTGGTCACATGTCAGTGGGACTCTGAGATATTGCAGATTTCCGCTATTGGCTTATAGTGTCCCGGTAGATTTCCAGTGTATCACCTCCCAGCCTTCAGTAGCCTGATGTCTTGGAGGAATCTGATAAAGTAGCTCATCCGAAGAAAACTGCCCCTAGCCCCCTACTGGTTCCACGGTTTGGAACTGGCTGTGTGCAGAAATGCTCTCACTGTGGGCCTGCGCCGTGCAGCTGGCCGTGTGGGAGGAGCTCACTGCCGGAGTGTGGAAGGCTACCTTGGGAAGACTCTAGCTGCCCTGCCCGGCTCCAATAAGCCACCTCTATCTGGGCCTGCCACCCGGGCTGAGCTTTACCCAGTGGGCAGACTCACCCGTGGCTCTATTTCAGTCCGAGTCTCTCAATGCCTCCCCTTCTTAACTCCTGGGTTCTGGAGCGACTGGGGGAGCAGTCTCCCTCTAGGCCGCCATCTTGGATCGCCCCGTTGACTTAAGGTGATTTTAAGTGAAGGATTGCTAGAAATTTCAGTTTAGTCATATAAATGATTTTCAATGTATGATCTAATTCAAGAAAGTGAACATCATTCTTGTAATCAAGTTCAATATTATTAGATAAAATTAGAGATACCAGCTGTGTCTATAACAACTCTTTTTTTTATTGTAAACAAATGGGATACATGTTGTTTCTCTATTTGTACATGGAGTGAAGGCATACCATTTGTGTAATCATAAATTTACATAGGGTAATGTTGTTTAATTCATTCTGCTATTTTTTTCCCTTCCCCCCCACCCATCCCACCCCTCTTTTCTCTCTATACAGTCCTTCCTTCCTCCATTCTTACCACCCTCCTTATCCCAAACCCTAAACCAAACCCTAACCCTAACGCTAATCCCTCCCAACCCCATTATATGTCCTCATCCACTTATCAGCGAGATCATTCGTCCTTTAGTTTTTTGAGATTGGCTTATATCACTTAGCATGATATTCTCCAATTTCATCCATTTGCCTGCAAATGCCATAATTTTATCATTCTTCATGGCAGAGTAATATTCCATTATATATATATGCCACAGTTTCTTTATCCATTCATCAACTGAAGGGCATCTAGGTTGGTTCCACAATCTGGCTATGGTGAATTGAGCAGCAATGAACATTGATGTGGCTGTATCTCTGTAGTATGCTGGTTTTAAGTCCTTTGGGTATAGGCCAAGGAGTGGGATAGCTGGGTCAAATGGTGGTTCCATTCCAAGCTTTCTGAGGAATCTCCATACTGCTTTCCAGAGTTGTTGCACTAATTTGCAACCCCACCAGCAAGGTATGAGTGTTCCTTTTTCCCCACATCCTCACCAACACCTATTGTTCCTTGTGTTCTTGATAATCGCCATTCTAATTGGGGTGAGATGTAATCTTAGGGTAGTTTTGATTTGCATTTCTCTCATTACTGGAGATGTTGAACATTTTTTCATGTATCTGTTGATTGCTCGTTATTCTTCTTCTGTGAAGTGTCTGTCATTTCCTTAGCCCATTTGTCGATAGGATTATTTGTATTCTTGGTGTAGAGATTTTTGAGTTCTTTATAGATTCTGGAAATTAGCGCTCTATCTGAAGTATGAGTGGCAAAGATATTCTCCCACTCTGTAGGCTCTCTCTTCACATTGCTGATAGTTTCCTTTGCTGAGAGAAAACTTTTTAGTTTGAATCTATCCTAGTTGTTGATTCTTGCTTTTATTTCTTGTGCTATGGGAGTCCTGTTAAGGAAGTCTGATCCTAAGCCAACAAGTTGAAGATTTGGACCTACTTTTTCTTCCATAAGATGCAGGGTCTCTGGTCTGATTCCGAGGTCCTTGATCCATTTTGAGTTGAGTTTTGTGCAGGGTGAGAGATAGGGGTTTAATTTCATTCTGTTGCATATAGATTTCCAATTCTCCCAGCACCATTTGTTGAAGAGGCTATCTTTTCTCCATTGCATATTTTTGGCCCCTTTGTCTAGTATGAGAAAATTGTATTTATTTGGGTTTGTGTCCATGTCCTCTATTCTGTACCATTGATCTACCTTTCTATTTTGGTACCAATACCATGCCGTTTTTGTTACTATTGCTTTGTAGTAGAGTTGAAGATCTGGTATTGCAATACCCCCTGCTTCGCTCTTGCTACTGAGGATTGCTTTAGCTATTCTGGGTTTTTTATTCTTCCAGATGAATTTCATAATTGTTTGCTCTATTTTTGTAAGGTACATCATTGGGATTTTAATTGGAATTGCATTGAATCTGTATAGCACTTTAGGTAGTATGGCCATTTTGACAATATTAATTCTACCTATCCAAGAACATGGGAGATCTTTCCATCTTCTAAGGTTTTCTTGAATTTCTTTCTTTAGTGTTCTGTAGTCCTCATTGTAGAGGTCTTTCAACTCTTTTGTGAGATTGATTCCCAAGTATTTTATTTTTTTCGATGCTATTGTGAATGGGGTAGTTTTCCTAATTTCTCTTTCTGAAGATTCATCACTTATGTATAAAAATGCATGGGATTTATGAGCATTGATCTTATAACCTGCTACTTTACTGAATTCACTTATGAGTTCTAAAAGTTTTCTGGTGGAATTTCCAGGTTCCTCTAAATATATAATCATGTCATCAGCGAACAGGGATAGTTTGAGTTCTTCTTTCCCAATTCGTATCCCTTTAATTTCTTTGGTTTGTCTAATTGCTCTGGCTAGAGTTTCAAGGACGATGTTGAATAGAAGTGGTGAAAGAGGGCACCTCTGCCTTGTTCCAGTTTTTAGGGGAACGCTTTCAGTTTTTCACCATTTAGAATGATATTGGCCATGGGCTTAGCATAGATGGACTTTACTATGTTAAGGAATATTCCCACTACCCCAATTGTTTCTAGTGTTTTGAGCATGAAGGGATGTTGTATTTTATCGAATGCTTTTTCTGCATCTATTGAAATAATCATGTGATTCTTAACTTTAAGTCTGTTGATATGGTGAATGACATTTATTGATTTCCGGATGTTGAACCGACCTTGCATCCCTGGGATAAAACCCACTTGATCGTGGTGCACTATCTTTTTAATATATTTTTGTATGTGATTTGCTAAAGTTTTGTTGAGAATTTTTGCGTCGATGTTCATTAAGGATATTGGTCTGAAATTTTCTTTCCTCGATGTGTCTCTGTCTGGTTTAGGTATCAGATTTAGGTATTAGATATTGGCTTCATAGAATGAGTTTGAGAGGGTTCCCTCCTCTTCTATTTCATGGAATAGTTTGAGGAGTATTGGAATGAGCTCTTCTTTAAAGGTTTTGTAGAACTTGGCTGAGAACCCATCTGGTCCCACACTTTTCTTTGTTGGTAGATTTTTGATGACCTCTTCTATTTCATTGCTTGAAATTGGCTTATTTAAGTTGTGTATGTCCTCCTCGTTCAGCTTAGGTAATTCATATGTCTCTAGAAACTTGTTGATGTATTTGAGGTTTTCTGTTTTGTTGGAGTATAGGTTTTCAAAATAGCTTCTAATTATGTTTTGTATTTCACTCGTGTCTGTTGTGATATTTCCTTGTTCATTCCGAATTTTAGTAATTTGAGTTTTCTCCCTCTTTCTCTTTGTTAGTGTGGCTAAGGGTTTATCAATTTTGTTTATTTTTTTAAAGAAACACATCTTTATTTTGTTAATTTTTCCAATTGTTTCTTTTGTTTCAATTTTGTTGATTTCAGCTCTGATTTTAACTATTTCCTGTCTTCTACTACTTTTGGTGTTGGTCTGCTCTTCTTTTTCTAGGGCTTTGAGCTGTAGTATTAAGTCGTTTATTTGTTGATTTCTATTTCTTTTGTTGAATGTGCCCCATGAAATAAATCTTCCTCTAAGAACTGCTTTCATAGTGTCCCAGAGATTTTGATATGATGTGTCTTTGTTCTCTTTTACTTCTAAGAATTTTTTTTATTTCCCTCCTGATGTCTTTTGTTATCCATTCATCATATAATAGTGTATTATTTAATCTCCAGGTATTGGAGAAATTTCTGTTTTTTATTCTGTCATTTATTTCTAATTTCAATCCATTATGATCTGATAGAGTACAAGGTAGTATCTCTATCTTCTTGTATTTGCTAACAGTAGCTTTGTGGCATAAAATATGGTCTATTTTAGAGAAGGATCCATGTGCTGCTGAGAAGAAAGTGTATTCATTCTTTGTTGGATGGTATATTCTATATATGTCGGTTAAGTCTAAATTGTTGATTGTTTTATTGAGATCTATGGTTTCTTTATTCAATTTTTATTTGGAAGATCTATCCAGTGGTGAGAGAGGTGTGTTAAAATCGCCTAGTATTATTGTGTTGTGGTCTATTTGATTTCTCGAATTAAGAAGGATTTGTTTCACGTACATGGATGAGCCAATATTCGGGGCATAGATATTTATGATTGTTATGTCTTGCTGATTTATGCTTCCCTTAAGCAGCATGTAATGTCCTTCTTTATCCCTTCTGACTAGTTTTGGCTTGAAGTCCACATTATCTGAAATGAGGATAGATACTCCAGCTTTTTTGCTGTGTCCATGTGCATGGTATGTTTTTTCCCATCCTTTCACCTTTATTCTGTGGGTTTCTCTTTCTATGAGATGAATCTCTTGCAGGCAACATATTGTTGGATTTTTCTTTTTAATCCAATCTGCCAGTCTATGTCTTTTGATTGATGAGTTCAGGCCATTGACATTCAGGGTTATTATTGTGGTATGATTTGTATTCTCAGTCATTTGACTCATTTTTGTTTTTTGACATGATTTGGTTTCTCCTTTATTTGGCTATTCCTTTAGGCTAGTTCCTCCCATTGCTGATTTGCATCATTGTTTTTCATCTCTTCCTCATGGAATATTTTGCTAAGAATGTTCTGTAATGCTGACTTTCTTTTTGTAAATTCCTTTAGCTTTTGTTTATCATGGAAGGATCTCATTTCGTCGTCAAATCTGAAGGTAAGTTTTGCTGGGTATAAGATTCTTGGTTGGCATCCATTTTCTTTCAGGTCTTGGTAAAGCCCTTCTAGCTTTTAGTGTCTGGATTGAAAAATCTGCTGATATCCGTATTGGTTTCCCTCTGAATGTAATTTGGTTCTTTTCTCTCGTGGCCTTTAAAATTCTGTCTTTATTTTGTATGTTAGGTATTTTCATTTTAATGTGCCTTGGTGTGGGTCTGTTGTAATTTTGTATGTTTGGAGTCCTATTAGCCTCTTGTACTTGATTTTCCATTTCATTCTTCAGATTTGGGAAATTTTCTGATATTATTTCATTGAGTAGATTGTTCAATCCTTTGGTTTGTTTCTCTAAGCCTTCCTCAATCCCAATAATTCTTAAATTTGGCCTTTTCATGATATCCCATAGTTCTTATAGATTCTGTTCATGATTTCTTACCATATTCTCTGTTTGGTCACCTTTGTTTTCAAGATTAAATATTTTGTCTTCAATGTCTGAGGTTCTGTCTTCCAGGTGTTCTATCCTATTGGTTATACTTTCTATGGAGTTTTTAACTTGGTTTATTGTTTCCTTCATTTCAAGGATTTCTGTTTGTTTATTTTTTTCAGTATCTCTAACTCTTTATTGAAATGTTCTCTTGCTTCCTGTATTTGCTCTTTTAACTGTTGATTGGTGCGATCATTTAATGCCTGCATTTGCTCTTTCATCTCCTCCTTCAATGCCTGCATGTGCTCTTTCATCTCCTCGTTTGCTTCCCTGATTGTTTTAATTATGTACATTTTGAATTCCCTCTCTGACATTTCTTCTGCTATGCTGTCATTGGATTTTATTGATATAGTATCTAGGTTTGTTTGGGACATTTTCTTCCCTTGTTTTCTCATATTGGTCACATGTCAGTGGGACTCTGAGATATTGCAGATTTCCTCTATTGGCTTATAGTGTCCCTGTAGATTTCCAGTGTATCACCTCCCAGCCTTCAGTAGCCAGAAGTCTTAGAGGAACTTGATAATGCAGTTCTTCCAAAGAAAGCTGCCCCAAGCCCGCTACTGGTTCCAGGGCTTGGAGCTGGCTCTGTGTGGAAAGGCTCTCACTGGGCGGTCTGCTCCGAGAAGCTAGCCTTGAAAGGCGCCTCCTGCCGGAGGGAGCCGGGCTGCTTGGGAAATCCCTGGCTGCCCTTTCCTGGTCCCTGAAGCTGCCTGCGGGCTGGAGCTTGCCTCTGGCTCTGGGACTTGGAGCTGGTTCTGTGAAGAACGGCTCTCACTGCATGGCCTGCTCCGAGAAGCTGGCTGTGTGGGAGGAGCCCACCGCCAGAGTGAGCCGGGCTACCTGGGGAAGACTCTAGCTGCCCTGCCCTGCTCTGAGAAGCCGCCCCTATCTGGGCCTGCTGCCCAGGCCGAGCTTCACCCGGTGGGGGAGACTCACCCCATGACTCTATTTTAGTCCGAGTCTCTCAATGCCTCCCCTTCTTGAACCCTGTGTTCTGGAGCGACTGGAGATGCAGTCACCCTCTAGTCCGCCATCTTGGATCGCCCTGTGGAAAGCTCTATAACAACTCTTTTCTCAGAGATATCAATGGGTGCACTCTCATTTTCATTGGTGACTTTGAATGACAATGCATGGATATTATTTTAACTCATGGAGTTGTGTCTGTGCTTCTCAGGAAGTTATGGAAAGCATAACTTTACCTCTCTCAGTTTCTCTCTCTCTCTCTCTCTCTTTAAATCTTGGGGAGCCTTACTAATGTGTACCCTAAGCATTCTATTGTAGTCTTTGTTTCATTAAATTGAACATATGTCTAGGGAAAGAATGATGGTTCCCATGGGCAATCTGATTTTCTATCGCAGTGTAACTTATTTTAAACTTAGGTTATGGATGTTTTATTTATGTCCTTCTTTCTCCATCTTCTTATATCTCCCACTTCCAGTTAAGTAGAAAAAACTTGAGAAGATTTTCTCTAACAGGAATTGAAGCAGTCTCTCTGAGATCAGTAGCCCAAGGCTAAACCGGTTTCCATTCATCCTCATTTTCTCCATTCCTGAGTACCAATGGCAGGTAAAATTATGCTCATTAACCTGAAGACAAGAATGGATTCTTTGTTCTTGTGTCTTCTAACACTAACATGAATTATTTTGTTTAAAGTTCTTGTCTAAATTAGACATAAGATTCAATTTTCTGGACTGGTCAACACCTACAGCGAACTCCATTTTGCTTTATTGTTTCTCAGACAAATCTATCTTCCTGATGGCATCATTTTATAGCTGAAAAAACCCTTCAGTCAACATTTGGAACCCTTTTTAAGGTTGGGCACTTTTAAGTAATCCTCATCATTATTGGGAAATGTTTTTGACATGTGGGAGATTTAGCACTATGTAAAGCCTGTAAGGATCCAGAGTTTTCTGAGCTGGCCTGTCATTATCTTTTAGACAGTGATGCATAGCAAAACTTTCATTGCCCTTGAAAGTTGGCTCTTGGACTGTAATATGAAACAAACAGCTGGACCAATGAGATGCTGGAATTCATGTGAAAATGCATCTTCATGAATGGATTAATTAAAAGTATATGACTTCATTTCATACATTTATGGCAATCTACTGAGTCTGTACAGTAAATATCCTGAGCTGGCTATGAGTCTTTCAGATGTCTTTCACAGATCAATAAATGTTGAGATTGGCTCATTCTTGTACATTGAGAAAATAATGACTGTGTGTGTTAAAATGAAAGTTTATAAAACTAAATTGTAATTAGGAGTCTGAATTAAGCCAGATATAGTGACCGCCTGTAAGGCTTTTCTATTTAACTTTCCATATAAAGAATAAAAGTGCACAAAGGAAACAATTGTAAGACATGTGGGACTCCTAAGGGTGACAAGTGTCTTGTTCAAAGCCCTGTGTGTTCCCATAATGGAGAATCAAGGCTCCCTTCATGTGTTCTTTCTTTCATTTCTAAACAGGAAGAGGAGGGGAGCAGTGGCGACCTGGGTCAGGGACAAAATGGATTCCTCAGAGGCATTTAGGAACAATAGCACTGGGCATAGGCATTTTAATGTAAGCATGACAGTGGTTGAAACCATGTTTATATATAGCTTGAAAACTAGAATCCATCTCTTTGGAGGTACAGCCTCTCTTATGCCATTTAGGATTCACTTTTTGTTTTTCTCTCATGTAGCTGGACAGAACTCTGGAGTTTGCTCCCATTTGGGAGGAAATAGCCTACCTCCTCCCTTGCCCTCAGTTCCAGCTCCTGGACATCCTAGTGAGCTAGTGGAAAGCCCAGGAGAAAGACCTGGCTTGAACACTTAGACTGCTGTTCATGGCCTGGGGGATAACACCCTGTCCTCAGTAGAGTTTTGCTTAGCTTTATCTTTTCTGGAATTTCCCTCTTTCAGGTCTTAATAGATCTTGGCCTCTTTAGCCTAAAGGAGCCCTTTCTTCCTCAGTCTAACATACTTGTCAGGGAGAGGAGTTTCATATCCATTCAGGTTAAAGCCTTCCTTTGGATTTCAGTTGTCCCTTTCCTGTGTGTGTACATGTGTGCACACAATAAGAATACATAAGAGAGCCCCGGTGGGCAGGCTGTGATGAGAAACCAGTAGTGGACTCTGAAATCCTGGCCATTTCCCTTCATCTCAGATACAATATTAATAACTAACTTCCTCTCAGAGAGCATTGTCTATGGCACATAACACTTTCTTTAATTTTTCACTCTTGCACACATTCCAACTTTATCTTCTTTATTGGGCTAGAAGCTACTTGAAGGCTGGAGAGACATCTGATTCATTTAATTCTCAAAGGTACTCATGCATTTATAGCAACTCAAACACATGTTGATTAATGACTGATACTTATAGCAACATTTAAATAAGCACTAAGAAAATACTTATGATAAATTGACAACTGAGTGAATATAAAGAATAGTTGATGTTATAATAACTACCTGCATTTTAAAAATTGTTTTTTACTAAAAACAGATACATCATAGTAAATAAAGAGCATAATGAGCCTGATTCACTCATTATCCTGCTTCAACAATTATCTATACATGAATAATCTCCCCAAGTGCAGTAAGATTTTTGAATCAAATTGAAGACATCATTTCATTTTAGCTGTAGATATTTCAGTGTACTGAAAGCTATGTTTAGATGCTAGGTCATTATCTTTTTTGGTGCACTATGTAACTTTATTCTGAATGATAAAGTATTTTAAATGTGTCCTTGAGTGATAATTGGGTTAGGTATATAAGGTTGAGTTAGGGACGTTCAGAAGCTCATTCTGAACTCTGGTGAGGCAATTAAAATTGGGATGACTTAGTTGTACAAGATGACATGATAGAAGAGCTTAAAAGACAGAAAAAGGATGTTCCATGTGTTTCTTGTCACTCTGTTTTGAGTGCCAACATTCCAAAATGGAATCAATTTTTCCAGACCAAGCTCAAGTTGAGTAATAAATTATCGCTGTAAACATACCAAGTGACAACCTAATTTTGAATCTGCCATAGGCACCACTTGCAACATCTGGCATGGTTAAAGAGTAAACCTCATAAACCTCAGTGAAAATCCAAGTGGAGACAGAATCACAAACCCTTATGTCCTCATGTATATCAATCTGCCAGCCAATCACAGCAGGGCTCCTAATGACTCAGTTCAGTTGCATCATATTTTCTAAGCAACTCTTAAAGATTCTGGAAGTCTCCTGCAATCACGTTTGCATTTCTACAACATTTTGCAGAGTGCCCATAAGATGTGTAGTAGGTACTCAATACCTCTTTGCTGAATTCCTTGTTGAGTAGAGGTAGATTAGAACCACAATAGATATATAAAAAAAAAAAAAAAAAAAAACTATGAAATATTGTTTAACCATTAGTTTTCAGAAAATACAGAAGCAAAGACATGTTTTTGATATGTAGCAAACAGGATGGAGGATTGTGTTCTAATATTACATGGTCAAAGATATGCATTCACTCTGGCTATATTAACGTAATACAGCTATATTTGATATGTGTATTGGGTACATGTGTCAGGTAGAAGCCTGGCTCCCAAGCAGCCTTTGGAAATCAGGTTAATGGATTCCTTCCCAAGAAGGCACTGTTATAAATAGACTCCCACTGGGGGAATTCTTGTGGCAGCCAGCATCCAAAGGTCACATTACCATTCACAGTATTTTACTGGGAGGGGTTGGGGAAGGAGTTCATTACAGATTTGTAACACAGAAAAGCTCTTTGTGATCCTCTTGTCCCAAAGTATGTATTTAAATTATTGTTATGTAGATTTTCACATTCTTCAAATTAATGGAGTTATAATGGCATTGTCATGGATGTGGACAGAGGTTATTGAGAAATTTGATGAGTATACATTAGTCCTACCTTATAAATCAGTTCTTTTACAAATGGGCTAAAAGGTATATTTAATAAGTACATTGTTAATAGCTACAGAAACACCCATTGTTGTAAAGCAGAGCTCTGGTCAAACACCAAGTCAAAGTATATGAGTTATACCAGAGGTTTGAGTTGAACTTCCTCCCTCATTCGCCCTTCTTTCACCTTCTTCCCACACTTGGCACTAGTTATGCTTTGCATAGAAAGCGGTGGGCAGGCCAAGATGGGACAGTGAGGAATCTGTGCATGAGATGGGAGTAGGTCCCAGGAGATGTCCCAACTCAGCTCACTAATTCTGCTACAAGGAGGGAAGAGCAGTTTTAGAGGGGATGATTCACAGGTTCATGCCTTGTAGGACATAGTGATTGATCTATCTCAATAAATATCTCCACTGCTGACCAGTCTGATTAGCAGCTCCTCCTGTTTTTTGGAGGAGAGCTAGGAGGTGAATGGGCAGAGACGTGAAGGGTGAATAATTTTAATGTAGCTTCCCTCTATTATTTATTAGTAGTTAATATTTTTGTCACATTAAAGTATTATCCAGGTACTTCAACCTATAGATACAAATTAGGTCATAGAACAGTCATACTTAAATGTTATTGATTAAATACATATATCCGCTAGTGTAGAAACCCTCTTGTCTGAAAATTACCTCTAAGTATTTTTGAGATGAGCAAGATCACATTAGCACCCAGGTAGTGTCTGTCACTCTGAGCTGCTCAAGGAGGTGCCATCAGCTTCTCCTGCTCCTTTGCTAGGAGCATGTGACATGAAAGCATCAGAATTTCCTGGTAGTTGCGGTGGAGTGAGAAAGAAAGGCTCTTTCCTGTTGATTTATACTAACTGGAGGCCCATGTTGATCCTGATTAAGAAAACTAGTCTCTGTTATTACTTAAAACTCTTTTAATCTGAGACCCAAATATGAGTCCAGGCTCAGGTACTGGTGGAAGTAACAACACTCATTTGAAACTCAGAATTGTTTTATCTGTCTTAATATTTAAGTTCTCTCACTGGATGAACTTTACCACCTGCCTGCTGCTTTTCTTGTTGGAAAGACTTTTCTGAAAAGGGTTCTGTTTGCATTTTGACACCAGAACAATCTCTGTTGGTTCATACCTGAAGTTCAGCAATGGCCAAAGTTTCAGTTTGGTCCCTGAGTCTATCCAGTCGCACTGCAAATGACCTTATAAAGGTGTCTCCTTGTCTTTCTGATTATCTGATGTGCTCAGCTTCTGAATCCCAAATAAGACTCCATTAGTACACCCCTGTAGCTGATTCCTGTGCTTTCTCTTTTGCAGATCTGTCACTCAAACATACTATGCACCTGACTGTGATCTACAGATTTATCAGGGTTCTACTTGTTCATCCAAGTCAGCAAATGTGGCCTGCCATTCAGTGCACTGACTGTTCCACCTTTAACTCTTTTTTTTTTTTTTGGTACCAGGGATTGAACCTAGGGGCTTAACCACTGAGCCATTTCCCCAACCCTTTTTTACATTTTATTTTGAGACAGGGTCTCACTAAGTTGTTTAGGGCCTCACTAAATTGCTGAGGATGACCTTGCAATCCTCCTCCCTCAGCCTCGCTAGTCACTGGGACTACAGGTGCACCATCATGCCTGGCTCTCTAACTCCTTCTGCAGCCTGAAAATCCTTTTTATGTTCTTAGAATCTTGACAGTAGCTTATCATAACTCTTGTTTCTAAATTAAAATAATGGGATTAAGTTGGCCAGAAGCTCTTGGTTCAGTTGTAAAATTTTAGGAACTGGATACTTTCAGATTGTAAAAATGTATAACTATGATATAAAAAAAGGCATGTTTTTTTTTTGTTTAGGAATATAGCATTTGGGGGCTGGGGCAGTGGCTCAGCGGTAGAGTGCTTGCCTGCCATGTGTGAGACCCTGGGTTTGAGACTCAGCACCACATATAAATACATGAATAAAATTAAGGTCTATCAACAACTTAAAATTTAAAAAAAAAAGAATATAGCATTTGGAGTTTTTTAAATTGAATATTAACCATCTGATGAGAGTGCTTGCCATATTTAAATAAAATTACATGCTTTTTATTGTCTTCTTATTAGTGCATTTTAAATATGCAGAGTAATGAATTTCATTGCAGCATATTTGTATATGTAAGTAACATACTTTGGTCATATCCATGCTTTTTGTTTTCAGTAGTGAGAATCTGAATTTCAGTCATGTGTTCTGTTTGGTATGAGGGATTTGGAGCTTCTAAGTCTGAATTTATGGAATATACTTCTACAGGGGAATAAAAAAAAATTAGAACAACTGCTTCTAAAAAATACCTTCAATTATAGTGAGAAAGAGTATTTTGAAAAAAAAAAGTGCTACTATGTGGGAAAAGTGTCATAGGTAATGCTTTGAAGTGAGCTATATGCAGTTGTTTCTTCCTTTTTGTAAACATTTGTCTCACTCTAGAGATATGGCTGGGGAGGGGTGTGCATCAGCACTTAAGAAACAGATGGTCATACTAATAGCTATCCTGGGGATGGGCTGGATTTAGGACACATGAAAGCAGTAGAGAAAAGCCTGACAGAACTCTATTTTGAGTCTGCAGAGTAAATTCTAAACTATGCAGTGAATCACAGGCTTTTGGATGGCCAATAAAGGCAGTTGAAATCATAGACTTGGAATTAGCAGGAACTAGTTGATGGAAGAGAAGATTAACGGGGCTCTGTTTTTTTTAGAACAATAAGAATTTAATGAGTTAGCTGAGTTTTATTATTCCTTTCTGGAACAATGAAGTTTTCATGTGTGGATTCCTAAATATGTCCATCCAAAAATTTTGGATTAAATGCTTCCTGTACTATAAAGATTCTATGAGGATAAAGTAATGCAAACAACATAAAATGACAGAGTTATAGAGTTGGAGTACTTTAGAAATACTAGTACAAATGCTTCCATCCAATTGGAGCTTAAAATATCAAGATCATTCTGCATATGACAGAGCTGGGTCTAAAAGTCAGGTTTGTTCCTGTTAAGTCATACTAAATCATATCTTTTTTTTTTTTTTTTTGCAAATGGGATAAAGTACACAAAGATATGAAACATCTGTCTTATGTATTGATATAGAAAAAGGGCTCATTCCAACTTTGTGGCCAATTTTCTAGAGTTAGTAAATGTGATCTAATGAACATTTTCCTTCAGTGAACTGATATAATGACAATAAGTCAAGAGAATATGAAGACTACATACAGTCAAGCTTTACTCAGTGATGAGGATATGTTCCTAGAAATGCATCGTTGAGTGCTTTTGTCACTGTGTGAACATCATGGAATGTACTTATACAGAAAAAGATGGCTACAATACCACTAGGCAATGTCTCTTCTGGATCCACCATTGTATGTGTGTTCTGCATCGACTGAATCATTGCCATGTGGTGCATGACTGTATTTGCCTCTGGACATCACATCATCACTGATATCTGAGAGCTCATCAGAGTGAAGAGGTCAGGGTTATGGACTTTGGCATTAGACCTCCCTGGTTCAAGATTTGACTCTGTCACTTGCTAGCTTAACTGGCTTTGGTGACTTTCTTAACCCCCTTTTCCTGATTAAAAGGGGGATAATAAAGGCACTTATTTCACTTGTAATGGGCACATTTTAAGTGCTCAAAAATGCTAGTTACTATTATATTCTTAATTTAAAAAAAGGAAACCCCCAAAACAAAACAAAATTAGCAAGCAAACAAAAAACAACTCCAATGTGATATGATATGTGCCATGGTTGAGTGTTATGGAATCTTAGAGGAAAGGCATATAATCCAGGTTTGGAGGAAGGCGTCCAAAATACAATTCATATCTCTGCACATATCCCAAATGATTCTTCTTCTAATGTTTGCCTTGCCACCCACCCAATTCCCCCAAATTTGATCTCTTGCATTGCTTCTTTACTCAGTGAAGACTCACCTAGACATACTGTATTTCTTACCTCCTGACTTAAAATATTTTTTCAGGGACTAATAATATTTGCAAAGGCAAAACTCTTGATCCCAGTAGTAGTAGCCTCTCTATTGCTACAGTCTCAGTTTTCACTATTTTCATATATATTGCCTTAAGTTCAATCATTCAGATATTTTGCTTTTTCTTGGATTTACCTTGATCTATGTATACTCTTTCAGCAGGCAAGTTTTGTAGCATATTGGTCTTCCTGATTTTCTTACTCTAATATCTACTCTATTCCCCCTTACTTCCAACAAAGAATGATTTCTTGCAGAGACAGGAGTGTTTGAGAGTGGTATTAGAAGGAAATCAGACCACTCTTCAAAAATTAATCCCTGCCCCTTTCCCCCTGTTTACAAAGGGGGAGAAAAGACTAGCTTGTGTACTGTAATGACATTGCTGATTAAAACGTGAAAACATGCAGAAAAATAAATTTCAGTATTTGGAGGAAAAGAAGTGGTAGAAAAGCATCTGGGCATTGGAGGCAGGGTGAAAGTGAGTTGGGAAGTGGCAGAGAGGTGCCAGGAATTAGGTACTGAGTTCAGATTTTATGTCAGTGGCTGTCAGATGAGCTACCAAAGATAATTTTGTTTACAAGATAGTTGTAAAGTTGGGTGGAATAAGATTAAAATGTTGGTTTTCCAACTCGTTTCCTACCTTCAATCACTTACCATATTTGAGATCTATAACCTCTTTTATTTTCTTCCAAGTATATAATAATTTATTATCGAATGACTCCTTAAGTATAGTAGTTATGAGCAGTGTTTTCAGAATTCAGAGTAGTAACATAAAATGTTTCAGATAGTCTGACAATCTAAAATAGGGTCTGATGATGCATTCTAGGAAGAAAGTTTGGTTATAACCAAAATGTGCGTGCTGTGACAACTGCTGTCATTCCTTAAACCACATAAGAGGAGGGCCAGCTCTAGAAAATTCTGAACCAATCAATCAAAGCCAAAAATTAAGCAGACCACTTGTTTTGTGTAATATAGTTAAGAAGACCAAAACGGTTGAGTAAAATCTGCTTTTCTAAATGGTGTCATAGGTGATGTTAGAATCACTGCATCTTGGCCCTGGGTCATGTCAGTGCACTGCCCCATGCAGGAGGATGTGGCTGGTGTTGGAGATTTCCAGGGTGTACATCTTAGCCTGCTGTTTGTGCTGTCACTTAGGTACTCAGGTTCTCTGGGATCTGGAGCCCTTAATCCATTTCCTTAAACTTTTCCTTTGAGTATGGTAACTACTATTACTCTTCGAGAATTGAACCTCATTGTCTTCTCTGAGCAAGAATCTGTACTTACCCCTTGAGATTCTGTCATTACACCCAGGTTAGTGCCTGAGCCCCACAACCATGTTGAGATACCAGGCTGTCCCTGATTTTGGAACTGATTGCTTCACATTTTGTATAAGCCACTCACTGACCTTTCTCATTTAAGCTTCAAATGCATTCTCCTTTGTTTACTAGAACCTCATCCCACCTCCATTGCTTAAAAAAAAATTTTTTTTTTCCTATCTAGTTTCCTTCCTTCCTTCCTTCTGTAAGTCCTTCCTTGCTTTTAAGCTGTTTCCTTCTGTCTGGAAACTTTTGCACCAAAAACATTTCTTAATACTATATTCAAAGGCCATCTCTCCCCAAAACTTCCCTACATTTTCCTCAGATGAATTTATACATTCTATTCACCCACCAACTTATCCATGATTTTACTCTCCCTTAGCACAGGTATGACCTCTGTTATCATGTTTTTGAGATGCTGCTTCATACCATTTTTCTGTTTGTGTTATGGCTGTATGTGGCAGTCTCCCTGACCAAGTTATGATTCTGAAGGCCTGAGGCTATGTCTTTCATTCATGTGTCCTCATAGAACCTAAGCTAGTATGGCAGGCCAACATCATTCAGAACATATCTGTGCAACAGATATGGAACAAAAGATGGCTGGTCAATCAAATTTGATGGATGGTCGTAACACATTTATTAATTGGTGAATATTTGGTACAAGGATAAGTGTATGTGAATGTTTTAAAATAACAATGGAGAATATTGGTTTTAGATGTTTTGAGGGGAGTATAGAGCAACAGACTACTAGAAGTAGTCTTGCTTATGATCTAGGCACAGAGTTTTAAAATTTAATATCACCTTCTCTTTTTTTCTTAGTATTGCGGATTTGAAAAAAAATATCAAATTCTTACCAAATGGCCTTCTCATCTGTTTTCAAACATATAAGTATTGACAGGAAATATACTTGTGTTTTTTTCTTGAATATTAAATTCAAGAATAAAATATGCTTCAGTAATACTTCATGAAACATTACTTCAGTACAACTTAACATCTTAGAACATGTTAAGGCTTTGAAACTCGACATCATGTCCTAAGGGAGAAGTGGGGCAGTGTTCTTTGTGACTGATTCCAAATCTAGGGCCCAGTGAATTAGCAGATTCTAAACTTGGCAAGCCTGTGTCTCCTATTCCTAGTGGGAAGTATTTGGGTTTTAACTTCCTTTGGAAAAGCTCCCAAGCTTGAGGGGAAATAAACATTCTCCAAGAAGCAAGGCTCCTTTTAGAAATTCAATTTTAAAATATTTTTTCAGGGATTCTGGCTTTGGCTCTGAATTTTTTTTCTTTCTTAATCAACATTTCATCCCTTTCTTGTCAGTTGCCAGAACCAGCCTTTTCCTGGGCTCCCAGGGATTTGAAATATTTTGGCAAACCAAAGGGGAAAATGGGTAGGAGGAACTCACAAAGAGGGTAAGTGAGAAATGATGTTTCCACTTCCCCATATTCTTGGCCACATCAGTTTTCTATGTGGGAGAAAACTCTGGAATCATTTCAGATTCTCCACTGAGATTCTTGGAGTTGGACTCGTAGGGCTGGACTCATTAAATCAACAAATATGTAGCATGTGCTGGGAGCTTTAGTCTATACAGAGGTTTAAATATTCAATCCAGCTTAGATTTAGTTGTGGAGATAACATTCTTGCAGTGCTTAATAACAATGTAACAGACAAAAATAACTCCCAAAAGTCCATGATCAGTTGACAGATGTAAAATTTTAAAAAAGACAGTAAGAAAAGAGTTCAGAGAATGAGGAGTCTTTGTAGGCTGCATGGTCACATGAGGGAGATGCATTTATTTCCAGGGTTCTTCAAGAGAAAATAGAAGTATAAGAAAATATCACAGAAGATGAATATTTGACTGGGGTTTAAAGAATTGATAATAATAATTTATTGTTTGTCTACTATGTGTCCAACAGTGTGCTATATGCTTTACATATATTCCTTCGAGTCTGAACACTGTGCAGTGTGGGTATAGTACAATTTTATTAGTGTCTGTCTTTTTTTTTGGCTCAGGAACTCCCTAAGAATAGGGATGGATTTATCGGCTTTTGTTCACCTTTGTATCCTTAGGTGATGGAAAGTACCTAATAATTATTTATGGACCATAGATAAGAAAACTGAGATTTCAAAGTTAAGTAACCCACCCAAGTTCTCAGTGCCAGTAAGTGGCAAAGTTGGCATTTGCACCTCCGTCTGTGTGATTGGAAAACCCAGGCCTTTTGTGGTACAATGCTCTAAAGAGATGGATACAACTTAAATTGTTGAAGAAAAATGAGAAGGGTAGGCCAGGTTGGAGAATAAATACAAGAAAGATCAAGGAGGGGTAATTATAAGGCCAATTTAGCTGTGTACTTACAGAAAAACACGGTGGAGTCATAATGTGTAAAACTCTACATGCTCAACTCAAATTTTCATTTTCTTTCAGTTAGAGGAAAATCTAAGAATTTTTTGTTTGTTTGTTAAGAGAAACATGATGAAACTTTTCTAAGAGAACTAATGAAGCTTCTGTGGAAAGGAAGTTTTGGAAGAAGGAGTGACTGAAAACTGAGGCCAGTGATAAGACTATTGTGACAGTCTTAGCAGGAAATGCTAGATACATGACCAAGGGTAACTGGAACATTCTGTATGTGTGCATGGGTCCATGATCAGTGGAAATGGAAATAATGGGAGTATGCAAGGGATAATTTAAAGGAAAAATCTTTAAGATTCAAGATTCAAGATAAGATATGAGCACTTAAAAGGGAAAAATTAAGGACAAGTGTCTTCTTATGAGCCTGTCTATTTGAGAAATGTGACCTGGAAAAAGAATAATAATTCTGTTCTTCTGGCAGAATTTGGATGTAAGCCTGTTACCATTGGGATCATGAATGGCATGTCCAGTGGGAAGGAATTTAAGTATTTCAGACTGGTGCTAAAATTAGAGATCAAAAATAGGGAAAAGTGATAGAACAAAGCAGAGGAAATAAGAAACTGGAGTAGTGGGTGAGGAGAAACAAGGCTTGGTGTTAAAGAGAAGCTCTGTTAAAAATGTTGAATTGCTTCTCTTTGGTGAATGAGTGTATTGAACCATAACAAGGTTACATGGACAAGTTTTAAGTCAATTTTTACAGTAACACAACCATGTCTCACACAAAATTCAGCTCTAGAATTTTGCCACCATCTTGGAAGTTTCTGTCATAACAAGCCCCCTACAGAGTCATTTTTTCATCTCTACCATCAGAAGTGTTTTGGAACTTTATATAATTGAAATTATATAGGATGTATGCCTTTACATGAGGTTTCTTTTACTCAGTATTATGACTTCGAGATGTATCTTGTCTAATTTATTCAGAAAGCATTACTTCATGTTAACAAATTTGGAAGTTTTCTAATTTTCTTTCTGTTACTGATTTTAGCTTAATCCCACTGAAGCCAGAAGACATATTTGGTATTATTTCAATCTTCTGAAATATATTAAGACTTACTTTATGGTCTAGCATATTTTCTATTTTGGTAAATGTTCCATTACTCTGAAAAAGAATGTGTATTCTGAAATGTTGACTATAAATGTATTCTATAAATGTCAATCAGGTCAAGTCTGTTCCTACTATTCAGATCTGCCACAAGGCTTATTAGGTGCTTTTCTTGTTCACTTGTTCTCTCACTTTCTGAAAGAAATATGCTATGTTTTCCCACTGTCATCATAAATCAACTTAGTTCTTCTGCTAGTTGTCTCTTTATTTGTCTTTATAGATATGAAGCTTTCTTATTAGGTGCAGACCAATTTAGGCTTCCATTCACATGAAATTTTTCTACTATGAAATACATTTCTCTTTAGAACTATCGCTAAAGTTAACTTTGTCTAATATCATTTGGTCATACATTTTCTTTTTGTTAGTGTTTTTGTGATAAAACATTCTTCTATCCTTGTATTCTATCCTGTCTCCTTGTATAGATCAATCCAACTTTCAATCATAGTCACAGATTGGGAAACCAAAATTTAAGGAAGATGTGTTAGCTTTCTGTCCACCATTACAAAATATCTGAGAAAAATCAACTTAGAGCACTAATCTCCACAATTAATAAAGAACTTAAAAACTTTACACCAAAAATACAAAGACCACAATCAATAAATGGGCTAAGGAGCTGGGCAGACACTTCACAGAAGAAGACATACAAGCCACCAACAAATATATGAAAAAGTGTTCAACATCTCTAGTAATTAGAGACATGCAAATCAAAACCACCCTAAGATTTCTTCTCGATCCAATTAGAATGGCTATTATCAAGAATACAAGCAATAATAGGTGTTGACATGGATATGGGGGGAAAAGGCACACTCATACGTTGCTGGTGGAGTTGCAAATTGGTGCAGCCACTCTGGAAAGCACTATGGAGATTCCTCAGAAAACTTGGAATGGACCCACCTTTTCACCCAGTTATTCCATTCAGTTTATACCCAAAGAACTTAAAATCATCATACTACAGTAACACAGCCACATCAATTTTTATAGCAGCTCAATCACAATAGCTAGATTATCCTTCGACAGATGAATGGATAAAGAAACTGTGGTATATATACAGAATGGAATATTATTTAGCCATAAAGAAGAATAAAATTATGGCATTTGCAGTTAAATGAATGGAGCTGAAGAATATCATGCTAAGTGAAATAAACCAATCCCAAAAAAACCAAAGGCTGAATGTTTTCTCTGATAAGTGGATGATGATACATAATGGAGGGGGAAAGGGGGTAAGAGAAGAATGGAGGAACTTTGGATTATATAGAGGGAAATGAGGGGAAGGGAGAGGACAGGGAAAGAGAGATGATGAAATGAGACAGACATCATTACCCTGTGTACATGAATGATTACCCAAATGGTGTGACTCTTTATCGTGTACAACTAGAGAATGAAAAGTTGTACCCCATTTATGTACAATGAGTAAAAATGCAGTTTGTAAAAATAAAAATAAATAGAATTTAAAGGAAAAAGAAAAGATTTATTATGGCTCATGAGTTCAGAGGTTTTAGTCCATAGTTATTTAGCTCCATTTTTTCTGGGTGCATGGTGAGGGACAGCATCATGGCAGCAGTGTGTAGTGCAGCAATATGCTCACCTCATGGTGGCCCAGAAAAGAGGCAGGGGAAGAAATAAGGGCCTGGGACAAAATATACCATTCAAAGGCACATCCCAGTGACCTACCTTCTCCATCTAGGCCCACCTCCTGAAGTTCCCACCACCTCCCAACAGCACCACCAGCTGGGACTAAGTCTTCGAACCCCAAACCTTTGGAGTATATCCAGATCCAAACTATAGAAGAAGAGAAAGCAGGACCAGGAAAGAGGAAGAGAAATAGTAGAAGAAGAAAGCTGGAAGAAGTAAAACTGAGAAAGAAGAATTTCAAGGAATATAGAGAATTGAACCTGATCTGGTATTCTTTCAGCTGAGGTACTTGTCAAGTGCTGTAGAGACACGAGGACAAACGTATTAATGAAAGGTGATTAGGTTCAATAGTTAGGTATTCATTAAAGATGTTTTTGAGTTCACATAGTAAATCACCCAAAGCAGGCTTAAAGAGATACTAGTGACAAGAACATGGAAGCCTCAGAGTTAAACATATTGTTTATGAAATCTAGTTGTGGAAAGAGTGAGACTTTGTTTTTATTTTCTATATAAAGCAATCTACAAGCCTAATGTTTAACCTTCTGGCATCTTTGACCTTCTCAATAAGTTATTCAAGCATCCATCTGCCCTTTTTATTAGGTACTTTGGAATTGCCTTTCCAAACCACCACTCTCCTCTTCAATTATGCAGGACCTCCTGCAGGCTTATAGGAGCCAAGGCAAGGTTTCAGTCCACTTACATCCTAAGCAGGATAAAGAGTCAGTCACCACGGTTCTCAGACTCACAGGGTCACGAGTGGAAGTGGACTCCTTCCCAGTGTGACTGTCAAGTAGAATTGCTACTACAATGGCATTTTGTTGGTTCATTTGTATCTTTCCTTCTCTTCCCGAAGATAAAACAGTTTTCTGTTTAGCTTCAGAACACAGAGTATGTGGTTAAATAAATTATGACTCAGTCATCAAAAGGAGTTGTTTGCATCTGCAAAGAAAAAGCAATAGAAAGAGCAAGCTGACTACTGATCTGCAAAGACCTCCAAGGCACACTAGTACCGAGAACAAGATAGAGACCAATGGTTAGAGAAGACCACACTTCCTCTGGAAAGGGTGACTACTTGCATAGCTTTCTAAAGGAAGTTACCATCAGTGGTCTCACATGTCTCCTCCTCTCCTTCTGAGGAGTATTCCTTGAGTGATTCTAAGATTTGCATGTATATCTGGTGGGGAGAAGTCACTGGACTTCTGTCTTCTTAATTTGATTCGGATACTTCTTTAGAAAGAGAAGAAATACAAATTGTGTCATGTGATTTATTCTTTTTCTGTGATTGGCTACATTCTGCAGTTATCTTCAAAGCTGGGTCAGGTTGTGCCTACTTTGGTCAGATGAGATGTGGGGCATGAGTGGAAAGCTGTGGAGGGACAATTGGCCAGGTTCTTGGAGAAAGTCAGGGGAGTTAGCAATAAGCATCCAGAAGTCGAATATAAAAGACTATCCCATTAAAAATAGACAATATTTTAACAATATTTAAATAAGCATTTAAATTTAAACAAATATTTATATTTCATGAGAAAGGCACAGGATATACATGATGAAAACTATTCCATCTTACTGATTTATCAAGTATACACAAAAGATCTGAATGAATGGAAAAATGCTATATTCTTGGGTGGAAAATGTTATATCATAAATAGCAAATTGGTAACTAGAAAAAAATACAATAGAAAAAAGGGGCAAAGAATAAGAATCGAAATTTCATAGATTAAAAAAAACTCAACCACTAGAATATAAGGAGCAGATACCCTCATGGATTGTTGCTAAATGTGTGAATTATTACAGCATTTGGGACACTGTATCCAGCAGAATCTCTTAAATTTAGACACACAGGCATGCCCTTCATCTTAGCATTTCTGCCGTTAGTCAGTTTTTCATGCTGTGAACAAAATACCCACCAAGAACAATTTAGAGGAGGAAAAGTTTATTTTGGGCTCATGGTTTCAGAGATTGAGTTCCTTGTCAGCTGACTCCTTAACTCTCGGTGGGAGTAGGGTAGAACATCATGGCAGAAGGGCATGGTGGAGGAAAGCTGCTTAGCTCATGCCAGCCAGGAAGCAGAGAGAATGAGGAACCAGGGACAAAATAAAATCCCCACGGGCACACCGCCAGTGACCTACTTCTTCCAGCTATGCCCCATCTGCCTATAGTTACCACCAAGTAATCCATTCAAATTATTAGCCCATCAAATGGATTAATCCACTGATTAGGTTACAACTCTCATGATTTAATCATTTCACCTCTGCACATTACTCTATTGGATATCATGTTTCCAATACATGAGCCTTTTCAGGGAACAAATTATATCCAAACAATAGCACTGCTTCTGTGAATTTAGCATATGAAAATAAAAAATAAGGTTCAGTCATATGATATGGGATATTTATTTTGAGATTGCTCAAAATGACAAAGAACTACACAAATAGCCCAAAGTAGAATGTGCAAATGTGTGAGTATGGAGTATATGGTACCTCATTTTGGTAAAACCAGTAATGTGTATATATTTAATTGCATAGAATATTATAACAAAGAAAACTAAAGATCAACTGATCGTTAAAATGGAATAACCAGTTGGAGAAAGAGATTAGGTGGCTATTGGGGGAAAGAAAGGCAAAAAGGAATTATGAAAATAAAATTTAAAAGACTACTCTAAAAACCACCCCAGTATGTATAAAATAGTATGTGTTTTTCTAAAACTATATAAAACACATATACATACATATAATTTTTCAAAGTTAAAAACACAAGATGAGTTTCCTACTTTAAGTAACTTAGAGTCTAGAATTCAAATTGTAATATAAAGTAGATATTGAACATACTAAATAAATGCATTTATTAATTTCACCTTACAAATCACCTTCTCACTTGATCAAAATGTTTCGTTCAGAATTATTTTTAAGAATATCTATTTTCCGAGTAGATTATTGGTCAGGAGTTGGGTTTTTCACACACATTTCCTTCCCTGGAGTTTCACATAGAAAATGTACATATGGGTTACTAATCAAATGACACCTGAAATGTCATGCTGTTACTTAGCGCCAGGACTGAAAATCATCGAATCACAAGTTTTTTAGTTAAAGAGAATGTGGGTTCGGTTTGAGATTAAAGTGAGGTCTTCCTACCCCTATACTGAATCTGAATTTTAAAAGAATCAAAATATTAAAAGGAAAGTGCTGAGGGATGCTTGCTGAAGAATGTGTTACAGGTTATGCAGGCAGAACACAACTTGGGGGCCCAACCGCCTAATACAACTGATTAGTTGTATGGAACAAGTCCACGGGTCAGTCTCACAGCTACTCTCAAAGAATGGAGGGAAGCAAATTGCATTCTTCTGCCAGCCTTTGGTGAAAGCCCAGTTCTCATTTGCTAACTGCTTGAAACAGGAAGCTAACTTTGCTAGCTGCTTGAGAAAGGAGGCCACATCTCACCTAGGGGGAACAAGAAAAAGAGAAAGTGCTGGCCCTAATTTTTACTTTTGAGTTGCTGCAAATCTCATTCCAACAATAAAACATGGTCCATAAATGTCTAGCTCTGCATAATCAGATTGGTCATTCTCTTCTGGGTGAGCAAAATTGCTCACAGAAAAAGAAGCCAGAGGCACTCCATCTAACACTCCCTTAAATGAGGATCAAGGGAAGATGGCCTTCCTCTGCAGCCTACCTACAACTTCAACAGTAATCCCCAACGCTATCATTAACAGTGCACTCTGTTTCATAAGAATGATAACCATCAGGCAATAGTCTTCCAGTAATTTTTGAAATGCCCATCTTTTCTCTAACCATAATCTAGTCGCTTAAAATGCTTGATTTTTATTATGCCAAGTAAATGAGCAAGGAACTTGAGAATTGTTATGGAATGCTGCCAGTGGTCTTAATTTGAACATTGCATTTGATTATCCTTCGGACTTCAGAGTCTCCTTATATGCATGTGGGGAGTTACAGAAAAAGATTTTGCCATTATTATTGCCTAAATGGTTTTAATTAGAAAAGATGGTTGTGCTGTATTAATGGTTTATGTTAACAACTTGGAACCGCTTTAAAAGTGACTTGAGTTGTTGTTTTCTTCATTCCCTTCAAAGAGTTTAAGGGATTGAATCTTAAAACCCTCAAAGCTTCCAAAGTGTATAGTAGCATATAGGAGGGTACAGACTGGGAAATATTCATAATTATATCTGAGCACTTTCAGGTTTGCCTGAATGTTATTTTTATTCTTGATGTTGATGTACACACACACACACACACACACACACACACGCACGCACACACACACACACACACAGATATCTCTATCTGTCTAACCCTTACAATGCTCCTAGGACATTTCTCAGCTCTGGAGATTGACAGATTAATAAATCTCCATGATTGATACTTCTAAGGAATAAGTGAATGACTTAGTACAACCTACTTGTCCTAATTGTGGAAGCCCAAAGGAAGGCTGCTGGCTCTATTTGTGTCTGGTATTGTTGTGGTAGACTCCTGAGTCTGTCCTCTCCTTTCTACATGTACTGTCAATATCTGGGTCACATCTTAGCCCTCCCTTTCTTAGACCATTGCAGGAAGTCATATACTGATATTTTTATCCCCAATTTTGTCTCCCTTCCTATCTTTACTGCCCCATTCAGTGCCCTTCTGACACTGTTACTTTTCATGATATAATTCTTCAGTAAGTTTACAACAAATTATACTCCAAGAGATGTTTATAAGCCCAGAATCAAGTTCCCAAGGAACAAGCATACTGTCTCAATAGCAGCTAAGGTCTTCTCTTCCCTTACTTTCGGATCCTATCAAATCTAGTTGACAATTGTTTTCTTTCTTTTTAAAATTATTTTGGGGGCATACCGGGGATTGAACTCAGGGGCACTCGACCACTGAGCCACATCCCCAGTCCTATTTTGTATTTTATTTGAATTGCTTAGCACCTTGCTTTTGCTGAGGCTGGCTTTGAACCCTCAATCTTCCTGCCTCAGCCTCCTGAGCCGCTGGGATTACAGGTGTGCATCAGTACACCTGTTTCTACCCCTACCTTCATTGCTTTGTTTCAGGCCCTCCACATTTCACACTTGGATTATGATTAACTCTTACTTTCAGTTTTTCCTGTTTCATTCTGTTTTACCAGTACATCTGGTAGAATGGCCTCATTCAATACATATTACCAGTAACCCAGTAACCCAGTTAAAAGCAGTAACCCAGTTGCTGCTTTCAAAGAAGAGCAATGACAGCAACCTGCCCTTCAGTGTCCTCAGCAGCTTTCACGGGGAGGCCGCACTTCTGTGCAGAGCAACCTCAGCCTTGGATGTTCTGACCCCCGCCTAACTCTGCTCTGAGCTTTGCCGCTCCCCTCTCCCTAGGCCACAGACAATTCCCTCTCCCCTGTGAGCACCACGAGACCTTCGTGTGGCTTGCCTGCCCAACTTTTGGCTGTCAGGTTAGAATTCCCATTCTTTCTTTGCCCATGACGCTTCTGCTCAATAATTTCTAGTTGTTTTTTAAAAGCTTGTCTTACTTTTCCTCAGAAATCTTATCTTTCTTTTTATTAAGTGTATTTCTAATTGATACATGGAAACACAAAAATTGAACATACAAGTGGGATCCCATGGGTGCTTTCAAACACCTGTACATTGTGTCATCAGATTAAACATCTGTCTCATCACATATGTTTCACTTTTTTATGTTGAAACATTCAAAATCCTTTCTTGTTTTTTTTTTTTTTTTTTTTTTTTTTTTTGAGGTAGTACACAATTGCTACCTGTAGGTACCCAACAGAGCAATAGCACAGTAGAATTTCTTATGCTGTCAAACTGCATCCTAGCACCCATGGACCAACATTTCCCCATCCCCCCTATTCTTCCAAGCCTCTAGTAACTATCCATCCCACTCCTCATTATTATTTCTTCTTCTTCTTCTTCCTGCTCCTCCTCCTCCTCCTCCTACCGGGGATTGAACCAAGGAGAGCTTAAGCACTGATCCACATCCCCAACCCTTTATATATATTTTTTTTAATTTAGAGACAGGGTCTTGCTAAGTTGCTTAGAGCCTCACTAAGTTGCTGAGGCTGGCTTTGAACTTGGAATCCTCCTGCCTCGGCCTCCTGATCCACTGGGATTGCAAGCTTGCACCACCACGCCTGGCCTTACTCTCCATTTCTAAGGGATCATTCTTTTATTTTCCAGTTATGAGTAAGAGCATTATTTTTCAGGAAGCTTCTCTAAGCCCTCAACTCCACTTCTGTCCCCAGGTTGGGTTTGACACATTCCACATGCACTGAGCACACTGTAATGGCCTATTTATGAAAAGACCTCATCTTACACATCATATTTGCACCTCCAGGTGCAGCAAGTAGCCAGCAGAGAACCATCTTGGGCAGTCTTCCTGTTCTGAGACACTCCAAATGAGCACATAGAGACTCACTGAGATGGGAAGCTGGTGACTCGGCACAGGTTTTGTACCTGGTTGTTTTCCTTTTACTATTTTTTTTTTTTCCACACCAAAAAAAGGCAGTTGAAGATTGAGGAGTCAGATCAAAATTTTTTTCTAAATATTGGGGTATATCATAAATTAATTTTATTTAGAGGTATAAATTATTTTAATTTTGCTGTAGTATTTTGATTCCAAAGCAACCATGGTTTTGTTTAGATAGTGCTGAATTTCTTAAAAAATAGCCTCTGAGTATTTTCACTGACTTTTGTCATAATCACTAGTGCCATAATGATGGTAATTCTTTTCTCATTGATAGGTCAGTTTACTCTGAGAGTAAGCTTACCTTTTTTCTTTTTTAAATAACAGTTTTATTTTTGCCAAAAATGCTTCCCGAATAGTTAACTGGATTTTAAGATATTGCTACATGATTTGCTGAACCATGGGTCTCTGGAGATATTATATAATTAATATAAACTTAGGAAATTTGTTTTGGTTTTTAGTGATCCAAATTTAAGTTGCTTTTAGTCACAGGATTTCTGTAAATACAAACTTATGTTGGAAGAGAACTTTTATTTACTTCTTGATTCAACTCAGCATGTTTATTTAATCTGTGATGATTCAGCTCACTGGCTGCACTAGAAACTTGGAGCGCATGTTCTCATGATGCCTGAGCATCCGAGGGCTTTGATCTGAACTGTAAGGCTCAGAATGAGGGCTTTTCCAATTTGCCATTGGAATTTCTCTTTCTTTTCTGTTAAATATAGTTGTTTGATGGCAGGGCCATTCTCATTTAGTTTAGATTTTCCATACCTGCAGAATTAAAGTCTTCTTTTATTCATTCTGGGTTGTTTTTTTGGTACTTCTATATGGAAAAGGCAGAGTTATTCCAGGCACTGACAAAAATCTGTGTTGTTGACATTTTCTCTCCCTTCTGGACATCCTGAAGGAAATACAAAAGAAGATGTTGAGATTAAACTGTTTGGAAGGTCGCAAACACAACCCTAATGTACAAATAAATGATTATTTTAATGACTATATTAACTTCTCAGATACCCAAACAAGAGAAAGACAGCCAGTCTTTAGGTTAGACTGATTTGCACAGTTTGTCCCCTGGGTCACCAGCCTCTCTCCTCAGACAGTCTATGTTTGCTCATTTTCTACTCTAACATTGCTTAGTGGTGACAAGCTTCTGTCCACCCTCCCTCTGCTTTGGATGGTCACCCTCATTTTTGTAATTAGTCCCTGGATGATTCATCTTGATTTGCACTCACTGTAGCTACGTACACCCTCAAATCACCCAAATTCCTTGATGCCAGGTGAACTTGTCCCTAAGGTCGATCTAGCTTGTGTGTGCACAGCTCACACCTGCTGTGCAGGGCCAGCTGCCCTTTGCACCTTTGAAATAAGACTTCTTGGAACCATGGATTTCAAGTGAGGTCTCTGAAAAGAAGTCTGAGGAACCACCCTGCAGTCTTGATCTCTTCCTACAATTAATGGTTAGTATTTCAAATAAACAAGATGCTTTCAGATTCTCACCTTCATCAAAGAATTTCAATATTAACCTGAGAGTTTCCTGATCTGCTTTCAAAGAAGTCAGATGTTTTTCAAGCCTAAACCCAAATTATATTTTAAAATCTGATAATCATTTTGATTATTAAAATTGACTGTAAATAACAGTGAACACAAAATCACTCTGCCTTCCACAGAATAGAGATAAAAGAGGAAGCAAGGATTGAGCTCCTTCTTTCTTTCTGCTTATCGTTCTTGTACTTGGTTTTTAGTCTCAAGGTCCAACAAGCTGCTGGAGCTCCATCCATCACTTCCATTTTCCAGGCTGCAGGAAGAGAAAGGAATAAGGGATCTGTCCACAGTATCAGTTTTTTAAAAGCAGCCTGCTTATCCTTTTTTTGTCAGAACTGCATCAGATGTTCACAGAGAGCCATTAGGCTAGAAAATATAGTCTTTAACCAGGTGTACTACAACCCCAATGAAAATGGATTCTACTACTTAGAAGAAGAGAACAGCTATGGGGTGGTGGCTACCTGATTGCTAAAACTTGAAAACTGATCAAGTAGTAGTTCAAGAGTTCTTTCTTTATATATTTTAGTGCATTTTGCTTAAGTTGCCTTTTTTGATCAACTTAAGTTGCCTTTTTTGATCAACTTGATAAGTAACAAGTCATCGAATTTTAAGTATACAGGCATTTTTCATTTTGAAATTGAGATTTTTAATATGCACTTCTGGTTTTTGTTACCATTTCTGTGTGTCCATACAGGATTCTTTAGCTTCCTCTTCTCTCTGCTCCTCTTTTGAGATTGATAGTTACTCAATCAGAAGAGCATTTTTATGACTCTCAATCATGGTGAGTCACATTCACTTCCAGATTCTTAAGTCCTAGGGTTGTGAATCTTTGTTTCTTTATTTTTGAAAAGCCTTCTTCTGTAGATTTTCAAGAGGGTGTATCTGAACAGTAAGGCTTTCCCTTTCCCTGACAGTTTCTTGCTCCATTTTCCATCAGTGTCATTGTCTGGGGCTTCCAACTGCGAGGGCCGGCTGTGTGACACTGGTTTGGTTAGTGTGTTCTTTCCCTGTTCAGTGGTTGCTGCAGGGACAGCAAATGATCCAACCAAAGTCTCTCACTGAGTCCAGTGCGAGGGGCATTGTTTCTCTTTCCAAGACTGTGAAGGGCTGTCTCCAACATCATGGGGGAGAGAGGGCGCATGTGCACCTAAGAAGGAGACCAACGGAGAAAGGCAAAGCTGAGAGTGGAATTGGGAGGTTTTCTGAGCACATCTCTTCAGAACCTGGATCTAACCCACCCAATGCTCATGTTATTCCTGGCCTTTCATGTAACATAAGCCAGTAACGATCCTTTTCCCTTTTAAACCCACTTAAGTATATACAGCATGGATCTGAACAAGTTCTCCTCACTCAACCTGGTAATGTCTGCTGGGTTCTTATCACACCAGCTAACTGCTTTTGCCTTGTTTGTTGAAGTGTACAGATTTTATGAGATGCAGTTGACCCTACCGGTGCCAGCCGAGTTACAAAAGGGGTAGGGGTAATTCTTCAGGAAGCCCTGCCGGTACCTGTTGGACGGTGCTAGGGGGAAGTGTTCAGGTTCTGTGTCAGTATGACAAAAGGACCCGATTCAACTTGAATTCCATCTCACCAGTTTCTCTGCTGATTCTCCTACCTCAGCACATGAAGAACACAGAGACAACTGACCAGAAACAGGCTGCATATCAGAGAGAAGGAACAGTAGAATGAAGCATGAATACTTCAGAGAACAGCAGGGAGCAGCCATGTTCAGAATGTTTTGAAGGAAATTAAAATCTCTTTGGAAAGAGATTAATGAGGTCTCTCTTCCATAGAACTTAGACCTTTGAACAGTTCTGGAAAGCAACCAAGAGTTCCCCAAGATTAACAAAACTCCTTATATACTTGACCTGTAATTAGCTATGAAATATAAAATGGCAAGGGACACAGAGGAAGGGATGCAAAACTAACATTTATTGAGGGTCAATTATGTAGCAGGTATGTGCCAGGTTTCTTCTGTATAGAATCTGACACTAAAGAAAGAAGGTAGAGGCATTTTCAAAGCCACAACTTTCTAAGGAATATGGAAATGTAATGAAAACAGAAATATAGTTCCTTTTAGAGAAAATACTTAATAAATAGTTGAAATAATGTTTGTTGTTGATGCTCCCCCTGACTGAGGGAACCTTTTCCAGAGTGCTGAGATTGGATTTTTGTTACCTTCACAGGGACGCCAGATACACAATGGCCCTTGTGTTCTTCTGACTCAGCAAACTAAAATATCTGCATCATTATCCCTCCCAAATATTAAAATCCAGAATCTTTTGGGTTTTTTAAATTTTTTTATTTTTATTTTTTATTTTTTATTTTTGCATGGGGGATTGAACCCAGGGTGCTCTACAGGTGAGCTACTCCCCAGTCATTTTTATTTTATTTTAGTTTGGAACTATTTTACTTTGAAACAGGCTGGTTCTGACCTTGAACTTGTCATTCTCCTGACTCAGCCTCCCAAGTCACTGGAATTACAGGCTAAAACTCAGATTTGTAAGTCTACAGTACTAGTGAATCAGAATCCTTGAACATAAGACTCAGGTCATCTATATTTTTATCATGTTCCTTAGGAGCCTCTTGGCCTCAGGGGTTTCATTATGGGAAGGGAGGCGTAGGGAATCATTGTTTTTCACTAACCCTTAATTTATCTTTGAAAATTATCTAATTAATTAAAATCTGGTCAGAGAATAATTTCAAAACAGATTCAGTAACCATAAAATTAATTCTTTCAAATATGACTTAAAACATCTTTTGCAGTGACAGGGCAGTCCTGTTGACTAAACCATGACAACGATGTTGCAAACACTTTTTATTTTGATGCATGCCAAAGTCAGCACTTGGGAAGATTACACATCCCAGTTTCACTTGTTTCTTTCCGTTCTTCCGTTCCATGCAGTTTTTCCTTACAATGCAGTGTTTCAGTGTGCTCAGCAGAGGGCACCAGGCTGCAGCAAGTCTGGGCATCAAGTATCTAAAAGAGAAATTACTGATTGAATTCAAAGAAGACAGACTAAAATGAGCTCATAAACGTTACATACACAAATCTTCCTGCATTTTAATCATGACCATTTACATGGACTGTCATGATCATGTGACTCATGAACTTCATTCTAATAGCTGAGTTTCAGGATGTCTCCTTCCCTTTGTGAGAATGTAATTCTTTCTTTTCAACCCCCCAAATCCTGAATATGATACTCTTAAAACGAGATGAACTCTGCTCAACAGATCTGTGACTCCTCTTGAAACCCTTGTTTTATTGGTTTGTTCTACTGTGTAATTGTTTAGTTTAACTTGGTAAACATGTCAGTTTTCCCAGGATAATTAGGTGGATAAACAAAATGTTCAAAAAGAAATGGAGCCAATTAGACTTTTTATCAGAGATGTGCACATAAAACAAGTCTTTACAAATGGATGGACTTTTCCTTAGAGATTTGATCCCAAATTAGAGTTCCTGGAATTTACAAGGGACAAAAGGAGGCAGCTTTCTTAAATATAATAACATCTCAATCATTTTGTTGAGGAGAGCAGATACAGGAGAGGAAATCTTATGTGCTTCAAAGTCACACTTTGGTTAGAACGTGCTGGGGCATGCATTCAGTAAGAGCATAATTTTATCCCTACCTACTCACGATCATTCTTAAACAAGTTGGACACCTAGGTGAGAATGTTCTACGGTTGTGGGTAATTGTCTTGCAACTGGACTAAAGTAGACAGTTACCCAACTTTTCTATGCTATTAACTATGTTGTCCTGTGTGTTCTACACTCATGTATTGAATAGAGTTGAAAAATTATCCTGACATCTACAGTCTACTAATAAATTGAGTATTCTTTTGCAGGCCTTAAAGAAATCTTTTAAGAAGCAAATAACATCTGCTTACTTTATTTTATTTCTTATATTTGGTCATTGAAAACAGACTCATATTTAGAGTATAATATCTGACCTGACTTCTTTCCAGACTTTATCTCATGTTTTCTGCTTCTCCTCAATAGATACAATTAAAAGATGGTTCAAAATGTGGTTCTTCTCTAAGTACAGATATGTTTGTGTCTTTTTGAAAAGTTTCATAATATAATACAGACTGAAATCTGTACTAATGTTTTTCTTTATTACTTCTTACAAGTTCTATCATTTTAATAATTATTATTCTCTTTGCATTCTGGAAAGCTTCTCAAAATTAAAAATCTTCAGAATTAACAAAACATGCATCTAAATGTAAGAATTTATTTCCCCCAGTGATCATAATATTATGTAGACATCACCACTTCTTCACATTTCAAGCTGATGTCCATTCTCCAAACTTATCTATTCTTATGACCTGATCAAAAAATATCTTCTAGGAAAACCAAGTCCCTCTGTTTCCCTGGTAATAGTGCCTGTTTTTCTTTACACTTCTCTCAGGGTTCTTCACTTGCTCCCAGTCTTGTTTAGATTTCCAGACTGTTCTATCTATTACTTGTCTCAAAGTATTAAAGTTCTTTCTATTTGTCACAATAATAATATCTGTTGTCACTGACAATGTCAGAAGTCTTATCTCCTGTACTATGACAGTGGGCTGAATGGAGCTACTCAATCCCTTGTGAGATGAATTCCAGGCAGGTACAAATTCGTATGTGGGTAGTGAACAGAGTCGTATGTTTTTAACTATGGAGGGGACTTTCAGGGGAAAAAATAAAGTTGAGGAACATGGCTTCGTCTATGTATTACAATATTGCTTGAAGTTAGTTATAGATTACTTCCAGAGAGGCCTCATGTTTGAATCTGGCATGTGATTGTGCACAGTGATAATCTGAGGAGAGGGTGATTGCCTCTCTCACACCTATATTCCACATTGTAGCCCCAAGGTAGTGATTTGGTACATGTTTTCCAAAGCGTTCCTAAATATTTCAGTGTTTTTGCAAGGATTTGAAAAAAATTATACCTATTTTTGTTTCTCTTTTAAAAATGAAACGACTATATTTTGAATAAAAATTTGAAAGTAAACCATTAATAAATAAAAGCCACCCTAAATAACAAAACCAAAGAAAATCCAAAACCTTATTAAAAATATTGAAAAGTTTCAAGATGTAAATAAAGAAATAATAATAAATCACCCAAATCTCACTACCTGGAATCATACTACCTTGAATCCCACTATCATTAACAGCATGCAAAAATTATTCCAGATATTTCCTTATGTGTGTGTGTAAAAATACACATACATATACATATATGTATATGTATTTATTTATATATGTATGTTTTATGGACAGAAACATCATTGTAAAAATGTGGTCATGTGATAATACTGCTTTAAAATGAGTTTACATTTAATTTTACTTCAATTTAACAGAGAGGGAAAAGATGAAGTGATACTGAAGAAAATGCTCTACTTCAGGTAAAAGTTTCTTTGCCATAAAAGGTACTAAGCTCTAAAGAAATCTCAGGATTTTTTCCCAATGCACTTTAAGACACCTATGGAAGAAAAATCAGGTTGGTAATTTATTATAAGCTCTGACTTTATAAATTGAATTCAGGTTCTTCTTTTATGCTGTGTACTTGGGATGGACTCAACTAGACATGGGGCACTGTAAGCCTCTTCCTTTTTTACCACGGTGCTGGTTACATCACCTGGGACTGGCAGGTAGAGCTCCCCAGTGCTAAAAACCAGTGATCAGGTATGAGCAACATTCCAGAACCCACACTAGATAAGAGTGAGCAGAATCTGATCTGTTCCCTTTTCTCAGTTGCCTCTCAAAGTAATAAACAATCTATGAGGGTTGAAATGAATGAAAGCGAGAGAAGGGCAATATCTAAACTTCCCCTGCTCACCATCCCCAATATGTCTTATACTTGACCATTATTTGGTCTGTGGTTGAATCCAGGAAGGATCCAAGATGGATCCAAGATGGTGTAATTTTCCTCACTGGATAATGGTAATAGAGTCATTCTGTTGATTTTCATCAGATGGGTTAAAGATCACCATTTGTTAAATAACAACAAAAATGAATGTGATTCCATCCTAAGGCCTGATCTCTTCTGTGTAGACCTTCAAAAGAGGGGTAAACAATCACCAGAAGCAAGAGGGCAGGGAGGAGAAGCATCTGGCTCACATGTCATCTAGGCAGCCCCTGAGATCTTGCAGTCACTTCTAGGCCATCTCCCAAATAGAATCTACCAACTGAGAAGTCAGCACTCTCTGGTCACAGCAACTGGGTTCAGAAATCAAAGAACACCAGCCATGTGGTTATAGTGTCTTATATCCTTCCATGCCAGTTGGACAATATTAGCAATATAGCATTGTGTCATCAGGTGTTTCATAAAGAACACAAGATTTTTATCACAACAGCTGGGAAATCCTTAATGAAATCACAACTTTAGCTTTTTGTTTTCCAAAATATAGTATGCAATCCTTCAATTCAAAAAGGAAAAGAGTCAATGAATAAATAAAAATTTCTTTTCAGCAAAAGGCTTATGAGACCAACCTTGGAAAACTAATTTGAAATTCTAATAACAACATTAGTAAGTTCATTAAATTCATGGCTTTATTAACAAGGAGATTGAACTGTGAGTAAAGGTGAGAAAATCAACAACATGGTTTCTGGGAGGTGCAATGCTTTAGTTATGTTATGTGGATAAATTGCATAACAACGATACGGTAATTCTACTGAACAATGGGTACGTTGTCTGTTCACAATAAGGAAGTAAACAGTTTCCAGTGTTGCCATCACAAGTTCCCTAAACACTTTCTGCACTTGTGGGGATATTAGGTTTTACAACTTTATCCAGAGATTTGAATTCATCTACTACTAAATGAAAAAAAAGCACCATAGAAAAGAAGTTAGCAACTGAGTGATAAGCTTTGTTCCACTTCCATCATGTTCTCATTTGTGTACTTCTTAACATTTGTGTATTTGGGGAATCAGTTGTCAAAACGGAGCAAAGTCAAAATTTCTTTTCAGTCTTCCAATGATGTAATGAAGAGTGAATATTTATTGAGTGACAAAATGGTCCTCAAAGACAACCTTCCACAAAGGTAGGAAATAAGTGACTTTAACCTGGTAGATTTTAAGAACGGCCGGGAATCTAGAACTAATTTTTCCTCATTCTTGAGGCAATACACTTCTTTTTATAATTTTTTTTAGTTGTAGATGGACACAATATCTTTATTTATTCATTTTTATGTGGTGCTGAGAATTGAACCCAGTACCTCACACATGCTAGGCGAGCTCTGTACCACTGAGCCATAACCCCAGCCCTGAGGCAATACACGTCTGAATGCTCAATTTGATGGCCTGTGAAATTTCGCACTTTGACTGCTAGGGACCCAATCTATTCTTGTCCCCATGTGATCCCTTAGGATTGGACCTCTGGTGGTTCTTTTCCTAGACTTGTGTAATATTTCCTCACCCCTGTGCTGACAGGAATTCAGCTAAAAACTCAGAGACCTGTTGCACATCTTTCTGCACAGCTCTCTTCTTTGGGGAATCTGCCTGTGAACTCTTAACTGTGTGGCTCCCATGGACTCCTGACCCTGCTTCCTCAACCAAGGCTCTCCCCGTCTTCCACTGGATTTTTCCTTGCTGTGCTTTGGTCTGGAAACTCCCCAGCCGGTAAGCTGGGGCAGTCAAAGGAATCACTTTCTTTGTTTTCCATCTCTAGGTCACTGTCCTCTGTGGTCTGATGACCAATATCTGAAAGTCATAGTTTCACATATTTTGTTCATTTTTTTTAGTTGTTTCATGAGAGGAGGAATAATCACTGTTAGTCTGTCTTGAGTGGAAATAACCATGTAGACTTTAAATTAGAAAACATTCATCATTTCTATGTCCACTAAAAATTGTTCATGATTTGAAACACATGCTATCTCTTACACTGATGAGCCAGTTTACCTTCTTCTGCACGAGGGGAGGACATTATCAAGAGAAGTGTCAGAGGGAGTTGGCAAGACTCCTTAATGATATTACAGAGGTCTCTGCAGAATTAATGGGTGACAGGTTGATCACTAAGATGGATAGCTCTGCTCTTGAATCTGACTTTTCATATAAATAAAATAAAATTTAATTTGTAAATTAAGCTTACTCCATTTTCTCAGATTTATTTCTCTTCTTTTTCTTAATAGCTGTATGTCTGGGGTTGCCTTCAGAATATGTAATCACTAGCAGATCTGTGAATGTAAATGCAAATGCACAGCACTTTATTCTAGGCCTGTGTTTTGCTTATCCAGTCTTAAAAATAAGTCTTGGTTTACATACCACAGAATAAAAGAAATGAGAATAGTATCAAAGAAAATAGATCTGGAGACAACAAAGTCGAATATACTTTGTTTTCTCTGGCTTCTGTGTTTTCCACTGGAAGCTTTTGTAAACTATACTAAACCTATTTGTGGTAAGTAGATATTGTGTATTTATTTAATACAATGAAAATGCAAACATGAGTGGCACAAATAACATGAACAGGCACATGTGGGAAGAAAAGGACTCCTCTTCACTAATAGGGCACAGAACTACACAAACTGAAGCTCCATGTTGGTTTTTAGCAAAGTTACAAGAAAGTGGGAGAAATGATGGGCTGTTGCTACTTAGAGTGACCTTTTTCATTTTTAATTTATTTTTGGTTGTATAAATTTAAGGTGTGTAATGGTGAGCCTTTTAAACAAGGCTGCAATTTAGGAAGCAGAAAATTTAAATATGAAGAGATAGCAGGTAATAGCTACTTTTGGATAAAGTTAGGAGACTGGAGTCTGTGGACCAAGCATAATGGCTCAGTATCCTAAAAAGTCATTTATCATATGTCAGTTCTCTATACTCTCCTTAGTAATTCAGCAAATTTTCTCTTTATTAACATTTGCTTTTTTATAAGTCTCTGAATTAGTAAGGAGAGTCAGGTCATATTTTGGTTAAGCTCTATCTTAATCATGATAAAACTATTTTCTATTTGGAAGATATAATTACTTTAAAAATAACTACCTTTTAATAAGTTAATTCTTTCCTTTTCTTTGTTTCTTCCTCTCTCTTTCTCTCTTGTTTTTTCATGGTTAATCTGAATTTTATTCTGTTCCCTAAAACCTATACCAAATAATCCCACTAATAATGATATGTGCATTTTCAGACTCATTTAGTATTTAGAGTTCACATTATCCAATTGTGTACCTGACTGGATAGTATCTTGCTAATTCTTGTGTATTTTAAATATTTAAATACTGTCAAACCATTTACAAATTTCCTGAATGCTGACTCCCTATATTTTTCTTCTTTTATATTTTTCTCTTCCTTTTAGCCCACTGCTAAGTCAAGGCTAGATTCTTGATAAAAATTTGTTGTCTTGAAACCAATTCTAAGGATTTAAAACTGAATAGAATCCCTCTCTTCAAACACTACTACCATAATTCATTTAATAGTTCAGAAAAATAAAACAGGAAATAATTGCTTGTGAAGGGCCACACAAGGAGTTAGGTATGAAGCTAAATTTGGACCTGGAAGTTTCAAACTCAATCCTAAATTCAAAACAAAGGGCCACACAGCCTCCATCTACGTAATTAGATTAAGAAAGCATTCGGAAAAGCAAAGCTTCTTTGTCCTGAAGGAAGTTTTGTGACTGTGTATTCTTTGTAGAAAGTAAAGACAGTGGCTCTCATTAAAATGTCCCCACCCATATGCTGGAGAGACTGGCAGAATTAAATTCTTGAAGGGGAGCCTGTGCTCCTGGCCTGGGAGAAAAGTCCCCTCTGGCCCCCTGGGGTGGAAGGCTCTGCTGTGCTGTGGTGGCTGCTTGTTTGGTTGTGTGTAGGCGGCAGAGAGTCATTTCCTCATCTTTATTCCAAACAAAGCTGGACACTCCCTTTTCATTTTTGAAAGGTAATCTGTGTGAGAAGGGAGCCAGCGTGTTTACCCAGTGGGCTTGGAGCCAGTCAAAGGCCGCCTACTTTTCTCGGTCCTTCCCCTCTCTGTTTCCCAATCTCCACTCCTCTAAGATGACCAGATATGAAAAGTTGCCAGTCAGGATGCCAGAACTTCAAAGGGATCCATCACAAGTGCACACAAAGGCTCGCTTGTTCAGTCCTTGGACGGAGATGCCAGTGGTTTCCAGGCAGACAGAGAATCTGAGATTTGTCTTCACTTGACTTCTCAGCTGCGCCATCTGGCTGATGGGGAAGCCCTTCTCTTCACTTCCATGGCTGAACCCAAGTGAGAAAGTGTGTGAAAAGAAGGGCCATTTCAGCCTCATGGCTCACCTCCATTTTTAAGTGAACAAATAAGGTCATCTCTGCTTCTGAAATTCATTAAATGATAAGGGTTTCTCATAATAAATTCTATTTGCTACTAATAACCCCGATCACACATTTTAGAAATGAACGTAATAGGTAACTACCTGCGAGTCCGATTTTGTCATCAAGGTATTTTACCAGTGTCCTTCTAAAGCAGAAATACCCCCCCCCAAATGTTCCACATAAAACATAAAATTCTGGTTAAAATACTTGAGATTCTACTCAGTGTTCATTCTCTGGCAGAAACTTAAAAGAATTCAAACAGCCCTGGGAGGATTGTGTTACTAGCAGCTATTTGATGTTGGTGTGAATGTTTCTGATCTGTTTCAGAGCACAGATTTTGAGGATAAGTAAGGCAGAGTCAGAAGGAGAAGGATACTTGTGGATGAGAATGAAATCTATCTGACGGCAGAAAAGGCAACAGATTTGAAGATGTAGGGTCAGGCTTATGCAAGTCTGCCAGGGTATGTGTGTATGTGTATGTTTTACTGTGTTAAAAGCATTTAACTGAGCCCACCGAACCCCACACTGAGGTCGGAGGCCATCGCTGAGCCCGCCTGCCTGCCTTCCTACTGCTGAGGGACCTGCACTTGCCTCCGTGCTGACTCAGTGCACCCTCGCTGGACCCTCCTCAGCTTCTTTGGAGGCTGGTGCAGGCATTTTGAATTATTCCTGAGGGTGTGGCCATCATTATCGGAAGGGTAGGTCCCTTCCTGAGACACCTACAGGAGACTGGAGGACCTTTGATAGGACTCAGGATTCAAGAATAGGAGATATTGAGAGACTTGGGACCAACTCAGAGCCGCCGGGTGAGTCTCTTCCACTGGGCGAGGCTCCCTGGATGGGTTCCGGAATGCAGGTAACTTCGTAGAGTGGCCCAGTGAGACTCCTGAACTGGAGCCATGAATCCAGACAACCAGGAGCATTGTAGAGGAGGACCGCCCACCAAGAGGCTTCGGCGCAGAGCAAGAGTCCCAGGCCTGGGCAGTAGGTCCAGTCTCCAGGGAACGTAGAGGAGAACTACCCAGCGAGAGTCTCAATCACAGGGCGAGGCTCCCTGGCCCAGGAGGTAGGTCCAGACCCCTGAGAACGTCACAGAGGAGGGCTGCCCAGCCCAGGTGGTAGTACTAGACTAAAAGGAACTTCTAAAAGGAGAGCTGATGCCCCTACAGGGTCAGTCTTCCCTGCTGGGTGAGGCTTTCCCACCAGGGTGGTAGAACCAGAGACACAGGTCCAGATCAGCCATGTCCCAGCTCACAGTCTAGTCCCCCTTTTGACTGACCATCGGTCAACAAGTGGAGGCACCTCTGCCCACCAGCAAGAAATATACCCCACCTGAAGGTCACCACCCCTAGAGGGGCAGCTTCCTTATGGAGCACTACATTATCAAGTTCCTCCAGGACTTCAGGCTACTAAAGGCTAGGAGGCAAGTTATTGGAAATCTACAGGGACAGTATATGTCAATAGAAGAAATCTGCAATATCTCAGAGTTTCACTACTAGAGGGGTAGATACCTGAGGAATATGAGAAAACAAGGGAAGAAAATGTCCCAAACAAACCTAGATGCTACAGCAATAAAATCCAATGATAGCATGACAGAAGAAATGTAAGAAAGGGAGTTCAGAATGTACATAATTAAAATGATCAGTGAAGCAAACGATGAGATAAGAGAGCAAATGCAGGCTTTGAATGATGGCACCAAAAACGGTTAAAAGAGCAAATGTGGGAAGCAAAAGATCATTTCAATAAAGAGTTAGAGATACTGAAAAAAAACAAACAGAAATCCTTGAAATGAAGGGAACAATAAACCAAATTAAAAACTCCATAGAAAGCATAACCAATAGGAGAGAACACCTGGAAGACAGAACCTCAGACATTGAAGACAAAATATTTAATCTTGAAAACAAAGTTGACCAAACAGAGAATATGGTAAGAAATCATGAACAGAATCTCCAAGAACTATGGGATATCATGAAAAGGCCAAATTTAAGAATTATTGGGATTGAGAAAGGCTTAGAGAAACAAACCAAAGGAATGAATAATCTATTCAATGAAATAATATCAGAAAATTTCCCAAATCTGAAGAATGAAATGGAAAATCATGTACAAGAGGCTTATAGGACTCCAAATACACAAAATTACAACAGACCCACACCAAGGCACATTAAAATGAAAATACCTAACATACAAAATAAAGACAGAATTTTAAAGACTGAGAGAGAAAAGAATCAAATTACATTCAGGGGGAAACCAATACAGATATCATCAGATTTTTCAATCCAGAACCTAAAAGCTAGAAGGGCCTGGAACAACATTTTTCAAGCTCTGAAAGAAAATGGATGCCAACCAAGAATCTTATACCCATCAAACTTACCTTCAGATTTGACAACAAAATAAAATCCTTCCATATTAAACAAAAGCTAATAGAATTTACAAAAAGAAAGTTGGCACTACAGAACATTCTCAGCAAAATATTCCATGAGGAAGAGATGAAATACAACGATGTAAATCAGCAAAAGGAGGAACTACCCTAAAGAAATAGCTAAATAAGGGAGAAACCAAGTCATGTCAAAAACCAAAAAGGAGCCAAATGACTGGGAATACAAATCATATCTCAATAATAACCCTGAATCTTAATGGCCTGAACTCATCAATCAAAAGACATAGACTGGCAGATTGGATTAAAAAGATCCAACAATTTGTTGACTGCAAGAGACTCATCTCATAGAAAGAGATACCCACAGACTAAAGGTGAAAGGATGGGAAAAAACATACCATGCACATGGACTCAGCAAAAAAGCCGGAGTATCCATCCTCATATCAGATAATGTGGACTTCAAGCCAAAGTTAGTCAGAAGGGATAAAGAAGGACATTACATGCTGCTTAAGGGAAGCATAAATCAGCAAGACATAACAATCACAAATATCTATGCCCCAAACATTGGCTCATCCACGTACGTCAAACAAATCCTTCTCAATGCCAGAAATCAAATAGACCACAACACAATAATACTAGGTGATTTTAACACACCTCTCTCACCACTGGACAGATCTTCCAAACAAAAATTGAACAAATAGATCTCAAAAACACAATCAATAATTTAGACTTAATGGACATATATAGAATATACGATCCAACAAAGAGCAAATACACTTTCTTCTCAGCAGCACGTGAATCCTTCTCTAAAATAGATTATATTCTATGCCACAAAGCTACTGTTAGCAAATACAAGAAGATAGAGATACTACCTTGTATTCTATCAGATCATAATGGATTGAAATTAGAAATAAATGACAGAATAAAAAACAGAAACTACTCCAAAAGCTGGAGATTAAATAATACGCTATTGTATGATGAATGGATAACAGAAGACATCAAGAGGGAATTAAAAAAATTCTTAGAGGTAAACGAGAACAAAGATATATCATATCAAAATCTCTGGTACACTATGAAAGCAGTATTTCATGGAGCACATTCAATAAAAGAAGAAAAAATCAACAAATAAACGACCTAACACTACAGCTCAAAGCCCTAGAAAAAGAAGAACAGAGTAACACCAAAAGTAGTAGAAGACAGGAAATAGTTAAAATCAGAGCTGAAATCAATGAAATTGAAACAAAAGAAACAATAGAAGAAATTGACAAAATAAATAGTGGGTTCTTTGAAAAAATAAACAAAATTGATAAACCTTTAGCCACACTAACAAAGAGAAGGAGAGAGAAAACTCAAATTACTAAAATTCAGAATGAACAAGGAAATATCACAACGGACACGAGTGAAATACAAAACATAATTAGAAGCTATTTTGAAAATCTATACTCCAACAAAATAGAAAATCTTGAAGACTCAACAGGTTTCTAGAGATATATGAATTACCTAAACTGAACCAGGAGGACATACACAATTTAAATAGATCGATTTCAAGTAATGAAATAGAAGAGGTCATCAAAAGCCTACCAACAAAGAAAAGTCCAGGATCAGATGGGTTCTCAACCGAGTTCTACAAAACCTGTAAAGAAGAGCTCATTCCAATACTTCTCAAAGTACTCCATGAAATAGAAGAGGAGGGAACCCTCCCAAACTCATTCTATGAAGCCAATATCACCCTGAAACCTAAACCAGACAGAGACACATGGAGGAAAGAAAATTTCAGACCAATATCCTTAATGAACATTGACACAAAAATTCTCAACAAAATTTTAGCAAATCGCATACAAAAATATATTTAAAAGATAGTGTACCACGATCAAGTGGGTTTTATCCCAGGGATGCAAGGTTGGTTCAACATCCAGAAATCAATAAATGTCATTCACCATATCAACAGACTTAAAGTCAAGAATCACATGATTATTTCGATAGATAAAGAAAAAGCATTTGATAAAATACAGCATCCTTTCATGCTCAAAACACTAGAAAAAATTGGGGTAGTTGGAACATTCCTTAACATTGTAAAGACCATCTATGCTAAGTCCATGGCCAATATCATTCTAAATGGTGAAAAACTGAAAGCATTCCCCCTAAAAGCTGGAACAAGGCAGGGATGCCCTCTTTCACCACTTCTATTCAACATTGCCCTTGAAACTCTAGCCAGAGCAATTAGACCAAGGAAATTAAAGGGATACGAATTGGAAAAGAAGAACTCAAACTATCCCTGTTCACTGATGACATGATTATATATTTAGAGGAACCTGGAAATTCCACCAGAAAACTTTTAGAACTCATAAGTGAATTCAGTAAAGTATAAGGTTACAAGATCACTGCTCATAAGTCCAATGCATTTTTATACATAAGTGATGAATCTTCAGAAAGAGAAGTTAGGAGAACTACCCCATTCACAATAGCATCGAAAAAAATAAAATACTTGGGAATCAATCTCACAAAAGAGGTGAAAGACCTCTACAATGAGAACTACAGAACACTAAAGAAAGAAATTAAAGAATACCTTAGAATATGGAAAGATCTCCCATGTTCTTGGATAGGCAGAATTAATATTGTCAAAATGGCCATACTACCAAAAGTGCTATACAGATTCAATGCAATTCCAATTAAAATCCCAATGACGTACCTTATAGAAATAGAGCAAGCAATCATGAAATTCATCTGGAAGAATAAAAAACCCAGAATAGCTAAAGCAATAACTTTAGAATAGCTAAAGAATAGCTAAAGCAGAGTGGGAGAAAATCTTTGCCACTCATACTTCAGATAGAGCACTAATCTCCAGAATCTATAAAGAACTCAAAAAACTCTACACCAAGAATACAAATAACCCAATCAACAAATGGGCTAAGGAAATGAACAGATACTTCACAGAAGAAGATCTACAAGCAATCAACAGACATATGAAAAAATGTTCAATATCCCTAGTAATAAGAGAAATGCAAATCAAACTACCCTAAGATTCCATCTCACCCCAATTAGAATGGTGGTTATCAAGAATACAAGCAACAATAGGTGTTGGTGAGGATGTGGGGAGAAAGGTACACTCATACATTGCTGGTGGGGTTGCAAATTAGTGCAGCCACTCTGGAAAGCAGTGTGGAGACTCCTTAGAAAACTTGGAATGGAACCACCATTTGACCCAGCTATCCCACTCCTTGGCCTATACCCAAAGGACTTAAAATCAGCATACTACAGAGATACAGCCACATCAATGTTCATTGCTGCTCAATTCACCATAGCCAGATTTTGGAACCAACCTAGATGCCCTTCAATGGATGAATGGATAAAGAAACTGTGGTATATATTATATAGAATGGAAATTACTCAGCCATAAAGAATGATAAAATTATGGCATTTGCAGGCAAATGGATGAAATTGGAGAATATCATGCTAAGTGGATGATGACACATAATGGGGGGTGAGAGGGGGGTGAGAATGGAGGACGGTAGAACTGTATAGAGGGAAAAGAGGGGTGCAAGGAGTGGGGGGGAGGAAAAAATAACAGAATGAATAAAAACCTATTACCCTTTTAAAATGTATGATTACACAAATGGTATGCCTGTACTTCATGTACAAACAGAGAAACAACATGTATCCCATTTGTTTACAACAAAAATAAATTTTAAAAATATATATATATTCACTAAAAAAATGAAAAAGAGCACTTAACTGCTCAAGACCTCCAGAACTTACCATCTTGCATGTCATACCCATTGAACATCAGCTCTTCTTCTTCCAACCCAGCCCCAGTAACAAAAGTTTTATTGTCTGCTTCTCAAAGTTTGACTCTTAGATAACTCATGTAAAAAAATCATGTAGTTCTTGTTCTTCACTGATTGGTTTATGTCACTCAGGATAATGTCCAAAGGCTTAGTTCTTAAGGAAGCATCATTCTTAGGTTCATGCCAGAGTAGGTTCAGCACCAGAAATTGAGTGTCTCCTTAAATTTTGCAACTTTGGAGCCATGTTTGGCTCATTCATGTCCCAGGACCTGCTTCTAAGATACTTTCACCAAAAACTCTCCCTCGTTCCACAGGAGCAGCTGTGGGTGGGACAATATATGTTGGAAAAAGTAAAAAGAAGAATTTCTGTAAGTCATGTGATTTCAGGTGACTCTGATGATCTACCACATCATCATTTTACCCTGGAAATAGAACAAATATTTGCTATTTTAACTGTCAGGGATGGTGAAAAGTCTGACATTTTATTCTAATAACCTGCCCTAAACTAAGAAATTATCCTGTCACACCTTCATGGATGCTGGAAGAAGCCAGGTAATTCCTCGATCAGAAACAGGAGGTTTTATTATTCCCATGGAGAGTCTAGCCATTTGTCAGCTTCTGTATTGATTCTTTGAACTCCAGCTCCCTTGGGTGACAGGAGAGGGCCATATGGTACAGGCAGTGGGTTGCAATACAGGAAATAAGCTTCAAAGTGAAGGAACCCAATTGTTAAGATTGCCTGCCATCAGGCTGGAGAGAAATATTTCTAGTGTATTAGATAATACTCATGCTTGCTCTTTACTCTGAAGGATCTTTTCTATATTTGCTTCCAGAACTTGTTTTTATGTGCGAGTGAAACAAACCCTTCTCTTGTTTAAGATTCTGTTACACTGAGATGCTTTGTTTATATACAGCCAAACTGAATTGTAATTACGACAGATCTCGAGGGAGGGTGCAATAAAAGAACTGAACGAAACATGGCCTGGCTTAGTGTTGAGAAGGTATTTGGGTAGTGAGGACTCAGAGTATAAGTTGGACAACTAATAACTGGTATTAGAGGATAGGAAAATATCTAGAAGCCTTATCCTCCACTGTTCTTTGGGGGAAATAGCAAATATGAATTGGAGCTAAAACATAGGGAAAATGGTAGGAAATGTCAGAATGTGGGTGTGTTTGGGGTACTTGTTATCATTTTCAGCAAGTCCTTCAGGAGTGAGAGATAAGCCCAATTACCGTAGGTTAGGGAGAAGGCACCTCTTTGGTTAGAAAGGCTATGTCTGTGAGAAGTCTATGGTATAAATGGCTGATGAGTCCTGAAATTTGAGGTGAGAAAGCCCCCCTTACTGGTAGTTCCAATTAGATCAATTTTAAGTGATGGGAGCATCAGTGTCCTTTCTTACTCCTTAGTTGGCGAAAATGTCATACTTACAAACTCTTGCCTACAGTCAGAGTTCTCTGAAGATAATGGGAACTAGATTGAAATGTAAGCTTAGAGTTCTTATTTTCCCATCTAAGTCTATTTTGTCAAATGATCCCCAACCAGTCCTAGTGCTCATTTGAGAAGTCCACAGATAATGAAGAGAAGACAGGAAATAAAAGGGTTGTCAGGCTGTAAATATGGATAAGATCTTGGTTATTTTGTATGTGGAACTAATTGGAAGCAAATATATTAAATGCCTACTAACATTTGAGAAGTGGTTTTGGCAAAGAGATTCCAAACTTGATCTATGGTGCCCTGTGACAAACCCTGTCAATGAATCTTGGAGTCTCGGTTGAAATTGTAGTGTGAAACCTGTGGAGGCCCCCCAAATCACACCATCCAGGATCTACTTCAGTGTCCATAGATGATTTAAATATAGGAAAATCTCACGGGCAAATGAAAAGGGAGAATGAATGAGAGTGCTTTTACAGGAAGTAGAGCCAGATGCTATAGAGGGACCAGCCTAGGAATTTCTTCCAGTGCCAGGACTGGGCATTTTCTCAACATTGCCTGGCTGGATTTTCTAATTGCTCAGGCCAGTGAACATGGTGTGTTTGCCATTCCATATGGGAGGTCTTATTATAGTTGTGTTATTCCTTTTCTGGCAGAGTGTATCAAGTGTGTTGGGAGCAGGATTCTCTAAGTTCATAGGTCACCAGACTATGAAGAACAAAATCTGGACCTGAAAAAAGGGAACTACCAAACAGCCTGGACTTGAAGCTAGCTGTAGTAACTGGACTGATAGTAACTGGGAAGGACATTGGGTTGTCTGCACTGAAGAGGAAGTGGGTTGTTTTTGTAGGAAAGGAGTATACATGGAAGGAGTAGAAAATTCAAAAGCATAGATGACAGCAAAGATCACTGACTGTCTACCAAAAGTCTATTTTCTTCTCCCTCTCAATCTTAAAGTTGCAAATTCATTTTGAGGATCTGTTCACTCAGTTGGATGATTCTATTTCTCAGCCTCCCTTGTAGCCTTGTGCAGTCAAGTGACAAGCTTATAGCACATGAACTACAAGAGGTAGCATTGTATTATACAAAAGAGAGGTTTCAAACTCTTTTTCTTTGTTTGTTTTTTGGTTTTCAATCCTGCTTCCTGGATCATGAATGCAGCCACTGGAATACCAGTTGCCATTTTGGATGTTGAGAATGAGGCTTCTCACTGTAGAGATATTAGGAAGCAAGGTCATAGCTATAAGTTGAAGCAATGACAATTCAAGCACCTGCTAAATCATCTGGGGCTACCAGAATCCACAGGTCTTTTGTATGACAGAATAACACAGTTTGTGTTTAAGCCATTGTCAATTTGTGCTATCTTTTTCACATATAGTTGAACTTAATTTTGACAATTGTAAAATTCTATACAAATGTAAGGATATTACTAACATTGTAAGTCAAGACATCTGTGAGAAACAGTGACTTCATTTGTGTTGCTAACAGAAACAAAGTCAAATGTATTCATTAAAAATAATCTTAACAGTGGGGTTATATGCTATTTTTATTCTGATATAAAGCCTGCCATTCTAATCTTAGCATCCCTGTGGTTCTAAAGTCTTAAGTCAATATGGGCCCAGTACCTTGCCATATTCACAGGGACTTATGAAGTAATTGCTACATCAAGGATCTTGCTGATGGAACATTAGTAAGTTGAATTGTTTGACAATATGGCTCCATTCATGGTAATACTACTAACTGGACCAAAGGTGGAAAATAACCAATGTAGCCAATACATAGGCTGGTTAGTGACCTCTGATTGACATGTTCTGGTATGAAAAGAGGATCTGGGTCATTCAGCATTTCTCTGTCAGCAGTGTGAACTAGGAAAATAAGATAGGTATCAGTTAGTAATGAGATATCAAGCTAAAGTTAGCACAAATGGTCAGTCAGACTGTGATGGCCACGTGTAAGTGAAGTAGAGAATGACAGAAACCATGAGTGGAGAGAAGTTTAGGTGAATAGAGGAGATAGGACAGAAGATGAGGGTGCTGCCAGATGAAGAGAATACCAAGCGTCTTGCCAGGGGCAGATATCTGAGCCCCTTTTGCTGAGGTCCCAGTGATTGTTGAGCAACCAGTTCTTATTCCTGTTTGTAAGGTAAAACCACATCCCTCGGCTTCCTACCTGCTTTATCTCTTGTCTCCCAATTATTCTCATAATGACACATTACCCAAATCTCTTTTTCCTACCTGAAAGAGCCTAATTAGAATTACTGTGATGTAAATAAATATTTATGTACCTCATTGCTGAAACCATAATGATATTTTTCTATTACTGGAAGCTAATGTACCTAATTTTAAATTATTTGAATTCTATTTAATTTTGAAAAAGGTTGAATTGAGGCAATTTGTTATATCAAAACCAATGTGGTAGAAGACAGTTAAAATAAGGTTAGATGCAAGAGAAAGATCAGTATAGCAAGAACCTAAAAGGGCATAAGAATTTTTTGAGGAAAATAATAATCTACTGAACACTTTCAGGCTGATGGTAAACACTTTTTGTGCATCATCATCAGTTATATTTAGCAGCCTTCACAAGTAGATGATCTTCTCATCCCCACTGTGAAGGTAAGAACATGGAAGCTAAAGGTTAAATATTTGCCATCGTTACTGAATGGCAGAGCTGGATTTGATCTGGGTTGTCTGACCCAATCTAAATTCATAATCACTCTGCTGTAGGGATTCTCTACTTAAACTTGAAGCTTTCTAATTCTCCCCTAACAATAAGTAGCTCCAAGCTGTGGCAGAGGACAAGTAGATAGTATTGACAGGGCTTCTCTTGGGGAAGCTGGCAGCCCCAGAGCCATTTCACAGGGGACCCCAGGAAATATCTTGGACTTCGACCTACCAGGCCAATAGAGGGGTTCTTAGGGCATTCTGTAGGAGAGCTGCAAGTGGGCTTCTTCAGAGAAATAACAAGACAATTCTCATTTTGCACTCCCTTAGCACCTAGGAACTTATGGTAGAGTTGAAACTACCATTAACACAGGAGGCCATAATGTTCTAGTTACCCACATGGACTCTGAACCCAGGCCATGCCACTCACTATGAGTGTGACTCGAGGCAAGTTCATTAAGCTGTCTGCCTGTTTTTCATCTGTAAAAGGGGATTTCATTCAAAAAGGATTTCATGCGTATTTCATAAGACTATTATAAGTATTAACTGATTTAATGCAAGTAATGCTTTTGAAAGAATGTTGATCGGATAGGAGGAGCTCAGTAAATGGTATCATTACAGTTGCAGTTTTCTAAACCTCTCACTGTCTCCAGCTGTCAGAGCCAGTGGACTGAAGGTTTTAGTGGACACTGGAAGGGCTATCCTGGGGGTAGATGGGAGCAATGAACCTCATTTTCCCCCCTCCAGGCTGGAATGATGGATACTATTAATAAAGCTAGACTTGTCATATTTTATCACAGTCATCAATAACAACAGCTAATGTCTCCTAAATGTTTAGTAGATGCCAGCAGTTTAAACACTTCACATAAATCATGGGCTTTAGAGTGGGTAAAAAAATATCAAAACTGTTTTAAAGTTATAGTGCTGAGGGGGGGAAAAAAAAGAGGCATTTGCTCAATTAGAATGTGTCTGAGTTCTGTGAAACCCAAGGAGTTTCTGCTCTGTATTTTTATAAATTAGTTGGAAAGAGAACTGGTCACAAGCACATCTCAGAATGAAAAACTGAATGAAATTTCATGTGTATGCATTGGCTCAGGAGACCCAGTGAGCATGAAAACACTGCTGTTTACTGAAAGTACAATGATTGGATTAATGGGCACCATTCTCTATTTGCCTCATTTGAGTTTTCATTTAACTACTCTTCCCCAAAAGTCAACTCAGCTTGAGAGGTAGGGGATTCCTAGAAGTGAATGGGACCAAGGCAGGCAATGTGAATACATCAAATGTTTCCTCATAC